>NC_073693.1:184686468-185313551 GCF_029784155.1 Uranotaenia lowii | reverse complement strand
AAATTTACAAATTTACAAATTTACAAATTTACAAATTTACAAATTTACAAATTTACAAATTTACAAATTTACAAATTTACAAATTTACAAATTTACAAATTTACAAATTTACAAATTTACAAATTTACAAATTTACAAATTTACAAATTTACAAATTTACAAATTTACAAATTTACAAATTTACAAATTTACAAATTTACAAATTTACAAATTTACAAATTTACAAATTTACAAATTTACAAATTTACAAATTTACAAATTTACAAATTTACAAATTTACAAATTTACAAATTTACAAATTTACAAATTTACAAATTTACAAATTTACAAATTTACAAATTTACAAATTTACAAATTTACAAATTTACAAATTTACAAATTTACAAATTTACAAATTTACAAATTTACAAATTTACAAATTTACAAATTTACAAATTTACAAATTTACAAATTTACAAATTTACAAATTTACAAATTTACAAATTTACAAATTTACAAATTTACAAATTTACAAATTTACAAATTTACAAATTTACAAATTTACAAATTTACAAATTTACAAATTTACAAATTTACAAATTTACAAATTTACAAATTTACAAATTTACAAATTTACAAATTTACAAATTTACAAATTTACAAATTTACAAATTTACAAATTTACAAATTTACAAATTTACAAATTTACAAATTTACAAATTTACAAATTTACAAATTTACAAATTTACAAATTTACAAATTTACAAATTTACAAATTTACAAATTTACAAATTTACAAATTTACAAATTTACAAATTTACAAATTTACAAATTTACAAATTTACAAATTTACAAATTTACAAATTTACAAATTTACAAATTTACAAATTTACAAATTTACAAATTTACAAATTTACAAATTTACAAATTTACAAATTTACAAATTTACAAATTTACAAATTTACAAATTTACAAATTTACAAATTTACAAATTTACAAATTTACAAATTTACAAATTTACAAATTTACAAATTTACAAATTTACAAATTTACAAATTTACAAATTTACAAATTTACAAATTTACAAATTTACAAATTTACAAATTTACAAATTTACAAATTTACAAATTTACAAATTTACAAATTTACAAATTTACAAATTTACAAATTTACAAATTTACAAATTTACAAATTTACAAATTTACAAATTTACAAATTTACAAATTTACAAATTTACAAATTTACAAATTTACAAATTTACAAATTTACAAATTTACAAATTTACAAATTTACAAATTTACAAATTTACAAATTTACAAATTTACAAATTTACAAATTTACAAATTTACAAATTTACAAATTTACAAATTTACAAATTTACAAATTTACAAATTTACAAATTTACAAATTTACAAATTTACAAATTTACAAATTTACAAATTTACAAATTTACAAATTTACAAATTTACAAATTTACAAATTTACAAATTTACAAATTTACAAATTTACAAATTTACAAATTTACAAATTTACAAATTTACAAATTTACAAATTTACAAATTTACAAATTTACAAATTTACAAATTTACAAATTTACAAATTTACAAATTTACAAATTTACAAATTTACAAATTTACAAATTTACAAATTTACAAATTTACAAATTTACTTACAAATTTACAAATTTACAAATTTACAAATTTACAAATTTACAAATTTACAAATTTACAAATTTACAAATTTACAAATTTACAAATTTACAAATTTACAAATTTACAAATTTACAAATTTACAAATTTACAAATTTACAAATTTACAAATTTACAAATTTACAAATTTACAAATTTACAAATTTACAAATTTACAAATTTACAAATTTACAAATTTACAAATTTACAAATTTACAAATTTACAAATTTACAAATTTACAAATTTACAAATTTACAAATTTACAAATTTACAAATTTACAAATTTACAAATTTACAAATTTACAAATTTACAAATTTACAAATTTACAAATTTACAAATTTACAAATTTACAAATTTACAAATTTACAAATTTACAAATTTACAAATTTACAAATTTACAAATTTACAAATTTACAAATTTACAAATTTACAAATTTACAAATTTACAAATTTACAATACAAAATGATTCTTTGATAATATATTATTTCTAAAAAAATATTTATTTTGCCATCGAATAAATATCTATAATAAAAAATACTTACCGAGAACAACCAGTCCATTTCCAATCAGCCCCGAAATTCCGATAATTCCAAAGAATACCGGTACCATCATGGACACGATTTTCTCAATGTATGTCGTGTTTCCGGGATAGCTCCTGAATGTTTCATTGAAAAGTTCGAATGTTACGTTCCATGAAGTGTTTTCGTACATATTTGCACTTCTTTTTCTGTTGTGCTAGCTTCAACCACTGATATTTAGTTGCACTAGCTCGGCCTGAGAGTTTGCACTTTGCCCAAATATGATTCAGAGCAGCTGGTATTTACATCCTACAAACAGTTGACATTTGTCATCTTCGATTCACTTTAGGCTTTCATTTTGGATAAATGAAAATCGTCACATGTGTATAACTTATTTTAATAAACGGCTCAACCTTTAATGCTATTAATAACAAAATAATAGACACTTCTGAATTTTTTTCTACTTATTACCTACTTACTGGTTTTCAACATTTAAAGTGTTATACCGCAAATAAATTTTTGGTCTAAAATCGATTTTCTGGGAGCCGTTTTATAGTTCTTGTCATTAACGTCCTCTTTTTTATTATCTTGTAATTTTTTACATTTAGGTTATAGTTCTCGTTTATGAAAATTTTCAAAAGTTTATTTTTTTAAACATTTTTATCTATAAACAATTTTCATTTTTGCAATTTTATTAAAATGTGGCGCAGTTTTCGATTCAAATAAAATTTTAAAAATTCAGTATAAATCCACTGGAGTTCCGAAAAAGGCAGAAAATCGACTTTCAACCATTTTGATTCGAAATAAAAACAGATCTTGATGTTTGTTTCATACATTTTCAAGTCATTTGGCATCAAAATTAAAATTGCAATCAAAGACGGCGAAGAAATCTATTCGGAGAATTCAAAGATTTGACGTGCTCACGTGTTATATCCCGGGAACAGTCAAAGGCCAAGTTCTACAGATTTTGCATTTTTGTATTACTGAAAGTGTTGTGTTTGATTTTGAAGAACATATTTTCATTGCATAATTTATAAATTTAAAGTTTTTTTTAAGTATGGTACGATCAGTCGAGATATCTCGTGGTTGATCCTCAATGTATTTTATGAGCAACCTACACAGAAAGAAAATTGCATAGCCTCCCTGTTTATGAATTGTGCATAAGATAAGCAATTAAAAATACCAGCGCGTGGTGAATTTCAATGGAAGAAGGAAGATGAATATAGATAGGTAGCTTCATGTTTGGAAAGAATGTAATAGTGCCGCAAGTAGCTGGAAGCACAGAAAACTGGCACTTTATTCTCACGTACAGCTCATTAAATTTTACTGCGACTGCTATTCCCATACCCATACCGTAAACAAAATTGAGCTGCACCATTACATTCCATATGTATAGGTACACCTACTGTCATAAGGACATTTTATTAGATTACTTAGGATTTCCCTCAGTTCAGTTACGTAAACCGGTAATCACATCAGAGGACCATTTCTCAAAACAAGTATCTATTAGGTAGTCAGCCCAGTTCCGTTCCCAAAGTGGCTATTACCGCTTTTATTTTAACAGGGACTTTGGTCTACAGATCAACGTAAACATCGCGGAAAAAAAAGAAAACATCCGTGGAAAATTAAATTGACCACCGAAAAAAAAAACCGGATGAATGAGGACAATTTTAGGGTTCTGTTCAGCTTTGTTCTGTTCAGCTTAGTCAGTCCATGTTGAGATTCAAGTGATTTTGTTTGTCTAATATCAATTTTTAATTTGGTATGTTGTTCCGTGCCTGACAGAACCAAAATTAACACTAAACGTACCGGAGGCGGTCAAATGACGGTTTTTGAACTTTAAACGATGATTACGCCTTATATAATTGTTTTTTCGCAAATTTAACGACAGGACTATTTTTGTTTTTGAAATGCAAGTATTTTTGCGTTTTTAATTTTTTTTAAGTGTTACGGTTTTCGAATAACGTATGTGGTATACCTATTCATACCGCGAGCGGTCAAATGACGGCAAACACCGTTTTCGCTAAAACTCCCTTGTTTCTCGACCGATTTCTACCAAATTTATAGTTTTGAAAAGCTTATAATTCGACTCAAATGTGTTTTTCAGACAATTTTCAGCTATAATCAATAACTTTAAAGTTATTTACAGTACAAGAAAAATTTTATGAAAAAACATGCTTCAGGAAAAAGGTTGTAAGCGCTCGAAAAAAATTTCACTTAGTGCCTGAGAAAGCTGAAGTTAGAAGCTATATGTTGCACATATGGAAAATTTTTTTAAAAATTTTCTAAGATCAAGGCCACAAAAAATGTAAAAAAGTTGTGTAAAACCCGTACTTTTCAATCAATCAACTGCCAAAGCTGTTCCTGTTACAGTAGAAAATTTTGAAAAGTGAATTGAAAAGTAGACGTAATTTGTCACATTTTGGCATCTTTAGATTTTTGAAATACGAAGTACATAATTTATGACGACTTTTCAAAGGTAGCTGTTTTTCGAACTTTTTATCAATTTGGATTTTCCAAGACAATTCCTACACCTAAGCTCAGCTTTGCACTAGATTTTGAGTACGTTAACGTAAGGTTTAGGCAATAAAACTATATGCAAAAGAAAGAAAATTTCATACCGGTTCTAGTGGTGTAACTGCATTGGCGGTGCAATGCTTGGCAAAAATATGATTGATTGATTGAAAAGTACGGGTTTACACAACTTTTTTACATTTTTTGTGGCCATGATCTTAGAAAATTTTTAAATTTTGTTCCATATGTGCAACATATAGCTTCTAACTTCAGCTTTCTCAGGCACTAAATGAAATTTTTTTCGAGCTCTTAATAACTGATTTACAACCTTTGTCCTGAAGCATGTTTTTTCATAAAATTTTTCTTGTACTGTAAATAACTTTAAAGTTATTGATTGTAGCTGAAAATTGTCTGAGAAATATATTTGAGTCGAATTATAAGCTTTTCTAAACTATAAATTTGGTAGAAATCGGTTGAGAAACAAGGGAGTTTTAGCGAAAACGGTGTTTGCCGTCATTTGACCGCTCGCGGTATGAATAGGTATATACAAAGTGTCGGTATGTTTAGTGTTAATTGAGGAAGTCATTAAGCCTGTAAAAACAAATTTTTCAACTGAATCAAAGCAATCGAAAGATTCCCTTTAATTCAACCACGGTACCGTGGTTGAATCTTTCGAATGCTTTGATTCAGTTGAATCATTCAACCAAGTAGGCTCACAACACAACAGAAATTTTTCAAAAAAAATCATCTCTCAGAACGTAATCCAGAGGGAAGTAAATATTTCACTTCACAGAAACACATTTTCCTGTTTTGTTAAATCCAGATTTTTCAACATTTGTTTTCAACGGGATTAAAGGTTTAAAACCACACCCATAGAAGAGGTTGAAAAAATCCAATGCCAATTTAATAAACCTCTGTGGCGAAAATGCAACTGGCATAAGAACTCGAGCTCCCAAGCAAAATGGTTCAAGACCAATCCATTCAAGCGAACCTAGAAAAACATTTATGAGACTTTCATCCTATTGGATAATTCATTCCACACCCATAGAGGAGGTTGCACAAATCCAATGCCAATTTAGCAAATCTCTGTGCCGAAAATGTGCTGAAAAGTGTACTAAGTCAAAGATGATATGTTTGAAAAAGCCTACCTACCTACCTAAGGGTCCGGCGTTGATTGACCGACTTAGATTTGTAAAACAGAAATTTTCGGGCTTTGTTGGGAATAAAATTAGTAAAACAAGGAAATCTGGAATGCTCACTTTGTAACATTAAGTATGAGTATGAAAATGTAAAATTAATCTTAGTTTTTCGATCATTATCGAAATTTGCGTTGATTTATACACTCTACATCCATTTTTATTATGAACAATCTGTAACTGTAGTTGACTAAATAGGATCAATCGACTAAAGTGAATTCCACTATTAAATTTTTATTCCAATTTTAACCTAAGATTTGAAACTTTTCCAATTGATTAAGCCCATATTTCCTACTTTTGATTCTGATGTGATGATTTTTTAAAATTATCATCTACTAGAGGAAATACCTTGAATTCAGCATATCATTCTTTAAATGACCATTCATTAATATTTCTATATTGTAAATCTCATCTTATTCCTAATTTATGATTCTGTGTCTTGAAAATTTGATTTCCGTTCTGAATTATTGTTTTCGAAGGTAACTTTTGACACATTTAGAGGAACTTCTGTTTGACAAAAGCCTCTTATTTCTTAGAACATTTTTAATTTTAAGTTTAAGTTAAAGATATGAAAGTAAAATACACATTTGGATTTGAATTAGGTATAAATTTTGCAATTCCTGCTTTCCTCTGATTGTAACTTTAATTCTCAATTTTGTATTTTAACTTGATAGTATAATTTAATAATTTTATAATTTAATTAATTTGATACTTTGAATTGTGGGTCTGAATAAATCCGATTTTAGGTTTTGAATTTCACTGTTGAACTGTCTATATCCCCAAGGAATTTGAATTTAATTCTGTTGTATTTTTTATTATTGATTCTTTGGCTGAATTCATAATGTTACTTCCCAATAGTCATGTGGGAAGTATTTATTCTGCTTTCGACGTAGAAAACACCAAATGATGATTAAATGAAAAAAGATTTTAATATCTATCTGTATTTTTTTTTCTAATCCAGAGATTTTTGGGTGGTGATAGAGTTATTGAATAAATTGTGAATTGAATTTTGCATTTAACAACTCTGAACAGTCATATCAGGTGTCTAATGCTCACCTCATTTTAGAATCTAAAGTAGTGCTATGTTCACTTGCGTTTACAAGGAATTCAGATTCTGATCACAGTAGGGGAGAGTGGGGATACTTGATCCTCAGGGCCGGATTAAGCCTTCGGGGGGCCCGGGGCAATTTTTCTCGGGGGGGCCCTACGATTCAATTTTTTTTTTCAAATGCTATCCTGAACATTTTAAACGTGTTAAAGGACTGGAGATGAGTTCAATGTACTCTCTTCAAATTGCCATGTTGTCTGTGTAGAAGATGGTTTCTGGTATCTTCAAATAAAAATTATTAATCAATCAAGTGCAAACATTGCGGAAGAGTTTAGAAATTTCTCAGCTCTGATTTGAGCTTCCAAATGCAAAATTTAATTCTCAATTTTTTTAACCCTTATCACCAACTAAAACTCTTTGATTTAGAATAATGACCGGATAGATATTTTAAATGTTTTTCATTTCATCATTGATCGTCTGGTTTAGGCTTCATCGAGAAATTTTCACCTTATGGCAATTGGAAAGTATCATGAAGATTTTAAAAATAAAATACAAAATTCAAAAAAAATAAACAAAATAATGAAATTCAAATTCTATAGTGATACCGATATAAGAGTTTCAGATTTCAAAGTTTTAAATACGGTTATTTTCAGAACTAAAATTCAGTGTCTTAAATCTAAATCATAATTTCAAATCAAGTTTTGAGGAACGAAATATGAATTGAATTAGAAAAAAAAATTGAGATTCCAGATCCAAAGCAAAAATTGCACCAAATGTGTATTTCAATTTTATACCTTTGAAACACAAACAAAACGTTTTCGTGGGATGTTTATGAGTATGATTCTCATCAGATAAAAAAAAAGTTATAAAATTGTTATTCTGAATGTGACAAAAGTTTCATTCGATGCTCCCGAAGCCAAAAGGATATAAATAAAAAAAATATCATTTGAAAAAAAAACAATTCAGAATAGAGATCAAATGTTTAAAATACAGAATCAGTTATCATTGAAAAAAGTCAGATGAGGAATCCAAATGAATTAAGAACCTAAAACAAAGATCATGAGTTCTCAAAATTCAGAAAAACCATGGAACTGAGTTTCAGTAACTTAAGTAACAAAACAAAACTTGAAAATCTCAATGAACAGAATCTGGAAATATAAAATATGAAAAAACATAGGAATATTCATGTTAAAAAAATCACTCAATGATATTAGCAACTCAACTATGAGATCGTACACCCATAGAAGAGGTTGCAAAAATCCAATGCCTTTTTAGCACATCTCTGTGCCGATAATGCTCTGAAATGTGCACTGTGCCGAAGACGGTATGTTTGAAAAACCGTAACTGGCACAAGGACTCGGCTCCCAATCAAAATGATGACCACTACATTCAAGCGAAACAAGAAAATAATTTTATGGGATTTCCTTCCTATTGGATAATTCATCCCAGAAACAAGAAAATAAAAATTAAAACCACAGCGCTGTACTGAGAATCGAACTCACATCACCAATTGTAGCGTCTTGCCAGTCCGACATTCTAACCAGTGTACTATTCGAGCTTCATGCAGGACGAGGTATATTTGTCATAGGGTTTCTGTTACCGATCAATCACAAAAAACGTACAACGGCGGCTTCCCGGCGTTTGGCCTCCTTTCAATGCATTCCTTTGTCTTAAGATGGAAACGGGAAAGGGAACGGGAGTGAAGGAACGGGAAACCCATTGAATGAGAACTGTGCTTTGCTTACTGCCTGCTATTACATACACACGCTACATATACACAGCTGCTAAAGCCGGGCAGCTTGGCCGGTGTTGTTTGCCGGTAAATTGAAGGAATGTTTTTGTTGTTGCTTTTGCTACATACACACGCACAGCTTAGCCGTGTTTGCCGGTTGATTGAATTAGAAGGATGTTTTGGTTGTTGCTTTTGCTACATTCACACGCACAGTGCTCGGTTCGCTGGCTGCCTGGTGTTGGCCGGTATTTATTTCCATCCTTCTTCGGCTTGTGATGCGATTGGGAGGGACGCGAAAACGTTTTTATTTTGTTTCATTCAGACATACGCAATTCGGTTACGCTGGGAGGTTAATGCCGGTGGGCGCAAATCGAATCAGTGCCGGTCGCGTTATCTTCTTGTACCAATGATGCTATGAAATTGACTACACGCCATTGGCACAGAGGCTGAATTTTGGGTGTATTAATGATGGTTTGAGAATGATCATTTGGAAGATGATATGCTAAATCCAGGATATGTACTTCAGAATATGGTAAAATTTATTTGAAATCAGTTGAAAATGTTTAAATACGAATTTTAAACCTAAGACAAAAATTGGGATGGAAATTCAATTAAAAAAACTCAGTTCTGTCGATTGGTTCAATTTAAGCAACTCAATTTTTTTTTATAGATTTTATTTTCAAAAATTCAAAAGGGTGTAGAATATATCAACCAACGAAAATTTCAATGGTAATTATTAAATAGTGAAAAGTTATAATAATACCCGGTTTTAATCCGGATACTGATAAAAATTTTCAAATGTTTATCATAAGCTTCTCTGTTCTCTCTTAGCACTGTGAGCCACTTTTGACGAAATGAGCTGCTATTTTAGAGCTGTAACCGTTTCTTGAAAAGTTAACGTAATAATAAACATTATAGTTGTGCAAGACGTTTGCATGTAATGAAAATGAGGAGATGTTTTTCTTTATATTACCTTAACGAGCCTATAGTAAACAAAGAGACGAAATGTCACGATTGGAATTTTTCCTTTTCTGTCAGTGTCATTCCAATCGAGCAGAACCAAGCAGTCTTAAAGGCAGCCCTACAGCAGGGTTGCAAGCTCATTATTTGGAAAGGGATCAGATGGCGCCTCTTTGTTTACAGTCTCTTTATTTTACCTCACTGAGATGTTTCGATAAAAAAAAGAAAACTTGAGGTGTTTTTCCTCATATTCTCTTGATTTTTTTTCGAATTCGGTTTACATTATTTTTGTCCAGATATTGGGTTGAAAATTATGAAATTCAATACCAAGATTTTGATGATCTCAGTCCGAAAAATGTGGAAGAACTTCTTCACTGCTTCCTCTAGAGTCTAGGGTAAGGTTGCCAGAATTTTTTTTAGCACTTACCCGGGCCGAACAATACGGGCTATTTTCATCTAAAAACCTGGCAAAATCCGGGAATTTGATTCCAAAATGTCGACCAAAAATCCGGGCAATATCCGGGCAAAGTTGGTCCAAATCCAGGAATTACTCACCATGAATACATAATTTTTTTTTTCATCCCATTTTTTCCCATTTCATTTTTTTTATCAGTTTTTAAATCGTATTTTACGCCTACAAAAAACTTCTCATGGTTATTTTTATAAAACTGGTTCAAAAAATTTCGTTTTAGACGCATAAATAAAAAATTATTCAACACAATTTGTTTTTTTGTTGTTTGTTTTGGCAAATAAAGTGAAAAATCCGGGCAAAATCCGGGCATTTTTAACTGAAATCCGGGCAACCGGGCCGGGCCGAACTTTTGTCAAATTTTGTGTTAAATATCCGGGCAATCTGACAACCTTACTCTAGGGGCCCTCCTTAATTTATGTAAGAGAAAAACTATTCTAGATATTATTTAACGGGGGGCCCTTTAGTAGTTATATTTCAAGTTTTTATACCAATTTTCTTGCTTTGATTTATTTTCATAGATTAGTAGAAACTGAGGTAGTATGATTAAAGTAATGTAAAAAAAATTCGTCGGGGGGCCCCCCTGACCCGGGGGGCCCGGGGCGATTGCCCCTTTTGCCCCCCCTTTAATCCGGCCTTGTTGATCCTCTTTTCTTATTTTCACCATATCTTTTTGGAAAAATTTTGGAAAAACTTCAAGTTTCTATGCTCCAAAAATTAGAACGATACTTGAACCCGTTGATGAACTAGAAGCATTTTCGTGGGAGTAAAAAAATGCGATTTTTCTGAAGTTAGGGGAGCCCTAATCCTTGTATAAAAATCAAACAAAACCCCAAGATAGAATGTTAATTCACTATTTTGGTCATGTTTGTTCTCATTTTACAATTTATAGCAGACATAAGAAGAAAATTCTATCACCGCTATTTTTTATAACTAAGAGAAAATTAATTATTTTTGCTCTTTTCGTCAGACAATTGTTTGATAAATATTAGTTTTAGGATAAATATTAGTAATTTCGTAATCAGCAATCATAACGATTAATTCAGAAACAGAATATGCCGTTTGGAAGGGGGATCAATTGTACCCAACTCTAGGGATCAATTGTACCCATAATCAACATTTTAGAAAACTTTTTCTGAAAGAAGTTGAGAGTTTTCCATTGCTTTGAAAATATGGCATTTTGAAGTTCATTTTACGCTCGAACGATTGATACATTGGAACAAATATTTTTATCATAATTTTCCCATGTAAGGAACATTTTAAAGTGATGAAAAAAGATCTTCAAGTTACATTTTGTGAAATTTTTCAAATAAAGTTCAATTACTCAAACAATAATTTTGTTAAAAATTTTTAAACTACAAGCATTGTTATTTTGCTCATTTTGGCACATTTTTCTAGAACATTTGATCTTTGTAAGACATTCCAGTTTCGAGATATAGCTAAGGAATCGAGTATCCCCAGGGATCAAGTATCCTCATTCTCCCCTAAAGATTCTCTTTCGCGAGTTATTTCACCCTTAACTTTCCACCATTCAAATATGAATTATAAATTTAAAATAAATAACCTATATTATGAAATTCAAAAACAAAAATTTAAATTTCAGATATGATTTTATTTAATTCTGTTTGAAATGTATCACATCAAACATTCATATTATGGATGGCCATAAAAAAAATACAAGTAGGTACTGCCAAACAGAAATCGAATATGAAATATTCGTAGTGAGAGTTTAAATTAAAAAAAAAAAAAGAACAAAAAGTATTTATAAAAGTTGTTTCAATATGACGGAATTGGTGTTGGCGACAGAGATTCAAATTCATCTCCCGAACACAAAACCTGCATTCAAAACTATAACACAAGGAAACAATATTCACAATTTCTGAGGTGCAAAGAATTTGAAAACAGATTTCGATGTTTTTAGGAGCATTAAATGCAAATTTGTATTTTTTTTTATCAGCTCTTGTTTCCGATATAAATTTTGAAAATACAAGGTTCATTGGAAAAATTTGTGCACTTTTTAGAAAAAGTGTAAAATTTCTAAACAGTCTAGAAAAAAGGTTTTAACTTAATGATCAATTTTCATGAAGACTGTGTCATTGATCGATTTAACTCTAAACTGCTTAAAGAAGGGAGAGAAAAAATCTGACAAAAAAATCGAGTTTGGGACGCAAAAATCTTCCAAAGTCAGTTTGCCTCGGTTTTAATTTTTCCCTTCTGAAATTAAACTATCCCCTTATCATTCCACTATACTTTTTATTCGGCAACAAAGCTATCAATCATGCTAAACACTCAGAAGATCTTTTAGTGATTTTTAATCAACACTCAAAGATTTCAAGATCTACAGCAATTATGTCACCGATAATGCTGTCAGCTAGTCTACACAATAATACTGAAATTTCAAGTTAAGATTTAGCACTACGTTTGATATTCTGAATCTGAAAGCTTGGCTATTTCAATTGCAAATGATTGAGACTCTTCACTAAATAAAAGTATTAACTTTCAGAATTAACCCTTCATTTCATAATTTTTTATTATAGGTAATTCAAAATTACTTAAAAAATTATGAATTATGTGTTGGTGCCTACATGAACAATATAAAAGACTAATCCCTTTTTTTATAATTTATTTGTTGTAGTACAATTAAAATTGAAAATTTTGAATGATAACTTTAAATTCAAGAGCAAATTGCATAAAATTAGGTTCCAGAAGCTTCATATCCAGGAACTGATTTTGATAATCGTATTTTCTACTTAATATATATTTAAAGTATTGATTTTATATATTGTGTTTCCAAATTTAAAATAATAATTCTAAATTTCCAAATCACAATTCAGTAAAATACCCAATGAAGAATTTAATGCCCGTTAGTTATGTTAGTTAATTAGTTTATCGGCCTTATCGGTGAAATGTAAAATACTTCCGAAAAATTATAAAATATCAGAGCGCTAATATTAATGAAGATAGCTTGAAAATTATTTTTCTACATTTTTATCTCCCAACAACGTGTGTATTAATTTTCATTGAAAAAAAAAACACTTATATAAAGAGAAATTCTATAAAGAGCTCTTAAAGTGACAATTTTAAAATACCAGATTTACCTACAAATGAAACAAAATTATCAACATTTTTTCGCAGAGGATATTATAGATTCGCTGGTTGTTTTAAAAAAGGATGTTTAGTTGTGTAGAAGGATATTGAAATGAGTATGAAGAGAAATTTTGATAAAGTTTTCATTATTCATCTCTTGTTTCATGGGAGAAGGTAGAGCAGTGTGAAGCTTTTATTGTAGACTCATTTGCAACTGACCACCACGCACAATTTTTTTTTGAATAATCAACGGTTTTGTCTGTTCTCGATTTGATTATGATAGATTTTGAAGGAAACTGTGCTAAATATTTTATTCCTTTTGCTCCTGCATCGTAAATAAAATTTAAAAAAAATTGGTCGGATAGTGCATTTTACAGGCAACAAAATATTGTCAAAAGCGTGTATGTCCGATAACTAGGAAATTAGCTATCAGCAAAAGAAAGTGTCCCATTTCTTAACAAACTAAGCTTTAGTTATATTTAAAAAAAAAAGCGTTAGAGAAATTGTATGTAAATTTATAAAAATGTTAATAACGGAACTTATGTGTCTTTTTGAAATTCGTCACATGTATAACAATTGTGGATTTTCAATATTAAATATCTGTGACAGAATTCAATTTGGTATTTGAATTTAAGTTTAATCAAAAAATAATCCTACGCGAAACTCATTCTAATACCGCACTGCGAGCTAGAAACCAGCAGATGCCAATCAAATACGTCGAAAATTATCAGCTTATCCAGCTTCGCGGCGCTTGTTTGTGTTTCAGATGAAAAAAAATATTCCAGTATCCTTTTCAATGGTTCCATAACAAGTTGTTGCCATCAGGAGGAAACCATCATATCCTCAAACACATCAATACGTTACATGTGTAAATAACAATTCAGAACACTTGTTGCTAGCTAATCCAATCTACAAAATTGCTTTCAATCTTTCTCACTTTAAGCATCACTACATCAAAGTTGTAACACAAAGCTTCTAGATTATTTGATAGAAACTGCAGACGAGACTGTTTTCCGAATTTTCCAACCGCACGACGCAAAGCTCGGAACGAGACTAAAGTTGCTATCATGGTGTGAAGCTGATATCACTCCCGTATCTTTTTATTTTTCTAGATGGAAATTCAAACACGCGTCGAGGAAAAATGGCTGTATGAAGATTTCAATGGATGATATCGACATGATTCTCATTTTCCGACTGTTTCCGGCAATGCAAAGCGAACCATAAAAACCGGAGAGCGCCAATTGATAAGATCCTTCCACGTTGAGAGAATGGAAACACATGGCATGGCATGGTCCATAGTTACAGACAGCATTCTGTAGCTCTACCCTCTCGCAGCTTGGTTTGTCATTCGTCGTGGACTCGTGGGCAACAGGTGAGGTGAGAGTTTTGAAACATCGGAATTCAGTATTCACGGTGGCGTATGTGTGAGTTTTGAAAATCGATAGCCAAAATAACTTTACAGCAACGCTGATTTGTTTGTAGATATCGAGGTTGATCAAGTAAAACTGTACGTTGAATTGAAAATCATTGGCATGGAAGAGGCAACCATACGAATTTTTATAACAACTAGTAGACTTTTTTATCCGTGTACGGTATACATGTAAACGCGTCAGCACTAAATTTTACTTTGGAAGTCCGGACTTCCGACTTCCGAAAGACTTCCGACAAGGAAAGAGAAGGACTAGATTGTCGGAAGTCTGTGTTTTGTTGCCAGTTCACCAGCGACGTTTCTAAAATTTTTATTAAAATTCACAATACACAGCAAGAAAAATTCGTGTAATTTTAGATTGAAAACGATGCACGAAAACGGAACATTGTTTATGATCTAAAATTACATCATCGTTACATCGAGGGGTGTAAATTTAGACCAAAAACGATGCACGAAAAGAGAACAGATTATTGTCGTGTAAAAATACACAGCGATGTAAAATTTTAGATTTTTAATTCAGGATAATTGCAATGATTATTAAATATTCAGATATTATGAAAGGAAAAAAAGCTGTTTACAATAATTTAACATTTATTTTCAAAATAAAAAAAACAACAACAATAAAGAAAAAGGACTCCCTGATTTTTTAACAATCAGAGTCACTGGGGAACCGAAGGGAATTCCGTTCCGGACAGTTATGGTCCGGATCCACAGGAGACTGCCGGGTCAGGATGGGGTTTTTACACACTCGGATTGCTCAGGCAAAATTTTCCTCCAGGCAATCATATTCCGGATCCTTGCCATTGCAAAATCTGCGGTCGCTGTAATCGAGAAAGAACTGATTAATTTCAATAACATCATTCGTTTGTTTTTTACTTGAGAAACCTACCACTTTTAGGAAACTATAGAGATGCAGGAGCTGCGTCTTGGAACGAAGATACTCGGTTTTCACACAATGATGCAACTGGAAAATGGCACAGACAAACAATGTTATTCAGTTTTAAATCAAACAGATATAATTTTACACTGTTTGTGATATAAATTTCATTGACCGCTTTATTTTTACATCACGGAATGTAAAATTATAGCAAAACAATTTATTTCTATTCGCTTTTTCAAAAAAGATTAAAATTACATCAAAATGAGTGGAAAATTACATCTTTTTGTAAATACACTTGTGAAAACTTAGATCACTCGTGTTTTAGATTCCGTATACTTTTAGAAATTTTTTGCTGTGTATAAGAATCGGTGCATAATGAACATCAAATAAAATTTACGTGAATTTTTAGTGAGTACGACATGATGTGATAGTGAAAGATTCGTTAAATTCGTTTAGTATTGAAATGTAATTAAGATTGATTCGCTATTGCTTTTGTATTTCTTTTTATTATTTTTTTAAATGAGCACACACATATAGGATTTTACACCTACACTTAATCACGAAAAAAATCTGCAACAATCCGCATTCTGAGCCTGGTACGATTATGTTATCCTGTAGAAACAAAATAAAAAGTTGAATAAATAAAAATGAAATTTCTGAATAGTAAATATGTTTCCTTTACAAGATCAGTCGAGGATTCGTTTTCTTATAATTCCTGGAAGGCACTCGGATTTACTTGACCGGTCAGGAAGTCCGCAAACCTAACGCCAACCTTCCGCTAAGGGATGTTTCGTGGTCTGAAAAAATAAAATAATTTCGTTGGTTAGAAATTTCAATTTCACAGAACGAACAAAGTCAGCAACATGACATTTTCTTATAAGAATTTGAGAAAAAAAAAATACTCGAAACCGATTTAAAGCATCCACTTAGATTTTACGTAAAATTCATTAGGCAATTATGTTGAAGTATGTAAAGTAGTTACTTCGATGGCGCACTTTAAACACTGTGGTCAATACAAGATTCACGTAGAAGCAATATGATACAACCAAATGTTAATTTACGTGAAAGATCCCGTAAAAATAATTTCTAAATTATTTTGGGTGTATTACAACATACTGTTTTTATCGATGTATGTTTTGTGTGGTTTATTCATTTATTCATTACATTGCATAATTGTACTTTCTTGTATTTTTTTGAAGTTTTTGTATTTCTTTTTTGTTTGTTTTTTTTTTTTTTTTTTTTTTTTTGAAGGAAAAGAGGAGTTGTTTATGATTCATGAAGGAGTTTTGATTTGTGGAGGAAGGATATAATTTTCTTTTCTTCTTCAGGGCAGTTGGATAATGCTTATCGGAGGTTTGGTAAGAGGGAACAGGAAATTCTAAGGTTCTGATATTGCAGACAAGAGGTATACGGATATGTTTGATGGAGGTAGATGTAAGACAGATATCGCAGGTAAGGGGGTTATACAAATATTTAACACCTGACGTATTACAGACACGACACTTAACGTTTGTACTAACGGAAAAAGAAATTAAATTTACCTTTTTTCGTCGACCGGTTTCGGGCTCGTTGTTGCCGATCTACAGGATGATGTCCGACTCGTTTTTAATGTCTCGCAACTTTGAGCGATTGTTCGAAGCTCATTCGATTTCCCAGGCTTCCAGTATATGGTTTTAAGCGTTTCGACCAGCATCGGATTGCGGAATGGGAGTCGTGGAAGAAGTCATTTTTTAACCGGCTGAGGCAAGTCAATCAGCTGATTCGTTACTGGAAATGCCGGAGTGACCTGGTAACCAGCAGAGTGTGATGTTTTTACTGGGAGCTATTCAGGTGAAAATAGATTGTATCCAGGGATGTTTTAGGTTGCCGGCTGCCACTGCCAAAGAACACTGGCAGAGTCAGAAAAGATGGTGTCTGTGGTAGATTTCTGACCGGCATCAATCATGGCGTTAGCTTCTGAACTACAGGCGGAGCATTGGCCCGGAAGGAGCAGACTTCTATTGCAGATTACAGTCACGTCCGATTCTTCCAGCAGTTGTTCTAGAGTTGTCGGTATAGGTGTGTGAATAGTTGGAGTATTTGTTTTTGACGAGTTGATAAAAGTGTGGCAGGACGATTGCTGAAGCTTTTCGGGCTTTGATTACTCTGCCTAAGCTCAGATCTACTTTTGGATTATATAGTGTCGTTCCAATATTTAATTGACGAATCGTTTCTTGTACAGACAGGGGGAAGGGGTTTACCCGTAAGCTTGACTAGTAGAGTGTTAGTTCTTTAAACTAATGGGGTATCTCTGGAGCCACCGTTAGCGGGTGATTCTGTTGGGGAGAGAGTCCACTGCGATCATTCCCAAGCAACCAAAAGTTCGGATATAGCTTAAGGAACGAACTCATAAGTTCACATAGAGCTGAACAAAAGTTCTGTGGAACTTTTTTGCTGTTCAAAATGCTATTTCGAGGTCCATGGAACTTCATTCTCTGTCAAGTTTAGCAAATACTCATTGTCAAGAGCAACAGACGTCTCTTGTCAAGTACACAATTTGGATTCCGCAGAGGAAAGGGTACGGACAACTGTCTAGCATTACTTTCATCAGACATTCAATTGGCGTTTGCCCAAAAAGAGCAGATGGGGGCAGATTTCTGGACATCAAAGGGGCATTCGACTCGGTGTCCATAGAAGTGCTATCTAGTAATCTTAACTCTTGCGGACTTTCACCAATATTGAATAATTTTCTTGATAATCTGTTGTCTGAAAAAATCATGCATTTTAGTCATGGAGAAACCAAAGTTGAACGAATTAGTTACATGGGTCTACCCCAAGGCTCATGTTTAAGCCCTCTGCTATACAACTTTTATGTCCGAGAGATCGATGCTTGTATGGCACAAAATTGCACGCTAAGACAGCTTGCGGATGACTGTGTTGTTCATATCACAGGTAAAAAAGGCACTCAAATTAAACCTCCGTTACAAGAAACTCTAAATAATTTATCACATTGGCCCAGGAATCTAGGCATCGAGTTTTCGCCTAGTAAAACCGAGTTAGTAGTTTTTTCAAAGAAGCATCCCCCTCCTCAAATAGAGCTCCTTATGATGGGTAGAACTCTAACTCAATCTCTTAGTTTTAAATATTTGGGTGTCTGGTTCGACTCTAAATGCCTCTGGGGAAAACATATTAGGTACTTGACAC
Source organism: Uranotaenia lowii (assembly GCF_029784155.1). Taxonomy (NCBI): domain Eukaryota; kingdom Metazoa; phylum Arthropoda; class Insecta; order Diptera; family Culicidae; genus Uranotaenia; species Uranotaenia lowii. The sequence continues at coordinate 185,294,865 of NC_073693.1, read as the reverse complement.
AAAAATGCCAAAAAGAATCAATTTTCTTCGAACGATTACTGGAACCTGGTGGGGTGCTCATCCACAGGACCTCATCAGGTTATACCAAACAACGATACTGTCGGTCATAGAATACAGAAGCTTTTGCTTTGGGTCCGCCGCGCAAACCCACTTGATTAAACTAGAACGAATACAGTATCGCTGTTTGCGTACTGCCATGGGTTGTATGCAATCGACACATACGATGAGTCTCGAAGTACTGGCAGGAGTAATGCCGTTGAAAAATCGTTTCTTCGATTTATCGCTACGTTTTCTAATTCGAAGTGTAACTATGAATCCTTTGGCGATAGAAAATTTGGAAAGGCTTATGAATATTAATCCGCAAGTCAAATATGTAAACCCTTCTTAGTTAAATTCGGACAAGAGTCACTTTTACCCGATCAGTAGTTCCTTAATGAAATTCGATCTGTCCATGACCGCTGACATCCGTGGAATTCCTGATCACGTCCGACCCAACGTCATTCCTTCAATCTTTGCATCAAAAGTACGTGAAATTGACCCTACAAAAATGTTCTTTACTGATGGTTCTAGAATCGACGGCGCGACTGGTTTCGCAGTGTATAATGAGCGCTTTGAGGCTTCGTTCAAGCTTCAAGAGCCATGCTCCGATTACGTTGTCGAACTTGTCGCAATTTATTGTACCTTGGAACACATTCGCACACCGCCCGTAGACCACTGTTTCATCTATTCGGATGAGTTAATTAACATGAGTCGCGATTTCATTCGCGTGGTTTCTCGGCTCATGTCAAATCACTGCCGGCTTGACGCGCATTTGTTTCGTATACAACTAGTTACAAGCAATGTTTGTGTTTGTGGGGATGGCTACCACGACATTGATCATGTTGTGTGGACGTGTGAACGGTTTAATCGATCGAGAGCTTGGCTACTGGATACCCTTAGGGCATCCGCAGCAATCGCGAGCAAAGTGAAAATGCTCACGAGTTTAATCACTTCCATACCGCACCGGGGGTTAGTATGAAGGTGAGCAAAATAGGGCCGATGCCGTCGGGACCGACAAAATCACCAAATTTGCTCACTAGAAAGGGGCGAGAGCAAACATGCACTGAAAAAATTCTACCGTTTTGAGCAGAATTAAACAAACGATGTCGCAGCGTGTAGATGTTTGTTGATATTTATTTTAAGAAAAAAATTGTATCAGCTTAAAATTGTGGATGGTTTTTTTTGTAATAACTGCAGTTAAATTCGCAATTTCGTTACATTTTTTCGGGGTTTTCCAGGAATTGAACGAGAAAGTGTAAATGCTGGTTCTGATGGTGAGTTATTTATTTTGTATTTTATACTGCTTTTGACTTTTTTTCTACCTATGAATTTTGATAACATTTTTTCCTTTCTCACTCAATTTCAGATAAACAAACTTGAAGCATCGTAATTTGTGACCAAAAATGGTCACTCGGAGTTTCTCGGAGTAATAATAATCGAGACCAGTGCGCTGTGCAGGATTTTTGTATCCAACCGGCCGATATGGGTGGCATTCCAGTACTGTCCCTACCGATTCGGCTTTCGGAACGAGGTCCAATAAGTTTGCAACTAATGGGACCCAGTTTTTCGGAGCAGCAATTATTTCAATCAGCACGTTGGATAGAAAAAGAAGTTGAAGATTTTTTAGAAAAGTATGATTTTAATATAAATATAATAAACAAATAAAGTTGAATTTTAGTTGAATTGTTTGGTTTGTTAAATTTTGTTTTTCGGGTCCATTTGTTAGGAAATATAAGTGCCCGGCGTTTTGAAAGCAAAATCGAGCTTAATTCGAAAATATATTCTTATCTGAACTTATTTTATTCAATCAAGTCGTCCTACAATTCAATAAGTTTTTAATCACAATCCAGCAAACGGGTGACACGGAATTGGAAACACTGTAAGGAAAACTCAACGCTTTACAACCACCACCGGTTGAAAGCGGTGTCCTATAGATACGATGACGAGGCCAAGCGAAGCAAACATCCTGCTCGGAAGTTCTTGCTGCATCCGTCATCGGACCCGATTGCTGGTGTTCGAAGCTGCTTGGCCTTGCTGCTTCTGTATGGCATGTTCAACCAGGATGTAGACTTTGACGTCACGATACGGATAGCAGCTATCCCGTCAAATAACTGCCAACACCCCCAGGCCCTTTTAAGACCAACATTCATCGAAATTTGAGCAAAAAACTGACGACTCCGAAAATTTACTCGGTACGTATTAATTTAAATTTAGATTTTCTTCAAAAGTTTTCTCAGTGCAATGCTAAATTTAAAAATAATTATGCTACCGCCCGGTGCACGAAAGAGTGTGTATCCCAAAACCGGTCCGCTGAAATGAGCAAAACCGGGCCGCTTATACTCACTTATTGGTGCGTTTGCTCTTAGGGCCCGAAGTATACTACCTGCCCAAGTAACCATAAGCATTAAGCCATAACCCTTAATCAGCATTAAATCAACATTTCTTATGCAAGTTAACATTATATCAACATTCATAATGCTTTTTAGTTTTATATAAGCATTATTAATGCATAGAAGCAATAACAAAAATTAACACTAATGATAGCACTATATGCACATATAGAGCTACTATATAAAGTTAACAAGCATTAAGACTGTAGCACTAGAACTTCCTGTTAATGCTTATATAAAGTTTTTATAAAGCGTAGAAACGTCAAACCCGCGAATGTAAACAAGAATGATTTTTTCATTTGCTGCGTGTGAGTAAACAAGACAGCAAACGAAAACAATCAGAGCGGGCAGTTGCAGTTGTCTTCTCCCAAAATTTTCCAATACATTTCCAAACCTTCTCATGCATACATTGTCTATGAAGTTGTGTGACCCGAACAGTACTTGATGTACGGGTTTTTTTCACCTACCTTATCAGCATCAAGAGTGGTCGAAATGGTAAAGGCGCAAGGAAAGATAAAGGCTGCTGAGGGATCCTCGGTTCGAGACTCTTAAAAATTAATTCATAATTCAATTATAATCACTTCATTAAGCAAGCATAATCCTTCATTCAGCAGGTTGATTGATGTTGTAGATAATGATTTTATTTTTCAATTTTTGTTCATTTTAATAAATCAAATAAAAATTTCCTATTTTAAATTTCCGTTTCACATCAATCATGGTCAATCAATTAAAAGAAGTTCTAAGTATGCATTGTTAATGCTTTTATACGGCTGGCGAAAAATGACGTTTTGATGGTGCTCTAATTCAGCATTTGTAATGCTTATTAAAGGCTATGTTGTGATAACATTTATTCAGCCCGCTATTTCGCCTTTTTAGCATTAAATCTGCATTATATACGCATATAGTGCTGTAACCAGCATAACCTTTACTGCTTGGTTTAGTGAGAATCGTTTTTTAAATCCGCGTATTATGGCAAGGAGGCGCCTTACTGGGTAAGGAAGAAGGACCACCCCAAAGTTCCCGAGAGCATCACCACCCAACGCGATTAGGTCAACTGGACTCAATTTGGCAACAGATGGTGCTGTGAGTCATTATTAGCAGCATTATCCCGCCAACAAGGACAATAGGGCATGATGGGAGGAATTTATGGATGGACTACAACGCCTTTGACCTTTGTACGGGGTCAAAAACCTCATACTTGTTCCGCTTCATTTGGATGAAAGAGTTCGAACAAACAACACGTTCCTGTGAATGCCAACAGCTGAAGTTTGAGTGATCCATATTGAGCATCCAGGTAGCAACCGTGTTGGACCCCGTACAGGCTAGCCACTAACAGCTTTCGCAATTCCTTCTCCCATCATGTCCCTCTACAGGACCCCGAGTTTTGGTTTGAAAAACCGACCATCCATCCAATTGCCAGCGTTCGTCAACCCGTGCTGGTCGACCTAGGCGACACTGAACCTCGTGCTGGTACCGGATACGACCGCCCAACAAAAACGTGCGTCGTTCGAGTGCCCCGCAATTCTCCCTCGTGTGTTAAGGATTGCGCCGTGGCCAATTCCGACTCCGACACTTCGGAGTCCAGCCCGGACCAGCCGTACTAGTGCGTGAGAGCAAAGCCGATTCCGTCGCCACGTGGGTCTAAGCCGTTGACCTTCCGGAGACCGCTATCCCGTAACCACTTCAGGACCAAGCCTGGTCCTAGCCCGCATCGTCGGCTCGTTTGCTGCCCCGGCCTGCTGTTTGTACCAAGCGACCAAAAGGTAGGACAAAAACCACATAAGGGGAATATTGTGCCAAAGTGAATTAAGGTGTTATCGGGAAAATAAAGGTGGGACTTTAACTAAGCGCATTAAGGTGTTTCCTTGTTCCGAAACTAATCGAGTGTGCCGACCCTGAGGCTTAGAGGGGGGGTTCTTGCTCGGCTGAGCAGTCTGGGGAACCGTTGGTTACAGTGCAAAACAAGCATTAATTCAGAGTTATATATGGGAATATAGTGTTGATTAAGGGCTACGTTTTAGTGCTTATGGTTACTTGGGTGGTGTTCCAATTCGAGACATCTTGGCAAACTTAGATCTTGAATATTTGTACCCTATATACAAATATCTTAAAATGTCTGACTTGATCGTTTAGTCCTCTTCCCCTCTGTCTTTACTCTTTCTAATGCTCTTTTCGTATATTCATTAGAACAACCTCTCGTCCGACCGGTTCGATAACACCGGAAAGAAGGCTGGCCAGGAAGACAATACCTGAGGTAGCTAACAAAACCACGCTACAGGAAGCCACCAGACGGAAATCTGTACTCGAGAGTGACCCTACACAATCCTCTTTCCTCTCTCTAGTTAAATTAATTAACAGTTGAGTAGCCGCGACGATTACAGCCCCCCTCTTACTAACATCACACAAAAGTGAAATTAATACTCGGCACAAAAAAAAACTTTATGAGTTAAATGCCTTGATAAAACTACTTGTAAAAAAAAGATCAATAATTAGGTAAGTATAACTATAATAACTTACACGGTTTTAACTTCAAACGTTTTGAAGAATATGAAATCATAAACGCAGTTCATTATTCTATCAAATCAAATGCAGTGGAATGGATGATATTCCTGTCAAACTAATCAAAATAATTTTACCATTTGTTCTACTCGCTATTAGTCATATTTTTAACATAATTATTAAAACTTCAAAATTTCCGTATCAATGGAAACAATCGAAAGTTATTCCTATTAAAAAAAACTAAATCCCATGAGTTATCCAATCTTAGACCAATCAGTATATCCCAAGCAACATTTTAAACTCATAATGGTTTTATAGGAAAATGTGGAAGTTTTATAACGAATTTGCAAAAGTCTTGGTAGCTGTAAAGCGTATTTCGACAAGACCATTACAAAAACTATCTTCAGGGTATCTACACAACGATTATAAAACCTGTTCAGAAAACCTCAATCAATTTTTAAGAATATTTTATCCTCCGTGTTTATAGCGGTTTTGAAGGCCGCTATAAAGCAATTTCAAAACCTCGCTATAAAACCCTGTATGAAAATGACATAAAACGTCAAATGTCAGGCATGAAAACAAACAAGCCATAAGAAGAAGAAGATCATTAAAAATGTCAACAAAGTGTAATTTGGACGGCAACGAAAGTTTTGCGTGCGATTTAAACAATCGAAAGGTACATTTTTCACCATTTGATGATGCTAAACATTGTATCTAATACATTTTTTTCAAACTGTTGTAGGTAATACCCGGAATTATGCATCCCCTGCCTAGCCCGGTTGACCGCAATTCGGTGCAATTGCCCCGGTCATCTATCATACAGAATCCGGATGTTTCAGCATCACATTTGGAGAAAAAAAAAACCGCCTCTATCGTCGGATTGGATTGGTAAGCTTTGACGTAATGTGTGTACCGGAGGATCGTTTTTTTTATCGAACAAAATACCCGGAAAATGATCCTAGGGCCATCGGAGCTGATGCGTGGCTGTGTCAATTAGCGAGTCTTATTAATTAGATAATAAAAAAAAGTGAATCACATTCTGTGTTGTGTTATTTAATGGAATCATGAACTCTTAAAAGAAAAAAAATGGTTTTTGTTATTGTTGTTCTGTTCCTGTTTCTGTTCATATTGCAGCATTCCGCCAGAAAAAATGGACGTATAAACAGTATTTGCTAGTCAATTAGTTGTTCGGGACGATACGCCATTTTCTGATAAAATATGGAAAATGTTGAAGAAAAATTGAAAACAAAAAGCATTATATTCCATAAAAAACTGATATTAACACGTAATTCGCACAAAACTTAAGTGAAATATGCATGTATACACAACACAGGCATCTTAAAGAAATTTATGGCTACTTAAAAATAAAAATTTATAAATTCAAGTCTTTTATTCTGCAAAACGACACTGGCGCACGTATTTTTCACAAGTTTTTCGAAAAACTACCCGATAAAATTTAAAGCGCATTAAATTTATGCAATTAGAAGGATAAAATGATCATTCCAATTGGGTTGATTGTTACTTCCTTGTATTTTAATTCTTATCGAAACGGAACCATCTTTTTTCGTATGCTTTTGGTCAGAATATTTTTCTTCAATCAATTCAATTATGAAACCGCTGCGATAAAAAAATAAACATTCACGCAGAAAAGATTCCACCCAAACTAAAATTTGACATTTGAAATCAGCTCTTGACGAGGTTTTATAAGGTACTTGCAAATTGTTCTTCAGAACCTCCTGTAGGTGGGCCTTTTTACTCTGATAAGTGTTTTAAAGATGTTTTAATGCAGTTTATAAAGCTTGACGTTGTTTTATAATGAAGTTTCATAGCGGGCTTGCAGATGAGTATAAAACTTAAATTGTTACTTGGGTATTAGTATATTGTAACACAGAGAAATTGTAACCAGTCCCAGCCAACAATTTGGTAGGTATATCAAAAGATATGCGTACGTCTATGTCGACACAAATCATCGTATATGACTTTAGAAAAAAGCATATACCTACCAAAAGTGGAGGCAATATACGTACATGTTTTCGTTATTTTCTGGTTTACGACATCGACAACATCATACACGCAGAAAAAAGATTTTTTATTTCAAAGGAAAGTGCCGTAAAAACAAAGGATTTTTTCCTTTGATTTTGGGATAAATAAAAATTCCTTTGGTTCAAAGGCATTTTCCTTTGTTTCAAAGAATTTTTCTTTTGAAAAATCTTTGAATTAAAATCTTAATGCTTTGAAACAAAAAATAGTTTCATTTGATGCAAAGTTGTTTTCGTTTGCTGCAATGTAATTCAGATTTAGATTTGAAAGGATTGGTTCATTGAACCATTTTCCTTTTATTCCAATTGGAAGAAATATTTTCTGTTGTTCCGAAGTTCCTATTACGGATTTTGGATAGTAAAAAGAAAGAATTTGCATCATAAATTCATTTTTATTCACAAATTTAACATAAACACTGGTTCACTATAATCGAATCATCCGGTCCTCATTTTGGCCTGAGGGCGTTCTTCTTGGGGCTCTCAATGCCCCACTTCCGGAAGCAAATCCGGTTGCTAGATTTAGGTCGAATTCACAGTGAGCGCGGTGCGAAGTGCGAAGCGAATTTCCAATTCGCGCGAAAAACCGCTTCTCATTGAAACACGTTGAAAAAAACATCGACCGGCCACAGTGCAAGCGAATTTTCGTGCGAAGACCCGGCTGGATCGCGCGAATTCATTCTGTTCATCTGGACATACACTGAAAATATTCTCTCGGAAATGTTTTATCGTAAAATGATTTATCAAAAAAATATTTTTCAAAAGTTTTTTTATTTAATTATCATTGCCGTTTCTGTGTTAGTAATAAAAAATGTACGGTTTTTTAGCGCGGATTTTCGAATAAAAAACGCGGTTTCAGTCTTTATCAATTGAAACAAATTCTAACTGGCAATAAACGACCGGTGGCATGGAAGCCCCACAATATGTGTATAGGGCGAAGGGGCTGAACGGATAGAAGTTGGAATTTGTTATCCGACGCCATCTTGAAATCCAATATGGCCCCTTCCACTCAACTTTAAAATGCTGGAAGTGACTAAAAGCCGATGAAACTCCCACAATATGGGTATTGGATGAAAGTACTCAATAAGTAGAAGTCGAATTTGACTGTCCGACGCCATTTTGAAATAAAAGATGGCGGTTCCCGCTTAATTCAAAATGCAATAAAGAACTGAAAATCGTATGGTCCATCCAAAATATAAGAAATGAGTGAAAGGGATAAAAAATTTGATGAAAAATTACTGACAAAAATTTAACAAAATTTAAAAAAGCATGAAATGAATAAACAAAAATATGACAAGTGTTATAAAACTAAAGTAATAATGACAAAAATATAACAAAACTGTGGGAAAATATGAATAACTATTACTAAAATTAAAAAATATGACAAAAGAAATAAAGACAAATGACAAAACTTTGAATAAAACACGATAAATGTGGTAAAATAATTATGCCAAAAATATGACAAATTTAAAAAAATTAGACAAAAATATGAGGAAAAATTCACAGAAATAGCAGCAAAACTATGACAAATGAGAAAAATAATGTATGGCAAAATTATAATCAAAATTTGACAATATGACCTGACAGAGCTAATATAAGGACCAATATTTGTCAACAAATTTACAAAAATGACAAAATAATAACAACAAATTTACAATAAAATCACAAAAATCTGACAAAAAACAAAAACCCAAAATTAAAAAAAAAATGACATAATGTTGAATATGTTAAAAATGTAACTCAGTTGGCAAGTTAGTTCCCTCCTAAGCCAATGTCCGTGAGTTCAAATACAAGAGTAATCATCGAATGCAGTTGTACTGGGTAAGACTTTCAGCACTGCTTTCAGTATGAAGAGAAGATGTTAAAACGACTAAAATCGAACGAAAAAAGACAAAACTCACAATCAAATGAACAAAAAATCTGACAGAACTATGACAAAAATACGACAAATGAAAACATGACAAAACTATTACAAAAATTAAAATAAAATGACAAAAATCTTACAGTACTATAACAACCTTTGTCAACTGTTTGTCATAATTTTGTTTTCTTATCGTTGTTTTGTTAAATTTTTATCATATTTTTTCATAGCTTTGTTACATATATATTTATTACATTTGTAAGATTTTTTTCATAGTATCGCCAGATTTATGTAATTTTATTGCAAAATTTTGTCATATTTGTAAATTTTGATTTTTCATATTATTATTTCAATTTTCATATTTTCCATAATGTTGTCAAGTATTTGTTAAAGTTTTTATTTCGAGTTTTGAAATTATTGTTAATTTTTTGTTATTATTTAGTCAACTTTATTAATTTTTGTCAGATTTTTTTAAAATTTGGTCAAGGCTTTGCCATTTTAATGTCAAATTTATCATAGATTTGGTATATTTTTATCATATTGTAATATTTGTGTCACCTTTGTCATATTTCTATCAAAGTTTTGTCAGCGTTTCGTAATATTTGTTGTTATTATATTGTAATTTTTTTTCATTATTTTGTTATATTTTTGTCATAGTTTTGGTAGATTTTTTCTACCAGAAAGAAATCTATTCTCCGACGTACTCATAAAGTCCAGGCAATTCATGACCTTAAGATTCCTTTTCATAATCCCCGCGGTCCTAGAACGCGCAAGGTTTTTCCGCGGTTTTCCGAAGTTAACGTGGTTTTTCGGAATTAACGCGGATTATTTTTTTTTGGCGCGGTACGTATCCCTCGCTCACAGTTTTGATTCTGCAAATTAATTTGCAAAGATTTTTTCACAAGTGATTAATTTTTGCAAAACAGAAGGTTTTTTTTCAGTGTTGAACCGCTTCGCAATTCGCGTACACTGTGGCCGGCCTTCAAAAATGAACTTGCGAAATTCATCCGGTGAATGAATATTTCGCTTCGCAGTTCGCTTCGCGCTCACTGTGTTCGTACCCTTAGTGGTCATCCAACTGGTGATTCGCTGAAGATTGGGTCGAAGATAATCAGACCGCTGGATTTGGGCGGAATCAGCCGTGGTCCTGTAACAATGCAAAAATTTATATAAAATCTTTTATATTCACTTTTTGATTAACGGATTATCATACACTTACCATTCTTTATCCTGAACCCTCCTAGATAGCTATCTCTGATTCACTAGTTTTGATTTTCAACACAACCGGCCAAACTTTATTCGAAATTCGGTTCTTGCTCAATAAAAAATATCTTCTAAGTTTGAAGTTTTAATTTAAAGAAATTATTCCTTTCTGTTGAAAACATTTTTCTTTGGTTGAAAGAAAATTTACTTTGTTTCAAAAGAAATGTGCAATTGAAAAAATGTCTTTTAAATCAAAGAATTTGTTTAAAACCAAAGTCCAAAATTATTCAATTCAAAAAATTAACTCTTTCTTTCAAAAATTATTCATTTGAATCAGAACGATAATTCATTGATTCAAAGAAAACAGGAGTTTGATTCAAAAAACTGAATGTTTTTAATCAAAGTCAGATTTGTATTGTATCAAAATCCAAGTTTTCTCTGCGTGTATGTGATGTCATTTACGATGTTAGAAATACTTTGGTACTTTATGTCGCATTGGCGTCGTTTTGTACGTTACATTAAAGGATTCGATTCATGCGCATTTACGATGATGGGAGGATTAACTGTTCCATCCACACTTTATGCGATGTGTGTTTTACCCTTTTACGATTTGAAGCGATATGATGATAAATTGGCGATTTAAGTCACCTTTAATGCGAGGTGTGTTGAACTCTTGTACGACTTGAAGCAATCTGACGATGAATTGGCGATCTAAGTCACCCTTTATGCGAGGTGTGCCGAACTCTTGTACGACTTGAAGCAATCTGTCGATGGATTGGCGATTTAAGTCACCCTTTATGCGAGATGTTTTGTACACTGTAAATTTTTGCCTCGATTTCCAGCAAAAAAAATTGCTGGAAACGTTCAGCAATCCCAATTTTTGCTGGAAACCAGCAATCGGTTTTCGAATTGCTGGATTTTTCAGCATTCGGTTATGTGCTTGTCATTTTTGCTGAAAAATCAGCAATCGGTTTTCAAATTGCTGGACTTTCCAGCAATTGATCCAGTTTGCTGGAAAATCAGCAATCGAGTTGTCAATTTGGAGTTTGTTTTTGTTTCGTACGCTGAAATAAGGTGAGATTCTATTTTACGAATTAAGGTTAAATTAATATAATTATTTTATTTTCCTCTATATTCTAGCAACCAGGCATCAAGTCAAGGGTAAGTTTTCATTGCACAGGTGAATATTCCATAGAAGATACTAATCAAAACTATTTTTACAGGTGGCGGATGATCAACATTTTGGCACAAAGCGGTCACCCCAGAGCCGGTGTTAGAAAGTTGTGAAAAAAAAAGTTTTTTTTGGAAAATAAATTAATCCCTTTTTGAAAATGGGAGAAAATAATTGTTCTTATTGCTTATTATATGCGCAGCCAATATTAAACTTCAATTTGAATTGAAATATAAATTTCATACTAAATACTGCCGGTTGTGTTGAAAGAAATAGCTGGTTTCCAGCAATCTGGATTACTGATTTTCCAGCAATTTGAATAGCTGGAAACCAGCATTAACGATTGCTGTTTTTTTCAGCAATTGAAATTGCTGGAAATTTTGCTGGAAAGTCAGCGGGACAAAAACCAGCAAAATTTTGCTGGTTTCCAGCAAAAAAAAATTTGCTGTGTACTCTTATATGACTCGAAGCAATCTGAAGATGCCCAGCCAACATGAAATCGTAAAAGAAATCATCGTCGAACTCGTTTATAGATGCAACTCAAATCGGAATCGTAAATATGTACACTTACCATTCGACCATATCGTTTATTCATCGTAGAAGATGCAACATCCCAATGAAATACGACTTAGTTACGATATGTTGGATGAAGTCGTATTTAGTTCCACCGATGTCAAATGAAATCTTATAACGATCGCATAAGATTTCTTAAGAAGCATTTTATTGGTACACAAATTACTTTCGAATCGAAATCGTAAATGACTTCGAATAAATTCGTAAAGAATACTACGTAAGCATCATCTTTAGTATCACGTTGTATGTTTACTAGAATGAAGAATGTCACATTAGTAGGCAAATTAACACCGTGTCTTTCCGATATAGCTACAAATATTATAACAAGTATAATTACAATCGTATAATCGGTCACTTTACCCACGGTATAAATATATTTAATGCGATCAAATCAGATTCGTATTAACAGATACTTAGCGTTCGCCCACATCTCATCATGATATTAAAACCACAGAGAACAGACGTACAAGCTCGAACAAAAAATCTTCCAAAAAGTGTGTAAAATTTCAAATGCTGACATTCAAAAAATACGTTAGAAATTGACTTGAAATAGTGCAATCTATTGTGCCGTTCAAAAGTTACAAATCAAATTTTCAGATGGCCAGTTTCCGAAAAGGCCCAGCCAAAAGAAACAGAAAAATTGTTCAAAACTATCGTTGGAAATTTTACACAAGTTTCGTGGGCTAGCTTGTATGTCTGTTCTCTGTGTTAAAACTTCGTCGTGATAAATCGTGTTCAGTGGATGTGCAATTTTGCGTCGTGCTTGCAATTTTGTATCAGCATTTGAGTTTTGTGAAAGCTGACGACTTAAGCAAACAAGCAAACGGATGAAATAAAATAATAAAGGTAAGTTTTGGAAAAACAACGTTGGACAGAAACCTCAGTAACATTTTCTTTTAAAAAATAACAGGATTATTCTCCCCTACTAGGCTCAGATTAAAAAAAAAAACCCGCCGGATAATTACCCGATGATTTGCATGTGCATACTACGAGTATCAAGGAATGTTCACGGACAGAATTGTGGCCCGGCAATTTCCGCTGTAAATCCGAAAGAAAGAGGCGTCAAAGATCCTGAGTGAGGCATGGAGGCGGTGGCAGTTAAGAAAGTAGCGAGCGGGACAATGCCCGGTTGCGGTACCTACGAAAATATATGTAGTTTCAATGTTAGTTATAATAAAAATCAGTTAAAATCATCAATTAATTTTATTTCTTCCTAACGTCGTATTTCAATCACAATATTACACATAACATGCTACATAAAATGGTCCGCAGAATCGTTTTATGATACAAATCGTACATGAGTACATCCCAACTCACATAAAATATCGTTTAAAGAGTCCATCAAATGTCAAATTGCATCATATCGTACAAGCTTACAACACACATCTCATAAAATGTGACTTAAGTTGTCAATCGATGTTAAAATCTCTGAACATCGTATAAGACTGCAACACATCTCGCATAAAGGGTGACATAAATCGACATTCCATCGTCAGATTGCTTCGAGTCATACAAGAGTACAAAACATCTCGCATAAAGGGTGACTTAAATCACCAATCCATCGACAGATTGCTTCAAGTCGTACAAGAGTTCGGCACACCTCGCATAAAGGGTGACTTAGATCGCCAATTCATCGTCAGATTGCTTCAAGTCGTACAAGAGTTCAACACACCTCGCATTAAGGGTGACTTAAATCGCCAATTTATCATCATATCGCTTCAAGTCGTAATAGGGTAAAACATACATCGCATAATGTGTGGATGGAACTGTCAATCCTCCCATCATCGTAAATGCGCATGAATCGAATCCTTGAATGTAACGTATAAAACGACGCCAATGCAACATAAAGTACCAAAGTATTTCTAACATCGTAAATGACATCACATATGATGTTGTCGATGTCGTAAAAAAAGAAAATAACGAAAACATGTACGTATATTGCCTCCACTTTTGGTAGGTATATGCTTTTTTCTAACGTCATGTAAGATGATTTGTGTCGACATAAACGTACGTATATCTTTTGATATACCTACCAAATTGTTGGCTGGGTGGAATGTCGACTTATGTCACCTTTTATGCGAAATGTGTTGCAGTCTTATACGATGTTCAGAGATTTTAGCATCGGTTGACAACTTAAGTCACATTTTATAAGATGTGTGTTGTAAGCTTGTACGATATGATGCAATTTGACATTTGATGGACTCCTTAAACGATATTTTATGTGAGTTGGGATGTACTCATGTACGATTTGTATCATAAAACGATTTTGCGGACCACTTTATGTAGCATGTTATGTGTAATATTGTGATTGAAATACGACGTTAGGAAGAAATAAAATTAATTGATGATTTTAACTGATTTTTATTATAACTAACGTTGAAATGCACTAATTATATTTTCGTAGGTACCGCAACCGGGCATTGTCCCGCTCGCTACTTTCCTAACTGCCACCGCCTCCATGCCTCCATCAGGATCTTTGACGCCTCTTTCTTTCGGGTTTACTGCGGAATTTGCCGGGCCACAATTCTGTCCGTGAACATTCCTTGATACTAGTAGTCACATGCAAATCGCCGGGTAATTATCCGGCGGGGTTTTTTTTAGTCTGAGCCTAGTAGGGGAGAATAATCCTGTTATTTTTGAAAGGAAAATGTATGTGAGGTTTCTGTAAAACGTTGTTTTTCCAAAACCTACCTTTATTATTTTATTTTATCCGTTTGCTTGTTCGCTTTAGTCGTCAACTTTCACAAAATTTAAATGCTGATACTAAATTGCAAGCACGATCGCAAAATTGCACATCCACTGAACACGATTTATCACGATGAAGTTTTAATATCATGATGAGATGTGGGCGAACGCTAAGTATCTGTTAATACGAATCTGATTTGATCGCATTAAATATATTTATATCGTGGGTAAAGTGACCGATTATACGATTATAATTAAACTTGTTATAATATTTGTAGCTATATCGGAAAGACACGATGTTAATTTGCCTACTAATGTGACATTCTAGTAAACATATAACGTGATACGAAAGACGACGCTTACGTAGTATTCTTTACGAATTTATTCGAAGTTATTTACGATTTCGATTCGAAAGTAATTTGTGTACCAATAAAATGCTTCTTAAGAAATCTTATACGATCGTTATAAGATTTCATTTGACATCGGTGGAACTAAATACGACTTCATCCAACATATCGTAACTAAGTCGTATTTCATTGGGATGTTGCATCTTCTACGATAAATAAACGATATGATCGAATGGTAAGTGTACATATTTACGATTCCGATTTGAATGGCATCTATATACGAGTTCGACGATGATTTCTTTTACGATTTCATGTTGGCTGGGGTGCGTTGTGTGAGAAGCCCAAGATCATTGAGAATCAACGAATTAAATGTAAATGTGCACAGGAGGCGTTGTGTGGAATGGAGGTGGACCGTACCTTACACTCAGAAATGAAAAAAATATGAAAATTATTATGTTTTAATAACACAGATATTTCTCTGACATTAATATCCAGAAATATTAAAAAAAATAACTATTTCAAATATTCAAATTTATGCATCCCAATAATTTTTGTCGTGTAATGATCGTAATGATCCAATGCACATTTAATAACCTTGATATTATCTCTTTCATTGAAAATTGGATTACCGTATATCGCTATATATACAGTTGCGTTCAAAAAAGAATGAAATCGCGTGAAGCTGCGCACCCACTTCCAACTTTGACAAGCTGCCATTTCTCTCTCGGTTGATATTTTTTCATGAAAATTTCACACAATCTAGTTCAACTACCCAACAAACACTCCACAAAATTTGAAGTCATTACAATGACGGAAAACAAAGATACAGCTATTCCCGTAAAAAAGGGAAATTTGGAGTTGCTTCACTAAATTTGCTGTATCTTTGACAATTTTCATTGAAAAATCTTCAAATTTGGTCCAAAGATGTAAAAATGTTTGATCTAATATCAGGCCAAGTTTCGTCGAAATCGATGAACGTGATCAAAAATGGTGCCGGGTTGAAAATAAGGTTCATTATCGGCCAGCAGACGATTTCATTCTTTTTTGGACGGATGTGTATATGGAAAACATCGTAATCCATGTATTCTTGGTATTTTCTTTCACAAAACCAAAAATTATCACAAAGAATGTTGTAAATTGATAGGACCTTTATTCTTGCTTTGTGAAGAAACAGAAATTGTTCCAACAGAACTGGTATTGAAACACAAGAGCGAATAGAATATTCGCTTTAATTGTGGATCAAATTTGTTTATCGGTATAATTAGCAAGTCATTTCTGAAACTCTGTTCTTCTTATTTTGAACTCTGTTGAAACATTTTCTCTTTCGAAACAAAGTACGAATGAAGTTTTTAGCAATTTACAACATTTTTTGTGATAAATTTTGGTTTTGTGAAAGAAAATACCAATAATACATGGATTACGATGTTTTCCATATACACATCCGTCCAAAAAAGAATGAAATCGTCTGCTGGCCGATAATGAACCTTATTTTCAACCCGGCACCATTTTTGATCACGTTCATCGATTTCGACGAAACTTGGCCTGATATTAGATCAAACATTTTTACATCTTTGGACCAAATTTGAAGATTTTTCAATGAAAATTGTCAAAGATACAGCAAATTTAGTGAAGCAACTCCAAATTTCCCTTTTTTACGGGAATAGCTGTATCTTTGTTTTCCGTCATTGTAATGACTTCAAATTTTGTGGAGTGTTTGTTGGGTAGTTGAACTAGATTGTGTGAAATTTTCATGAAAAAATATCAACCGAGAGAGAAATGGCAGCTTGTCAAAGTTGGAAGTGGATGCGCAGCTTCACGCGATTTCATTCTTTTTTGAACGCAACTGTAGGTTCAACTCGGAAAGCATCAGTAAGTGTATAATCCATGCGAAAAAAAATCTTATGAAACGCGTTCGGTTTGCTCGAGGTAACTTCCAAAATAGCGAAGAAAACCCGAAGCATTCCTAAAAAATAATCATATTCTTCTTCTTCTTCTTCTTCTCTTTTGTGGCAAGCTGACGTTCAGCTAAACTGCCAAGTCTTGTCAGATTCAGGGTTTGTGTTTGTTTGTTTGTTTGTTTATTTGTCTGGGATTTTAACACTATCGTGTTATTCATCCCTATTCCTCCGTGACTTGTGTCAATTTAAACTTTTGTGTACACAGTTTTGTGATAATGGTTCCTTTTTACTCATTTTTGCTCGGATTGATCGGATTCATATTTCATCCATCAGTTTGCTTTTTTGTAGAAACAGTAGAATTTTCTTCTCTTCCTTCGGGCAGTTGGGCAGAACCTGTCGAAGACTGCTCCCAAGATCCGAATCGTTTCTAGCTTGTTGGTAGCAAGGACAGTATAGGATTATGTGCTTAACGCTGAGGGGGACCTGGCAGGCAACACATAACGGTGGTTCTTCCCTAGCCATTAGATATCCGTGGGTCATCCTGGTGTGTCCTATACGAAGCCGTGTTAAAGTTCGTCTTTCTTTAAACGATAAGCGGTCAACCCAAGTTTCTGTTGTATTTTTTATCTCTCGGAGCTTGTTTTGAGTTATGTTGTTCCACGTCTGGGACCATGCTAGGGCTATGTACCGTTTTACCCATTGTACGGCGTCGAGTGAAGGGATTCCTTGGTTTGGAGGGTCAAGTAGACCCCCAGCCATCGCAAGTTGATCTGCTCGTTCATTCCCTGGTATTTTTGAGTGCCCAGGAATCCAACATAATGTTATGTTTTTTTGGATTGCGATTTCAGAGAGCTTGACAATCCAGGGGTGTTTAATATTGCCCGCTGCTACTGCTTTTAGGACACTGGCAGAGTCGGAAAAGATTACGGATCGGGAGGGTGGGCAACAGTTTAATGCTGCAGACTGAATTGCAAATGCTTCAGAGCTAAACACCGAGCAAATGGAAGGTAGGGACAGTGACAATTCAATGTTATTGTCCCCTGTCACACCGCACCCTACTCTCCCATTGTTAGTTTTCGATCCGTCTGTGTAGAATGTGGGTACATTTTTGTATTTCCTTTCGATAAGCTCGTAGAATTGGGGTATCACAATGGTTGGATTGGAACCGGCTTTTATTTTGGAGAGAAGTGAAAGGTCTACTTTAGGGGTGCGTGCGTTCCATTTTAGCAATCTTGGATCGTGTCTTGGGTTGATAGCGGGCAGGGAAGCGTGGATTTTGTTAAGTAAAAATTCGGCGCGACGAACCATAGGAACATCTTCATTTCGATTCAGCGACAACCACCGAATGGCCTTGACAGAAATCGCTTTTGTGAATATATATTCAAACGGCAACTGGCCACTTTCCGCCATTAGCGAGGGGATGGGACTACTTTTGAAGCTGCCGCTGATGCAGTGGATTGCTTGGTTGTACACGGGTTCCAATTTTTCCATTATTTTGTCCAATTCGCGACTGAATATTCCGACTCCATGTAGCATGGTTGGTAACAACCAGCCGTGAACGAAAAGGTGTAACGAAGAGCGAGACCCTGCAACTTTGAAGCTGCAGAGCTTTTTGAGGATATTGAGTTTGCTCTTAGTGGCATTTCGCACGTAGTTGATGTGTTTTTTGAATCTAAGTTGGTCATCTATCCAAACCCCAAGAATGCGGGCAGAACGAACCAAAGAAATGGTTTTGTTCTGCATCATAATAGGAGGAATCTTGCGTAATCTTTTTCTGTTTGGACCCAGATGCATCAATTTGGACTTCTCAGGTGCAAAAGCGAATCCTATTGTGGGGGCCCAGTTGGAAATCCTGTCGACTGCTAGTTGAAGTTTTTTGCGGGCTATAACCGACCCCTGAGGTACGCCTTCATGTATTGTGTGGATGGAGGAATATTTGCCATCTATGAACACCCTCGCTGTTCTGTTCGTTAAAAAACTTTGGATGTAACTCCCCATTCTGCCCAGAATCCCCCAATCTTTTATCGAGAAAAGAATTTTATGGCGGCTGACTCGATCAAACGCTTTAGAAAGATCAAGGGAAAGGCATTCCACGTGTCGGTTGTTTTCTAGGGCACTATCTAATATGTTTTCCAAAGTTGTCAGGTGATCGTCCGTAGCAAGGCCCGGGCGGAATCCAAATTGTTGATGATTAAAACGGTTGGCTGATTCTAGGATTGAGACTAGTCGCCGCTTCACCATGCGTTCTAGTATTTTTCCCGAACAGTCCAGGAGTGTAATGGGACGGTAACTATTAAGCTGGTGTAGATCTTGCTGTGGTTTTGGGATGGGAATTATAAGTCCTTGTTTCCACTGACTGGGAATATCTCCACTGATCCAGATCTCGTTTAGTAGGTTCAGGAAAATAGTTTTCCCAAGTGGCGGAAGATTTTTCAGCAGTGGATAGCCAATTTCATCCATTCCGGCGGAATGACCTTTGACCTTTTCAAGGGCCTTCTCTAATTCTCTCAAGCTAAAGTCAGCATTGTAGTCGAGGTGCTGGTCAGTTGAAAAATTTATTTGTGTGTTTTGAGAACTGTGATCGGAAGGGCAAATAGAAGAGAAGAAGTTGCAGAAGGAATCGGCTAGTAAAGTAGGGTCGTTGGAATATTGTTGATTCAGGAGTAGGTGGAAACGACTATGTCTTTTGATACCATTGAGTTGTTTTAGTTTTTCCCATAGTTTGGCGGAGGGGGTCGAGGGGTTGATTTCCTCTAGGAATTTCTTCCAGCTGTCTTGTTTGGCATTTTTGATCACAGAACGAGCTTTCGAACGTGCTGCCTTGAAGTCTGTTAGCGCAGCTTCCTTCCGAGGATCGTCATCATCGAGACGTTTGAGGAACCTCATCTTTTTCCTCCGAAGTTTGATTGCATCCCGAACTTCTGTACTCCACCAGGGAACCGAGGGTCTCCCAGGAGTCCCGGTCGTTCTAGGAATGTGTTTACTTGCTGTGTCAAAAAGAAGTTTGGCAAAACTTTGAATATTATGTTGGGGCTCATTGTGTAGAGTACGTTCCAGATCTATTTGAAATCCAATCCAATCGGCCTCATCATATTTCCACCTTGGTCTGATGATGGATTCGGAAGTAGGTTGTTCTAGTGATATCAAGATTGGGAAGTGATCACTGCCGTGGCAGTCTTCGAGCACTTTCCAATTAAATTTGGAGGCTAAATTCCAGGAAACTATACTGATATCTAAAGCGGAAGTATTACCGGAGATGGGGCAGATTCTTGTGGGGAGGGAGTTGTTGAGTACTGATAAGTTGTTGTTAAGTACAAAGTTCTCGAGGAACGTTCCCTTTCGGTCGGTATGGGAACCACCCCACTCAGTGGAGTGTGAGTTAAAGTCTCCCATGATAAGTACAGGTGCTGGAATTTGGCTCAATATGTTTTCCAATTCGTTGCTGAATTCTTGAAGTGGTGTTTTTGGAGAGATGTAGAGTAAGATAACTGAAATCTCGATAGGGGAGTGAAGGCGGATGGCAACTACATTCAATGAGGAGTTGATGGGCAGTTGAGAGTAAGGAAAGCCAATTTTAACCGCGAGTCCGACACCTTGTAGGCCCATTTGATGATGAAGGTGGAGATGATAGCCCTTAAGGTAGGTTTTTGGGATGATGTGTGTTGGTGCTAGCGTTTCTTGTAGAGCAAATATGATTGGGGAAAACTGGGTGGAGATGAGTTGTAGTTCGGATATGCGTGCTCTCAGGCCGTAGAGATTCCATTGAATTGCCAGGCATAACTTATTTTTTTGAGATGGAGGATTAACCGGTCTATTGTTGTTGGAGGTATTGTTGTTTGTTGGTATATTTAGGTTGTGGGTAGTGTTGAAGATGAAGGCCATGTTAAGTAGGTTTAATTAGAACGGACTTACCGGTCTGTTGTTGATTGGAAGGTTGAATGTTGCTGGATTCTGAAGGTCCTGCATTGCTGTCCGATTCGAGGCACTGCTTCTTGGGTGTTTTATTGTTTTTGGTTGCTTTATCATCTCTAGGTCTACGGTTGCGTCGGCTGCGTTTGGAATTTAGGCTGCTTGCGGTAACCGTAGTGTCGTCAGAGTGGTCTGTTTCGGTTTCGGTTTCGGATGTGGATTGGGTTTCGGGTATGGCTAGAAGTTGTTGGAGTTGCGCGCTGAGTTGAGCTACTTGTTGTTTCAGTTGAAGAATAAGTAAGTCCTTGGAATTCTCTGACGAGGATTCAAGACGTTGCTGAATTGTACTGGTTTGTTGGGCAGCCTTTTGACGTTTGCGGAATTCTTTAACTGCTGCGCCTTGGGATATTCCGAGGTCCACGCGAATTTTGATGAGATGCCCTGTTCTTCTTGCTGGACTGTACAGGTTCGATTCATGGCAGAGTGGGCCCCGCCACAGTTCAGACAATGTGGATCCTTTGAGCACTTGGGGTGGGCTGAGGGTTCCCCACAGTTCAGACATCTTTCAGGTTGTTGACAACGGGCCTTTGAGTGTCCGAAATTTCCGCAGTTTAAGCAGATCAGAGGTCTCGGATAGTATGGTCGGGTAGGAGTCCGGATGTAACCGAAGTAGATGAATTCGGGAGCCACAGTTCCCGTAATCGTTAGAACCATAGAATTCGTGGGAGAGGGTTTTCCATCAATTTTCTTGACAAATCTGTAAACTCTGGTGACACCCTGGTCGGCTAGGTTCTCCTGGATTTCCTCATCGGTAAGACCGGCTACTTCCCGACAGGAGACTACGCGCTGACATGTGTTGAGGGTTGGATGTGGTCCAATGGTAATTTTTGTTCCGTCGATCAGCTCCGTGAGTTTCTTCAATCGGTTGGCTTGGTCTATACTCCTGATTTTCAGCAGATAGGCCTCGCCGTTGTTGATGGGATTTGCTCCTTCGATCCGCCCGACGGCTCGGTCGATGGTCTTCGAGACAAGGAACGGATTATTAGGAAGTTTGGCATCATCTTGGGGGCGAAGAACCAGGAATTGTAAGTCCCCGTGCAGCCCTTTCGGATCCATCCATGGAGGGAGAGTCCGTCCGTTGTTTTGTTTGGGCTTTTGGGACCTTTCGGCCCAAGGTGGATTGGGATCCACCATCCTTTATGTACTAATGTTCAGTGAAATTCACTTTTCCTGATTGTAACGTAGAGGAAAAAAAATACAACGAAAGAAGCTTTTAATTGGATGTCCGTGATTGTGACACCAATAGAACAAGCACGTAATCGAGGTTAAAAGTAAAGTAAAAACACGTCCAAACGCGATGACAGTCGACGAAAGAATGGTCAGATTCAGGGGTGGTTTTGTGCTACATATGCATCTTTACGCGGTAAAAATTTACAGTGGTTTTAGTTGTTTACCTAAGCAAGGGTTTTTTGTTTATTTTATACGTGCTTGAACTGGTTAAGGTGCATAAAAGGTTGCTGTTTTATTTCAAATATTGATGTTATTTAGCTTTATGAATTTAGCTATTTCCTTTAAAATTTTAATGTCAGCTTTTTCTAAGATAGTGTCTATATCGTTATTTATGATTAAAGATTGAAATTTAGATCTATTTCTATATTTAGTGCAATTGAATAGAATGTGATTAATATCTTCTTTTAATAATCATATTCATAGTTTTTCAGCAAAAGCCATAAAATGGTTATTCTATAACCATAAATGGTTAAACAAAAACGAGTGTGTTTATAAAATGAAATAAGCGTGTACCGAAAAACCGCTTTTGTGGTTCGTTGCAACACGTCTTTATTGTTAAATATTTTGGAAGCTTGTTTCTTCAATTTTGAATATTAAATGCAAAGCTAAAGTTCATTCAGTTTAAAGAAAACATTTAGAATGTTGAAAGTGAAATATAATTAAATCTTCCCCTTTGAACTCGAATGACATTTACCGTTCTTGAAGTTTGAACATTACTGATCTCCTATTCGAAACAAGTGAAAATTGAATTTGCCGTTTGTTGGTTTTAACGAAATTAATGTTTTGTTTATTATTGATTATAGAGCTTGCAAAATGGAGAGGTACCAACGCAAAACTCCATTGGATGTTTTAAGATCTATGTGGGTTGTAATCCGCAGCGCTCCATTTGAAGAAATCGAGCACACTCGTCTGGTACGACAATTACAGAAATTATATGTTCATGCTGCCGGTAAGTTTTTCAGACTACTTCTTTGGCTTTGTTTTTATTCGACCTCTTCTAAGCTTAGATTGAAAAGTAAAGATAATAATATTATTGTCGCTGATTCATAACATATTGAAATCATTGCTTTGATAAAAACATAAACTTACTAAAGAGGAACTTCAACAAAAATTGTCTATTAAGCTTAGTCCACACTGAGACGGTTCGTCTCGAGACGGTCTCAGCGTCTCCCATTTTCTTCGGGAGACACTGAGACCGTCTCAGGTTTCCAACAACAAACAACAAAGTTCGTCTCATAACAAAAATCGCAGTTCATGTTGCCTAGTGTGGACTAGGCTTTAGAAGATTCATCGGTTTCGACTAAAGCTGTCACTCCATTTTAGATCAAATTGAAGTGTATGTCAGCAATGCCGTGGTGGATGGACTCATCCGAATTGTTGAAAGACCAAAGAAACCAAAACCAAAAGCTGTGTACATTTATGGGCTACCAGATATTTCGAATTTCTCGTTTCCAAATGATCATCCAGATTTCTATTGTTATGAGTGCCATCAAGAAGGAAATGTTATCAAATGTCTTGGATGCCATCGGGTGTTCCATCGTTCGTGCACAAAGTCTACGGCTGCTAAGCAAGAAGAAATGGAAGGTTTTATTACCAAATATAAACGAGTTAACATTTCTGCATTTGGATTACCTGAAAATTCTTTGCGGGATCGTGAATCAGCGATTAGTCCACCAATTGAAGAACGACCAGGCCCTAGCCAATCTTTCCCTGTAATGCCCAGACCACGAATAGAGCATATTGAAAGCATGAATGAGAACAGTAATGTAAATTTTTCCATAAAAAGTGAAGGCAGTAGCCTGCACGTGAAGCAAGAGGGCGTGAAGGAGGAAACCAGTGATGAACCTCAGTTTGTTGGAATTATTCGTCCTCCAGATCGTCGTATGGAAGAACGTCTCAACACTCCAACAATCAAACCAGAGGAGAATAGTTCTTCCATGATGGATAATGACGAATTAGTCCACACGTACTGTTACCCATGCCGTTTGGTACGAGGTAATCAGTTCAATACGCCACCAAATTTGGGAAAGGAGGAAATGAATTATCTACTTAAGTTCGTTGTTAATGAGTACAAGTCTTGGGTAAGTCATTGCTGGAATCTTTTCAACAGTGTTAGAAAAGTCTGATTTCCATATTTTCCAGCTTCCTGAAGATACATATTCCCCGACTCGGCTTTTCAACCATCGTCCTCATGTCGCAGAAATAGTAGACAATTTAGAACTTTCCAAAAAACTTTTGATACGTTCGCCACTCACAGTTGAAATTATACGACAAAAAGTAGAAGAAGTAAAATACGAAACTCTGGAACAGTTCAGTAGTGATGTCCTTGATGTGGCTCATAATGTTGCAATTATTCATGGAGGTAAGTTGGAGATATTTTTTTTTAGATATTAATAATTAAGACGTTTCTGTTTATTTTAGCAAACTCGCTGGAGTTCAATGCAGTTATGTATTTTGTTACGGACTGTTTGTATGATCTTCATGAAATTCGCCAATGTCCAGATTGTTTTCGACACTCGAATGAAAAAGCCGAAGCTGATTGGTTTGCTAGACCATGTGTAACAAGACATGAGCTAGTTTTCGCTAAACAAAAGGGCTACCAGTATTGGCCGGCTAAAGTCATACGCGTTCAAAACAAAAAATATGATGTGCGCTTTTTTGGAGACCGCCACACGCGGGCCGTAATTGATGCTTCAAATGTGAAACCCATCGATTCAGATTTTCAGTCTCTCAAAATAAACCCTAAGCAGCGCGGTTTCCACAAGGCAATGGAAGAACTACATAAACATCAAGCTTTGATAACACTTCCGAAAGATTATTACGCGTACGGAAGCCATAACGTTACCCCCGCTGAATTGATACAACCAGGCTCGTGCTACAAACCAGTGTACTCTCCACCGGTGGTGGCAACAAAAAGTAAAGGAAAGAAGCGTAGAATGAAAGGTCGACGAACGACAAAAGCAAAGAAACCAAAAAATGATGATCCGCCTTCTTTTGCCAAGAGTGATACTGTAGAAAATACACCTGAGTCTACAAACAGGTATTAACTGTTTTTTTAACATTTCGATTTCAATTTTGAAGTTCTCAAACAAGTCAAGTGAAGAATGCAGGAAAATCCGGAATAGGGTTGTAGAAAAAGTGTCTGTACAAGGATGCTGAAAAATGCTCTGGTGTTCTACAACCCCACTCATTTAGAAATTCTTTCTCCTAAGTTCCTGTATTTGCAAGCATCTCTCATGTAACTGATTTTCTTAAATTTATAAAGTAACACTTATCTTTCCCGACCTAAAAAAGTAAGCTTTAGATCATGAAACTTCATCCTCCGGACAATTTCAGCCTTTCAACTGACTAATGATTTAACAAAAGCTTACTTTTAAGCTCGAGTTACTCGAAGTTGTGATAAAAGAAAGCAACGCAAACATTTAGATTCATCACTTTCCATGCCAATGCCATACTTAGTATGACAATTTTTTTCTATTCGCCACAAATGATCATTTCATTTCATTTTTTTTAGTGATGTGGTGCTTTTGAATGGGTCATCAATGAATTCAACTCTAGATCGCTCGTGTGCGGAGGACAAATCCGATAACGTAGCATTAACTAGGGATGACCAATCTATACAACGTAGCCCGCGTATTAAATCGCAACTGAAGAAACAATATTCGGACGACGTTGTTAAGGTAGTTTAAAAATATCATTATAAAATGTTTTAATCAACTAAAACTTGTATTTTAGCTGAAATATTTAATGGATAAAATGAGTGACGTTGAGAAGATTAAGCAACTGGCTGTAGATGCCTTACAAGAAGATATTAACAGATGGCAACAAAAGATCCGTACTCTGATAGCTGAATACAACAGTCGCATAACTGAAGTGAAGCACAAACAATGGGTAAAATGAACTTTTTGCTCGAAAAATTCAATGTGAGTATTTATTTTCTTTCCTTATCCACTTGTAGTGTAAAAGCTGCGAGCACGAGGCCATACTGCATTGCTGCTGGAACACGTCTTATTGTTCGAGAGACTGTCAGGAGAAGGACTGGCCCGACCATAAACGTTCTCATAAGTATTCCAAAAAGTCAACGTAAGTTAGCCATTTATTTTGTTATTCATAGATTGAATAACACATCTGTTTCTTAAGATTTCCTTTATTCCTTTTTTACAATTTATTATTATGTTTATGCATAATTATGCTTTATTACTTGGAAATTTAAACATAAAGTAATGAGCTAATGCTCCATGGATTGGTTGAACTTATTATCTTTTGTTGAATTTAATTAATAAAATATTGTTCCATAATTCAATGTTTTTTCACAATTACAATTGTAAGTGGTATATCACTGATTTGTTTTCTTGCGACAGAATGAAATGATTTTTTCTTAGTAGTAGCGGAATTTCTGTTTCTGAATGTTCTATGTGAAACTTTAAGATAAAAAAAAAACATTAAACATTCATAATTCAGAACGATTCATCAAGTTACCATCCATCGCCTAATTAAATGGATTTTCAACTTCAAACATGTGTTAGAGGCAAATCTATCAAGCCAGCCTCTCTAATAAAATAAATTAAGTTAAATCAAACATGAACAATATCAGATTTTTATCCACTTTCATTTCTAACACATCTCAAACTTGTTCTTCTTTAAATTAAAAAAGTAGTAGGTATTATGCGAGAAATGTACCCTTTTCAAAATAACTAACTTAACTTGCGGGTGTTTCACGGATCCTATAAACGCCCATTCGACTTTTTCCAGTACCGATCATGTTTTCTTAAGGAAAACTATCTCCCAAACGGAAACGGTTATTTTCTACTTCTTTTTCTTCGTTTTAATGTTTTGGCCAGAAAATGCTGTTCTATAACATCACTAACTTCTGGTTCTGGTGGTTTTTTATTATTGTCCTTGTAAGCAGCTGTCAAAAACTCTATTTTGGATCTTGAGAGGATGCATTTTGTGAAATTTTCCCCGTAAATTAAGTACAATTTTTAACAAAGTGCGTTTAGTAGTAGTAACAAGTAACCTGTCACTTTTAGCGATAAAACATAATTTTCTAACATAATCAAACTAAATGTTACTTATAACTTATACATTTTTTTAAACTTAAAAAACAACAACTACTTATTGAAAATATCGAAAAAATTACAATGCAAATAAAGTTAGGAAAAATACTCCCGGCACATAAAAACTTTATAAATAAAATGCCTTAGCAATAAAAACAATGCAAATAAATTTTACGAAAATAAAACTCTCGTTTCCAGCCGAATTTAGGTCAAATATTTACTATTTAGTAAAAAAAAACCCTTTATGCACTAGGAGCGCAGTAATGCTTAGTTTGCTTACAGGCGTCAATTTAATAGTTCGACCGGAAACGAAAAATCAAATTAAGTATTTTATTTCTGACTATCATTAGCATGATTAAGTGATGTTTTTTTCAATGAAATGGTAGAGCAATGATGCCAACACAGAATAAACGTAATATTTTTGAGAAAAACTTCCCGTTTTTCCAACATACACATTAAAGGATGATTTTAGGCGGTGAAAAATCCAACGAATTGAAGAGCCGCAAATTCGACATCTTAGCGCTGCAGGAGGTATGCTGGAAGGGCTCCACGGTACGAACGTACCCAGGTCGTGCCATCTACCAGAGCTGCGGCAACACACACGAGCTTGGAACAGCTTTTATAGTGATGGGAAAGATGCAAAAGCGCGTGATCGGGTGGTGGCCGATCAACTCACGAATGTGCCAGTTGAGAATCAAGGGCCGGTTCTTCAACATCAGCATCATCAACGTGCACAGCCCTCACCTTGGAAGTACCGGTGACGACAAAGACGAATTTTACGCGCAGCGACCGTTGCCCAAAACATGATATCAAGATCGTCATCGGGGATTTTAATGCACAGGTTGTTGGCCAGGAGGGTGAATTCAAACCGACAATTGGAAGGTTCAGTGCGCACCAGCTGACCAATGAAAACGGCCTCAGACTTATTGATTTCGCCGCCTCCAAACGAATGGCCGTACGTAGTACCTTTTTCCAGCACCGCCTCCCACACAAGTACACTTGGAAATCACCGTACCAAACGCAATCACAGATCGACCACGTTTTGATCGACAGCCGACACTTCTCGGACATCATCGACGTCAGATCCTGTCGAGGCGTCAACATCGAGTCAGACCACTATCTGGTGATGGTGAAGATGCGCCCAAAACTCTCCGTAGCGAACAACACACGAAACCGGTGTTGAGATTCGTCTCATCGAAGTAATGGATGAGATGAATAACAACACACGCATGTTGGTGCAAACAAATTATTGTAACTATGGTTCCCTATGAATCTCTAGGGAACAGACAAGTATAAATAGAACGCAAAGTTTAAAATAAAGTCATTCCAGTTTCTACCCTCAAGCAGAACAGATCTCTCCTTTCCACTGCCCAAGTGCTGCTTCAACAGGTTATGGGCCCAGCACTAGTGGAAAGGAGGAGAAAAGTGGAATCATCAGCGGCAGAAGGACGACCTGGTAGCCGTTTTGGAAGTGCGTCGAACCTGGTAACCGTTTGGTAGTGCGTCGAGCCTGGAAACTGATTGGAAGTACATCGAGCCTGGGACTGTTCGGAGGCGTCGAGCCGGGAATCCATTCGGAGGTTATAATGCCTGGAATCCGATGGAAGGTGGTCGTGCCGGAAATCCGTTCGGAGGTGATCGAGCTGGGAATTCTTTCGGTGGCGTCGAGCCGGGAAAACCATTCGGTGGCTTCGAGCCGGGAATCCATGCGGTGGCATCGAGCCGGGAATCCATGCGGAGGCGTCGAACCGGGAATCCGTTCGGAGGTGTCGAGCCAGGGATCCAATTGGAAGGTGGTTTAGCCTGGTATCCAATTGGAAGGCAGTCGAACCGGGAATCCGTGCGGAGTTGTCGAACCTGGAATCCGTTGGAGGCGATCGAGCCGGGAATCCGAAGAGGGTCGTCAGGCCGCTGGGAAGGCGAAAAGCCTTGAGAATGGGCTACGGACTGCAAGGAGCGTCAAGCCGACGGGAGGTTGTCGTCGAGCGAACCGAAGGCAGGTTGTCGTCGAGTGAGCCAGGAAATGGTCGTCGGGCGAAACCGGTGGAAGGTCGTCGAGCGAAACCTAGTCGTGCTGAAGGCGATAAGGTTCGGTGTGTGTAGAGGAGGAGTAGCCACTTCAGGAGGAGCCACCGGAGAGATTGCAGTTGGATAACTGTTAACAGCGTGTGTTGAGGAGGAGTGTTGAGATTCGTCTCATCGAAGTAATCGATGAGATGAATAACAACACACGCATGTTGGTGCAAACAAATTATTGTAACTATGGTTCCCTATGAATCTCTAGGGAACAGACAAGTATAAATAGAACGCAAAGTTTAAAATAAAGTCATTCCAGTTTCTACCCTCAAGCAGAACAGATCTCTCCTTTCCACTGCCCAAGTGCTGCTTCAACAACCGGCGCCCGCCTCGGTTAAATAACGCACGACTGAAGCAACCTGAGGTCGCGGCAGACTACGCGCAATCGGTCGAAGCAGCGCTGCCGGCAGAGGGCGACGACGACGTTCCATGATACTGGCCCGCCACCCGCTTTCGGTACGAGGACCTTCCATAAACCTCGACCTGGCTTCCCGGTCGTTTAGAATTCTCTTTCTCCCACTCAGATGTGAAAGCTCTCACACTTGCCGTCCGAGTCACTTACAGCTCGCTCGTGTAAACTCGCACTCAGAAATGAAAAAAATATAAAAATATTATTTTTCATGTATTTCCACGCTTTACCGTGCCCACTCACAGAGTTATTTCTCTGGGTGTAATTACTGGGATATTTCTCGCCGAGAAATATCTCGGTTATTAAATTTTATGCATTGGGACTATTCGGAAGTGACATCTGGTGGTTGGGGAAAAAAGTTTAGCCGGAGCTTATAACAAACGCTTAAAGCAGAACTAGCCAAACAAAATCAAACGAAAATCATTTGATTTTCGTACAAGGTTTATGGTCAATGTGCATTATTGACCATAGCATGCAAAACAGGCATATTTTTCCTGTTTATCATGACTTGCTGCTGATTCCATGCTTATAAAATATTATTTAAAAACATTTCCACAAAGGATGGAACCAACATGCAGTCAAGTTGAAGATCGTGCAGCAACTGACAAATCTAGCACGTACTCACAAACTGGTTAGCAGAGACTCAAACGACAAAAGACAAAGCGTTTGTTTTGGAAAGAAATATCTCGCGGTTATTAAATTTTATGCATTGGATCGTTTCTTGGCTAGAAATGATCGTGAGTCATTATTTTTAAGTGATTTCAGTTTATTATCGTCAGAGAAATAACCGAATACCTGAAAACTAATAATTTTTATATTATTTTCATTTCTGAGTGCGGGTAACGAGTGGAGCACGATCAGCGAAAGAGGATTACACTCGGAAGCCGAACTGAAAACAGTGTTGTTTTCTCTCGGCTCTTTGTTGTTTGAGAAGAGCCGACCAAGCCTGTTAAGCAGGCAACGCGATTCATAGCTGGGTAATTGGTTCTGAAACCATCCTAAATTTCATAAAGCGAATAGAACAAATTGTTTCTGGACTGATTCCAAACGGCTTTTATGTGAAATTTGAAAAGGCGACCACACAACCCTACAATACTCAAGAATGGATCTAACATAAGCTGTGTACAATGTTTTTATTGTGTACTCCTCCTTTCCACTAATGCTGGGCCCATAACCTGTTGTTGGAAGCACTTTGGACAGTGGAAAGGAGAGACTTTACTATTTGGAGGTAGAACTTGGAATACTTTTAATTTCTATCTTAACATGCATAGGAAAACCATCCCTATGGTTACATATTTAATTGTTTATTTATTATGTGTACCGTGTTGTTATTTCTCCCTTCGATTGCTTCGATTAGACAAATCTTAAAAAATAGAGTACGTATAAACGAATATTGCTGTGGAGCGCTTTGCGCGAGTTTGGTCTTCCTTCACAAGTATAGCCTTCGTTGTAGGTCCGGATGGGAATTATGGCCAGAAGCTTAGGTGGACTTTATGGAGGGGTACAAACTGCAGCAAACTGGGGGGACGCGGTGGCTTGCCGTGCCTTGGAATGCAATCCGTAAAAAGGATTTACCACCTGGGTGATCAACTAATAAAAAAACACTCCATCGATACACTCTGTGTATATTTCCTGTGTGTTTTTGCCCACTATTGATTAAAATTATTACTTTATCACCACCCATCAATTTCAATAGTTGGATTATTTACGCTTGACATGCAATTTTAAACTTTTCAAAACTGAAATTTATATTTTTCCACAAGTTTTCTATACCTACCTGATACTGCTACTTAAGTTTAACTGATGGCAATGTGATAACACTAACAGAGTGAAGCTCGTGTTTTTATCGCTACTGTTTATTAATCTGACTTAAGGACAGCCAAACACATTTTATGATCATAGAAAGAGCAAGACGCAAAATATTTGGCTCCACGCCCGGTTGGTCCGTAGCTCCAATCGCATCCGTAGCAAATACTGTCATGTTCGTTATATTCCGCCTCGACCGAAATACTATGGTCCTCATTCAAAGTTACGACACTAAAATTATGATACATACAAGCGCACAATATGAGTTCCGGTTGGGAAGGACATGTTTTCAGTCGCCAAATGCCACCGCCGAGATTCGTTTCGCTTAGGGAATATTTCATGTTCCGCGTATCGAACAATCTTAAGTTATCATCGTAGCTTCCAGATGCCAATAGATGCTCCTTATGGCGTAACGATAGTAAAGTCGTTACTCCAGCAGTATGATTTTTATTTTTTGTTCTGATAGCGGGAACTGTCAGACATCGGATATCATAGACGCACAAGAACGTGTCATCACCTCCTGTAAAGCAATAAGATAGTTAGGTAATTCAGTTGACCCAAAGGTTAGCGTTGAAAACCATACCTGTGTATAGAACGTTAGGATCAGTTCTATCAAAGGCACAAGCCCATGCTTCAAAAGAATGAGCTGTCCATCGATTGAGAAGTTGTAGTCCTATAGTATTGACGTCGATGACCGAGATGCATCCCTTAGAATCGCTCACTAAAGCTCTATCACCTTCGGATGACCAATCAATGGACAGTGCAAGAAGTTCTTCATTATTTGAAGGAATTTTAAATACATCTTTTTGGACTAGATTGCGTTCCGAGCCCAGCTCGTATAGTAGTATTACACCACCGGCATTTGCTGCTACCAATGTTGGAAGTGTGGGATGCCATTTTTGATCCAAAATAGCAGAAGATTCGATAGTTTGTTCGCGTATCAAAGAGTTTTGCTGTACATCAAAACTAAAAAGCAAGATGCGTCCCTTCCGAATTGTTGAGCCTTCTGTGTTGCTCGCTGTTGACGGGTTTTCATGTTTATCTAATTGATATGTTCCACAAACGAAAAATTGTTGGTACGGATTGTGAGGACACCATTCTATAGAATCAGCGGAATAATCGGTATCATAGGTATGCAAAGTAGTTATGATAGACGGCATTATGCAATCTGAAAAAGGAAATTAAATAATTGTATTTTTTTTGTTTGGGTTATAGCGATTATGATCCTTTTAAAATATTTGCGACTTAAATAGTTGTAGGGGAAATAAGAGCATAATGGCCACGCTTATTCAACCACAGAAAACAGCTATAATATTGTTTCGTTTTCAGACACTAAAAATGTCTATTTTCTAACTGCTGAAAATCAGTCATTTAGGGCATAAGAACCATCATTTCGGTAAAAAAAAATTACCGAACTCGGTAATTTTCGCGTTTACTGTGTAGGTTTCCGGCAGTGTTCCGAATATCACTCAATTCTCATGAGAGACACTGATACGTTTTCAACAGCGAAAGCAAAACCTAAATTTTCGGTTGGTTTATCTCCCAGTGGGGCAAAGATTGTGTTCGACAGCGCTGCTCCGAGAATCAAAGAAATAAAATTTGAAAGAGAGACGTTTCTTCTCCAGTTGGAATTCTCAACTGAGTGAGGAGCTACCTGATTTGCTGTTTCTTTTTTCAGTCAATAACTTTTCTTGCTCAATCACTCACTCACTCACTCGTTTACTGATCGATGATCGAATGCTGTCTGCCTGATACATCTTGCTTTGTTGTTGCTGTTGTTGGGGAGGATTAAAATAGTCATTCAAACACGCAGGCAGTACGTATGAACATATGTTTCTGCCGCTTTGCCAGAAAGTACGCAGGCAGTATGAACCGATGCAAGGCCGCATTGATTGAGTTTGAGTGAGTGAGTGAGTGGATTTTCGAATTGGATCTTGTATCAGTCAGTGTCTCAATCACTTCTGATACACCAGGTAGTGAGCTTGAGAGATCGACTTAGATGCGAGTCCGCTCTCGCTTTTGAATCTTGTTTACATTGACTTCGCATTGTCGCTCTGCCGATTCTCTAGGGAACAACAGGCAGCAGCAATCGGCTTTGAATGTTTCCAACTAGAAACCTATCATGAGTGTTTCTTCCGAGTGATTTTCGGAAGACTGGTTTCCGGTGCTTTGTTCGGTATATGATGCTACTAGCCGTATAAAGCGGACTATAGACTACACAAATGGCGCTTGCAAATTCGATGATTCCACGACGATGGTTTGATCTATGCTCGCCCACACACGATACAAACAAATTTCGCGCGAACACAAAAGATTGCTGGCGAAATCAGCAACAGCAACAATAAAAAATCACCTCCATCCCAGCTTAGTTGAATAAATGCTCTGAAGTTTGTACAAACAGCTCCATACACCATGCTACAGAGGGTGGTTTGTACAAAATATTTCAATCCCAACCGATTTTACTCAAACCGTTTGCGCGATCATTTAAGCAGTGCCATACACGATGCAAATCGTATTCACAGCGACAGAATTTTATCGAATTTCATCGCGTTTGTACAAATGTGGTTCAAATGTGAAACTCGATGAAATTCTATCGCTGTGAATACGATTTGCATCGTGTATGGCACTGTTCATAGATCAAACAACCGTCGTGGAATCGTTGTATTTGCACACGCCATTTGTGTAGTCTATGGCCCGCTTAATCCAACAATCAAAATAATTGATAAATGTGGTTTGATCGTTCGGGTTCAAATTGGCATGGTGTATGGTGCTACCTGTACAAATTTGAGGACATTTAAGCAGCCCCAGCCGGGGTGGAGGTGTTTTTGTTTTGTTTTAAGCGAGCTATACATTGCACCGATTACACCACATTGATTGATTTTTTTTCTGAAGCGGACCATAGAGCACACCACATTTGTGCAAATGCAATGGAATTCTGTTGCTGTGAAAACAATTTGCATCGCGTATGGCGCTGTTTGAATGATCGCGCAAACGGTTACAAACCACCCTCTGTGGCATGATGTATTGTGCTGTGTGTACAAAATTCAGGCCATTTACTCAGTCCCTGGGAGTAACTCAGAAAACTTTTCTCGTCGTCCATCGATAACGGATGTCGAGCCAAATTCGGAAAATTGTTGTTCGTTGAAAAAAGTGAAGTAAAATAGCGCGAAAGAAAGTCACGACACTGTGGAGGTGATTCAAGTTCAAGAACATTGTGCCTTTGTTGTAAATAACCCTTTAAAGTTATTTGCTCCTGCACTAACCCGATCTTTTACTAACTTTGAACCATTACTTGAAGTCTTGAAATATCTGAAGCAGAACATCAAAATAGAGACAACTTTTTTGTAGAATTATGTTTTCAACCTCAAGGGTGCATAGTGATGTTTTAAAACAGCACTAATCAAAATCCAAATATCTCGGAAACGCTTGGAAATTTTTAAGTGATATTGAAATATTCTAAGTCTAAAAGGAATTAGCCCACGGTATTTTTATTACAATATTTTTATGTATCTATGTGTGAGATATCAAATAAAAAAGGCGAAAAAATGTAAAAATCAAATTGATTTTTTCGAAAAAAAGTGGTTTTTGGGAAATCGCTGTTATTTCTTTAGATTTGCAAATTCTAACAAAATTTTCAATTTCAACCGATCACGAACACTTTCTCCTGCACCCAATTAGCAAGGTTAGGATAAAATTTGCATTGAAATGAATTAGAAATTTCTGAAATTGTTTTTCAACTTTGATAGGCCATAACTTTTATAATACTCAAAATAACGACTTCGAATCTGTTTAGTTGTTTTATCCGAATTACAATGTTATTATTTCACTGAATCAACCGGAACAAATTTCAAATCCTTCTTTTGTCACTCGGAGTTGGAACATCGCGAGGGGGGGACAATAAAAAATAATGCGAAAAACAAATAAATTGGAATAAATTGCACGAAAGCTTGTATGCAACCAAATTTCATACTATATTATTGCAAAAAACCTATAAATCAAGTATTTTTTTTAACGAAAAATTCAGTAAAATCAAGAATACAAAATGTGAATTAACTTCTATTCTATCTTCCAAAATTTGGTTCTTGGTCTTGTAATCATTCGGATATTTGAATTTTTATTTGAAATTTAACTAAAATACTTCAAACTTTATTTATTCTCCCCTTCGAGATTTTGGAAATTTCGAAGGGGGGGGGGGGGGGGGGATGACAAAAGAAGAAATTGATATTTGTTCCAGCCTAACTGCTATTATCATTTAAAAAAGTCATTGATTAAAAAGTTAAGTTTAAAGTTATTTCCCAACCCATCCTATATATCTATACATGACGACGTAGAAAACGGTTAAAAGTACATTGCAATTGTTTATTTTTCAGTTTTTATAAATATTTAGTCAAACATTGATTTTTAGAACGAGTTTAATATTTTATTTGAAGGCAGTTCTGGCAACATTGCCGGGAAACGTTTGTTTTCCTCTGTTCGGTGCAAAAAAAACTAAATTTTGTGTGAAATTAACCGCGTTTGGATAATTCGTCTAGTGATTCGGTCACGTAGGGTGTAACTAGGGTGGTCTAACCGGTTTTACCGAAACCGGTAAAACCGGTAAAACCGTCCATTTTCTCAATACCGGAATACCGACTTTTGGGACGGTAAAAAACCGGTATTTCCGGTAAATTTTTCGTCATTATTTGGCATTTTTTTAAATTGACACAGCTAAATTTTTTTTACCAAATACTTATGAGTACAAATACTCAAATTTTGTTCAATCAGCTTCAAAGTCCAAGCTTAATAAACCTTACTACGAGGTTTATGTGAGATTTGATTATTGCTAAAACTTGCCAATGTAACTTTTTGAATTAAAGCTTTTTTCATGAAACTTCACACATTTTAGTACAGCCATTGAACTAACGCTCCACAACATTTAATTACTGAACAAGTGTACAATGACTGAAAAAAGATACAAGCTACAGCTACAAGAAATTTAAGATTGCTTCACAATAATCACAATAATCACAATGAATTTTTCATTGATAAGCTGGAATTTGGTAAAATTGGCAAAAATGTTTTATCTATGTATAAACAGGCCAAGTTTATCTAAATCGTTCTAAGTGGTGCCGGGCTTTCACAAACTTTAAATTTAAAACGAAAAATATTGAAAATTGATGAAAAATTCCTAGTTTGTTTTAGAACATAAAATGTTTCAGCAGAGTCAGCATTTAAACACATGTTTACATGTATTCTTACCAGAGATGTTAAAATCGTGAGTCTACATACTCGCACTTTGCCCTTCTTTGCAGAACGATTTTATTTCGTTAAACTCAATCTGCAATGATGCTATCTAAAGTTCAACTCGGAAAGCATCAGGAAGTAAACTTCGGGTAAACTCGGCAGGAGTAAACAGCAATCGGGGGAGAAACATCAGCGAAGCAAACGAACAGTTCAGCGAATTAAAGAAAAAATCGTTTTCGTTCGGCGGCCGAACACATCAATCGGACAACGCATGGGGGCGTGGCTAAAAGTGATAGATACAAGGGAACGGGAAACGAGAGAGAGAAGGGTGCGAGGAATGTTAACTCGGTCCGTCGGGCAACGATCGCTCGTGAGCATTCGTGTACGGTTAGCTTCGTTCTGTTGTTTCATTGGTGTGATTTTATTCCTGCGAGGAGGGGAAAACATCAACTCGGAACTGTTCTCTTCGTTTTGTGTGCAATCACGTCATGATTGGAACGAAGATAAAATCAATCTGCACACAACAAGTTAAACTCGGAAAAAATCAGCCGAATGATTCTTTCCGAGGCGAGTTTAAACACCGCTGATTCTTACTTCAGTTCTAACGAAACTTTCTACAGAGTCAGCATTTAAACAAATGTTAGACTGTTTATTTTTTTTATCAATATTTTCAAGGTTATTGATGGAACTTTGTTTTTTTTATTTTTAACACTGTTGAAGTATATTATTTTTCCAGGCAAAGCAGCAGTAAAATTTTTATAAATTTGCAACTGTATTATAGCAACAAAAAGCGTATGGATCAGATCTAAACATCTATATTTTTGCTGAATTTTGACTGGTTTTTAATAGATTTTTATTTCACGTCCTAGGTTGCGGGGAAAGCTTCCGTATTTTAGATAACAATAATCTGAAATTCTGTGAGTCAACCAAAAACTTTGTTACAGTGTTTTGTGTTTTATTTAGTTATCAATTAAGTCATTTTTCAACGAAAAATCTTTTAGTATAACAAATTTCATATCATTTTCATGATAGACTATAAAAACTTTTACTAAATCTGTAAAATCAGTTCTTCAATCTGATTACTGTTCTACAGAGTTTAGGACAAAAATTTGTCGAAAACTATATGAAACTTATATAATCTCTGCAACCATAATGCGAAATTATAATAATAAAATGACGATGATAAATATTATAATTATCATGAGGATGATGATAGATTTATGATATGAGATAATTTAAAGGCACAATACGAGGGTAAATGTTGAAGGCTAAAAAACCTCTTAAAATAAATACACAACAACAACAACAACAACAAGGCACAATACCATTTTTTCCATTGAAAATGTTGCTTAATCTATATTGCGTTATAAATTCTGAGCATTTTATGCCTTTACTACTGCAATTAGACGAAACCTTTTCATGAATTCGATATTCTTTGAAAAATACCGGTTTTACCGGTTTTATCGGTTTTATAAATTACAAATACCGAAATACCGGATTTGGAAAAAACCGGTAAATCCGACCACCCTAGGTGTAACCCCCATCCGGTAAAGTGAAGTTTTAAGTAAATCAGACAGATAAGGTGTTGTTTTTTGGTAATTAATTATGTGTGGTTCGAATGGTTCGAATTAGTTTGAAGATGGTGACGCTACGAGCTCAAAGCTTTTGTTGAAAATGCTCGCGTGATGCTGCGCAAAAGCTCCGAAATGGTGTTGCTAGTAAAATTGCATCAAAAGTTGAATACAACATTGAACTGCAAATGCGGTATGGTCAATCTGATGACAGAGACCTCTTTACTTCGGAGTTCCAATTAGCTAAGTAAAATTCTTTTTTGTAAACTGAATTAATTACTAACTATACTAAGTACTATTAACAAAAGTAATTTATTTGTACTGTTGGTTCACACCAATACCTATACATTCCGTAGGGGGTTTCTGAGGATTCCAATTAAATATGCCGGTGCAAAAAAAAATGCGAAGTTAACAGTTTTTCGAAATATTTTCAAATAAAAAGATTTTACTTCTCAACTTTAGTTAAAATAAAATATAAAAATCACTGCTTGACTGAATATAAAAACTAAATATTAAACAATTGTAATGGAAGATGTATGTATGTATATCTAATCCACCATCGGTGCACGGATTCACCGCAGTTTCGTCAACGTATGCGCTGAATTACATTATTTAGATCATGAGTTGACACCATGGCTTCGTGTGAACTGTCATGTAATGAATGTGTTTTGTATGTATGTATGTGTCTAACTGGTTGGCAGAGAGTTTAGTACTCTATATCACCACTACATTTTTGGCATTTGTTGTTTCCGAATGTGTTTTGTGTATGTGTGAGTCTTATTTGGAGAACGAGACAATCAGTTTCGCAACCGAATAAGATGCATCACATTTTCAGTGATGAATCTACGACAGGTATTCCGCACTCGTGTATATTACCTGGCCAGCTGGCAACTGATTGAACATTCTTATTATATAGTCAGTTATAAGAGAAAACACATCTTACCTGTCGGCCACTTATGGGATTCGAACCCAAAAGTTTTCTTACCGACACCGGGAATCGAACCTAGTACGAATGGTATAACAAAACTAGACTCGCCCCAGCCTATCCGTTAGACCACATCGGCGGTACTAAATAATAAACAATTGTAATGCTGATTTAACCGTTTTCCTGATTTAACCGTTTTCCTATGCCATGTTAAAAAGTTGGAAAGTTTTTTTGCGTAACTCATATCATCGAACGTTATTTAAATCGAATTGTCTAGATTGAGAATACCGTATTCGTAGAACAATCGGTGCATGTGCATTAAAGTTAGAGCCAAGAAAGTGGATTTTGCAGTTTCGTTAGTGACCATGTGCTAAATTTCTATAAAACTTGAGGCGACTCCTTAGAATTAATCAAATGATTCCGGAACATAACCGTATTTCGACCACCCTAATATGTTCTCAAATAAATGTGTTTGATTCTGTAGGGAGCCATTCAAATATTACGTAACGATATTTTTGATCATTTTCAACCCCCCCTCTCCCCTACGTAGCACATTCGTTTAAGATTTTCTACACAAAATTAACAAAGCGTAACAAACTCTTATATCCCCTCCCCCGCTAAACGCGTTACGTAATATTTGAATGGTCCCTAGAATATTTTAATTTTTTTTTGTTTCGATTTTAGTCGTTGTTTTACCATCTTTATGGCATTCGCGACTTTATCAACGTTGCAGTTGGCGGATCGTTATTGAAAAACTTATTCGGTACAACTGTGTCATGTAGAATATTATGTTATTTTTAAAGGTATATGTTTTTTAAAATTATTCTTCTACGCAATACGGAATATTTCGTATTTTATCCTCTATGAGTTAAATTTAGTTTCGAAAGTTTTGAAGAAAAATTTAATGAAATTCAGTGGAGCCCATAAAAAATGCAAGCACCCCTTTTTTCAACCTCAGAAATATTCATTTTTTAAAAAGAAAAACCTTAATGTAAAAGCAATCTACTTTAATTGGTCTGAATATATTAGTAAGATTGTGCTTAGCTTACCAGATCAGTTTTTCTGTGGTGTGCCTTTTGGAGGGTTAAGAGACTGTACGCATTCTCCGCTTTTAGGCGTGGGAAATGTAGCACGGTCATTTTTCATGTAGTGTGAAGGAACCGAAAGTTCTGGGTAATAATTTTGAGAGGGGTACGCAGGACTGTATGCACTGTTTTGCTGCCCATTTTTTAGGTGCGGATAATTGAAAAATGTGGGAAAAGCAGCACCAAAGTCCGAATAATTTATTGGGCAGTTCTTCGCAGGAGGGTATCCTTGATCCCTGTTTGCAGGCGGAACAGTTTCGTTCGTCTGCAATGGAATTGGAGTATTGTGCTGCATTTGATTAATATTGTTTGCATTATTATTTGCGCTCGAGTGTTGTTGTTGTTGTTCTACTTTTATATTCATATCATTGGAATTTTGTGGATTCGTGGCTTGTTGTGGTGGAACCTTTGAACATCCGGCGTCTGAAATTTGTTGAGATTGATTATTCTGTTGTTTGTTGATTCGGAACAATCGAGCATATTCAGCTTTTTTCTTATTCCTTTCGGCCCTTTGCTCAGCAGTTTCATTAAGAAATCTTTGCCTTGCCCTAGCTGCACCTTTTTCTAGTCTGTCCTTCCTCTGCTCCGGCGTTTCAGTGGCCCTTTTTTCCCTCATACGTTGAGCCAATCGAGCTCTGCGGAGTGATTTCTGTTCAGGAGTTTCCATAGCTCGTCGCAGTCTCTGTCTCATGGCGTTTCGCATATGTCTCAAGGCACGCTCCGCATCCGATTCATTGGCCCTCCGCCTTCGATTACTTTCGGCATTTTTGGCGAGCCTTACTTTGTATTCCTCGTAAGTTT
Organism: Uranotaenia lowii; assembly: GCF_029784155.1. Classification (NCBI taxonomy): domain Eukaryota; kingdom Metazoa; phylum Arthropoda; class Insecta; order Diptera; family Culicidae; genus Uranotaenia; species Uranotaenia lowii. Next base: position 185,254,011 of record NC_073693.1, on the reverse strand, counting down.
CATTTGATCGTTTTTGTCGCATCCTTTCAGCGTTTTTAGACAGTCTTCTGGCTCTAGCTGCTTCGCTTTCACCCAGCATGCGACGCTGGGCCTTTGTGAGATTTGTATTGTTCTTATCTGTCGGAGCGGCCGCCGGTGGTATCTGTTGTGGCTGTGATATTTGTGGCAATTGCGGAAGTTGCGTTAACTGCGGCAACTGGCTCGGCAAAATGTTATACACACTAGGTTGAATTTGATGCGGAGGAAATGCCCCAGGATTCATTTCAACTTTAATTCACACAAAACAAAAATTTTCAACTTTTTTCGCCAGCCATTGAAAAAATGACGTTCAAATGACAGACAGAGCCATTTAGCTACAAAGTTTTCCAATTTTTCACATATTTTCATTTGTTCGCTTTGCGTATGCGTAAAAAGACTGATATGGTTGACATTTGTCGTTTTATTGATTTTTGTTTACAGATAGAATTCTGACAAAAAAAAACATAACACCATAAAAGAAACATTTTAAATTTATATACTAGTTTGTTTTACGCGATTATGAACTAACACGTTTTTATCAATTATCAAGAACGTATAGAACCCAATCATAAATGTAGCATTTAACAACGTAGCTTTATGATTTATACGTACGGTAATGCTCGAAAATCCAGAAAATTGTGGTAAAAGTTACATAGCTGGGACAAACGTACTCACCTTATTACGAAACAGAACGATATAGAACTGAAATCCAACAAGAATTTAGATTTTACAACTTAATAATTTAACCAAAATAGGAAAATATTTTTGTTTTCAGGTCTACAGTGAATGTTCGATTTTATCACGGTGTGGTACAAAATTTGTATTAATAAGATTTAGCAACAAGTTAGAGAAAAAAAAAGTTCAGTTTTCTTATGACAAAAACTACCAAGTATTAAAATGATGAAATTTCAAATTTTTCATGGTTTGATGATAATAATCTAATACATATTATTAATTAAAAAGTAAAAAAATATCAAAGTTTGTTTATTTTTAAACTATGTTTGTACGTTTCTTTCATTTCTGAGTATGTTTTTTTTTTGCATTTCTATGTTTGCTTAGAATTCGAAACTAGCGAGAGTTCAGGGGGGTTAGTTGTTTTATTTTTACACCTCCTTATTCTCTAACATTCGACAATAAGTTAAACTGAAACAAGGGAGTTTTTTATGATTTACTGATTTTATTTGTGGTAATAAAGATGATAATATTACATTGCACTGCATTATTATTCTGTTGACAGCAGAATATTGATACATTTTATTAATCCAAAATTTGCGAAGACAGGAACACTTGTCCCAAATTAAAACATTCAAAATCTCTAGTACTTTTTGCGATTGGAATGAACACTTTTTTCGTACATACGTTCTACGTAAATGTTATCAGTTGTATTGTAAGCAACATAATTCAATCATGTTTTAAGGTACACAAGTGGCTACATGTTAGTTTGAGATTTCCTGAAGCGCTTTAGCAATGCGTCCCTGGTACTGGATCAAATCAGTATCGGAAAAGACGGTGCTCATTTGTTCCAATGTTTCCCGCAGGAAGTCCTCCCGTTTTTGTCGCGTTCGTAGCATTCGATCGATTTCACGCTTCACTCTTTGTCTTAATCGATTCTTTATCTTCTCCATGGCTACTCGAATATCTTCTTTATTCATTCGACGTCTCCGGTTTAACTCGGCGTTACGGGCTCGACGTATTGCTTTCTGTTCCGGTGTTTCATTCTGGCGCTTGATTCTCTGTTGTAAGGTATGTCGTGCCCTACTTAATGCCTTAGTTGTAAGTTTTTTTTCTGCATCCTCTTGTTTCATGGATTCTACACCCGAGTTTAATGATTTTTTTTCTCGTTCTCGGTCCCGGTTATCTTTGCTGAAACTGGAACTACCGGTATTGTCACTACTCACGGAACTCGTAATGGAAGAATGTACCGAAAATGAATCCGATTTATTGGTCTTCGTAGGATTATCGATCATAGAATTCAGCATCGGGCTGGCATTGAAAAACGTTCCTTTGTCATAATCAAAATAAGATGGATAATGTTGATGGTAAAAGTTGAACTCTTCGATGCTAAATGGTGCTGGAGGAAATTCCATTGATCCGGGATGTTCTTGCAAGTTGACTTGAAGATTTGAGTATGGTGAAGAATATCTACTTCCGCCTTCCATTATTCTGGATAGTCTTAACAATATCTTACTGCAGATATTCACATTGGATTTTAAATGTTTTTAACCGAACAAGTATTTTGGAGTTAAATTAAATCAAGAACATATTTCCTGTTATAATATTTTCAATGAATAGATCAACAACAATTAATCAAAATTGTAAATAGATGGCAAAACCCGATAGGAAATTTGACAGTTGAAAAATTTCGCCGTTCACATATTTAGTTGGGTGCCGATTTAGTCTAGCTACGAATCACCCTACTAAATCAATGACCCTATTTAGTATGCCGATTAATCGGGCTACGCTTGAATATGAAATAGGTGCCATACTAAATCGGCTGATGAGTAGGCTCACACAATTACGCATGATTTGGTAGCACAATAAATTGATCGACGTAATCGGAGGGGATCGGTCAATTTATTAGGTTTTCGTAGGACTCTATTTAGTTGGCAAACTTTAAGCCTATTTAGTATGGAATGGTCATAACTGAATTAGTTTTTGACATGTGTTGTGTGATGGAGTTCATCGAAGGGAAAGCTTGGCCCACGGTTCGTCAGTGCTCATCAGCAGTTTGTTCGAGTGGCGAGCGGGTTTCTACCGGTTCCGTCATCACGACGTCAACCTGATCAAGTTCCCGGACGTTTGCCGGGCATGCCTGAAGCCGTAATCGAAGGTGTTCATGATTCCGATGGTGGCATCGCTGACGACGCCCACACCGTGGGCCAGTTTCTGGATGAGGTGCCGGAGGTGAGTTGATGGAATAAAAAATTTATTTTGGAAAATAGTTTGATTGTTTTCCTCTTATTTCAATAGAAAAACATTCAGCTCTCGAAATCCTTTTGTACCGGTCGGGTGGAGAAGCTGGAACGTATTTCCATCTTCAGGTGCGAGCTGCTGTTGAGTCAGAAGTTTACGGAAGCCTTGGTAGATCGTTGGAGTTTTGCAGTGCTTGGATGGCTAGCTTCTCCACAGGACAGGTCGTTTCCCGACCGGTAGAATGCTAGGCTCAAAGATTCCGGCATTCTCATTGCCGAATGAGCCAGTTTGCAGGTTCGTGCCTCCACCATCAGGCTACCTGCCAAAAATTTACTTCGCCAACCACCTACATTTTTACTACAGAAAAATAAAAATACCTCTACTGGACTTGCTCCGAGATACGAAAATGAATTATTTACATAAATCGCCCTATTTAGTCGGATGGTACTTTTGCGGTCAATCAATCCGGCTATTTAGTCGGATTGCGTAGGGTGGTAGGGAGAAAAATCAATTTTAACGGTCAATCAATCCGGCTATTTAGTACGATTTGGTAGGGTGGTAGAAAAACAATCGATTTTTGTGGTCAATCAATTCTGCTATTTAGTCGGATTGCGTAGGGTGGTAGGGAGAAAAATCAATTTTAACGGTCAATCAATCCGGCTATTTAGTACGATTTAGTAGGGTGGTAGAAAAACAGTCGATTTTTGTGGTCAATCAATTCTGCTATTTAGTCGGATTGAGTTGGGTGGTACAAAGAAAAATCTATTTTTGCTGTCAATCAATCCGGCTATTTAGTACGATTGGGTAGGGTGGTAGGAAAAACAATCGATTTTTGAGGCCAATCAATTCTGCTATTTAGTCGGATTGAGTCGGATGGTTAATACTAAATAGCTCGTTTGATACCCCTATTAAATAGCTGAACGTCGAAAATCTCATTTACTTTATCGCCCTACTAATCAGGCGACTAAGTCGGTTCCTACACAATCATGCTACTCATCACCCTATTTGATAGGCCTACGAAATCGGCTTACTAATCGGCTGATGCCCAGCAAAAACTCCCATAAGCGACGTTGCAACAATAGGCCGATTAGTATGATCGAAAATCGGCCGACGCACCCTTCGCGAGCCGACTAAGTATAGTGAATAGTAGGGTGTATTTCCTATCGGGAAGTCACAATTTGCATTTGATGGGTACACTGACAAAACATCTCACACATTAGTGTGTGAAATTTCACACATTTTGGAAATAAGTAGACCAACACATTAAATGTGTGAAGGTACTGCTGCACATTAATGTAAGGAGAAGAAATGTGTGCGTTTCACACATTATGCAGAAAGCGTTGAAAACGGGAAAATGTGTGAAATAATAAAGCGCTTGGAAAGGAAAATGTGTAAAATGAAAGAGTGACGCTATTTTTAAGCACGACTGGAACCCACTAAAATGCTCATGGTTTTTAAAAGTATTTTTATTCATTAAATTGAAGATTTTCATCATTTTTCGGTTTTTGAGGAAACTTATCTTCAATTTTTGCCAAACAATATCTCCATTGGCACCGCCAGCAATTAGCGGGCTGAATCCGAAATCTAGAAAATAAAAATTATAATAAACTTACATCCGATTCGTTACGACGATTCAGCCGTATATAAATTCTTCGACGTAGTTTGTACATGGCTGACACCAAATTGATTAAGAAAACAACAAGTGTGATTTCACCCACTTTCATCTTATCCAGACCAGAGGACTGAGCCAGCTGTCAAATCGCATACAAACGCAACGTACCAAATTTTTGGTACCAGAACGTCAGTGTGGTTCCCGAAACTAAACACTTCACCCCATAACAGACTCGAAATAGGGTAACATTTTGCTTGCCAAACGCATCTGTTGTTGTCATAGTGCAAATTTATAATCAATTTTAACAAGGATTATACTAAAAACTCTGCATTTTGTGCCGAACCATAATTTATTAATGTTACCAAAGATCCCTTTGATTGACATTCCCGAGCCGCAGATATCATTTTAAGGATTATTAAAAAATTGCCTCTCGTTGAAATTGCTGCAATAAAGACGGTCATGTTGCCCATATAGGTGTTTCACTCGTTTCAATTTTCTTCTTCCTGCGGGTTTCTTGACTGAAAACTTGGTACGGAAATGTTTGCTTTCTTCAGCCCCTTGATCCAGACTGATCCGGATAATGTGTAAATTTCGAATCTGCATGGTGTGTAAAAAGCACAAACCGGTTTGACAGCTCCATATATTTGGCGATAATGTGTGAAATATTTTTGCAAAATGTGTGAAATGATTTATTATTGATTAATCAGTGTAGGGGTTTTTGAGAAAGCTTCCTTAACTATGTTCAGTACGAGCTTCAGTGAATTGAGGTCCAGACGCTCCAATCCATCCCGGAGAAAGCATTTTAATTTTGAGAAAACTGACTGGAAATACCACACAAATCACCAAACTTCAAACGCGCCAAACAAACGACATGTATCGCGGTCGAATGTCATGCAACAAAAATTTCTGTCAGCAACAATATTACAGAAAAATGGAATGCTATGACTGTTTCCTTGGTGACAGGATTGTAGTAGAGATGACATTGCAGTATGGGCTAACATGTTAAGGTCGGACGACAGTGAGCGATCACCATATGCACACATATGCCACAAAATTCTACAAACAGTTCTCCGCCACCGCCATTCCAGTGCGTGTACAAATATCTCATCCCGTGATTAATCTTCATTTATCGTGTAAAATTTAGCTTGTTTTGTTTTTGTCATATTTTAATAACAATTCAAAAGTTTATTTTCAATTTTCCAATAAAAATTGAATTCCGTTTAAAGAAGCTAGCAGAAATTAATATGGATTTCATCGACATCCAAGCCGTTGAGTCAAAGTTGACGGATATCACTGTTACACCAATCCCAATGGGGACTAAAATTGCACCGAGTAGCCAGGGACTAATCGTGTCCACCACTTGTCATCCAAGCCAACAACAACAGCCGCAGAATTTATCTACAACCAGTTCTAATGCTAGTTCATCGGCACTCGTGACCCCTGTGACCAATTTGAACCAGTTCCCCAACAACGGATCCAATCTAACTAAGTACGCCCAACTTTTGATGGTTATTGAGGAGATGGGTCGCGATATACGGCCAACATATTCTGGTAGCCGCAGTTCAGCTGAGCGACTGAAGCGTGGGATAGTGCACGCTAGAATTTTGGTTCGAGAATGTCTTCTGGAAACGGAACGTTCAGCTAGGCAGTGACGTAACTTGGATAATTTTCGATTGATAGAAATGGTCAAAACCACCGAATGATTGTCACAAAGCGAAGAAAATCTTTGTTTGTCGAGGCCGGTAATAATAGTACAAATCGATTACAAGCTGTGTTCATAAGTAATCGTTTGAAAGTACCTTTCAATTTTGGAAAAAGGTTACAGCACACGTTTAATAAAAAAAAAACGAAATCTAAACGATGCACGGAAGCTAACGTATACCAACTTCTATATTGTTGAGCATTTTGCCAAGCAGATACCGTGAAACATTTCACCAAGGAAAAGACATTACATTTATAAGATCTTAAAATTTCTGGATGAATATCTATTTTATAATGTAATTTAATATAATAAAACTTGACTTATGCTTTTGAGCTGTATGCTCTATTGATTTATTGATTTTATCACTGACAGTCCCCTTACAACTTAAATATTAAAATGCACTGATCTGTAATCTTCAAAAGAAAGAACCCATTCCAAGCAACCACACTCACAATTTCCATAAATCGTTATTTTTAAAAATCCCACTTTTTTCAAAATTTGATGTTTGAAATTTAATTCAAATCATATTTTGTATTAAGGACGCAATCTAAATTGTTAAATTTATTTTAAAAAAAAGTGACACGTTGTAACGTCACGACTATGTAGTGACTCTTTGTAGGATAGGGTAGGGCACGGTGTACAATATAATAAGGTGATATTTTCCCGATAGTGTTGTCATTACTATCCATCTAGTGATCCTCGGTGTATGCAGCATTATCTTACGCGCGCAAAACTTTTTGCCTGGCACGCTATAGGCAGATAGTAATGACGTCACTTGTTTACATTCAAACGAGTTGTTTACTCGTGTTAGTAGCCTACCTTATATATTTATACCGTGGGGTAGGGTATCTTTCAATTAATTAATTTTAAGTTGTTGATAATTTAAAGGAGAATTGTCATTCATCTCACTATTGTTAACCTTATTTCCTACAGACTTAACCCCATACGCCCTTGAGTTAGATCTTGAGTGTCAATTTGAAAATCCTGGCTTAAAATCGCTATATTACTTTTGTATCCCAACCGATTTGTATAAAAATTATAGTTTTAGATAGAAACCTTGTATCTTAGACTTTGAATAATTTCAGTTACTTAAATATTATAAATCTGCTATCAAATGTTAAAACCTATCAACTAAGTAGGGTGAGTGAGCCTAATTTCGCTATATTTTGTCAGAGGTTTTTAGATTTGATATTATTACGCCGAATCTTTAATGCTTAGATATACAATTTTTTGGTAACTAAGGGCCTTATTACATAAAACGAGTCGAGTAACTAGACTCGACTCCAGTCACCGTCGAGTCGAGCGAAATGTCGTATTACGATAGTCGAGTGAAACTGATCGAATTAAATTGGACGAAAACAAACTTGGCTCGGTTAGCTGAGTCACGAACGTTCAAGCAGTCGACTCAGTCGAAATACTCGACTGAAGTTCGACTCGACTCGACTACTGTAATACTAAAATGGCTCACTCGAGTAGAATGACTCGTGACTCGTGTTTTGTAATAGGGTGCTAAGTTCCAAATTTTTTTATGAACTCTGTTTTGGTTTGAAATAATCATTTCAAGCCTTAATTTTCGAAAAATATCATGTTTTATAAAGTGTGTCGATGTTCCTAATTTGGCACTAATTGTTCCTAATGTTAACATATGGGTGTTCCTAATGTTAACATATGAGGAAAAATGTATCAGCGTACCCAATATTACACTATTTGTTCCTGATTTTGCATATGGGTCTGTTTTTTTAATACTTTAATAAGAAAAATCTCAAAACTCAAAATTTTTCAACGTTTTTGGAATATGAATAGAGCAATAAGAACTATTTAAATCCTACACAATATTCATTTACGCTAGTTTTCAAGAAAGTAGTGGATGTTGAGCTTATTCAAGTTCAAACTTTTACTTTTCCAATGGATGCATTTATTATATTTCAAAAAGTAGAAAATTCATTGTAAAGGATTCAAACAAGTACAGTCAAACAGAGCATCATGCAACAGCATGGTTCGATGCAACATTTGTGTACCACAACATTTATTTAACTTTTATTTTAATATAATGTAATAAAATTATCATTTAATGATAACAAAACGATGACGCCATAGTTTCTCACATCGTGAGATATTTTAAAAATCGAAATTTTACATTTTTTGATGCCGTTAAAAACTTTACACAATGTGACGGATTGGCTTAATGATATTACCTACAAACTTTATATTGATTTTATTATCCTATATCAACACTGTTGGTGTATGAATATTTTTCAAACAATCATTTAATTTTTTTAAATAAATATTTTTAAAATTTTGTTATCAGTCTGGGCTAAAATGCATCGACATGCAAATCAATGTTTCACAGTTTAAATCTTGTTCCCATATGCTAGAATATGATGATTTTTTTTTGTATTTTTTATCCCTAAATGTATACAGCACCCTTGAAGAGCACGTGGGTACTGCCCACAAAATTTAGAGATCGGCAGTTCCATGTTCCAAGTTTCCAATCGCTAGTCCCTTTTCGTCGCGTTGGTCTTAGCCGATTTCCATCCGAAATTTGTTGTTCGTTGTTCGTTGCTTATGTTTTTTTTGTAGTCACAGGCTCGCAAGGCCCGCAGCTAACCCCACTATCTCGCAGGAGGACCGTCGTGATGTTGCTGTTTTGGGTCCCGAACACCACCAGGACGTTGTTGCACTCCGCACGCCGCCCCTGACATGGAGAACAGACGCGTACAGCACCCTTATGCCGGCGGAGGCCGGCTGTACGCCATCCCTCTACAAATCTCACGCGAGTGTTTGGGCGTAAAGTAAGGTGGCACGGAAATCACCTTGGTTAGTGATGAGACCTCTAGAAAAATAAGCTCCTAATCTACTAAAATGCACTAATTCCCTGTTGTAGCTTCCGATCAGTTCTAAGGGCATCTTTATTCGTGGTCTATTCTTGGGTCTAATTTATACAAGAATTGAACCAAAGAAATTAGATCCGATCCAATGAAAAAACTTGCAACTGCACTCGTATTCCATTAACTGTCAAACGGTTTAGAACTGCGTCAAATTGGATTCAAATCTCATCAGTTTTGGATCAATCCTTATACCAGCTCTAAAAAAAGTTGAGTTGAAACTAGTATAATGGATCACCAGTGCGGTTGCTCGTGTCGGAATTTGGGTCTAAACCGGCTGTTTGGACCACGGATATAGGTGGCCTATAGAGGCCATATTTAATCTCCACTGAAATAAAATTAACGGCTTCGGTTTAAAAATAATTTCGATAAGCCGAAATGTTTCGTTTTAAAACAATAAAGTTAAAAAAATAACACCGTCTTAGCAGGTTTAAGCTTTACAGACTGAATAAACCAAGGGGCTGAAAGAGAAGAAAATTTCCGAACTGACATTTCAGTACCGCACTGACGTTTTGGTTCCAAAATTCCATTGAAATCATAGGGGAACTGACGTTCTGGTTCCAAAAAGTCTGTACGGTCGGTTTGTATGTGATTTGACAGTTGCTTCAGTCCTTTGGAATAAACGACGAGAACAACTTAAGATTAACATTCAACACCCGAACAACAGTGCCGAATACGGTTTCAGAAGGATTTATTTCTAATTGACTAAAAGTATGATAATTGTTTACAATTGTCATACTTGCGGATTAACATTCGTAACCCTTTCCGAATTTACTATCACCAATGAATAGTTTATTTTTGAATGAGGAAATGTATACTAGGTATAACTAAAGTGATGAAAAGAAGAACCGATTTCTCAACGGCATTACTCCCGCCAGTACTTCGAGACTCATCGTATGTGCCGACTTCATACAACCCATGGCAATACGCAAACAACGTTCTAAGTTCTAGTTTGTACAGGTGGGCTTTCGCGGCGGACCCTAAGCAAAAGCTTCCGTATTCTATTACCGACAGTATCATGGTTTGGTATAACCTGATGAGGTCCTGTCGATGAGCACTCCACTAGGTTCCAGTGATCGTTCGAAGGAAATTTATTCTCTTTTGGCATTTTTACGTCAAGTACTTAGAATATGTTCTCTCCAGAGGCATTTAGAGTTGAACCAGACATCCAAATATGTATTTAAAACTAAGTGATTCAGTTAGAGTTCTACCCATTATGAAGAGCTCTACCTGAGGAGGGGAAAGCTTCCTTGAAAATAAATCTAACTCGGGTTACCATACCTAGATTTGTTGCTAAGTATGAAAAACTATTAAGAGTTTCTTGTAACGGAGGTTTAATTCGAGTGTCTGTTTTACCTGTGATGTGAACCACACAGTCATTCGCAAGCTGTCGTAGCGTGCAATTTTCAGCCATTGAGCGTGGGTCTGCTAAAAAATAAAGCTTGTTCTTTACTCTTACAGAGATTTCCATGAGAATGATAGCTAATCTGAGTGAAATTGGAGTGAAAGCTATTGCTATTGGAGTGAAAGCTATTGGTTATAGAGGAAGTTTGGTTAAAATTATTAAAGTTTGTACCTTTAAAATACAAAAATGAGAACTGTTCCAAAAACCTTCTTCTAACTTAATAATTGCATCGACAATGTATATATACTTAATTGAAACTATATGCTCCCTACCCCGACCAATTATAAAACTCAACGTTTTAAAATTTATTTAAAACAGTTTATTTATTTTCAGTTAAATCCGTAGAAAATATGTAGAGATTCGATCAAAAACCAACCTCAACCTCGGGGAACTGAAGAATAGAAGAAAATAATAGTAGAACGTTGTCCACAAATGCCACTCTTCTCATCATCCTGACGTGGTCAATTATGTTAGTTATTTGTTAGAAGCTATGACCAAATCAACATTCATTTGTCAAGGGCTAGAACAATGGAAACAGTTTTTGTGAAAACTGGCTGAGTAACTGCAAGTATAGAACCGTTTATTCTCGCTCAAGTACTGGAGGCACTAGCCATGAACAGCAGCGTTTGAATGATGCGTTTCATATAGGTAGATACAATATAGGTAACAATATTGTCAATGGATGGAGGTTTTTATACTTCAGTTTTTATCAAGCATATAAACAGCAGTGAGAGCGAATTCTGTTTTCACTCGTTATTTTAGTTCCTTCAAACACTTGTAACAGAAGTTTAAACCATTCGTTCGTTCAGATGTGAAATAAGTTTATTTCAACTCCATAAATTGATTAAAAAAATAAAGGAAATATTCCGGTAATTGCTCGGCGATAAAAAAAATCGACAAAATTATCTTAAGTTGACTAAAAAAGTATAAAATACATCAATTACTTTACATGCTGCAATTATATAATGTGATTTTGAATATTAATGTATTTTTTAAAACATGTAACGTTCGTTTGAAAGTGAAATATACACCTGCTAAAAATTGTGATTTATGTGAAGGTTATGACAGTGGAGGTTTGAGGTCAATTATCCTAAAATTTGTCGTTCTTTGTTTCTTACAACCTTAAAAAAATTATAAATGATTAACCTGATCATTCATGTACTGGTTTTGAATTTAAAGCGAATGTCAGATTTCGTATTTTTAAAATAGGACAAAACCCCTTATGTTACGTAAAATATGAATGGAAAGCGTTTTAATTTGCGCGGAAAGGCATTGAAAAAAATCAATGGAAAATTTTCAACATAGTTTTAATGAACAAATTACAATTGATGTTGAAAACACATATAATTATTTGTATTTTTCAAAACTATATCCTCGAAATAATTATTATTGATTATGTAGTCAACTCTGAATTTCATTATAAAATCCAAAATTGACACTTAAATTTAAATCAAAATCTGGAGTTTCAATGGGATCGCTGAATCTGTTTCTGAAACAGGAATCTGAATATTGTTTGCGGTTTCTTATTTTGAATTTTTTTCTGGCACTTCAGTCTTGAATATGAAGTCGAAATTTTTAATCCGAAACCTGAAAATCAAATCTGAACCGTTAATCTGATCACCGAATAAGAAAGCTGAGTCTGAATATAAAATCTGTATTTTAACACTTGAAAGTCGAATTCAATGTTCTAAATCTAAATCTTTACTCCAAAGTTTCGTAATCTTAATTCCGAATCTGAAATCTGAACCGGTAATCTTCAAAGGTTATAAAATATAATTGTAAATCCTGGTTCTGAATTTCCTTTTCATGTTTTACAATTATAACCTGAAATTCATAGCGAAAATCTTAATTCGAGTTGTTTCTCGGGAAACAGACTCTGAAAACTAAATGTGAAAACCGAATCTGAAGCTTTTCTGAAATGAATATGCGTGAAATACGACACAATCAAACTTTTTGCTTTCAATACAGATTTCATGGAATAAGCATTTAAGGTTAAGAATATGGGAAATACCCAAAATGTTCATGCACAATGGCAAGGTATAGAGTATTTTGTTCCGTAATAAAAGGCTAAATGATGAAGATTTCCATTAGTTGGAATTAGTGCTTCAAATTAAAATATACGTTTGTGCACACATGAAAGATGCAGATAAGTTTCGATGTTTTTAGTAAGCTTATACCCAGACGCTATTTTGGAAATAGAAATGGCTCTATTCAGTGAAAAACGTGTTACTATTACATATCATTACCTGCACGCGATGGTTATCGGTCTAGAAATTGAAATGATCGGACGCTTTATTAAAAGCCATCTTTCCCCATCAGTTGACGTCGTGAATCGTTTCAATATGCAACTTCACTCTGGATTGTCAACTTTAGAGCCATTTCTAATCATCGTCACCTTTTCATCGTATGCCGGAGTATTCGCACAGATAAGTTTTCCAGGCGATACGGGAACGGGGTCAGGTGGTAAGTTTAAAACAGGAAGTACATTCCGGACGTTTTTGTTTTCTCATCCGTTGATTTGAATCCGCTTAGACCTCACTAGACAACAATCCCTTCAACCGCTTCCACCCCAGCAGCAAACGACCAACGTAAGTTCGGGTGTCATTACTGGAATTCTCACCGGTGCTGTACCGTTGCAAACGGGTAATTGGCTTTTAACTAAAAACAAAAAAAAACTGATCTCGATTATTAGCTTTTGTTTGAAAATATTTCAGCACGGTCTGGCCAACCACCTGATTCACTTGTACTTTTTTACTTTTCTTCTCAAGGTGTTACAGCCATACCACCCACCACCACGACCGCAACGAATCAAACTTGCATTTGTGTGCCCACAGGACGATGCACTTCCACCCCAACCACTAACGACGGATCAGGATTGTTGGATGTTCGCATTATAACAGTAAGTAAACTAACTAGTCATTTACATGGCACGTGAATGAAAAAAATTCTTTTATGTCACCAGCCCCTAAGAAAAAAATCGGCCATGGAGCATGCCATGATTTATGGTGTATCTAATCAACCACATTGTGGCCGTTTTTCGGAAAACCAACTAAGGCGGTTTTTGGCCAAAATCTTGGAGTGTCAATCCGACTCTCAGGACTAGAACCGCTATATCTCTCTGTTTTTCAACCGATTTGTACAAAATTTATAGTTTTGGAAACCTCTTAATGTTACTCAAATACGTTTCTCGTAAAATATCCAGTTACAACACTTCAGTTTTCTGTTATTTAAGGTTAAGAAAAAAAATCCGAAAAATATACTTCGGAAAAATAACTGCAAACCAGCTACGGAATGCTAAAAAAACTTTAATTTAGTTTTCAATAAAGCTTTACATTGTACGTATGGACATATTTTCTTGAATTTTTTTAAGATCATGACTGCAAAAATGCAAAAAAGAATTGTGAAAATGTACTTTTCAATCAATGAATCGTCAATTTTTTTTAAGTAGGATTCATTAAATTCATAGTTCATTTATTATGGCATCATTTGGCATTCTTTTTTGTTGTATATGTTCGAACCTAAATTGAGCTGAAACAAAATAAACGAATTCACAACGATGCCAAATTTTGATCTCATTCAACACCAAAAAATGCTATCACAATTGATTTTAAAATGATGGCAGAACGAGGTGTCGAGTGAAGTTTACACTTGGGATGATAATAGTATGGCATATGAAAATTAAGACACAAATTTTGGCATTGTAATTGTTCAACCTTCATGCGGGCAAAATAATACAAAATTTTATGTTCAAGGCATGATAGCAAAAAGCAAAAGCAATTTCTGTGGGTTTGTTTGTCCTCTATAGACTTAGCCGTCTTAAGAGCTAGAGTGCTGAAATTTGGCATGGATGCTCATAAAGAGCAGGAATGATGAAAAATGTTTTCAGATTTCCGGATGACCTCTTCTGAAGAAGGTCGTCCATACAAGACAAATATTGTTTCGCGGTATTGACGTTATTTTTCGTCGGATTGTGATGAAAATTTGTAGATGAGTGTTTGGAGGGACGAGCAATTGATTTCAGGTTCAAATTTAATTTAGGGTCAGGGATCGGCCAAAGGGGTCGTCCATACAGGACCATTACTGTTTATGCCATATTAACGTCATGATGCATACAAAAAAAAAATGTGAGCTTTACATCTATGTATATAAAAATGAATTTCTGTCTGTCTGTTCCCTATAGACTCGAAAACTACTGAACCGATTTACATGAAACTTGGAAGGTGGGGGTATTGGAGGCCGGGGAAGGTTCCTATTATGGTTTGAGACCCCTCTCTCTAACAGGAAGTGGGGGAGGGGGTCTTTCATATAAAAGTAATAAGTCTTCATAACTCGAGAACTGATTAAGCAAATCAAACCAAACTTGGCATGGAAAGGTACTTGGGTACGAAGAATATTTCTAAGAATATTTGGTACCCCTCCGTCCTTCCAGTGAGGAGTTATGAAGGAGGGAGGGGGCCTACCTAACATTTTTACATAACTGGAGAACTAATTAAGCTAATTGAACCAAATTTGGCATGGGAGGGTAGGGAAATAAAGGAAATGGTTCTATGATTATTTGAGACCCCTCTCTATTTCCAATGAATATACAGGAAGAAAGGAGGAGACTTTCATACCTTTTTAATTGTATAACTTGAAAACTATTCGATCAAATGAAACCAAATTTGGCTTGGAATTTTATTTGGGTACGATAAATAGTTCTTTGAATATTTGCTAACCTTTCCTCCTTCCAGTGAGGAGATAGAAAGTGGGGAGGGGGCTCCTTCACCATGTTCAGAATAATTGGATAGCTAATCAAGCAAATGGAACTAAATTTGATGAGGGAAGGTATTTGAATACGAGAAATGTGTCTATGATATTTTGAGAACCCTTCGTTCTTCAAGTTGTAGCATCTTAAGGGAGGAGGGTGGTTCCATACAATTTTTACATCACTCGGGAACTTACCCAGAAAATAAAACGAAATTTGGTTTGTACACGCAGCGAAAAGATTTTTTATTTCAAAGTAAAGTGCCGCAAAAACAAAGGATTTTTTCCTTTGATTTTGGGATAAATAAAAATTCCTTTGATTCAAAGGCATTTTCCTTTGTTTTTCTTTTGAAAAAACTTTGAATCAAAATATTAATGCTTTGAAACAAAACACAGTTCCATTTGATGCAACATTGTTCTCGTTTGCTACAATGTGATTTAGATTTAGATTTAAAAGGATTGGTTCATTGAACCATTTTCCTTTTATTCCAATTGGAAGAAATATTTCCTGTTGTCCCGAAGTTCCTATTAGGAATTTTGAATAATAAAAAGAAAGAATTTACATTTTAAATTCATTTTTATTCACAAAATTAACACTAACACTGGTTCACTATAACTGAATCATCCGGTCCTAATTTTGGCCTGAGGGCATTCTTCTTGGGCAGCTCAATAGACTTCTGGAAGCAGCTCCGATTGCTAGCTTTAGTGGTCATCCGACTGATGGTGATTACCGCTGAAGATCGGGCCGAAGATAATCAGACCGCTGGATTTTGGGCGGAATCTGCCGTGGTCCTGTAACAATGCAAGAGTTTATATAAAATCTTAAACATTCACTTTTTGATGAATGGATTAACACACACTTACCATTCTTCATTCTGAATCCTCCTGAAGCTATCTTTGATTCACTAGTTTTGATCTTCAACACAACCGGACAAACTTTATTCGAAATTCTGTTCTTGCTCAATCCAAAATATCTTCTAAGTTTAAAATTTCAATTTAAAGAAATTTTTCATTTCTTTTGAAAACAATTTTCTTTGGTTGAAAGAAAATTTACTTTGTTTTAAACGAAATGTGCAATTGAACAAATTTCTTTTGAATCAAAGAATGTGTTTAAAATCAAAATCCAAAATTATTCAGTTCAAAAAATTAATTCTTTTTTTCAAAAATTATTCATTTGAATCAAAACGACAATTCATTGATTCAAAGAAAACAAGAGTTTGATTAAAAAAACTGAATGTTTTGAATCAAAGTCAGTTTTGTTTTGTATCAAAATCCAAGTTTTCTCTGCGTGTAAGGATATTTAAGCACATCGAATGTTTCTGTGAATATTTGGTACTACTGCCTACTTCCAGTTGCGTGATAGGGAGGAGAGAGAGGGCTCCTTTACAATTTTTCACATAACTTGAGCAAATGGAATCAACTTTGGCATGGGAAGCATTTGGATATGTAATTATTTGCTAAACCAAGCACTTATCTAACAAATGGAACCAAATATGACATAGGAACAATCATACAATTAAGCAATTAGATCAGAATTGGGCATGGGAATGTATTTGATTACTCGGAATGTTTGATCTTGATCCCTTTTTTCCAGGTAGGGGATGATAGGCAGCAAGATACAAATTTTTTTGGCACAACTCGACAACTAATAAAGCAAACGAAACCAAATTTAGCGTGGGAGGGTGTTCGAGTACAATAAATGTTTTTTCGGTAGTTTAGAACCCCTCTCTCCATTCAGTGGAACGATATAATCGGAAGAGGGTCACTCATACATTTTTTTAAAAATATTTTGATAACTAATCGAGAAAATGGAACCAAATTTGCATGAATGCATATTTGTGTGATGTTGCTTCGATGGTTTGAGACCCCCTTCTCCTGCCAGAGGGGAGATACAAAGTGGGGAGAGGGTCACCCAGTTTTTGAATAGCTCGAGAGCTTATCGCGAATGACGCCATATATGATATGAATTTTTTTTTTGCGGGATTTTCATCCTCTGGGATGATTCATCCCTAACCCAATATGATATGGAATCGTATTTGTATCCAAGAAGTGTTTTTCTGATGTTATAAGACCCCATTCTTTCCATTAGGGTTAAAGGAATTATGGAGGAGGGCACTCTCACAATTTGTATAGTAATTCGAGAACGAATAGGTAAAATGAGTGCCCCGTGATATTATTGTTTTACAGAAAATTTGTCAAGGATAGTTTGAGACCCTCTATTTAGAAAAAACATTTTAATGATATTGAAATTGAATTTAGAATTTTGTACAATTAAATGAAAAGTTAAATAACTTGGGACCACAAATTTTAATAATTTTTGGAAGGTGTAGCAAAGCACACAGGGTCAGCTAGTTTCATATAAAATTTGAATTCATGTGAAATTCGGTGAAATGTGTTGTAAAACTTGCTTTATTAAAACGGAGCCCTGAAAAAATCATGCGTTTCCTCATTTCAGTAAATATACTGCAATTCCGAGCGTGAGCTTTTTTTTCTCATTATTCTTGGATTTGAGCATAAACTATTCTATGGAAATAAAATCAGGTTCATAGATTTTTATACAAGCGAATCGTTGGGAATTGTTTAATATTCAAACAAACAAATGACAAGTTTCATTACCCCTTCCACACATTCCATCATTTTGTAAAAAAATTTGTAAATATTTAAATGTACAACGAACAAACAACAAGTAATTTTTATTCAAAAAATATACTGGATGAACTTCGTGATATCTTTTGATTTTTTCAGATACCACGTGGACAGAAAAATGAGATTTTTTACCCCCTCCTACCCCTTCGTGGACAAGTGTGGACTTTTGGCAAACCCCTACCCCCCTCCCAGGATGTCCACGTGGACAGATTTGAAATTTGTTTTATTTTTCTAAATCTAATTTGACAGTTAGAAAACACTACTTATTGTCTTTTTGTTGTTGAAATGGCTGATTTTGACAAAAAACGAATTAGAATTTCCTGATTTCATAAATAATTTTGAAAATTTTAAATTTCTAAATTACCTTATTTATCACTTGCCTTCAAGTGGCTACTAGTTGTTTAAACCTAAACTGAAAAGTTTTGCAATTTGAAGATTTTGATTCAAACATCTTAATATTTATTCACCTTTAGAAAATATTTTGGAAGTAAGTATGTCCACGTGGACATGACCCAAACCCCTACCCCCCTCTCCGTAGACAAGCGTGGACATTTACATACACATCCCCCCTCCCCCTCCCTCAGTTGTCCACGTGGTATGTGAACGGCCCCTAAAGGGGTCAGCAAAAGGAGGTGTCCATATTAACAGTTCAGTGTTTTTGCTATATTGACGTTATTAAACATGGGATTGAGATGGAAATTTGTACTTTGGGGTTTTAGGGGATGGGAAATTGATGTCAGGATCCAATTTTGGATCAGGGATCGGCCAATGGGGTCGTACATATTAACATTTCACTGTTTTAGCGATATTGTCGTAATTATGTATCAGACGGAAATGAAATTTAGTACGTGGGAGTTTCAAGGGGCGGGCAATTGATTTCAAACATTTAATTTTAGATCAGGGTTGTAAAAGGGTCGTCCATATTGAAAGTTCATTGTTTTCGCAATATTGTCATAATGAGGCATCAGATTGAGATGAAACTATGTACATAGGAATTTTGAGAGGTATCAAATTTTGTGTAAAGAGTCGGCATAGAATCAATTTGAAAATTTATGCACAGGGAGGTATTTCGTTCGTGTCGGTCTGTTATCAAAATTCTTTTCCTCGACTTCCGCGATCCGAGAATTTTTTTTGTAATTAGAAACGGAAATACTGAAGATGAGATTTGCGAACAATAAACGTTACTATCAAGACAAAATATCGGAACCATCAAGCTGGGGTAACTGCAGTCCAGCAGCAAACGTATACCGCCCAGAAACATCCGGTATTGCTGCTATCATCAGGGCCAGAGGCGAATCTATCAAGCAAGCCTCTCTAATAAAATTAATTTGAAATCTTCACAATTCAACATAAATTTAAGCTAAAATTTTCATATTATTTTCAAGACAATGATCAACTAAAGTTACGGGCTTGCTGGCAGGAGCAACAATAATAATAAATGCGTTGATTTTTTGTCTTCGGTCCTTTGAATGCGATTGGTGAATGCTTCACTATGAAATTCTTTTAGCTTCAAACGACTGTGAGATGAGTGTCTGGCGTATGAGGAACAGTCAATTGAGTTTGACGGACCAAGAAGCTTCACAGTCACAGTTTTTTGACTAATAACGATGAGTTTGCCAAGCCTGATAGCTATAGTGATCTACAGCTGTTGTTTTTTTTCCACATTTTTGGATACCTCAGAACTGAATTGCGAGAAAATATGTGATCAGTTTCGACTTTTGTTGGATAAATTCTGTTGGTGTTACAAGAATGCAACATTTTGGCGCGATTATAGAAGATTACAATAAACTGTGTGCCATTTTAAGTATTGACACCCTTGAACATTGATCAAAATGTGCTCTCAAAAGTTTAAAAACAAAGTATCATTCGGGTATCGAAAAGCAAAATTTGGCATCACTTTGCTAGCCAAGTTTAAAAATTTTTGCTCTCATTTTTGCTGTTAACCACTTTAAATCAAGCAAAATGAGAGCAAATTTGTGATAGCAACATTTTTTAAAATTTTGCCATCAATTCGGCTAGGGTAGTGTTTAAGAATCCTCGATAATACTAATATAATATGGTTGAAGGCCTTGTGATATACATAGCTCAGTTGGCAAATTAGTTGCATCCTGAGCCGTCGATCACAGTTTTACCGGAAAAGTTTTTCAATAACTGTTCGACAACTGCATCGTTGATATAAGTAGCGAATGACATAAGGATGTTAAAACGACTATAATCGAAACAAAAAAAAAAAAAAAAAAAGCTATGGTTAAAAAAACCTTCGAATACTTTATAATAGTTCTTTATAAAAATAAAACCCGTCAAAATATCTACCCGTCATTTTCGCCAACTTTTATTTCTTCTATCTTTCTATCCCTCTATAAAATTTAAAATTCTCAGATGTTGGGAGAAGCAGAATACTGATTTTATCAAATATTCCATCAAATGTGTATAAAAACTATGCGCACATGGGCAGAAATCTGTTTTCTGTACATTGAAGTAATTTTATTTTTTATTTTGAAATCTCATTCAGTTTTCGAAAAAAAAAATGATTTTATTATAAAAGTTGTCTAAATTCCGAAACTTGAACCACTGATCATACTTAAACCGTGCGGGCTAAATGTGCCTATTTATGTTTTAAGCAAAATTTCTATGTGTTGATTAGGGCTTAGATTTTAAGTTTTAGTAATAAAAATCTTTTTTTTATTTAACCTGTTATTTAAGAATATAGGCATTTTACAAACATGACGGGACATACAAAGCACTCTCTTATTGCACTTTATAATCATTATCAAACCTTCATAATCTTCATAAACCGTTTCGCCAAACAGCTGCAGACGCATATTGAACACACTGAGCGCATTTAGGTATACTTTTCCCTTCTTACTAAAAAGGACATCACTTAATAAGGCCGATGAATTAAGTAGCTAATTTAATAAGTTAATTGTATGTATGATAATGATTGTAATCCCTAGCTTTAAGTCTACCTTTTTTTTAAATTAGGTAATCAATTCCAGAAGCTTTGACCCTAAAATGTGAGACGCAATTTTCACAAACTTATTATTTCTCTAGGAAAGGAAATAGAAGCTTCGAGTGTTTTTATAATGTCAAAATTTATAAAAGGCTTTTCTTCTGTTTTAGTCGCCATCGGCTACAACCAACATAGTGACTCCAGGCATAACCCCTAACATCGTCACCCCGACCACTTGTGCCGCAGGCTTGGAAAGGTGTTGCTTACCTGGTGGATATCAGTGTGGTCTGCAGTTTCCACCAGTCGCAGCTGCTAGGCAACCAGGTCCTGGACAAGCTTCCTATGGAGAATATCCATGGCAGGCAGTTCTTCTCGGTCCCGGAGATATATATGTTGGATCCGGCGCTCTCATTGACCCATTAAATGTCATAACCGCTGCTCATCGCATCTCGGATTATACGTAAATAACATATTATTGTTAATTTTTATTGCTGGAATGTAAATGTATAAGTTTCTAGGTCAGGCGCCAGAGTTTTAAGAGTTCGGATGGGTGAGTGGGACGCATCGGCTGCTTCTGAGCCAATTCCCGCACAGGAATACACTGTCGTTAAAATATTTATACACCCTAGTTATACAGCAACGAATCTTAAAAATGATATAGCAATGCTAAGACTTTCATCAGCTGTAAATTTGGGAACCACTCCAACTATCACAACAGCCTGTCTTCCTGCTACATCATTCGTTGGCCAACGCTGCTATATTTCTGGTTGGGGTAAAAATGATTTTGTTAACGGTGCTTACCAGGCTATACAAAAAGAGGTCGACGTACCAGTTAGGTCATCTGCAGATTGTGAAACCGCTTTGCGGACAACTCGCTTGGGAACTAATTTTCAGCTTGATACGACAAGTTTCATATGTGCTGGAGGAGAAGCTGGTAAGGACGCATGTACAGGGGATGGAGGATCGCCTTTAGTTTGTGGACTTGGTGGGAGATTTTTTGTGGTAGGATTGGTCGCGTGGGGCATCGGCTGTGGAACTACAAACATTCCTGGAGTATACGTTAATGTGGCTTCTTACGTTCAATGGATAACTAGTACTGTGAATTCAAATTAAACAAAAACTATTTCCCGAGTAAAATAAATGTATTAACAAAACAAAATATAGTCTACCCGCACTATAAATTCAATAAATCCGTTATAGTTTAGAATCATGTTCGTCAAACTCTACAGAATATATGTTGTAACGTTTTTTCAAAACTTGGTGAACCTCGTCTCGGCACATTAGCTTCAAACCATTTTCTTTGTAATGGAGATACGTGCGAACAAAGTTCCTATTCGTCTCATGAACCTTGGGATGGTTCAAATAATCTTCAATATTCATCCATTCGCACTTGGAAATTTCCCGGTCACACTTTTTTATTTCGTTATTCTCAGGTACAAGGGCCATCACAACATAGAGGTCCGAGCAACCAAAACCGGCTCCATGAGCGTGCCGTATCGATACGACAGATTCAAATCGCGTTTTAATGCTTGTTTCTTCCAGAACTTCACGAATTCCTGCATCAACAAGATTCTCACCTATAAAAAAAAAATAGATTTGAATTCAGCGCCTAGAACAAGAGGACAAATGCTAGACTTACCAGGTTCAACGTAACCTCCAGGAAGCTTCCAAGAACCCTTGATTAAAGCATGTTTCTCACTGACCGCCAGAATCTGATTTTGATTGTTTATTACAAGTGCACCTACTCCAATCATCGTGTGCGCGTACGGTGGTATATTCAGGCTTTCATCTGTTGGAAGCCATCGGTACATCATAACAAAACTGTCTTTGGCATGGTGAAATTTAAATTCATTCTGTAAAAGATGGAGGAAAGGTTTTAACGGATTTGCTTGCATAACTAACTTCTAGCGGTATAGAAATAAAGTTATGAATCCACTTGAATTTTGCTTTCTCATTCATAAAATTTAAAGAAGTAGATGTATAGGTGTATGTAATAGGGTTGCAATGGAATATATTTGCGTGTTTCTATACAAAAATTATAATCAACTGCCTCCTGCCTTCGCTTTGCTTAACATCTGCATAGAACAGCGTAGCATGGAAATAAATTTTTGTATGGAAACACGCAAAACACATCAAATATATGCTTGTTGTGTTCAAATATGAGCGCGTGGAGACAAATGGCGCCAACACCAATTTGTTGTACTTAATTCAAGCTTCAATGTGTTAGTTTTAAAAATCCACTTGCACTTTTTTGCAATAAACGCTCGTGAAGTTGAGAAAAAATAAAACTGAGAGTTTCAGTAAGTTTGCTAGGAAACGTCGTAGAATGTTGAAATCTTGTGCAAAACGTGTGATTTGAATGCCTCAACAAATTTTTAAAACATTTCATTAATGTTAATGCTCACCTAACTACAGTTAAGTTTAAAAAACTAACTTTTAAATATGTTTAAAAATAAAACCTTTATTTAAATTTAAATTATTTAAAAGCTCTATCTATTAAAATAAAAAAGTTAGAATTTTCAATTATTTTTATATTGGACTTTGACTAGATGTTGATGCTTTTAAGGTAATACAGCATGTTTGAAGAAGCAAATGTTTTGAAGACACTTAAGAGATTAGATTAAATACAGAGGCGCTAGGAAAAAAGTTCCACTTTTAGCCCTTTCGGACCACTGTGCATCGGGGACTACCGTTGCTATTCGTCACGTGGCTAATCAACGGTGATCGACATACTTGATGATACATACGACAAGAAAACTTTTGGGAACCGAATCCCATAAGTGGCCGACAGATAAGATGTGTTTTTTCTTATAACTGACTACAGTGAGGGGCAAAATAAAGTGTCCAAACTATTTTTTTTTCAATTTCTTTCATTTTTCTGGTTAAAATTTAACGAAAACGCATCGTAATCATTTTTAAAATATTGTTTATTATGTTCTTTTCAATTTTTGTTAATGTTGCGCTGTTAAAAAAAAAAGTTTTTCTGGTAGAAAAAAAAACAGTTAATATTCCAAAAAAACAGGGGCAAAATAAAGTGTCCAGATCGGTACAGCTTCAAATTGATTCAAACTGAAGGCAAACAAGAACTATTTAATAATGGGTATGGCCTCCTTCGGCCTTCAACACCTCCTACAAGTGCTTCGGTATACTTTCAACAAGGTTGTGCAAGTGTTGTGGGTCGAGTTCCTCCCACGCATGCTCCATGGCATCAAAATAAGTATTTTTAATTTGTCACACCAGTCTTATCAATCAGAGCATCGAGGATGGCCCACAGATTTTCGATGGGGTTCAGATCAGGACTTTGTGGGGGCCATTCAAGGGCTTTTATGCGGCAGGAACGGGAAAATGACTTCATCAGATTGGCCGTATGCTTCGGATCGTTATTCTGCTGTAAAACGAAGCGCTCTTCGAGGCCCGTCTTGATGAGGGGTACCTCGAGGTTTTCCCGCAGGATATTGGAATATGACTCAGCTGTCATGATTCCGTCAATTTTTACCAAATTGCCCACCCCACCCCGAGAAAAGCACCCCCACACCATCACGTTACCTCCTCCGTGCTTGACTGTTCTTTGGATATGGCGATCTTGGAGCTCCTCACCCGACTTGCGCCACATATGATCCCGCTTCTTCCGGTTGAATAGCTCGTATTTGGATTCGTCGGCCACAACAATGTTTTCCAGTACTCGAGCCGTTTATCGGCGTGTTCCTTGACGAACTTGAGCCGCTTAGCCTTATTCACCTGGCTGATGAAAGGCCTTCTCACTGCGATCTTTCTATGGTACTCCTTTGCATGGATGCGGCGACGGATGTTACAATTATTGACTGGGTCACAAAAAACCCAAAGTCTAAAATCACATAAAATTTAGACGTACACGCCGACCGGTCTACCACATATCCAGTGACATTGGACCAAACAGAAAAAGTGGGAAAAAAGCTTCACACGTTTTCCCGACGCGTCTTTCCAAAAGTTTGGAAGACGCTTATTAAGAAATTGTGGTCCGCAGCAACAACCCGTCAACACTCCGAGATTCGGGTAAGTGAATGTCTGATGACATTTTCCTACTAAAACAACAATTCCGTCACTCAGACCCGGAAGACGGGTAACGGCCAGCAAAGATTTCGTTCGCAGAATGCTAACTGCAATTACCCTTCGTTTTTTACACAGGAATTCCGGATAGTGCCAGGGGAAAGGAACCCCTTTGCGTCCGAATCGACCCAGCGAAGATCCGACGAGATCCAGCACGAAGAGGCCTTCTGAAAAGAGGTAGGCAGTCATAAATTTGTGGTTAGGAATAAAAAACTAATGATGGTCATGTTGCAGGGCTTTTTTGTGGTGTGGCATTTTCCACACACACGTGGAATCGTCGCCGCGTTGGATCATCGCTTGCAGGAGATACCGGTGTTGGATCGCTTCAAGGGTGCTCACTGCCGAAGAGAAGTCAATTCCGGCCAGCACTTGAGGGAGCTGTTCACCTCGAAGTGAACTGTGGTGACCCTCAGTGCGCAGCGACCAACACCACCGGAGCGGATTGCACATTACTTCAGGCACTATTGCCTAGTACATTTCATTCCCCGGCCACTAGCGCCGCAGGGGAAATCACCCCGGAGAACCAAAACCGGGTCAGCGGTTATTTGTGTTCCGGCCACGAGCGCCGAAGGGAATTTGAGTGCCGTTATTTAAGTGCCGATTAAGGTGCTGTTTTTTTTATTTCGGCCACCAGCGCCAAGAGGGACGTTGCTCGTGTTCCGACCCCGAGCAATGTCCATAAGTGGATGTCGGGTTTGTGAGTGCTGATTGAGTGGCCATTTGTTCATCCGGCCCCCAGCGCCAAAAGGACCTTGCTCGTGATCCGGCCCCGAGCAAAGGCCAGTGTTTGATGCCGGGAATTGCCGCCCAACAAGGCGTTTCAAGCTTGTGTTCCAGCCTCGAGCGCTGAAGGGATTCTTGCGTCGTTTTCTTGCCGAGAAGAGGAGCGTGATGTTCCGAGCGTGAACATATCACCAAAAACATCAAGGTAAGCTTAAGGTTTATGGTTTTTATTCATTAATGGTTTGATTCGCATCTGACGCACTCTTTTCATTTCGTGCACAGATTGCAGAGCAGCAAGATTGCTGCAATTTAAAAATTCCGGCAAGAGATCTGCCACATTGGCGCCCGAATAAAATAGAACTTTTGTAAAATACTACAAAAATAAAATTTAAAAATGGACATAATTGATTTGAATGATGAGGAAATTGATTACGAGCTTCGGCTCAGAAACAAATTTGACCTTGGTTTTAGCAATCGCAGAACTAAACTTAGTGCGTTGCGATCATTAATCACGGAGGAGAAAAAAGCAAACACTTTTGCTAAGTCCTCAGATCACGTGATGAATATTGAAGATAATCTCAACATATGTTTAACAAACTTAGAAGCGATCAAATTAAATACACGTAAAGCTGTCATTGATAACGATTCGAATTCGAAAAAGCAATTGCTTTCGCGTCTTGAGCATTACCGCAATAGATTGGATTTAATTCCTAAGGATCAACCGCGTAGTGAGTTACTAGTGCAACTTACAAGTGAAGTGAAACAGTTACATACAATATTGACATCGAATGAAGATACTGGTGGTGTAGACAACACTCAGCTTGAGGCAGCAGCA
The DNA here is from genome assembly GCF_029784155.1 of Uranotaenia lowii. Classification (NCBI taxonomy): domain Eukaryota; kingdom Metazoa; phylum Arthropoda; class Insecta; order Diptera; family Culicidae; genus Uranotaenia; species Uranotaenia lowii. The sequence continues at coordinate 185,227,493 of NC_073693.1, read as the reverse complement.
AATTTGACGATTTCGGACAGTATACCGAGAACATCCAGCCCTTTTAGAGGATTCGGTGAAGAGGATTTGAGGAACGATCGAAGCACCAGGGGTGCAACCGTACCATCGACAGATCCGGTCAATTTAAGTCGTCGGATGGAAACTATGCAGAGAACTGGAGCAATACCCAAATCCAACACCAACGCAGATGCGAGACGTGACATCGATTCCAGCAAAAGGAATCAAACGGAGCTGTTGGAAGAGATCTTGGAAAGACTCAGGCAGTTACCCATTGCGCAGCCACAACAAGTAATCCAGAATCATCAGACACTTCATCAAAACACTAATGCAGCTATGCAGCAAGTAGAGATGCAGCAGGCGCCTCCGTTACCAGATCGAGGCAATTCGCAGAGGCATCGAGGTCTACATCGGGAGAACCAGAACAACGAAATGTCGCAGGAGCTCCGAGATGAAGTATTGCTTTCGATACTCAGGGAACAGAATAGGCATCAAAGAGGACCAAGAGGAAAACCAATTCACGCCTGGCCTTTTAAGTACGACGGAAAGGGTAGTCCTTTGGATCTGATTGTTTTCATTAAGAAGGTAGAGAAATTTGCAATGACTGATGACATGAATGGTGACGAGTTGATGTCACAAATAAAATTTTTGCTAGTTGGCAAAGCTTTAGACTGGTTTTGCTTGTCATGCAACGCATATATTTCCTGGGACGAATTCAAAACAAAAATTAAACAACAATTCATTCCGCGAGACTTTGCACAGTTGATAAGAAAACAAGTATATTGCAGAGTACAAAAGCCAAATGAATCTTTTGAAACTTTCAATTGGGAAATGACTTTAATGTTTGGTGCAGCTGATCCTCCATTTTCGGAGATGGACCAATTCCACATTATTAGGACGAACTTGAATCAACACTTCAGACTAGTAACTATCGCCGCTCAGGTTTCATCACTGGCTAGCTTAATCAAAGTATGTGAAGAGGTGGATGAAGCGAATATCAATAGTGGTAGTTTCGCAGCAAATTCAAATCGACCACAAGAATTAGGACGAGCAAACGTTTACAGACAGCTTAGACCACAGATGCAGAGGGACAATAGGCCAACAGTTCAACACGGAATAAACGCAATTGAAAGTGAGAACACACAACAATGGAATTCGTCGTTAATGCAGCATAACATGCTAGACTCATCACAACAGTACGACAGCAACATACCTCTAGATCCATCGATACACAACTATCAAGCCACAAGGGAAAGACAGACCGAAGTATCCGAATTTGGAAATGAACTGAATGGTGCAGGTTGCAACGCAGTTCAAGTGGACAATAAAGGGCAAAACTTCAGAATGATGAATCGCCAAACACCAATCAACCCGACAACGACATTGAGATGCTGGCAATGCGGCAGAGATGATCATTTCTTCCTCACATGCCCATTTCCGAAAACACACCTGTTTTGCTATCGTTGCGGGAAGCAAGGTTACACGGTACGGAACTGTACTGATTGTATCCAAATGGCCAGAGAGCTCATGCAAAGCCATCCGGGAAACGCCCGAGGCGGCAACTGCTAGAGGGTCCAATTTTGCTGCCGAAAACCAAACTCGACCCCACCAAATGTACAGTTAAAAACTTCGGCCAGTCAAACATAGCAGTACACAACATCGCCACAATTGACAACAGGCCGTATCTTGACGTGACATGCAGAGGAATCCCGATGAAAGGCATGCTGGACACAGGAGCAATGTGTTCACTCCTAGGAGGTAGTAAAACCAAAATTGCGGAAACTCTTAAACTACAGAAAATTCCAGGACGAGGATCAATATTCACAGCCGATAACACAAAACACAACATATCACACTACGTCATGCTGCCGCTAGAACTCAATGGTAAGCGACACGTTATGCCAGTAATATGCTTAGAGAACCTACCTGACAGTTTTATTCTGGGAATGGATTTCTTTAATAAATTTCAAATGAAATTACTCGTGAACAGCATCGCAGAAGACAACAATGCTCGCTTAAACAGTCTATCTGAGCAACAAAAACAGCGATTGAAAGAAGCAGTGGAAGAATTCCCTTCATCTGAATCGACAGGCAAGCTAGGAAGAACACATCTGTACACTCACACAATTGACACCAATGGAGCAAAACCAGTGAAGCAACGGTTCTACACAATGTCTCGCTTCATTCTGCAAGATGTTAATAAGGAAGTTGACAGGATGTTAAAGATGGGTGTGATAGAAGAAGCTTTCTGCTGTCCGTGGAACTCTCCTGTAGTAGCAGTTCGTAAGAAAGACGATTCGATACGCTTGTGTTTGGACGCAAGAGGACTGAACAAAATCGTAGTGCCAGAAGCTTTTCCCATTCCTCAAATAGCAGCAATAATGCAGAATCTCAGCGGAAGTAAATGGTTGGCGTCAATCGATCTAGAAGCAGCCTTTTGGCAAATACCATTAGACCACGCCTCGAAACCAAAAACTGCATTCACAATTCCACAGCGCGGTCATTTCCAGTATTGCGTAGTTCCATTCGGACTTTGCACTGCTAGCCAGGCACTTGCCAGAGTTATGACGAGTTTGTTTATTGATTTGGAACCTGAAGTTTTCGCATATCTGGATGATATAATCATCGCAGCCAATTCCTTCGACAGATTTGTACACCTGTTAAAAGAAGTAGCCTATCGACTCCGAAACGCAGGATTCACCATTAACAAAAAGAAATCGAGCTTTTGTTTACCCAAACTGAAATATTTAGGGTACGTTCTGGACGAGAACGGGTGGAACATCGACCCCGACAAAACATCAGCAATCACCAATTTCCCACAGCCCACTAACCGAAAAGATGTCCAACGTTTTCTAGGTATGGCTGGCTGGTACAGGCGCTTTATCAAGAACTTCGCCAAAGTTGCTGTACCACTGACAGAACTGACGAGATCCAAAACGAAATTTCGATGGTCCGAAGATGCCGAATTAGCTTTTCAACGTCTCAAACAATGTCTAACCACTGCACCAGTTCTAACAACGCCAGACTACACAAAACCTTTTCAAATAGCATGTGATGCTAGTGAAATAGCCATCGGTGGAGTCCTGACTCAAGGAGAGGATGCAGAGGAAAAAGCTATTTGTTACCACTCAGAGAAACTTTCATCGTCTGAAAGAAAATATTCCCCAACGGAGCGTGAATGCTTGGCGGTTATAAGATGTATTGAAAAATTCAGGGGATACGTCGAAGGCTCCCGATTTATCGTGTATTGCGACCATGCTAGTTTGAAATATCTTCGAAACATGAAAAACCCATCAGCTCTGATGTCCCGATGGATTCTGCGACTCAACGCCTTCCAGTTTGATATAAAATATCGAAAAGGAGCATTGAACAAAGTACCAGACTGCTTAAGCAGAATCGAAATCAACGCACTACAGCTATCTAACGATCCATGGTATTCGAACTTAGTGAAAGGAACTACCGAAGATCCCGATAAATTCCCGAATTTTCGCATTGTTCAAGGTGAACTATTCAAACACTGCACCACTACAGATGAAGTTGGTGCAAGAACGCACGTTTGGAAGCAGGTTATTCCCGATGAAGCAAGGCAGGAGGTAATACGAAAGCATCACGACATACCTACAGCAGCGCACCTGGGTGCAGATCGCACGTTGCAGAAAATACAAAAATCATTCTATTGGCCAAACATGGCAGTAGACGTCAAGAAATATGTACGAAACTGTTCCGTTTGCAAGGCAGTCAAGGCGCCAAATGAATGCTTAACACCGACAATGGGAGGTCTGAAACCTGCAGCTCAACCATGGGAATTAGTATCGATCGACTGGGTCGGTCCGCTAGTAAGGTCGAAGAAAGGGAACACAGTAATCCTCGTGATTGTCGACTGGTTTACAAAATATGTAATCGCTCAACCGTTCAGATCTGCTGAAACTGGCGGAATGATAAATTTTCTAGAGAAATATGTATTCCTTAAATTCTCAACGCCTCGCATAATACTAACAGACAACGGATCTCAATTTAAAGCCATTGCGTTTGTTTCTTTACTCCGAAGATACAAGATTGAGCACATGAAAACTGCTTTCTATTCACCAATGTGCAATAACGCCGAGCGGGTGAATCGCACACTCATCACTTGTGTACGAGCACTCATCGATGACGACCACCGATCATGGGACGAACATCTGCAGCAGATAGTTTGCGCGATCAACACAGCGAGACACGAAGTATCCGGGATCTCGCCACACTTCGCTAACTACGGCCGAGAAATGATCGTCTTCACCGAAAACTACAAGATACAGGATCTGAACGCTTCCAAAAATCCTCAGGAAGAGCAGGAGAAACGAATCAAAGCACTATCAAAAGTACATGACTTTGTAAGACAGCGAATTCGAGATGCTCACGAAAAAAGCAGGGCAAGGTACGACCTTCGAGCCCGAAATAGGAGTTTCGAAGTAGGTCAACTAGTTTGGAGAAGATCGTTTCAGCTCTCATCGAAGTCAAAACAGGAAACGAAAAAACTGGGACCCAAATTTGTTCCTTGTTTCGTAAGAGAACGGATAGGCGCCAACAACTACCGATTAGAAGATGTCTCCAGCGACTATCAGGGTGTATACCACGCCAAAGACATCAAATCGGATTAAAATCCTGTTCCATTATATAATAATCAGCTACGTAAGATGACAATCCACACAGTCAGCCAACGAACAACAACAAAACACGCAAAGCGGCGAATAAGACAAACCGTTAACCGAACGAGAAACATCGGGAATTAAATCAGCTACGTAAGATGACAATCCACACAGTCAGCCAACGAACAACAACAAAACACGCAAAGCGGCGAATAAGACAAACCGTTAACCGAACGAGAAACATCGGACTAAATCAGCTACGTAAGATGACAATCCACACAGTCAGCCAACGAAAAACAACAAAACACGCAAAGCGGCGAATAAGACAAACCGTTAACCGAACGAGAAACATCGGACTAAATCAGCTATGTAAGATGACAATCCACACAGTCAACCAACAAACAACAACAAAACACGCAAAGCGGCGAAGAAATCAAACCGTCAACCGAACGAGAAACATCGGAAAATAATCAGCTATGTACGAAGGCAAATATAACAGCCAACCAACAAACAACAACAAAACACGCAAAGCGGCAAAGCAGACCCTCCGTTCATCGAAACGTGAAAAACCGGTAACAACACAGCTATGAACGAAGATAACATCAACCTACAAACAACTTCAAAACACGCATAGCGGTAAGCAGACACTCCGGTCACCAAAAGAACAACTAGCAACATCGAAACACGCATATCGGTAAACACGGTTATTGAACGAGAAACATCGGCAAACCACGCAGCTACGAAAGACGACAACCAAACAGTCAACCAACTAGCAACATCAAAATACGCACAGCGGCAAAGAAATTAAACCGGTCACCGAGTGCTAAACATCACAACAAGAAACAGCTATGAACTACGGCAAAGTCAACGAACTACGTCGAGAACTAACATCAACACCAAAATACGCACAGCGGCTAAGAAACAATCCTTCACCAAAAAACAAAACATCATTACACCACGCAGCTATGAATAATGACTAAAGTCAACCAGCAACATCCAGAACTACCAGCAACATCAAAACACGCACAGCGGCCGAAGAAAACAATCCAGTTCTTCGAACGTGTAACATCGCTAGAACCACGAAGCTGTGAAAAACGACAAAGTCAACAAACTATGCCTAGAACCACTAGCAGCATAAAATACGCCTCGCAGTACCAAAAAATGCTCTTTGACAAAAAACAAAACAACATCAAGCTTTACTAGATTGCCATACGTGTAAACAACTGTTAGTAAGCACCAATCATTCGAAAACACCAACAGGTAGAACAACCTGAAGTCGACACAGTTATGAATGAAGACATCAGTCGCCGAACCATGCTTGCGAAACATCTGTCAAGCTAAAAATACGCAGCGCGGTTAAGTAAAAATACTTCAAGTTAATCAATGAACAATAATGTCAATTGAAAATTATCGCTAATCGGTCAAGACTCTAAGTCATCATATCGCAAAATTAATGTTAAACAAATCAAAATCCAAGGCAAAATATTCCATTCTTATCATGTCCATAATTCCTCACTGTAGTATAATCAGATATTGTAGTTCTAAAGCCATAACAATCAAACCCTCAACAAACATACTCCACCAACCATAACCTAAGCAATAGCCACCCCAACGAAGAATACAGATGAATGTTCTACGGAGAGAAGCAAATGCAATAGTACCTATGAAGCACATCTTCCAGAACTTAGCTGGAATGCTGATTGACACAGAATGCAATCAGTTCAAATTTTAGTTCAAGTATTAGCCCGAACATAAGCTGCAAGCGCTATGCAGTTTTGTGAGACACCAAGACACTCGTCGTAGCTGCAAATTGCGGAAGGATTTATCGAGAGTGTATTACTTAAGTTTTGAGTCTTCTTCCAAAGAACTACCATCATCAAGAAACCACACCCAAAAGCCACCAAACCATAGCCCAAGACCAAAGAACCATTCAACCACACCACAGAGAAAAAGCCGAACAGGAGAAGCATATACGTTAGCAGTAAGGAAATTTTCCAGAGCATAGCTGGAAGGCTGACAACGAGATCAGCGAAGCTTAAGTTCAAGCATTAGCACTAAGTTAAATTGCAAATTTTGCAATTGTAAGAGATATCAAACACTCATCGTAGCTGCAAAGATCGCAGAGAAGAATTTGTCGAGAGTGTATTAGTTAAGATAGAAACACTTCTCCTGTTAAAAGACCGAAACATAACGCTGGTAAAATTTTGTGAATTTGTCATAAAAATTCACAAAATTTTAAGATAAATTGTAGATTGTGTTACAATTATTGACTGGGTCACAAAAAACCCAAAGTCTAAAATCACATAAAATTTAGACGTACACGCCGACCGGTCTACCACATATCCAGTGACATTGGACCAAACAGAAAAAGTGGGAAAAAAGCTTCACACGTTTTCCCGACGCGTCTTTCCAAAAGTTTGGAAAACGCTTATTAAGAAATTGTGGTCCGCAGCAACAACCCGTCAACACTCCGAGATTCGGGTAAGTGAATGTCTGATGACATTTTCCTACTAAAACAACAATTCCGTCACTCAGACCCGGAAGACGGGTAACGGCCAGCAAAGATTTCGTTCGCAGAATGCTAACTGCAATTACCCTTCGTTTTTTACACAGGAATTCCGGATAGTGCCAGGGGAAAGGAACCCCTTTGCGTCCGAATCGACCCAGCGAAGATCCGACGAGATCCAGCACGAAGAGGCCTTCTGAAAAGAGGTAGGCAGTCATAAATTTGTGGTTAGGAATAAAAAACTAATGATGGTCATGTTGCAGGGCTTTTTTGTGGTGTGGCATTTTCCACACACACGTGGAATCGTCGCCGCGTTGGATCATCGCTTGCAGGAGATACCGGTGTTGGATCGCTTCAAGGGTGCTCACTGCCGAAGAGAAGTCAATTCCGGCCAGCACTTGAGGGAGCTGTTCACCTCGAAGTGAACTGTGGTGACCCTCAGTGCGCAGCGACCAACACCACCGGAGCGGATTGCACATTACTTCAGGCACTATTGCCTAGTACATTTCATTCCCCGGCCACTAGCGCCGCAGGGGAAATCACCCCGGAGAACCAAAACCGGGTCAGCGGTTATTTGTGTTCCGGCCACGAGCGCCGAAGGGAATTTGAGTGCCGTTATTTAAGTGCCGATTAAGGTGCTGTTTTTTTTATTTCGGCCACCAGCGCCAAGAGGGACGTTGCTCGTGTTCCGACCCCGAGCAATGTCCATAAGTGGATGTCGGGTTTGTGAGTGCTGATTGAGTGGCCATTTGTTCATCCGGCCCCCAGCGCCAAAAGGACCTTGCTCGTGATCCGGCCCCGAGCAAAGGCCAGTGTTTGATGCCGGGAATTGCCGCCCAACAAGGCGTTTCAAGCTTGTGTTCCAGCCTCGAGCGCTGAAGGGATTCTTGCGTCGTTTTCTTGCCGAGAAGAGGAGCGTGATGTTCCGAGCGTGAACATATCACCAAAAACATCAAGGTAAGCTTAAGGTTTATGGTTTTTATTCATTAATGGTTTGATTCGCATCTGACGCACTCTTTTCATTTCGTGCACAGATTGCAGAGCAGCAAGATTGCTGCAATTTAAAAATTCCGGCAAGAGATCTGCCACACGGATAGTACAACGCAATACCGAAAATTGGAGCTCTTCCTGTATCTGCCGGATCGTTATTATTGCTTTTTTCTTCACTTCAAGAATGATTTTCTTGTCCGTTCTGGCATCTGTCTTGGGCTTCAGTCCTCTTCCTGAGCGATCCATCTCCGATCCGAACGTTTTCATCTTCTTCATGATTTTTGATACCGCTGTCTTGCTGATTTCGTAGTTCTTGGCCACTTCCCGGTGCGTTTGACCGTTATTCACATCACGAACAACCAGTTTCCGGATGGACAACGGAATGGAACCAGAAATTTATGCGTTCTCCATATTTTACAACTTATTCGAATGTAGACACCTGTTTGAATACTCCAGAGCCAAGCCAGTTGTTTATGCAACGTCAAAATACACAAAACAAACAAATTCGAAGGGCCTCGCGATGGAAACTTATCGAAATTATATACATTTTTGAGTTGGACACTTTATTTTGCCCATTTTTTTTTTGGAATATTATTTGTTTTTTTTTCTATCAGAAAAACTTTCTTTTTTTACCAGCGCAACATTAACAAAAATTAAAAAGAACATAATAAACAATATTTTAAAAATGATTATGATGTGTTTTCGGTGAATTTCAACCAGAAAAATGAAAGAAATGATAAAAAAATAGTTTGGACACTTTATTTTGCCCCTCACTGTATATAATAAGAATTTCAATCAGTTGCCAGCTGGCCAGGTATATACACGAGTGCGGAATACCTGTCGTAGATTTATAACACTGAAAATGTGCACCGAAAGAATTGGGATTGGGCCTGCTAAAAAGAATAAAGCCTGCTCTTTACTCCTACACAGATTTCCATAAGAATGACAGCTAATCGGAGTGAAATTGGAGTGAAGGCTATTTCTCTCTCTGTTTAACACACGAGAAATCGTATACCGGGACTGCGAGCGCGCCCATCGCCCATTCTTCACATGGATTTTTGCCCCCATGAAAATCACGTGAAACCTACGTGAATTTCAGGTAGCAAACAGAGCTCGCACAGCAAGCAAAATTCACGTAATTTTCATATGAGTTGTATGTGAATTGAACGTAGATCGAATGTGGGCAGGGATTCGTTTTGCTACGTGCAATTCACGTAGATTTCATTGTATTTTTAATGTAGGGAGGTTTTTTCTCGGATATTTTTAATAAAAATGTTTTAATTTCGAAATTAAATTTTATTTTTCGACCAAACTTATCTACTTTAATCCACACTTGCACAATATATGCACTTTTCATTTCCACCATTAAATATTCACTTCACTTAATTTATTGAACACATATTCATCGAAAAGTGTCTTTGGTTTGGCCTCTTTAGCGGTTGCTTGGCCGTCTCCGCCGCCTCAATTTCAAATCCTGTTGAAAAAAAAAACAAAAGATGTAAATAGCAACCAAACAACAAAACTTTATTACTTACGAAAAGAATATGTGCTTCTTCATCACTTAGATTTTTTTTGTCTTTATGCACCAACTGTCGGATCCGCGCCATATTGAAACTGGTATTCCTTCACACAGATTTTACGTGAATGAGCCATTCACGTAAGGACCAAGTGTTTTTTTGGTAACTCCTAAGTGCTTCAGGTAAACCAGGCAAAAATTCACGTAACGAATGGCTCCGTGAAAATCCAGGTAAATTTAACGTTTCTTTTTCGGCTGAGTGTGACGAATTTTAGATGGGTTGCGAAACTGATTGTCTCGTTCTCCAAATAAGACTCACACATACACAAAACACATTCATTACATGACAGTTCACACGAAGCCATGGTGTCGGGTATGTGGTGATTTGCATTGAAGATTAGCCGAACTCATGATTTAAAAAGAATGCAATTCAGCGCATAGGTTGGCGAAACTGCGGTGAATCCGTGCACCCATGGTGGATTACTTACAACGACGCTTCTATATTTTAAACATTCCTAAAAAAAACAAGTTGTGGCAGGGAAGGACGCAGACCACGCAGACTAGCAGTATTCCAGCGTTTCGATTGTGATTGCCTTCCTTGATGATTTTCAACCTCCTAGAATCATAACACTGATATGTATCAGTTTTGAGCAATCCATGGTGTAGTGACCGCGCGTCATCACTGCGACAATCCCTCAAAACGCGTGCTTACTCGTCAAACATACTTTCTCAACTGGCTTCTTCAACCAAGCTTCGATACTAACAGCTTTTCTTCCATATCCATACATGCATACTATCAATACATCATCTAATACTGTATTTGTTTTCTCCACTCGTGGAGTGTTCCACCCAGCCTTGCCAGATCTACGGATTTCTCCGTAGTTCTACGGATTTTGACCATTTCTACGGAGCTACGGATCGATGCTCCAAATCTACGGATTTTCAGCATTTCCTACGGATTTTCTACGGATTATCGAATAAATTCAAGGGATTCTGCGGATAAATGAAAATTCTACCTGACGACCAAAAAAAAAAAAAAAAGGTCATCAAGTTTTGTTTAGCCGAAAACAGTACATTTTTCGATTTTCGTGAAATCTACGGACTTAAGCGGTTTTCAATCTGGCAACGCTGGTTCCACCGTACCCGATAAAAACAAACACAAATCCTCGCCAGTGTATTGCTACCTCGCTCACTCACACGCTCTCTCGCAACACTGGCAAAATTATCGGTGGGCCACCGTCCGTAAGCAGAACTCCGACAGGTCAAAACCAGTGCAACACCGTCCGAATAAACAAACAGTTTGACAGCACCTAGTGTTGCACCAGTGCAACACTAGTGCAACACTCGGCATAAACAAATACGGTATAATATTCCTATGCTGATTTTCTACCGATTTCACGAACACACTTATTGAACGACTGTTCTTCTTTTCCCTAACTAATGTGATAACTCTTGCTAACGCAACTGGAGCACGTTCTCAAAGTCGCACAGACAGAAGCAATTTACACATAATTTATTCGAATTGAACGTTATCTCCAGTTCGTCTATATTTACTTAATTTCATTACATTTTTAGTTAATCAATAATTCTATTTTCTTCTAATCAATCCTATTCTCTACATCCGCCCCCTTGCCTACACTTCAAGTATCTGGTTTTACACAAAAACGTTCAAAAATTAATAAGAGCAACACAGTTTTGTCAACAAGCGATTCGGTTGCCGCTTTGCATTGTACTAACAAACTTATTGCAAAATTATTACTTATTATTGAAACTTGTTCAAAAGTTCTGGAATTCAAAAAAAATTAGGCATTGTTATTTTGTTGTTTAATTGAAATCTACAGAATTTAAAATAAACATTTTTTTCTTAAATTTTACCCCTCTTCGTGAACTGATTTTCTTGAAAAATGTTGACCGAAGTGTCGTTTTGATATTCAAATATTTTTTTTAAATTACCCTTTTTGTATACATTTTGAATGTATTAGGTACTAAAAAGTTCGACTTTTGATTTTTTTTTTAAAATTTAAATCATTTATCAACGCAAGTTAAACATATTTGATAAAACTGTTTCCAAAATATATATTTCACGTTCGATAATCTATCGTTATTTTCAATGAAAACTTTTTTTTCATGCATTTAAATGATTTTCATTTTTGATTCCAACCTTTTGCAAACAAACTAAAACTTCTAAATTGCATTACAACTAGCTTTCAGTCCGTTTGTATCATTAAAAAATTTTACTTTCTGCTTTCATTTAAAATTATTAATATAATTTTTTTTTATACTATATAGTATGTTGTAATAATTTTTTATTTTAAATACTTCGAATATTTAACATTTAACATTAACGAATTTGGCGTTAGTTAAAATAAAAACATTTTTCTCAATTACCATTTTAAACAACAATGATTTGAAGCTTCAATTTCATAAATGGCGATTATTATTTACTAGAAAAAAAAACTATCAACGAAATCTAACTCTCTTTCGATCCATTTGGATTATGCACCATTTTCGATTGAGGTCTACGTTTTTGAACTTTTCAAAGTAATGGTTGTTTAATAATAAAACATTTGTTTCAAAAGTTGTTTAAAAGTTATTATTTAAAATAAATCCTTTTTTGGTTGGATTTAAGTACTTCACCTAAAACAAAAAATTGATTTCCAGGAAGCATTTCAATTCGGATACGTTCCATTGAAAAAAATTATTATTTTCTAAGTGTGCTTTTTAGAGTTTTGCCTGGCAATCTTTCAGATAGTCACTTTTCGAGTCAAAATCATTTTCTTTAAGATTTATTATTGTTAAACTTCTTAATTCGAATATTCTATTCATTTCTCGATTCCTATTTAATAGTTCGTAAATTAATCACTGTTGCCAAAAAGCACTCTAACTTCATTTGATATTCAATTATTCATCTTATTCTTTTAAATTTACGCATCTGATCGTAACTCTTTACAAAATAAATGTTTAGTTTTAAATTTTTCTTCGTGTTTATCAATAAAAACTTCTTCTGATTTATAAACCTTCAATCATTTTAGCTTCGGGCTTCAATATTGCACAAAAACAAACTATCGAAAAATTATGTCAATTTGCTTTCGTTCTATTTGAACTATTCATCATTTCCAGAATTATCATTTCCATTACCTTTATTAGAAAATATTTCATTTGTTCGATGAAAACTTTCCTATAAAATAGATCCAGCACTCTCGTATCGATTTCCACACTTGCACGAAAAATCACTTCAACCTGCTTTCGAGCCATTTGAAACCTCTCAGCAAAACAAAACTGCTAAATTGCATTAAATGTTTTCATTTCGTATGTATCTTTATAAATTTTCATTCAATTTTCTGCTTTTACTTAAGATATCTTTTTACAAAAAAAAAAACCTAGCATGATTTAGATTCATTTGAATTTACAATCCTGCCAGTAAATTTACATTCTTGATCAAAACTCTTTATAATTTTTTCAGTGTTTCAATAGAATCCTCTTTTTAAATTGACATTTCATAACCCACAGACATTTAAGCTTCGACTTAAATACTTATTATCCAAGTTCAATATACCAAAAAAAAAATTCTTCTGCATACAATTACTTAAAGATTTTTTCCATGCTACCAATTTCCAAAATAAACATACAATTACTTTCCATTCAATTGAATCATTAATGATTTTATAGAAAAATTTACGCATTTATTCAAAGCTCTATCTTAAATAATCGTTTCCTTGATACAATTGCGTTAGTTCCTATAAAACTGCTGATTTCAAATAGCTACTTCTTTTGAATATGTTATGTTTGATTTAATGAAACAATTTATAACTATGCTACAATATTTTTCGTTTCGATTCCAATACTTCGCTTTTTTTTATAAAACCAACCTAATTAAGTTTAGCCCGATTTGTCTAATTAATCACGTTCTTATAATTATGATTTATATTATTATTATTATTATATATTATTTTTTCGAAATATTTTTTTTTTCAATAATATTCCAAATGCTTTCGATATTTTTAAATCAAATATTTCAGCCATAATTTTTTTTTATTTCAACTAGCTTGCCGATCTGATTAACCATTCCTCATGTCCTATTTTATTTACGCTTTTTTTAGACAGAAAAACTCTAAATAAAAATACAAGTTTGGTTCTCACTTATCTTTTTTTTTAAATGAATTTTTTTTTTTCAAAAACTCACATAGAATTTCAAGTCAATTTGGTTTTGTTTCCAACGAGCATTTGAACTTACATTCGACCTATTTCAATAATTAATTATTTTCTATTAAATATTCCGCTTCAGATAAATAAATAGTTCTTAAAATAACCAATTTTTTTGATAATATTTCGATTGTTAAAAATGTTCCAGTTGATGATCCAATCAGTTTTTAGTATTTCGCACTGTACCCAATAAGTAATACGCCTTGTTTTCGTTCCATTTTAATCAATATTCAAAATATCCGTTTTTTTTTTAAATTTCGTTCGTTTGAATAAATACTTACAATCTCAAATACTTCAGCCATTTTATGTTTTGATTTTAATACTTTGCGTTGAAACTGATTTCATTTTATCATAACGTCGATAAGTTTATACCATTCATTATTTCATATTAAATTTTACGCTTTTTCTTAGTACTCTTTTCAAATAAATTTTTTTCGAAAATACAACGCTTTTTGAAATAAAAAAAACTCTTGAAATAATCACCAAAATCTTCGGAATTTTCGTTTAAATTAAATTATTTTCCACGAAAAAATTTCTCTGAAAATATTTCGATTTCTAGAAAAAAAATTGCTAATAATAATTTATATCAAAATTTCCATCATTTTTCGTTTTGGTTTTATAACTTCGCATTCAAAACTGTTTCAAACAGAGTTTTAGTATTCTTTCATAAGACTTACATTTTCATTTAAATTTGTGTTTTGGTATAAATTCTCTCAAAAATAATTTCTCGCTTTGAAAGATTCAATTAAAAAAATCACTCAACCATGTTCGGCATTCAAAAAAATTAAGTTTTTCCCCAATAAGTAATACGTCATGTTTTCGTTCCATTTTAATCAATATTCAAATAACGGTTTTTTAATTATATTTCGTTCGTAAATACTTACAATCTCAAATACTTCAGCCATTTTATGTTTTGATTTCAATACTTTGCGTTGAAACTGTTTTTATTTTATCATAACATCGATAAGTTTATACCATTCATTATTTCATTTTAAATTTTACGCTTTTTCTTAATACTCTTTTCAAATACATTTTTTTCGAAAATACAACGCTTTTTTAAATAAAAAAACTCTTGAAATAACCACCAAAATCTTCAACATTTTCGTTTAAATTAAATTATTTTCCACGACAAAATTTCTCTGAAAATATTTCGATTTCAAGAAAAAAAATTGCAAATAATAATTTATATTGAAATTTCCATCATTTTTCGTTTTGGTTTCATAACTTCGCATTCAAAACTGTTTCAAACAGAGTTTTAGTATTCTATCATAAGACTTACATTTTCATTTAAATTTGTGTTTTGGTATAAATTCTCTCAAAAATAATTTTTCGCTTCGAAAGATTCAATTAAAAAAATCACTCAACCATGTTCGGCATTCAAAAAAATTAAGTTTTTCTTTCTCCTCCCGAATTCATGTCGCCAACCACTTTACAGAACCAAGAATCACTATTAATCCTTCATTGAAACAATTTTCGCTGCCGAAACCTTCCTTTCAATTCTAATCTTCAAACCTCTGAGATAGAACACATCACTTTTAACAAACAAACCAAGCAACAAGATGGTGGGAGCGTATGCTGCACCAATGTAGTGACCGCGCGTCATCACTGCGACAATCCCTCAAAACGCGTGCTTACTCGTCAAACATACTTTCTCAACTGGCTTCTTCAACCAAGCTTCGATACTAACGGCTTTTCTTCCATATCCATACATGCATACTATCAATACATCATCTAATATTCCTATGCTGATTTTCTACCGATTTCACGAACACACTTATTGAACGACTGTTCTTCTTTTCCCTAACTAATGTGATAACTCTTGCTAACGCAACTGGAGCACGTTCTCAAAGTCGCACAGACAGAAGCAATTTACACATAATTTATTCGAATTGAACGTTATCTCCAGTTCGTCTATATTTACTTAATTTCATTACATTTTTAGTTAATCAATAATTCTATTTTCTTCTAATCAATCCTATTCTCTACACATGGAGGCTATCAGATGATTGTTTACTTTTCGCTTTGCGTAGAAGGTACCAATCACTACAGGCTAACCGCAATGAAGTGCCAAGTCCATGCAATAGGTTTTGCCAACATGCGTTCCTGGCGGCATTTCTTCAAATTTCCTTTTGAAACATTCATGAAAGTCAATCAATAACAAGCATGATCGACAATGATGATAGGCTAAATATTTGTGAAACAGTCAGTGAGCGACGCTCAGAATATATCAACAAGTATGTCAATCACCTCTGATTGACCACGTTAGAGCAAGTTCACTGGTGTTGGGAAAAAGTGATAGAAATTTTGACATTTTGAAAATTTTACCATGCAAAAATGTGTTCAAGATCTTGGGGCGTTATATTTTTTTACAACACTGTTTCTATTTCAGCCGTATGTGATAGAAATATTGCTATTTTTGCATCACAGCATGCGAAAATACAACACGTGTTGTAAAAAAACTAGAAGGCCACAGTTCACATGGCAAAATTTTCAAAATGTGCCGTAAGTGTCAAAATTTCTACCACTTTTTCCCAACTCCAGTGAACTTGCTCTTACGAGTAGCAAAGGGAGCACACGATGCCCCTCGGTTGATTTTTTTGTATCTAATTAGTGTTAATTTTAAAAAAAAAACGTACAACCTTAACCACGTGCGTATCGCAGTAATGAAAGAAGACATTTTCTAGCTAGAAACGAATCCTGATTGCTTTTCTTGAGCAATTTTCGAAACATTGTCTAAGCAAAGCGAAAAATTAAAAATCATATTAAGCGTGTTCAACAGCCAATTGAAATCGGTTTCAATCGATTTCGATTGGTAAATTGTTGTTCACTCAGCCAATGTTGTGATCGAAACGAATCCAATTGACGTTCAATGAAGCCAATCGAAATCGATCGAAACCAATCGAAAACGATCAAGCTCAGAGGTAGGATTCGTTTCTATCGATTTCTATTACACTAACACACATGCAGTTGTTTACTGTCAAAAACAGCTGGTTCGATTTGTTTTTAATTTCTGCAGTGCAAGTTACAGTGGAGTCAACCGGTGCAGCGTCGGTGGTGCTGTGTCAGTGGTGTTGTGCCAGTGGTTCTGTGCCGGGGTGGTGGTGCAGTGCTAGCAGTCTGGTGTCAGTCAAATCAGTTGCTGCAGGGAGTCCGTGTTGATGTGGTCCGTCTTGGGTGGTGCGGTGCTGGTATAGCATCCGTCGGTGCTGTGTCGGTGTTTCTGCGTTGGTCTCATCAGTCGGTGTGCTTGCTGCAGCAACTTCTTCTTCTTGCAGCAGCAACTGATCAAAAAGTGTGGTGAAAGTGTTTGTCAAATATGGTAAGATGCCAAATAAATTTTAAATTAATACCCTGAATTTTATTTCTTAATATCATGATGACATTTAATATTATGTTTGTATGTGGGATAGATGCTCAAGACAATTTCCTTGGCAATTTTATCATTAATTTTATTTATTTATCATTATTTTATTTCATTTAATTTAGATGAATTCCGGTTGCGCGATCACGACATCGCATCTCAGCGTCAGCGTTTGCTGTCCGCAAAATTTGTGCACGAATGCTTGAAGCGCGCAGCCGAATAAAAAATGAAAACAAACTAACTCGCTAATTTTGAAATACTCAGAGCCCGACTCCATTTTACTCAGACATCGCCTTGTCTATAGCGCAGCCGTCGCTTGATCTAAAATGACTCAGTTTTCCGAGTAACGGCTACTCAGACGACTCGAAAATTGGCACTCAGCGAATTCGAGTGCTTGTAGGCGACAACTGAGTAAAGTTGGATCAGTTTGTGCGTGGCAGTCGACTTTGTTTGTTTTCGACAACAAAGAATTAAGAAATTTTTATGGTAAATGTACATTTTTAAGGTTAATCTTATAATAATAACATGATTTTGATTATTTTACAGGGAATTGCGATGATTGCTTAAAGAATCCGAGGTGCATCAAACATCCGTCGCGGAAAAAAGAAATGGATCAACGAAACGGATTTTTTTTTTGAATACAGATTTTTGAAATAAAATATTTTGACTTGTTTTCTATTGCATCAACAAATCCATCATTCTTTTTCAACAATTGTACAGGTTTTTACTTTTCCAGCATAAAAAATCCGGTCAAAAACCGTTCCGAAATCATTCACGCATTCTGAGTAACCCTGACTCAGAAGTCGCGAAAAGGGCAGTTAGTCAGTTCTGCACGCAGCGAAAAGTAGTACCATTGAGATAAAAAAAATACATCTTTGATTCAAAAACCTTGTGTACATTGAAACAAAATCCAATTTCCTTGATTCAAGTAAATTTTATATTGAACCGAACTTTTTTTCCATTAAACCAATGTTCCAAAATTTTGAATAAAAATATTTAATTTGAAATCAAAGAATTTATTGGGCCTTATTCTGCGACGCGAATGAAGTGACTCGGAGTCACATTAGTCGTAGTCACGTGACTCTAGTCGGGGTATTCCGAGAGGCGACTCACTCACCTTGACAACTTCATTGCCTCGTTGGCTTGATGTTCATTTTGACGTTCCAGAGGCAATGAACCAGTTTCATCGGGTTCACCATGCGAACTGTCAAACATGTAAGAAACATTCAAAGCAGGTAGTGTGATATTCAATTTCTTGGATGACGTCACTATTCTGAAGTATTTTAAAATTGATACTAATTTTATGCATTTGTTATGCATCCAGCATCTGACTCAAAGTAGGAATTAATTCTATATTAGTTTTTTTTTTTCAAATATGCTCAGTGGAATTCAAATGGTCTATTGTTCTAGTGAAGATTGGGATTTGCATTTTTATACGTTGTAAGCGTTGCTAGTCTGTCGAGGATGTTGCAGTGATCTTGCTGTAGATTGGTTAAATAATGTTGCAGTGGTGTTCGTGGGGGTTAAGGGTTTCTCCTTGGCGAAGTAGTTCACCCAGCCACCCTAACCCGGCGAACGACTTGGCGAAAAAGTTCGTTCGGCAACCCACCACCAGAGGGCCACCAAGAGATGCGAGCCGCTAAGGTCGAGCGAAGAGGCGAAATCTACAATCGGGCGAAATATACGAGCAAAAAAACGAGGGCAACGATCGGGGATGGTTCAAGGCCGGTCAAGAATGAAATGACCAAGGCATTTGCCGATAGTTCGCGAACGCATTCAGATCAAGCGCAAAAAGATCTTTTAAAGTGTCCCGTTTTTTAAAGACACGACCATTTAAACACTACATTTAAAAGCCAAATTGTAGTATTATCACAATATTGGTCAAACTTGTGGACCTGTGAAAGTAGTTAGCTGAAAAGGATACTCAGCTGACGGAACATCAGGTAACCATCCGCCATTTTGTTCGTTGCCCCAAAAATCGTCCCCTAATTTGCCCTGAACATCAACAGGACCCCGCTGTTCCGAGTTTAAAGGCCATTCAAACTCAACTCGAGAGAGACGTGCAATAAGCTCTACGCCGTCGACCGACAACCGTTACGCCGTTGGTTTGACCTACACCGGTACCTGGTTCAGCACCCAAGGTGGGGCCAGGTACGCCGTTGAAATTCGCCACTTCGCTTACCTTCGAAGCCACAACCGTGCCCGGTTCAGCACCCAAGGTGGGGCCGGGTACATTCAGCGAGAACCTGTCGACCTCCCAGTTGTCATCAACGAACCCGAGCTTGACACCGAAGGAGGAAGGAGGAGTACGTTCCCACAACGTTCTCGCAGCGCAGTATAAAGGTTAGATAGATAGCAATAAGAAAGTGGGGGAGGAACTGCAAACCTTAAATAAAGGGTACTAACTAATTAGCCTAGGAGTTTTACCTTAGTCTTCCCGAACTTCCCTGCAACATAGTGTTGAATGGTAAGCGTGCCGACCCTAGGGATTGATAGGGGTTCACAGCACTTCCTACCGATTGGCTAACGGCTAGTCTTACAAAGTAATAAAATCTAAGATTAAGATCGAAAGTTCATATTGGAAATCTAGATCAAAATTTTTCTTCTGAATTCCGTATTAATTTTCTGCATTTAGTATTCAATTCAATTAAAATCGAAATTTAAATAGCTGCATAATTTCCAAGTTGAAGATCAGATTGAAATCTCAGACGCGAATCAAAATTTAACATTTTCGGATCAATTTAAAGTTTTGCGATTAACGTTCATTGTAATTCAAAACTTAGACAGCTTTATATAACAATATTTCAGATTCATATTTCAAATTTGAATTCAGATATATCTATACATCTGAACTAGACACATAGGGTGGTATGAAAAAAACTTAGTATTTGCTTTTGCTAAACTGAATCGAGCAGTCGAGCAGTCGCTTAAAGCAATTTCTTCGGTTGTTATGAATAAAGTTTTTTGACAGCTGTTTTCTCAGTCAGGAGCTTTTACTTTTAGAACAAGCTAGTTTGGTATGAATAAAGCTCAAATCTGAAGCAATTGCTCGACAAATCTCATAGCAATTGCTTTATTTTCTAAGCATGCTCGGTAGCAGACTTTTCCAATAAAAAATTCTTTAATAACGTCATGAACTTATCAAATTAGCAATATTTCACTTCAAAACAATTCAAAAAGGTATTTTCAACATGGATAAAGAAAAGTCGAAGTGATAACCCAACTTTTTTCATATTCCTGTCGTTGTATAAAATCATTCGTCTAAGATAACAATAAACAAATCAATTAGTAAATATTTCAAATTGAAAAAAATCCGGCTATAGTGGAAGAAGTCCCAATTGGCTCAAAGTAAGAAACAAATTGTAATAATTTAAAACATTATACAGATCTCTCATTTTTATATAATTTTTTATAATCCTAAGATTAAAAAAAAATCTAAATTAAAATGCGCGCCTATTGCCTATTTTTTTTGTACATCGGATTATCCCGATCCGAATACATGTGGGAGAGCTTATGATAAATATTAAAGTTAGGCCATTTTTTGTTTGACAATATTCGAATATGTATTCATTTTTCTTTAAACATCAACATACGAGCACGCATTAACAAAAAAATTCTGGTCGTTCTTACACCCACCACCCGCTTCGTCGACTTCAAGGCTACTTTAGCCGTACTTTTCAATTTTCTGATCGTCTTCTTTCATTTTACTTTAGAAAACTTCAGATTCTGCTGGTTGGATAGCTCTATTTTTCGAAGCAAAAGCTATGTTCTAAGACTTTAGTACACATCCGCTAAGCAAATGTTTATTCATACCAAACTAAGCAAATGCTTTGGACTTTTGCTTTGATTGATTTCGAGCTAAGTAAAAGCTACCGAAGCAATTGCTAAACCTTATTCATACCACTAATAATTCAGATCTACAGACTTCAGATTACATCTTAGGCACATGAAACCAGAGGCCCTCTGGCAGAGGGGTTAAGTTATTAAAGAAAAAAACGCGCTTCAAAGATTTCGTTTTGTTCGTTTTCCGTTTACTTTTCGGAAAGTTTTTTTTCCGGTCAATCAAAAATGAATGATTTAAAAAAAATCTTTAAAAATCCTTAAATTAACATTAGATTAAGATAAGTTTATGCGGAATCGATTTGCATCATCAAACCAAATTTTATGATTTCTGCATATTTCAAACTAGAATTTCAGATTTCTTATCATATAATTTTTCAGATTCAGGTTTCAAAGTTCCTCATAATATATACCCCATATTAGTCATATTCCTTGATTTAATTAAATTAAATTTAATTAATCAAATGAAAAATAATTCAAATGTTATTTTAAAGTTATAAAAAGGATTCATTTTTCAATGATTCGCAACTTTTTTTCCAATTCTAGTTGTGTTCAGTTGATATCGTCAATTTTGATCATTTATGGAAAATTTAAGTTAAGTTTCAATTTTTTAGCTCCTTTTTTCAAAGTTCTATAATGCAAACGTAGCATACTTAATCATCACTATATTTCAAATATGTTCTCGAATTTAAAAAAAACATTTGTTACCCATTATTAAACGATTTTAGTTGAACATTTAAAAAAAATCTATTTCATATATTGATCGGATGTCATCATTGATAGAAAAAAAAATTGTGCCTGATAAACCCTATGGCAGTTGCAATCTAAATGATCTAAAATTCAGAAACCAAGATATGTTTATCATAAGCTTTGAAACAATCTCAAATTTTTATTTAAATATTTGAATAATGTCAGGAATATGTTTTTCTTTGAATTGTTTCTACCTGTAGTTTGGATTTAAATTACAAATTGACTGAATAAAGAATTGAACATATATGAACATAGTTATATACACACTAATATTTTTTTAAAGTTATTAATTTTCAGTCCATGTACTAATACATATGCAAAACCAAAAATGTCCAACCTAAAAAAAACAGTTCGTTGAAGTTCATTCGAAATGACTTTCGCCCAACTTACGTACATTCTAAGGTGATGTAAATCAAATTATTTTCATGCAAAATTTTTCACTCTAGTTTTAAAATTTTAAGTGTAAATTTTATGCTGAATATTTTAATTTTGTGTTTACAATGAGCTATAACACTCCTATCAGCAAAAAAGTTGATTTTTTGTATGTTTAGGTTCAAACTAATTTTTAACAAAAAATATATGCTTCACCTCCCTTTACATTGCATTGGTATTTTCCGCCATATTCATTTTCGATGAATCAAACGTAAGGAAAACAAGAGGAAGAACAAAACAAACAATAACATTTAAATTAGCGCTTCAAATCTATCCGCGTTTTCGCGTCGAGTTCCTGGAGCCGTACGGGGAATATGACCACCAATTTGACTCCTGCCTCCGGAGCCAGCACCGGAATACATCGGAAAAAAAATTCTAGCCAAATAGAAAAAGGTAAGTTTCCATCAACGACTGTACGGACGGACGGAACTATAATTCCGAATCAACTCTACTTCATTAGATGCGACTGGATTCCAAGTAGGAACTTCCAACAGGCTAGAAGGTGATTGTCAGCGCGGTTTGGTCGTTTGGTCTGCGAGCGCAACAGTGTGGTCTTCCTCAGACCAAGCGGCACTCCGGACCACCGGAATAACATGAACTGGTGCTTTTGTCAGCACTCCAGGCCGCATCAAACTCTCCCGACTCGAATCGTGCTGGTATCGAGAAACACAGTGGAGAAGCCAACAAGGAAATGCTTTGTGGAAAATGAAGAACAGCAAGGAAATGTAAGTTCGTTAAATTTATATTAATAAAGTATTTAAAAAAATATAATTTTGTAAAATTGTATCCGAAATCGCTTTCCTATGTGTGTGCATGCTCCCTTCAATAATGGCTGTAAAATCATTCTACTGGGGAGAAATAAAACAATAAAATTGAAGGAATTATTTGAATAAAATTAAAATCTATAATTCTGCACGACCCTCTTGAAGACCTTTCTGTTTTTCAACCGAAGAGTTCAATTTTGAGTATTTATTTCTTAAAAACATTTACTCAAGAATACAAAAATGAAATCAAAGAATTTAAAAAAAACTGCTTTTATTGCTTCCCTCTATGATTAGTTTTCAAATTTGGTCCTTTTTCATTTTTATTTTGTCAAAATAAAAAACCACTATCTTTTTTTTATGGAATTCAGCTGCTTTCTCTTTATTTCCTACCGAGTCACTTGCGAAATAGGTTACGACTGCAAAAGTCACTTGCCACCGACTTGAGTCACGCCATTCGCCTCTGGGAATACGGTGACAGTAAAAAAAAGTTCATTCGAGTCACCTAAAGTTCATTCAAGTCACGGCATTCGCCTGCTAGAATACGGTGACTCTAAAAATCGTAGTCACTTCACGTCATTCGCCTCGCAGAATAAGCCCCATTTTTTGACTCTGAATCAATGTGGAAATTAATTGATTTAGATGAATTTTCTTTTGAATCAAAGTATTTTTTCGTCAAACAGTCGACACATCTTCATTATTTTCTGTTTGGTGAACGGGTTGGCGAGAAGCTTTTCCGATAATCAATCCTGTTTATTTTTTGCGAAATCTTACTGCCGCGCAACAGCCAGACAGCACCCCGGAATCACGAGATACGGCGTAGGAAAGTCTCGAGAGCTTTAAGAGGACAAACGATAGTGAACTCCTAGGTAGGTCTTTCAAAATCAATTTGTTTTCAAATAAACTGTCAACCTAACAAACTTTTTCAGGGCAATCATTTATCCAACTAAATGCTTCGGATCCGGTCCAAGGAGACATCTGGTGCCGAAACCCTGTTCGAATGGAACTGTCCGCCAACAAACATCCTTCAGTAAGTACTTTCCTGCTAAATATAGTTTTTGGTGAGCTTCATAACAAGAGAAGCATTTTTGTCATAAATTTGTATTATGTGCGCTATGTAGAAACATCATGTGTACATTTTGTTCTCCTCTTTATTTACAGATGTACCGGTTCAAAACTCTAACCCTGGAGAAAATCGATGATGTGAACATGAACTTACAGAGAAATAAATTTTTTTTAAACCATAATTGTCTCCTTTTTATTTCCAATGGGACGAAAATCCATATGTAGTACTAGAATTTTTAAGGAACAAGAAATAGAATTCAAGAACAAATGTTTTTAAATTGAAATCCAATGCCGTTGAAATAAAGAATAAATTCTTAAAATTAAACGAAAAGTCTTTTGAATCAAAAGCATTTTGTTTTTTGCAACAAAGAAAAAGTTTTGATTCAAAGGAAAGCATTTCTTCGAAACAAAAGGAAATGCATTTGAATCAAAGGAATTTTTATTTGTCCCAAATTCAAAGGAAAAAATCCTTTGTTTTTGCGGCACTTTCCTTTGAAACTAATTTCTATTTTTCTGCGTGTGAGTAAAGGCCGTTTAGTCAGAACTGAGTAAGTGCGGTTTTGGCGACAACTGAGTAACCGTCACTCTGAACTGAGTAGCTGAAAGTTAGCGAGAAGCGCATTAGTATTAGTGTCTGGCTGTTCATTCAGCAGCCTGATAGAAATCGATCGAAGTCAATTGGGAAAACAGCTGATCAACTGTCAATCCATTTCAATTGATGATTGAGTTCTGTTGAACACACCTATTGTAAATTTTACACATAGCTCAGAACTGATACATATCAGTTGTGATCAAGGGAGGCAATCACCATTCGCGATTTCGAAGCTAATTTTTGACAGATCGTGTGCGTGCAAAAAATGTAAACAAACAGGTGGAAATACAAGCTTGTAATAAATCATTGATTTCTCTAATTTGGTTAAGATTTTTGAAAAATGATGGATACAAATTTAAAGTAGAAGGTTCAGAGATTATTGTGAGCTATAGGAGAAAATGTGTATGTGCCGTGAAGCATCGCAAATCGACAACAAAAAAGGTCAATTTTTTACTACTTCAAAAACCCTTCTGAGTATTTCACATATTCTTGAATGAAAACTTAAGCCAAATGCACATTTTCAATTGCAGTTTGTTAAAAAAAAAGTCAATTAACATTCCTTCAAAATTTGAGAAAGACCCAGCTTTTGGTAAGCGAGAATTTTTTATTCGAAAAAACTTAAATTTTGGCTATTTTCTATTAGGTTTCCTTGCAGCTGCATACAATCAGGCGTAATAATTTCAAAGCTGGAAGGCGGATTTGGATATTTGATGGTGATTGAAATGGAAAAAAAATTATATCCTTGAATTACTACTCAATTTAAGTTGACTTTCATGCTATTCAATTGACATCGTTCAATGGTTATATCATGTTTTGTACTTTTATCGGACCTTATGATCTGAATTTTTCGGTAAATTGAATTAAAAATTAAATTTATACAACCATTAGCCGTAAAAAGTTTAACATTTAAGACTGTATGAGACTGAAACAGTTTAAATTTTTATATAACATATCTATTAAATGGGGCTTATTCTGCGACTCGAGTGACGTGACTCACGAAATTTCACTTCTTCGTCCCGACTCCAAAAAAAGCTTCAGAAGAGAAATTTGTGTATCGATGAGCTCTGAAGACCAATAACAGCTCATCCGAACGAAAATTGCAAGGTAAAGAGCCTATTTAAGCCAGAAAAATGATATGAAATTTCATAAGTCACGTCACTCGCGTCGTAGAATAAGCCCAAATGTAACAACTATACCAAATCCAATAATTATAGTTTGAGGTTACAACGAAAAATTCGTTCATGCACACAGACCAGCGAGAAGCGCATAAAGTTTAATATAAAGATATAATATAAAAATATAGATAATTGGAAAAAAATTAAAAAGTTTAGAAAATGGACAAAAAGATTGATTTACATGTTAGTTTTTTCTGACCGACTGACTATTTTAAAATGGAACTATCAGATAGAATTGACTCTTCTGCCAGACTAATTCATTCTAATTTAATTGAAAACAAACTTAAAATTTTCAAAGGAGTGTTTTTTTTAATAATCATTTCAATTTATCAAAACTTAACTCGAAGCATTGTCAAGTCGTCTATAATATATTGTTCACCCGGAATGTTGCTCACGCAACATCGTACTATCCCAGATGGCAGCAGCGCAGCTTCGAAACAGCGGATGGAGACGTCCGTTGATGATAGTCTGCGTCCTTCTTTACCATATCATGTTTTGCGGAAATGTTTCAAATATAGAAGCGTCGTTGTCATGCATGATTGTTTACACGATTTGGTTGGAGAAGGAAAAATTGACTGCTTCGATTTTTTAGCTCTGAATGCAGTAAAGCATGGCTAATCGAAAATGATTGATTTCGGAATATTGCTTTCTAAGATAAAGTTTTAGAGGTGATGAAAACTACTTCGCCCGAAAATTGCAATAATCGCTAGAATCGGTTACGCATTTATGAAAGCACATGTAAGTCGGTGTGTTGCTACGTTTTTGCCAAATTGTGTACTTACTCACAATACACAACCCATCTGCATGGCCTGCTGTGCATACGAATGCGGTATCGAAATGTTGATCACGTTTTCTATACACAGTAGAGCTGGTGTTGCGGCAAAGGCGTTTCAACACAAAAATGCTTTCTAAAAAATCTGCCATAAGACTTACGATCTTCACGTCTTATCAAACTTGATCCTAGAAAACACATCTGTTGCTTAGCTATCCATCTATTCTTCACTCCTATTCAATTCTCCTATTTAGAGTTTTCTCTCGCCGCATGTGTCAATAACATGACTAAATTAAAAAAAAAATTGAAATAACCCTTTTCGCTGCCATTCCAATGTATGATGATAAAGTTATTCGCCCAGTTCTGTATAAGCTTCTGGATTTTAAATGGGGAACAGAGAGAAAAGTTCAGTTGATTATATAAACATATTTTTTCTTAAATATGTACGTACTTTGACTAGCTCTGGGATCCAATGACTAGAATTCAAATGAACTTTAAACCATATTCCACGCTTTTTGCTGTCCACCCAATGCTGTAGGGATTCTGTAAAAAAAATAATAAAACAAGTATGATGATGACATTCCCGTAGATACAGATGCAGGTATATTAATTATGAAGAAAAACAGAGTTTTAACTTACTGTTGAGTTTTGATTCGAACTCATTGAGAACACACGTTTCCTGGTTTGAATCAACCGTAATGCCATTAAATCGATCCGACAGACCTTTGAAAATTCCAGATGGAGCATCTTCTACCGCTGCATACCTATTTGATAAAGAGTTAATAGAAAAGTCCTTATCTGAGAAGCTCTGCGAAATGAAAAAAAAACACGTTTACATACTTGTTGAACCAATTATCTGATGAATTCAGTAATGTGCTCGATTTGTCACTCATCTTGGTGCAGTTATGTCTTACTATCGGCACAATTTTACATCGATAGCGCGATACCAAGCAAATTCGCATAAAAACACTGATCATTTATTAGAAACCAAAACAAAAAAAAAACTGAAGATGATAACAACGCGGTACGAGTCTGACTTTATGTCGGTGGTCAACTCATCTAATCTCGTCTCTCGCACTGTCAGCTGAGCATGTATTTACAGAATTGATACCGAGTTTAGGCTACAGCTATGAACAGATTCAAGGCTAAAGAACAATCTACAATGTACGAATTGAAATAATGGTCAGCTTTATGTTGAAAATTCCATTGTGTTTCTGTATCACAATTGCCATGTACACATAGGCCCTTATTCTGCGCCTCGAGTGACGTGACGATAGTAGAGTCACCCAAGTCACTCTATTCCAGCAGTCGGTTTAGGTGAGGAACGTCACTTCGGATGAACTTTGTGAGTTCTTACCCTATTCTCGTAGTCACCGTGGGTGAGAATCGTCGCATTCGGGTGACGATTTTAGGTGACAATTGTCGGTACCTTTTGAGGTGGTGACGAGATAGAAATTTAATCGAAAATGTATGTAAAGTGGAATGGTTAGTCTCTGAATATTAAATTATACTAATGTATGATATTTTAAGTTTTAGAAAAAAAAATCTTTGAGAGATGATAAAAAACTAGGGAGATTTCCTTTTTAATCTGATCGAGTTCTTAACAAAAATCCAAAATTGAACCTTAAAATGAAAAACTAAAGTTGAGTAATAAAACAAGTGAGGAGTAAGTTTTTAATTGAATAAGTTTATATTTTTCAAATGATCTTCTAAACCCTAAAAACGGTTAAATTAATAGGTCTCCCCAGCAGCGTGACGTTTTTCTTCAGCTGTAGCTAGTCAGGCACTAAATAACTTACTAAAAAAAACAGGAGAAAACCACATTTAGATACTTAAAGAATCTGCCTTAAAAACACATATCTTACTTACTTGGATAAGCTAAATTAAATCTGTTTTAAGGGTTTTATGATGGCTGGTTGGTGGACACATCCGCCGGCTTGGGCATTTGATTTGCGGTTAGTTTTTTTGCTCCAATCAGTCAGCTTACCGGCTCATCCGCTGCAAATTTCGGCTCCAAATCCGGCCTGGACGACTTGCTAACACCATAAAATTGGATTGTGGTCTTTTCCGAACCGAAATTCGCAGTTGTTGATTAAAAAACTAATTTTAAAATTCGGAAACGCGAGCAAAACAAAACAAACCGAGCTAATTTGACACATGAGCTCACTCAGTCACTCACCTACGAATGAATCTCTGTCACTTTACCCACATCGACAACGGGAATAAGGTGACAAATCTCACGGTGACTCCGAGGTGAGGTGACAATCATCACGTCACGCGCGGCGCAGAATAAGGGCCATAATTTGACTAGATTCTCAACACATCATCATACACTGAACGGATTGTTGTAATGTTGTTCACTGGCGATTTTAGAAATAATGTGAATAATGCTGCGATACAGAGTAGGTTAAATAAACAATCAATGCTAACGCGTTTCTGTAAAAGGGCGAAACTCGCAAAACGGATATGTTGAAGATTGGGAAATATACCTAGATGAGTAGGCGTAACGTAACAGGGTAACTGTACAGCTTACACGCTTAGAGTTCATTATTTAGTTAATGAGTATATTCTATTCGAAAATTGAATTATTTTCTTCTAATCAGTGTCAGTCATTCGCATAACTCATATGAAAATGACTTATATGGTAGAGATTCATCCAGACCGATCTGAACGCCAAATTGAAAAAAATGAGTTATCTATTGCAGTGCTGTTTATTTAAACAGGATTCAGGAAAACGGTGGATTTTCCTTATAAGGAGTGTATTCGAAAAAAAAAAATGCAATACTTTGTTTTGTGAATAGCTTTTGAATGCACGGATGATGAAATTTTCAGCAAAATTACCTGGTAATGTAATATGAATATATGCCAATTTTTGTGATGTTATGTCAAGTTGTTTTTGAGATATAGCGTCCAATAAAGAAATGATTCGACTTTAATTTTTGAGCAATCTATGATGCATAATTTGAACCACCTTTTTTGCTATGACAGAAATAAGATTTTATGACCTGTGGCTGAGATGTTATCAACTAACCCCCGGTTGTCCTATTTTTTCGACGTGTTGCAATGCTGACGCCACCTCTTTGTAGATGGAAATGTTACTACTAAGTAAACTACTTGTTTTTTTTTCTTTTTTTTTTGCGTTTAAATAGCACGGGGAGCTTGACTTGACGCTTGAAATGAAAATTAGAATAGTTTGAAGAAGAAAATTTAAAGTTTAGAGTAGGCAGCGTAGAATAGAAAGCGATCATGAGACGTTAGTTAGACCATCATGCACTGCATTATACCCACTTCGGCTGAATATGGACAGAATGCAGTTCAAAATAATAAACTAACCCCTCATAACACCAGTTTGAGAAAGGACATGGAAGGGTTGGAGACTATGGCCTCTACATACTTCCCAAGCATCTATATACTACGGTTGATGGGCGCATTCAAAATATGAAGAATAAAAAGGAAAGATCTCACCAATTTACGGGACACCATGGGGCTTATTCTGCGAGGCGAGTGACGTGAAGTGACTTGGTTTTTTAGAGTCACCGTATTCTAGCAGGCGAATGCCGTGACTTCAATGAACTTTAGGTGACTTGAATGAACTTTTTTTAACTGTCACCGTATTCTCAGAGGCGAATGGCGTGACTCAAGTCGGTGCCAATAACTTTTGAAGTCGTAACCTATTACGCAGGTGACTCGGTAAGAATCAAGAAGGAAAGTTGCTGAATTCTAAGAAAATCGAGAGGAGGTTTTTATTGCCACAAAATTAGTGTGAAAAAGGACCAAATTTGAAAACATAACCAACATCTTTTGAATTTCTTTGAATATCTGCTTCATATTCTTGGGTAAATTTTTAAATAGTACAAAAAAAACTTGAACCACTTGAACTCTCATAGCTGGACTTCCACCCCCGCCGGCTGTTATGGAGAAAAGCTTTTCGCTACCCGAAACAATCAAATGCGCGAAACCCAGCATGATAGTTATCAAATTAGAGCCTTGCCAAGAGGCTGAGCTACGTAAATTATACACAAATTTTGTTGATGTTTCAAAATAGAAGGATTAAAAATTCCGTTTTTCTCATTTTTCTGTGTTTTTATTCTTTTCTTGGGTTTGGGTAACTTCCCGTTCGATTTTCTTTTGGTGTTCACAAGTACATTTTCACTGCCTTTTTGGCCATGGTTGGTTCAGCATCCACGGATTTCTCGTTCTATTCCAATTCCAACAATTAAATAGTTGAGGAGAAATGTCTAGAGAACAGCAGCAAATCTGGAATCTGGAATAAATTTAACATGTAATAATTATTAATGAAATTTAATTGGGTAAAACTACCTTTCTTTCTTAAGACCGGGATAAACACCAACCCATTGCATCTTCTACAATATAGCTGAAATGGAAAAAGAGTGGAAAGGTCTGTAATAAATTTAGTTTAAATAAAAATATAATTTGAAAAAATTACCTTTTTCCGGGCCCATTATTTTCTTTTCGAAAATATCTTTTGACAGCTCAGATGATTCATTTTGTAGCTTGTGGATGAACACAGTAGCAAAAATCAAAGAAATTTAATGGTAGGTGATGCATATTTTACGAATAAATTTAGACAGAGAAATAATCGTTACTTTTTATGCTGAAAAGAGCATTTACTACAGCTTGAGCTGAATACAATCACAAAAAATAGCTTAGGAAACAAATCAAAACTCTTTTTTATTAGAAATCTTTGAAAAATTGTGCCTGGAATCAATTAGATTTGCATTACCTGGGTATATACGCCCGTTGGGCAAAATTTATTTCAGATGAACTTCAATGAACTTTTATTCCTTAAAGGGCAATTGATTTTTGAGGTACGCAATATTCGTTTCAACATATGTATTGGAAGTTTGAAAAAGTGTGCCTTATTTATTTAATCACAATTTTAAAAAAATGTAGCATCTTCTTCTTCTATGATTTTCATTCAGACGATTCATCCCTTAAGAAAGTATCTAAATATATTTATTTGAACGGCTATATCGGTGAATGTTACATTCTTTAAAGAAGAATATTTCAAGAATTCAAGATTTTATACTGATAAATTATTAGAAGAAGATGAAAGGTGTTAAAACGACCAAAAGTTTATTGTAATTTGAAAATTTCTTCATCACATGCAAATTTTACCCAGATATCCTGGTTTTTGAAAATTTCAAATGTTACCTAGCATCCTGGTTTCAGAAATAAAATAAAGAAATAAAATAAAATTACAGTAAGTCAAATCGAAAAATAAAAGTTTATCTGATTATTGTTAATATAGAATGAAATTTTAGATTTAAGTTTTCAATCTGTATTTGATCTTTTTATCTCAACCAGAACTGGAACGAAAGACAATTTTAATTTTTCTTAGAAATTTACAGCTTGTTCGAAGAAGATTGTTTTGATTTGATTGATTGTTTGATTAGAGAGACTTTAAACTTAAAAGTTCATTCATCTCTGACTTGTTTTGATTTATTTCCCAAGCAACATTTTAAACTCCTGATGGTTTTATAGCAAAACGACAAAGTTTTATAACGAAATTGCAAAAGTCTTGATGGCTGTGAAGCGTATTTCAACAAGACCATTACAAAAACTAACTGCAGGCTATCTACACGACGATTATAAAACCTTTTTAGAAAATTTCAATCAATTTTAATGAATATTTTATCCTCCGTGTATATAGCGGTTTTGAAAGCCGCTATAAAGCAATTTCAAAACCGTGCTATACACGCTAACTTTTGGCTACCCCTTAAAGGCGTAAAATTGACCCGTTATTGAGAACCTCCACGATCTGTCAAATAACGGGTCATTATTTCGGGTCAATATTACCCCTTATTTCGAAAAGCTCGAGTCCACTTCAAAGTGGTAATTTCAGATGTTGTTACATTCATAACGCTGTTATTTGTCCGGTGAATTGGCAGCGATTAGAAAGATTGTAAGTATTTGATTGATAAAATATTTGTATTGTTTCCTTTCTGAAATTATAATGCATTCATCTTATTATTTCAGCGCTGCGCAGTTCAAGATGATGAAAATAAGCTGTTGTTTGAAGCCGTTGTTTTAAGGTCGATCCGCGATGGAGGGTAAATTTAAATTTTCAAATAATTTGATATTATATAAATATATTTATTGTGAAACATATGATATTTTGTTGTGATTTATTTTCCGGCAAACATTTTCCATAAGTAGCTCCTTTAAATTCTCTATACAATAGCCTTTCAAATAAGGGGTAATTTTGATCCGCTACAAGCATTTGGAATAAGGGGTAATTTTTATCCGCTGAAGCGTTATCAGGCTGAGTACCCCTTAAAGGGTAAAGCGACTTTATCCGTAAAAAGGAGTTCTCCCAGTCTTATCGAATAACGGGTCAAAAGTATTCGTTAAGGGGTAGCCAAAAGTTAGCGTGTATATAAAACCGACACTTGAATGTCAAAATTTTTCGAAGTGTAAACTAAAACAAAAAAGAAGAATCAAAATGTAAACAATGTTTCTGAGGTAACGAAACATTTTTTTCATCAATCGACAATAAAAGGTAAATTTTTCTCATTCTTCGATAATCCGTATATTGTATATTGTATTTTTTTATACTTTTGTAGGTAATATTCGGAAACCTGGAACAGATTGCCTGGCCGTCCGTAATACCATTCACACAATGTCCTGGAGTTCCAGATTGATAAGCTGGTACCGGAGGATGGTTGTTTTCTCGAGCAACGGACGGAGAACCACCTGTACTACTTGTTGTGCTGCGTAGCTGTTGCGGAATGTGTGCACCGGACGGGGGACGAACCGTCGTTTTGGCTCTTAGAGCTGCAATGCTGTGGCTATAAAAGTGTACCGAAGGATGTTTTTTACTGAGCAACACACCCGGAGATTGATGGAGGTGCTGCTCAGCTGGAACCGGAAGAGCACCTACATTCTACGGTTGAATCCGGATTAAATGGTGTTCAATTAGTGTCTTTAAAAATGAATAACAATAAAACGTGAATCAAATCCTGGTATTTTATTTTGTTGATGGAATAATGAATTTAAAAAAGAAAAATTATTTTTAAGTGAAAGGTTTAAAAGGTTGTTTAAGAAAAAAAACTGAAATCCAAGAAAAACAATTCCTATTAAAGCATTTCTCAGGGCAAATGGTATAATAAATATAGTTTTTGTTAGTCGAATAGGTGTTGGGGATAGAACGCCATTTTATGATAAAATGTTATGAAAAACAACCGCTTGAAATTTTATAACATGAAGCGTTATTTTCTATAACATACTGCAATAACCACGTTTTTCTTTCAAATATGGTATATAATACAGATACACACACAACATGGGTGTCTATACCGAGTTAAAAATATATTTTTGGATGTTTATAGGTAAATATTTGAGTATTTAAATCTTTTATTTCGCAAAACTATACTGGGGCACGTATTTTCTACATGTTTTTCGAAATATCAATCGATAAAATTTTAAGCGCATCAAATTTATGTAGGTGAATTGAGAAAAAGATTATACTTTCTCATTTAGGTTGATATGTAACTTTTCGTGTATTTTGATTCGTGATCAAAATGGAAGCATCTTCGTTGAACAGAATATTTTTTCAATTCTTTTTCAATTCAATTTTAAAACCTGTCCGGAAAATAAACACGCAGAAAAATATTCACTCAAACTAAATTTTGACAGCTCTCGACGAAACCCGCAGAGGGTTGTATAAGGTACTTGAAATATGTTCTTCAGAACCTCCTGTAGGTGGGCCTTTTTACACTGATAAGTGCTTTATAGATGTTTTAATGCGGTTAATAAAACTTAACGTTGTTTTATAACAATGTTTCATAGCTAGCTTGCAGATTTTTATAAAACTAAAAATGTTACTTGGGTTTAAGTCCTACATTGGGTTTGGTTACATAAATGAAAATCCAACTGGTATTGTTGTTTAAAACCTACTAGAAATGTTTTTATGCCGATTCCTCGATTGCGGTTTTACCGTGAATATGATTTGAGAAATTTGAAATTCTCTAGCCATTAAATCCGTGATTTATTAAACTAATTTCAATCGCAGGAATTTTAAATTTATTTAGAAATGACAAAATTTAAAAAGACCGTTTTTTGTTTTTATTTTTAAATATTTGATGATAAAATAATCTTTATATTCTAGTAATTTGATAGATAAGCTTGAAAGTTTGTATTCAACCTTCTCGGTCATTGGATCCGTAATTATTGAGAGATAAATAACTTAAAAAATAAATAAATAAATGAATCTGAAATTTCAAATTCCTTAATCCTAGCTTGAAATGTATTCTGAAATCATCAATTCCGAATTATGAATCTCTATCAATAATATGTTAGTTAGATTTTTCAACTTA
Organism: Uranotaenia lowii; assembly: GCF_029784155.1. Taxonomy (NCBI): domain Eukaryota; kingdom Metazoa; phylum Arthropoda; class Insecta; order Diptera; family Culicidae; genus Uranotaenia; species Uranotaenia lowii. Next base: position 185,192,569 of record NC_073693.1, on the reverse strand, counting down.
TAATCTATTGTTATTAGTTGAAATTTTGAAATATAAATATGTATTAATAATAGATTTATATTTTTAATTAACATGAACTTCAATCGTATCATTTAAAATTGATCAGAGGTTTGTAGATGAATATTAAATGAAATTTTGAATTTGAGTTTTTTAAATCAGAATTTTATCTTTGAATTTATGAATGTATTTGTCTTATTTTTAATCTGAAATATTTACGGCCTAAATAGCCTTTAGTTGTGCTGACGGCCAACCAAATGAATCATATAAGAAAAAAAATTCTCAATTATGTTTATTTTTTTAATTTCTGGGTTTTGAATCAATATGATTTTTTTTACCGAAAAATTAAATTTATCTGACAATCGTTTATAAAAAACTAAATTTAAGATTTCAGGTTTCAATCTAAATTTGAATTTTGGAATTCTTCAACTATTTAACTTTAAGATTTTAAATTTTTTAACTAAACCTGAAATTTTATCTTGTACCAGAATACAAATCTCAATTCTTAACATGAACTACAACGAAAGACGATTTGAATTCTGCTTATGGATTTACAGCATATTCGAAAAAGATTGGTATGATTTTTTAAGACTTACATTTGGTTTGGTTACATAAAAATTAAATGCATTATTTTCAAATTCTTCATGATTGTGACGTCATCCACGAAATTGAATATCACACTACCTGCTTTGAATGTTCCTTACATGCTTGACAGTTCGCATGGTGAACCCGATGAAACTGGTTCATTGCCTCTGGAACGTCAAAATGAACATCAAGCCACCGAGGCAATGAACTAGTCACCGTGAGTGAGTCGCCTCTCGGAATACCCCGACTAGAGTCACGTGACTACGACTAATGTGACTCCGAGTCACTTCATTCGCGTCGCAGAATAAGGCCCCATATTCAGCTGTTGATTTTTAGTTGGATCCTTGGGCTGACAATCACATCATGCGAGAGCCAACGTCTGGGTCCTATGATGTTAGGGGATGGCTTGGAGGTTATTCGAGTTCTTCCAAACTCGACGGTCATCATTGGACCAAATGATTAGTCGGTAGTGCATACCACGATACATGAAAAGAAAACAGAAAAAAAAGAAGAAACAGGATTTTAGTTCATGTCATCTATCAATATCTAAAAAGAAGTCTAGTTCAAACTCATAATAATACATAATAATAGTAGAAATAAGCAACATTATTCCTATCACAACATCACAGAATCATGCAAATTTACCAAAATATGGGTATAAGAGACTATCTTACCGTTTGAGCATCGCCCTACCCTACTTGCCTCACATAGTTGAATGCCTACTTTTGAAGCATAGCATAGGGTGACTACACACATCTAGCATTGGCTGATACACGAGGTACAACTAATAATCAGGCCAACACAAGATGCCAAAATGAGTACCTGGACAAGGTGGGTATATATTCAGGAGGTGTTCCCGAATAACGAATTCCCGATTCAGCCATTTTGGCTATGTAGGCTATGCAACTATACGGAACTCATGAAGTTTGTTTACCAACAAACCCCAGAAAAGCTGAGCAAAAAATAAACAAACTCATTGAGAGCCCCGCTCACTTCTCGCCTACTTACTGTGAAAGTCGGAGAACCTAGTGTATCTAAGAACCTTGTACCTGGATTCAATACTCATTTCAAGTGTTGTTATTAAGAATCAGTGTGGTACCACAATGCACACCGTGGCAAGTCAATGTAATCATATAGGGATAGTCTGAACAGCTTAATGAACTTTTCAGGTGCAGATAACTCATACGACCCTACATATAAAGATGCTGTTTCAGACAGGAAAGGGAAAGATTATTAGTTTTGTTGGAAAATCCTACTTGGCAGATATGATTGATGCATAAGGAAAGGTGATGAAGTTTAAACTTACAAAACTTCTTCGAAATTAACCTAAATTAAATGGACAGATCTCACCATAAAACGACCATTACTGCGCAAAATGGGACTGGGATACATCCAGAGGAAACTTGCAAGCGATTAACTGCTGCCGAATCTGCCATGATTTTGAATTAAGCTTCTCCGGAAAGGTCTTCCGGCCATATTCCACACAATTCGATTCACTTCACTTTTAACGTTAATTTTCGAATATTTTCTCTATTTTTAATTTTGCTGCTGAGAAAAACACACCCGTCATCACCGCAGCAAAGCCTACTTCTTTCTAGTTGAATGCCTACTTTTGAATGAGATTTAAAAATAATCAAGGCTATTTGCTTTGAACGATAATACTATCAAAACAACACAGGAGACAGATTCGTTTTCACAAACCTATAAAACCTCAAAATATCATTTCCATCCAATTAGCCCCCAGTGATTGTAAAAAGCTAGATTTAAAATAAGCCCTCGTAATTCATAAACCGCAAATACACATCCACTGGTGCATTGGGGAGGAGAATGGTATTTACATATGTTAACCTACTCCTTTCTAATGCCGTTTTCGTCTTCTCCACAAGCGCGGGGCAAAACTTTTTCTGAATAAACAAACAGAATCGTTACCCGGGACGATGCAAATATATGGTTGCTATACTCACACTTATGTTTACCCCCAACACTGACAACTTTTACGGGGTGCAACCGCCTGCTTGAGGTTCAAATCTCGGGCAAAACTAGTGAACTTCTGAATTAATAAACGAACACAATAACAGCAGCTAGGGCAAGGAATATTTAAAGAAGGTAGTGTCGAGGCAGCCTTGCTTTAGTATTAGTACACACTGCGACGTCACGATCACGAAAAATCTGTTAATTTACTAGGAAATTTGTCTTTTTCTTTGATAATTTGAAGAATTTGCTGGAAACGTTCCACTTTTAATATCTGTTATTCTAGAAGGATTCTTACTCTTCAAGATTGGTACGAAAAAAGTGGGATTTTCGAGTAATTTTTGCATGAAATAGACCATCTAAGTTCGAAAAAATGGTGGATTTTCCCTACTCAAATTTGCAAAATTTTAAAATTAGTTCAAATTCTTCCATGAAAATGATCAAGTCAGTGCAGTTTAAGATCCTTATTACAAAAAAGTTATCAAAAAACAAACTTTTATATAAAACCAATATTATTTATTCGCATTTTAGTAAATCGAGTTAACAATAATCAATTGATGTTAATTGTTCTACATAAGAATTGAATATGGTAAACCGATTGGATAAAAATCATGACAATCAGTTGCACACTCAATAACTACCTGCTAGACCTTTTTAAAGTAGATTTTATCTTCGTTTTTGAACGTTTTAGCTTCAAGATGACATTGCGTTCATTATTAAAATGAGAAAAAAACATAATGCAATCTTCAAAGGATCAGAAAATTTCATAACATAGTGAAATAGAGGTCTAACAACACAATCAAAATGAAATTGGAATTCATTTTCGTTCTTAAACATGATTTTCTTTGAAATTTCTATCATTCGCATATAAATGTTCGATACATTCGTTTTTGTGACGTCACAAAAAAAAATCCAATATGGCTCTCGACACTACCTTATTTAAATATTCCTTGCAGCTAGGGCAAAACTCGTGGGTAACTAGGTTGCTACTGCCAATAAACGAAAACACTAACTTTCTAACTGTTTTAATGTATCTGAAAAAAAACTCCACCTCCAAATGATCTGAAAAATATAAAAGAGCATTAAAGAAGGTTCATCATTCATAAATAACAATAAAAAGTCAAACAATCATGTATGATCGGACCAGATTGACCATGTGATTGAGCTTTAGTTAAAAGCCGTGGGACCTATACATCTAGGGGTTCCGTTTCACTTATGGTCGGAAGTGATCCGTTGGTGCCTATAACAACACTGAAGTGACTTAACTGTGATAACCTCACTATTCTATATTTAATGTTGTTATACGTCAATAACGACCACAGTAAAAATTTTACTACTAAGTGATCTACTTAAGTATATTTTTATATTTTATTATCGATAACTCTCTTCCGATAGACCAACGGTTATTTTATTTGTTTCGATTATAGTCGTTTTATAGTCATTCGCGACTTAATCAACGTTGCAGTAGGCGGATTGTTATTGGAAAACTTATCCAGTACAACTGTATTAGATGTTTACTCTTGGGCTCGAACTCGCGGACATCGGCTCAGGAGACAACAGATTTGCCAACTGAGCTATATCACAAGCCCTGTATAAATTTTAAATCGTATAAGAAATTGTCAAAATGAAATAATGAATTCTTAAAACGAAAATTGTTCTTATCCTGGCGCAAGGAATATTTAAAGAAGGTAGTGAAAAGGCAGCCCTGCTCCAGTATTGGTAAAGACTGTGTCGTCTTTGTCTTTTTCGTTGATAATTCGAAGAATTTGCTGAAAATTTTCCACTTTTCAAACATGTTATTCATAGAAGAATTCTTGCTCTTCAAGATCGGTACAAAAAAGGTGGATTTTTGAGTAATTTTATATAACATAGACCATCGAAGTTCGAAAAAAATAGTGGATTTTCCCTACTCAAATTTGCAAAACTATTAGTTCAAAGTCTTCCATGCAAATGTTCCCGACAGTGCAGTTAAAGCTTCTTATTACAATAAAGTAATCAAAACACAAACTTTTATACAAAACCACAATCATTTATTGGCATATAAGCATTTTAGTAAATCGAGTTAACAATCATTGATGTTAATTATTCTACAGAAGAATTGAATATGGTAAACCGGTTGGATAAAAATCATGACTCAATAACTACCAGCTAGACCTTTTTTAAAGCTTATTTTTTCTGCATTTTTGCACTTTTAGCTTCAAGATGACATGCATTAATAAAATAAGAAAAAAAACATAATGCAATCTTCAAAGGACCCAAAAACATCACAACAGTGATATAGAGACCTTACAACATAAGCAAAATGAAGTTGGAATTCATTTTCGTTCTAAAATGTGTTTCTTTGAAATTTCTGCCATTCTCATATAAAATTTCGATACATTCGTTTTAGTGACGTCACAAAACAATCGAATATGGCTCTCGGCACTACCTTATTCAAATATTCCTTGATCCTTGTGTCTCTTCACGATTGTATCGACATCAGGATGAAAAAAAACTTCATTCATTCCGTTTCAAAATGTACCATTTTTTCATGCATGTTTTGTCGTTCGGTTTAAATCAGGGTCGTCCGTCAGCTGTTTTTGTCATGTTTACTTATTTCTTGCAATGCCAGTCTGTTCTGTGGATTGGGGAAGCTCAGCTCGGTATATATAAAATCATCGAAGTGTTGGGTTTGTTTTGATATCCAATTTCTTTAAATAAATCCCGCCAGAGGAAAACAGCCGCCAGTTGAAACATCATCAACCAGCTAATCAATAGAAGCATTTTATCACAGTAGTCTTGTTTATGATTCATACAACTGTTTAAGTCGTAATTTGGTAAGAGAAAATTTAGTAATGAAAATCAACTACAGAATAGCGAATTCATAACAAGCGTTCGTAAATTCTGACTACAACAAACGAGTGAGTGCATGTGAAAACTGTGCGTTGTATACTTCACATTGGCTTGTCCCTATTAAGGAATCATTGAGGCGCTTCGCTATTTTTTTTCCATTTCATTAATTTCTTTGTGAACGGCTGTTGTCTGCAAATTAAGAAATCAGAATATCACTCTTTCAGAGCTATCCAAGTCCTTTCACTTGTTGAGTGTGAAAATTGTGTATGCGTTCATTTAACCTATTTTGTTTTTACATTTGTGCAGCTTTTTATCACAAGTTTGTTGATGAACTGAATTTCTTCTCGACGGTTGTAAAGCAATGTTTTCCTTTTTCAGAACGTTACTTCCCACAATGTCGACAAATGAATACTCGTTGAAGAACTTGGCCGCATTTGATTTCGACCATACAATATGTGAACACAATACGGATATCATTGTTCGCAATCTACTGGACCAGTCTCTCATCACACCGGAAATAAAAGGAATTTTACGATCATCTGGATGGATTCCTTACATGCAGCGAATTTTCAGAATACTTCATTTGCATAAATTCACAGCTACTGATATCAGCTCGGCAATTAAATCCATCCCGGAAGTACAGGGAATTAAAAAATGCATTGAAAATTTGGCAAACAATAATTTCCACATCATCATTATTAGCGATTCTAACTCCGAATTTATTAAAACATGGAACGATTTTAATGGTATTAGTGATTACATACATACAATCTTTACGAATCCTGCAAATTTTAACAAAGACGGTTTGCTAGAACTTTTTCCTTATCACCACCAAACTGAGTGCTCTTTAAGTTCAAAAAACCTTTGTAAAGGAAAAATACTTGAAAATTTTCTCAACAAACAGTATAGCGAAGCTCAAATAAAATATGATAAAATTTTCTACATAGGAGATGGCAAAAACGATGTTTGTCCCATGCTGAGACTGAAAGAGAACGGTTTCGCTTGTCCTCGCGACGGCTATAGCTGTTCCGAAGAACTAAATAATGCCATCAGTAAACTACCGGATAAATATGAAGGCAAAATCATAAATTGGTCTACTGGATCGCAACTCTTCAATGATATTTGTAAAGAATTGTAGTATGTAGAATGTATCGGTAATCAAATGCCAACAATAAAATATAATTTAAGTATGATTCGAATAACCTTGAAAAGCGTAAACTTTCGATTAGTTATTGTAATAATATCAAAATTACAGAACATAAATAGTAGAATACTGAACATAACAGCGAAAGTATATGAAACTAAGTTACTAAAGGTTACTTGCTCAATATTAATGTTTAGGTAGTGATTCGAATTTTACATCAATTACATATACAACTTTTTCCAATAAACGGAAAGAACTATGAGAAAATAAATTATTTCAAAAACACATTAGTTTATTAAAATTGATAATTTTTTTTTATAAAACTTGTTGTTTATCACAACAAATCTAACCTGAAAGATCGATAGCAACTGCTACTTTACATCCAGTATTGTCCAACATCTTTATCTTATTTTTTGTGTAAATTTCAAGAACCTCAAAAGTTTTAAACGCATGTTGTTTGTAGCTCCATTAAATATCATTTGTAAGAAAAAGTTAACTGTTGAACTATTCTGTTGAGGAAATAATTTTGTTGAGCGCGGCCATTATTGGTACACTTTATTGGTTCATTTAACGTTTCTATCCCCGTGCACGAAAGTTCTTCTAGTTCTTAGAAAAAGTAACAAAAGCAGCAAGAAACTCATCAGAAAGACTTCAAATCTAAATTTTCCAAAATACCTGTATCGCGAGATCGTTTGAAAGAACCTCATTAATTAGAGATTATATCAGAAGACCTGATGACTGGTTCAAAAATAGCTTTGAAGTGTTGAAAATCGTTTCAAGCTAAATAGTTTTAGTTGGTTCGTTTCCTTGTGAACTTCCAAAGTGCTGATGATACAACAAAATTAATACCGGCTTTCCACCAAAATTGGCCTTCCTGAGCCAAATCTATTGCAAATTATTCCAAATTATGCTATCACGCCCTGCTTGTGAAATTAGGAATCATAAAAATGATACAATGTCAAAATTTGGGACTCATTTTTCATATATGGATACCTCAACTATACCAAGTATAGGTTTCAAAGAAATTCGGAATGAATAAACCTTCTGGGTTTAAAATCCCTGAGAAAAAAGTAAAACAAAAATCATTAAAAGTTTAATCACAGACAAAGCTTCCCGAAATCTTGTTCAGTCAACAATTGCGCGTAGTCTGCCGCGACCTCAGGTTGCTTCAGTCGTGCTATATTTAACCGAGGCGGGCGCCGGTTTCGTGTGTTGTTCACTACGGAGAGTTTTGGGCGCATCTTCACCATCATCAGATAGTGATCTGACTCGATGTTGGCGCCTCGACAGGATCTGACATCGATGATGTCCGAGAAGTGCCGGCTGTTTGGTACGGGGATCTCCAGGTGTACTTGTGTGGGAGGCGGTGCTGGAAAAAGGTACTACGTAAATACGGCCATTCGTTTGGAGGCGGCGAAATCAATAAGTCTGAGGCCGTTTTCGTTGGTTAGCTGGTGCGCACTGAACCTTCCAATTGTCGGTTTGAATTCATCCTCCTGGCCAACAACCTGAGCATTAAAATCCCCGATGACGATCTTGATATCATGTTTTGGGCAACGGTCGTATTCACGCTTTAGCTGCGCGTAAAATTCGTCTTTGTCGTCACCGGTACTTCCAAGGTGAGGGCTGTGCACGTTGATGATGCTGATGTTGAAGAACCGGCCCTTGATTTTCAACCGTCTCGTGTCCAAGCTCGTGTGTGCTGCCGCAGCTCTGGTAGATGGCACGACCATCTGGGTACGTTCGTACCGTGGAGCCCTTCCAACATACCTCCTGCAGTGCTACGATGTCGAATTTGCGGATCTTCAATTCGTTGGAGCGCACGTGGGTACTGCCCACAAAATTTAGAGATCTGCAGTTTCATGTTCCAAGTTTCCAATCGCAAGTCCCTTTTTGTCGCGTGGGTCTTTGCCGATTTCCATCCGAAATTTGTTGTTCGTTGTTCGTTGCTTATGTTTTTTTGCAGTCACTGGCTCGCAAGGCCCGCAGCTAACCCCACTATCTCGCAGGAGGACCGTCGTGATGTTGCTGTTTTGGGTCCCGAACACCACCAGGACGTTGTTGCACTCCGCACGCCGCCCCTGACATGGAGAACAGACGCGTATGAAGCCCCCTAACTCAGTTTGCATGCGAAAGGTTACAAACCAGTTTTTATCATATTGAAGTTTACAAATTTTATGCTGATTTTAGTTCACTTATCATTCTGCAAAGATTGCATGACATCAAAAAAGCGGCGATTAAACTGATATTTTGGAGAAAATTATCGTTACCTAACGATGAGCATACCTGCCCCCTTCCCCTATGTCACAATCCGTAACGCTCGAGCTTACTCCCTCTCTCCCCTCACTAAATTTACCCATTAAATTAGAATTTATTCGCTTTCTGCGAATTAAAAGAACATATTTTATCAATAACACGTTTAGTAAATTTGATTTGATATAGGTAGCAGCTTCATCTGGAATATTATTGCCTGTCTGTTATTGCCTCGGGTTGTCCCAAACAGATATCTGGGCAAACTTAATAAAATGCGCAAATGTGCGCGAAGAAAATAAAATTTGTCCACCCACCAGTCCCCCTTAGCTAAAGCTCACCTGTTTCCTCCTGTGATATCGCCACCTCGGATCAATTCCTTTCGGCACTGCGAGCCATTTATTAATTCCCTTCGGCATTGCGAACCGGCACACAAATTTTCTTCCTTTTCGGCTCGTTCAACAAAGCAACACTTTCGCTGGTGGTCGCGCAGCCGGGAATATGTTTCCTAGGCACGCGAAATGGAAGCGACACTCCCTCGGCTCGTCTCACAGGAATTCAACAGCAACACAACATACCGCAACTAATAGCGGCAATTCGGCTCTTGCCGGAAACTGATGGTGGATCGCGCCGCCGGGATTACTCCTGGGCGCGCGTCTGTTCTGCCAATATCCTTTTGGCTCGATGAAGATCGGTACGTGGCCGAAAATAAAACAACAACACTAATTCGCGCCGCCGGGAATAATCCTGGGCGCGGAACTATTGAACCCAATTCCTTCAGCTCGTCACCACTTCTTGTTTGGCTCTTCTGGCCGGAAAATAACGTTAAGATCGCGCTGCCGGTAATGATCCTGAGCGCGGAAATATTTAACTAAACTCCTTCGGTTCGCTTTAGCACAGTGCTGACACTGTATAGCTCTTCTGGCCGGAAACCACTGTCTCTGCCGGGAATAATCCTGCGCGCCAGTTTACTGAGCCCAATTCCTTTGGCTCGCCACAAACGATCACTGGGCGCGGAGATATTGAGCCCAACTCCTTCGGTTCGGGGCTGATATGATACTATATGGCTCTTCTGGCCGGAACTTTCCACCACGTCGCGCTTCCTTTAGCCCGATAAGTTTCGGTGCGTGGCCGATAGTGGGGCCGAAATACAACACTAATTCGCGCCGCCGGGAGTGATCCTGGGCGCGTATTTGTGCTACCAATCACTCTTTGTTCGGTGATTTCGATACGGCCCTTGTGGCCAAAAAAACAGCAATGAGTCGCGCCGCCGGGAGCGATCCTAGGCGCGAACACTTTGTCACGACTCGGGTTTATTGAAACCCCGTGAAACGGCCTTCTTTCGAAGGCTGTTTCCGGCACGCTCTTTTTCGGGGCAGTTCGGCCTGCTCCGGCACCTTTTGCTTTTCCTTTTTCCTGATTTGGCTGCTCTTTCGCGCACGTCGTTTGCACTTTTCACGTGCGCTTTTTTATTTTGACAGCTCGACACGAGCTCTAAGCGCCAGGATGTGTCCACCCACCAGGGATGCCAGGTGTAAAGGATAAAAAATCTGGGCAATTTTGAAAAAAAGTCTGTGCGTGTCTGTGCACAAGGGAGATCACAAATTTGGTACTGAACAAGAGTTTTGCCGATGCGTGTGAAGGGGGGGGGGGGGGGGGGGGGATTGTTTGTATTCGGGTTATTTTCGATTTGAGAACTATATAACTAACACTGTTTCCTACCACGTACCATGCCAGTCTTATTTTTAAAAAAGTTTAATGAATGATTGGTCAAATACCCATGAATACAAGCGAGATTTACAGTCTAATCTGGCACTTATGGATCAAATTCGATACATGAATATCGATTTCATCACTCAATTTTGAAAGTCTGTTAAATCTGGGCACTCTAAGCAAAAATCTGGGCAAAATCTGTGTCTGACCAATATCTGGACGAAGGGTCAAAAGTCTTGGTTTTACAGACAAATCTGGGCACCTGGCAACCCAGCCACCCACTAGCAGTTGTCTGCTTTTTTGCGCTTTGCGTGGGTTTTTGTAACCCAAAATTGAGTGCATGTAATAATATTATACACGGTAAACAAAGTTACTCTGTTCTGTATAAAAATCCATACAGTTTCGAGAAAAGTGTCTCCACTTAGTTTTATGTTTGGGCGCTTTATACAGAGCGTGAGCAAAAAGCTTTTACACAATCGAACACGCAAACTGCCAAAAACTTACCGAGTAAGTTATTTTTACGCAGCCGAGAGTTTTTTGATATTTTCTTTTGTTTGCATACTTTTCGTTTCATGTTTTGTATGCATCTCAAAAGTTTATTCAAGAAAACTATTGCGTGAGTACTTTTCATCAGCCATTTTGTTTCCGGACGGCGGTTCTGGATACCGCAGAATTTTTGCGATTAAAAGTCTCCAGAAAGTTTCCAGTAGAAAAGCGGTCAAATTCGAACTTGACATGCCAGAATCCTCCGGAGGCAGCCACATGAAATCAGTGAGTATTGATCAGATTTAAATTATGTATTAATTTATTGTTAAAATGAAATCTCCAGACAGATCCGAACCGCATCACCAAGTCGTTTGTTTGGAGGACAAACTTTTCATCGATTAAATGGTGCTGAAGAAGTTCCACACCACATTAGAACTGGTCACGTAGCAAAAAACGGCAAGAAATGTCCGAAGCAAGGAAGCGGTCGCCAGGAAATTCTGTGAACATTTTCCCGGAAGTTGGACTGTGTTCCCGGTACCCCAGTTTCCTTGTCAGCCGAAACAGGAAGATGGCTTGCAGAATGAACGATAACTCGTAGCATCTGAATTACGTGATCATCCATGCTCAAAATACTGGAAACACCGAAAAGCCGAAGCACGGAGGCAAATAATTTACCTGACAGGAATCAGAACCCTACCATGCTGTGCTGCTTGTGTAGACGAAAATCCGGACTACGATGAACGTCAGGATTAGGTCCCGATGGGTTGATGCTGATAGCAGTGGCACCCCTTTGAAGCTGACTACTTTCGATGAAGGATCCCGCAACCAAATCAGGTCAGTAATGTCAGTTTTTGTGAATTATATTGTACAATAGAAAAATTTGGTGTTACAGGTCTTACCGATGGAATAGATACCAACGTTTCTGTTTGAGGTCCGGGTCAGAAATAGTCCAATAGTGTCCACCTAAATATCTGGATGTTTTCTAAAAGGATTCCCGGAAGTGTAGAAGTCATCCGAAAGATATGATTTCGTACAGTTGTACGTATGTACAGTTATTGGTGCGGAAGAAACTCCGAATCTGTCCCGGGAGCGAAGTGATTAGCGTTCTAGTACGGGATAAAATAGAAACGAGTCCAGTACCGAACCAAACGAAATCCGTTGGAAGCAGCAGTTATTACACTACCTAATAGTTCAATAAACAAATTGCCTTGAAATTCCTAGTTTTTATTTTAATCTAGCCTTTTAATCAGAAAAAATCGCTTATTTTAAAGATTCCTCGATTTAACGCACCGGCGAGAAAAATTAAAAAAACTTTCTGTTGAGTAAAATGCACTAAACTTAACGTTGAGTTAAATACGCTTAACTTAAAGTTGAGTTTAATGCATTAAACTTAACAGTAAGTCCCTGCACTTTTTGTCCGAGTTGCATACAAAAAAGTGGCGGATGAGTTTTTTATTTTTGCCGTGAAAGCTTTCAGCCAGTTGGGTCGAATTCACAGTGAGCGCGGTGCGAAGTGCGAAGCGAATTTCCAATTCGCGCGAAAAACCGCTTCTCATTGAAACACGTTGAAAAAAACATCGACCGGCCACAGTGCAAGCGAATTTTCGTGCGAAGACCCGGCTGGATCGCGCGAATTCATCTGTTCATCTGGACATACACTGAAAATATTCTCTCGGAAATGTTTTATCGTAAAATGATTTATCAAAAAAATATTTTTCAAAAGTTTATTTATTTAATTATCATTGCCGTTTCTGTGTTAGTAATAAAAAATGTACGGTTTTTTAGCGCGGATTTTCGAAAAAAAAAACGCGGTTTCAGTCTTTATCAATTGAAACAAATTCTAACTGGCAATAAACGACCGGTGGCATGGAAGCCCCACAATATGTGTATAGGGCGAAGGGGCTGAACGGATAGAAGTTGGAATTTGTTATCCGACGCCATCTTGAAATCCAATATGGCCCCTTCCACTCAACTTTAAAATGCTGGAAGTGACTAAAAGCAGATGAAACTCCCACAATATGGGTATTGGATGAAAGTACTCAATAAGTAGAAGTCGAATTTGGCTGTCCGACGCCATTTTGAAATAAAAGATGGCGGTTCCCGCTTAATTCAAAATGCAATAAAGAACTGAAAATCGTATGGTCCATCCAAAATATAAGAAATGAGTGAAAGGGATAAAAAATTTGATGAAAAATTACTGACAAAAATTTAACAAAATTTAAAAAAGCATGAAATGAATAAACAAAAATATGACAAGTGTTATAAAACTAAAGTAATATTGACAAAAATATAACAAAACTGTGGGAAAATATGAATAACTATTACTAAAATTAAAAAATATGACAAAAGAAATAAAGACAAATGACAAAACTTTGAATAAAACACGATAAATGTGGTAAAATAATTATGCCAAAAATATGACAAATTTAAAAAAATTAGACAAAAATATGAAGAAAAATTCACAGAAATAGCAGCAAAACTATAACAAATGAGAAAAATAATGTATGGCAAAATTATAATCAAAATTTGACAATATGACCTGACAGAACTAATATAAGGACCAATATTTGTCAACAAATTTACAAAAATGACAAAATAATAACAACAAATTTACAATAAAATCACAAAAATCTGACAAAAAATAAACACAAAATTAAAAAAAAATTACATAATGTTGAATATGTTAAAAATGTAACTCAGTTGGCAAGTTAGTTCCCTCCTAAGCCAATGTCCGTGAGTTCAAATACAAGAGTAATCATCGAATGCAGTTGTGTGAAATGCAGTTGCTTTCAGTATGAAGAGAAGATGTTAAAACGACTAAAATCGAACGAAAAAAGACAAAACTCACAATCAAATGAACAAAAAATCTGACAGAACTATGACAAAAATACGACAAATGAAAACATGACAAAATTATTACAAAAATTAAAATAAAATGACAAAAATCTTACAGTACTATAACAACCTTTGTCAACTGTTTGTCATAATTTTGTTTTCTTATCGTTGTTTTGTTAAATTTTTATCATATTTTTTCATAGCTTTGTTACATATATATTTATTACATTTGTAAGATTTTTTTCATAGTATCGCCAGATTTATGTAATTTTATTGCAAAATTTTGTCATATTTGTAAATTTTGATTTTTCATATTATTATTTCAATTTTCATATTTTCCATAATGTTGTCAAGTATTTGTTAAAGTTTTTATTTCGAGTTTTGAAATTATTGTTAATTTTTTGTTATTATTTAGTCAACTTTATTAATTTTTGTCAGATTTTTTTAAAATTTGGTTAAGGCTTTGCCATTTTAATGTCAAATTTATCATAGATTTGGTATATTTTTATCATATTGTAATATTTGTGTCACCTTTGTCATATTTCTATCGAAGTTTTGTCAGCATTTCGTAATATTTGTTGTTATTATATTGTAATTTTTTTTCATTATTTTGTTATATTTTTGTCATAGTTTTGGTAGATTTTTTTTATTGCGATTTCAAGTCATTTAAAATATTTAAAAGTTGAGCGAAAGCTGCCGTATTGGATTTTGAAATGGCGTTTCATAGCGTCAGACTGCAAATTTCGACTTTTTCTAATTGATTCTTCTCACCTAATATCCACATTATGCTTGTTTTATGCGATTTTCAGTCATTTAAAGCATGTTGGTGTTAGGCTGAAGCCGTCATACAGGATTTGGGTGTCAAAAATCTATTCTCCGACGTACTCATAAAGTCCAGGCAATTCATGACCTTAAGATTCCTTTTCATAATCCCCGCGGTCCTAGAACGCGCAAGGTTTTTCCGCGGTTTTCCGAAGTTAACGTGGTTTTTCGGAATTAACGCGGATTATTTTTTTTTGGCGCGGTACGTATCCCTCGCTCACAGTTTTGATTCTGCAAATTAATTTGCAAAGATTTTTTCACATGTGATTAATTTTTGCAAAACAGAAGGTTTTTTTTCAGTGTTGAACCGCTTCGCAATTCGCGTACACTGTGGCCGGCCTTCAAAAATGAACTTGCGAAATTCATCCGGTGAATGAATATTTCGCTTCGCAGTTCGCTTCGCGCTCACTGTGTTCGTACCCTTAGTCAATTCTGTATATTTTGACATGGGGATGCCCATGCATTTTAAAGATTTCTTCAGAAAAGTAAAAATTAATGAAATTTCTCAAAAAAAAAGATACAAAAATTTCTTCTTCTGCGTAGCAATAAAATTTTTATTCTCGATTCAATTTATAAACCGTTCATCCGAGTGCCGGAAAACTGTTTTTTATTTCTTTTCAATTTTATTTCGGCAGGAATAAAAAAGCAATCATTACCCGCATACTAAAAAACTGAATCTCAAACAGTCTCTACGATTCGTCTACTGCTGTGTAAATAGTGATTGTCACTGTAAACGTAGCTATTATATTGAACTTTACTTCGACAACGATAAGAATCTTTTATGAACATAAATGTGAAAATGTGATGGTTTCTGAAAAGGTGAAAGATACCATTCAACGATTTAATTCAGTTTTATCAATAATCGTACAAAAGATCTCGAACCGTTATCTGTAGCGTTCATGCCTTCTGTCAAATGTTACAGACCTGTTCTATGTACATTCGAATTTGATCTAGAAAAAAAAAACGGTAACATAAATCGTTTAGTTTCCATTATTAATAATTAAACATTTATTGTAATTCATCATTGAACAGAGCTAACCAAATATTGACAGCTGCTAGCACATGTTCAAGTCAGCCATTTTTGTTAAAAAAATTTTCTTATTGCGGCGAAAATCAATTGTGCTCTTTTTAAAAGATGCAATTTACTGGAAAACAGATTATGAAGGTAAGCTTTAAACACAATGTCGTGTGTTGATAAATTTTTAATAATCGATTTGCATTTTTCAGCATCCTGGGAGTGTTCCTGAGGCACTTATTTACATTCAGAGGAAAGGCCGATCGCGACATGGAATTGAACAGGAGGGACATGAAACCCGATATATTTCGTTATTTCGAAGGTGGGTTACAGTGCAAGTGCCACATGAGAGTGCAAGTGTTAAAATGTGAAATAAATAAATACAATGAATAAAGAAATTATCAAAAATATTTGTATCGTTTTATTTCATTTAAACCGTACTGACTAGCGTTTTTTATTCTTAACCTGACTGTAAGTATTACAGTATTTTTATAAAGTTTCTTATCAGTTTAATGATATAATCTAAAAGTTTTTTTCAATGGTTACGTTATATGAGGTACCATAAAAAAAACAGTAATCTTAGTACAAACGGTTCGTACAATGATCATTTCGATTTCCGTAACAGTTCGATTGACGGTTTGACAAATCGTTAAAAATATGCCTACACATGTTCATTCTAGAAACAGTTCAATGCCCTGAATACGTTATCCATAAGCGTTTTTTAAACCATTCCCTAACTGTTGCTAAAACAGTGTCTCCATATAGAAGTTTTTTTTTTTTTTTTTTTTTTTTTTTTTTTATTTCCTACATCTATTTGGCTTAACCTCTGTTACATAGCTGGCCAAGTGGGTATTGGAAGCAGAGAAAATTATAAATCTATTTTACATTCTACGAAAAATTTTGCTACTGTTTTATAAATTTCAATATCACGTTTCTTCAACAAAATTTGTGTATCAGGAACAACGCCTTTGTTCACAAGAATCCTCCATAGAGCATTTCTTTTCGCACTGAAGTTCGAACAAGCAAACAGGAAGTGATCAGGGTCTGCGTCTATCGCGCCACAGTTGCAAACATCACTGGGGATTATCCTATTCCTAAACAAATGTGCAGGTAACCGTGAATGGTTGCTTATGAGTTTTGACAAAATAACTATTTCTCTCCTATCGAGTTGCAGTTGATGGAACCATGGATGACTTGTAACGCTGGTAAGGATACTATGGCAGAAACGGCCTTTGGCTCCAGCGTTCCATGCACTTTGCCACCGTTGTCTAGCGTGTTGAACAGTTGGGAAGGAGACATCATGCACAGTGAACGTGTAATCGTCCGGCAAACCATGTCTGCAGGCCAGTTTTGCTTCTTGATCAGCCCATTCATTCATCTGGATTCCTCGATGTGATGGTACCCAAAGAAAATGGATTTCAGAACCTTGTTGTTGAGCCATTGTAGTCATCTTTTTAATATCGTACCATGCAACGGGGTTCGATGGACTCATTTTGTTGTTTTGAAGGCTAGAAAGACAACTCATACTATCAGTGATAATCACATATTTACCTGCTGGCAGATCAGAGATGATAGAAACTGCCTTCCTGATAGCAAGCAGTTCCGCCGTGTAGACACTCATTGTGGAAGGGAGTTTGATACTGCATGTTGGAGCACCAAAATTGTTGACGACTGCATAACCAGTGCCTAGTAGATCCTTGGAACCGTCTGTTGCTATAATAGAACTTTCTGAGTATTTTTCCTCTAACAAAGTGTCTATTAAAGCAGCGGTAGAAGCTTCTTGTGATCGTAAGTCCATCACCGAAAGATCGATAGAAAGCACTGTTTTCCGTACATCCGGTTTGTACAAAAAACAGGGCAGTTGTTCCAGCGTGTTTTGCAGAGGAAAAAAATCGTTGACGTGGTGGAGAGCTCGTTGCAAACCGGTGGTGAAGGATCTTGTTTCCAAATTTGGATTTACAAACTGCTGGTGCCATGTGTTCAAACAAGCTCTTCTGTTAACGAACCGCAGCGCCGAGGAATCTCTTCTTATGCTTAGAGGACATAAACCAGCTAAGACATCTAGCGATCCTGTATGAGTAGTTTTGGTTGACCCTAAACATACACGGATACATGCCCACTGAATTCTGTCCAGCATTAGACCATCCTTATAATTCAGTTGTGTCATAAATATTGAACCATACTCAATGATCGACCGAATACATGCTTTATATATGTGTATCATTGTCGAAGGGTGGGCTCCCCAATATTGGCCGGCAATACTGCGAAGGAAATTGAGATACGGTGCTGTGCGTTTTTTGATCTGTAGAATATGATGTGACCAGGAGAGATTTGTCGATAGATTCATTCCCAAAAGTTTTATAGAATTAACGAATTCTACAGGTTCGCCATGAATTATTATATCCGGTACATGTTCAGTTTGTCGATTCGAAATAAGGAGGCACTTACTCTTAGTTTGAGAAATTTCAAACCCAAGAAGCGTTAAACCGTGAACCAATGTGTCGATCCCTGATTGAAGTGCTCGGCAGCTATTATTTAAATTATTTCCTCTGACAGCAAGCGTTGTATCATCGGCGTAGTTTATTTTAATAACATCATCTGGTAAATCACGCAGAAGTCTTGTCAAAACGACGTTGAAGCAGATAGGGCTGAGGGGTGAACCTTGCGGGAGGCCTTTCCAGGTAGTCCTTTCTATCAAACCAGAATTCCCAGTGATTGACAAAATTCGTTCTTCAAAAAGTTTGTAGATACTTTGAGTTAAGCATTCAGGAGTCCCTAGTGCTCTCAATTCTTGAACAAGTATTTCAATTTCAACATCGTCGTAGGCACTTTTGATGTCAACAGTGCACACGACAACGTGTTGTTGCATGTTCAGAGCTTTTGATGACTCTTCTATGAGTGGAAGCAACGCGTCCATAGTGCCTTTGTTTTTCCTGAAACCACAAATTTCATTAGGAAACAAGTTGTTGCTTTCAATGAACCATTCTAATTTTTCCTTAACCATCATCTCGTAGATTTTGCGGAAGCATGATGCTAATGCTATTGGGCGAACACTGGACACTGTAGGTAAATCGTGATTCGGTTTAGGAATGGCTACTATTTTGAAAACCTTCCAGGTGGGAGGAATCGTTCCATTGGAGAAGATATCACTGTAAATTCTGGCTAAACATCGAATAGCGACTAAGGGGAGATTTTTGATAACAGAGTAGGGTATCATATCCAATCCTGGCGCCGAGTCTTTACCGGTTTTCATCACCGATTCAATATCACAAACATTGAATGACAGATTGCTGGAATGATCATCACATTCGCATTGTGAAAAGATCAATCCTGGGCTTTTCGCTGATTGAGGGGCTATTTTGTCCAACATCATATTTAGAGTTTTGTCATCAACAGTTCGATTCGCGGATGAGGTACCATTTTTAAACTTTTTGGCGAGCTTCCACAATGTTTGTAATGTTGTTGTATTGTCGAAACTGTTGCAGAAAGACTGCCATGATTCGGATTTTTTCTTTCTTACCAAATTTCGAAACAATCTTTCCTTGATTGCATAGTGATCATATGCATCAGCGGACAGAGTTCTTTTCCAGACGCGAAAAGCTCTGCGGGTTGCATCCTTAGCAGCAGTCAACTCTTCATCCCAATATGGTTGAGGGCATTTGTGCAGATGAGTACTACGTTTTGGAACCGGAGTCGAAAACTCTAAAGCAGACCAAATTTTACGAAAGAAAGTGTCGAAGGATTGGGTGTCGTGAGTATCAGCTAAAGATTCTTCTATTTTATCAGAAAACTTCTGCCAATCGGTTTTTTTTAAATTCAAATTCGCATTGCGGAGTTCTATCGGTGTAGAATCGGTACCAAAGATGATTGGAAAGTGATCACTGCCATTCGGGGATTCCAAAACGTTCCAATCACAATCCAAACTAAAATCAGATGAAACCAGTGTGATATCGATTGCGCTCCACGACCGGTTTACATCGAATCTAGTTGGACTTCCGTTATTTAGGACGACGAGGTTGCTGCACTCCAGAGCTTCTGCTATACGTGAACCGCGAGTATTATCCGATTCGTTACCCCAAAGACTATGCTTTGCGTTGAAATCTCCTGCAATGATACATGGTGAGGGAATTGCGGCGAAAAACTCTTCAAATTTAGCCTTAGACACATTTGCTTGATGATGAATATACAGCGAAACTACGGTCAAAGTTCCAAATCTGCTTTTTATTTGACAAGACGTGTGTTGTATATCGAAACATCCAGGTACGGTAAAAGCTGTAGGACGGAGTTCTCTTCTTATTGCAAGGGCAACTCCCATTGAATTGCTCCTGCCATCGGTTCTAAAAATGTCAAATTGTGGAACGACAAATTTTTTGGAACGATCTAAATGCGTTTCGCTTAAAAGTATCACGTTGGCCCTTTCAGAGTTAATCAAATGGATAAGCGACGATTTTTTGGTAAGAACTCCTCTACAGTTCCACTGAATACAACGCAGTGGGATTCTGCACTCTTCGTTGTTCGACGTGATCATTTATCATAAACGCAAGGAACCTAGATAAGATCTAATGTTCTGCGTTACAACATCAGAAATTTTTCCCAGAGTTTCTGTTGTAATTTTTTCTCTTATTCCTTCATCCGTTATTTCGCATAAGATTCCCATAACTTCCTTGGAGCCGATGCTTGCCTGAATGGAATCACACACCCCCTCCGAAATATTTACCTCGAGACGGGGCGGTTCTTCTTCCAGGTCATCATCATCACCACAGCGTCGCTTAGCAGCACTAGCTCGAATATTAGCCGTTGAGGTTGGAGATATCGATAGGACTTGTTGTTGTTGTTGTTGTACACAGTTGAAATTCGCAGCATTTTTCGTTCCGGTTTGGCAAAACCAGTCAGTTTGACCTTGGGAGAATGTTTCACTCCGTTCTTGATCCTTCTGCTTTTTCAATATAAGTTTCGGACACTTCTTGTGATCGTTTGCTCTGTGCGATCCATTACAGTTCACACATTGAGGTTCGTCAGCAGAACAAATGTGTTCAAGCTCGCCCGTTCCATTGATGCATTTATTACATCTCACTTGACTTTTACATTGGCTTTTAATATGACCAATCCGCCAACATTGACCACATTGACGAACCGGAAAAATATATTTCTTTAATGGGTATAGTATTTTCTCAATTTCGATGTGTGTTGGTAGTTCGGTGCCAGAAAATGTAAATATTACAGTGTAAAGTGGTGTTTTTTTGTTATCAACATTTCGAATGATTCGACGGAATTCTAAAATATCAGGATTATCACGTTGCATCAACTTTCGCTTATCATAAGACACAGCATTAGCTAACTCTTCATCCTCAACTGTTGTTTCCACATAAGCCACACCAAGGCACTCGACTAAGCGTTGCGGTATCACAAATCGGAGGTCATCGCCCTTTTTCTCTACCAGACAATTTGCAGACTCCTTTGTTCGCATCAAAATTTTTAACTTCTTCTTCGACATCGGCGTCGCACGAATGTAATCATTGCCAAACTTTTTTATCAAAGATTTGGCAATTTTGGCACAAGCTAACTGGTTTTCGGTTGATTCGGCGATCACTAAGTATGGTCCAGGATGTTTTTCGGGATATTTTCTAACCCGTTGAACCTTAACTTGGTTTTCCGGATTATCATCACCGGGGGTCATATTTCAGCTCCGAAGGAAGTATGAAAAATTAAGCGAAAAAAAAGGGGTAAGTTTGGTTTGCTCACGGCTATTGAAAACACGATGCGATACGTACCGTAGCTCAAGTGAGACTGCCATATAGAAGTTTTAACAGTTTTAAACAGTAACATAACTTAACGCCATATTCAACAGACCGTCGTTTTGGAATTCAAGATAAGTGCAATGTTTTTTATGGTTTCAGATATAATTTGATAAACGTTTTTTTACACTGTTTCTAATCGTTTTATAACTACAACAGGAACTGTTATGTTACAATATTTTCGTATTCGGGTAGCTCAACTGGAAATATCAACTGGTACCGATTCACGTCTATGTCGCCAAACCAAATGCCAAAAGGGAAAGAAGAATCTGCAAAAAGAGTTTTGAATAATTGTTATTATTAGTTATAGTAAACAAATCAGTCACAAGAGATCAATTTCTCGGTTCCAATTTGGCTCCCTTTTCAAGAATCCACCGCCGTCGCTCTAAGACACAGTCCGGTTTCGGTTTATCTTTAAGGGAGAGTTCCGAGGAGCCCAGATATTTATCGCATTTTCTAAATGATACAATTTAAAACTATGATTATATACTTGATTGAAATACCCTTCAGCTCGTGCTATTAACTCCCGTTCGATTTCTGCGAGATGTCCGATAAACTTGTTGGCAAAGTCGTCGAAGTGTGATTCAATAAAATATGGGTCAATGCCGAACAGGAAATGCACCTGGGGAAAAGTATGAAATTTCAATCTTTCAAAATAATAAATGTTTAAAATTTGTAAAAATCATATTAAAGGTGTAACAATAATACTAAAAAAAATATTGTAAAATACAAGGAGCTGGTATTGTTTTTGGACTCACTACAAACTACGCAATACTAAGATAATTTGAGTATATGAAATTATAAATAACAATTGTACGTTAAAAATCGAAAATTTCGATTCAAAATCATTTTTTCAGAATCTATTAAATATTAGATCTTATATTCAAAATAGTCCTTATTGAAAGTTTTAATACCTGTTGATTTTCATGTTCATTGTAGTATCCATATGATCCGGGGAGTGTATTCCTAAAGATTGTACTGTTCATATTATCATGGTTATTTGCTGCAGTTTCACTTCCATCGTGTCGGATTTCATGGCGCTGCACCAGTGAAAAAAAAAACAGAAACTAGAAAATGTTTAACCCTTTTTTGCGAGGACTACGACGAAAACTTACATCTTTCGTCGCTTTTGACTATCAATTTGATTGCATTTTGTCTGTATAATCTATTGACTATTCCGAGCCAGTAGCCTTTCGATTCATGATAAAAAAAAATTATCAGATTTTGATGCACAGAAGAATGGTGCCTGAAAGAGCTTGATGGTCTTACTCGAGGATAGGGTTCGGATTGGCCAATAGAGTTCCAGTGAAATCCCATAGTTTTCGATATTTTTTTTTCCAATTCCAGGGAATCAAGTTCAGCTTCTGAAATCGTGATATAGGTTGAACCGATTAGACATGGTTTTGTGACATCTAGTAAAATAAAGACCGAATTCTTACCTAAAAATCTGTAATTGACCACACCCAGGAAACGGATTTTTTTCCGTGTGATTTGAACCACAGTGCCTGTCGTTAACCGTATGTTGTTCGGTCTCATATTTATATTTTTAATGACCGCAGCTGGCTTATTTTTCGCCTTCACGCAAAAGAATCGCCCTCAGATTACCGGAAGACTCTCCGGTAAATCCACCGCTTTAGTTTTCCAAAATTAGTCCTTGATTTTTCCCGAAACCTTGTCTCGACCATTTCGCAGGATTCCGTTCGCGATGTTCCAGCATACCAGTAGATTTTTTAGTTTTTGTACCGCTATTTCCACCGAATTATGATAGCTAAACTCTAAAAAGTTAATTCACGGACCTCCATGAATGTTTTTCTTCTTATTAATTGTTTTCTTCTTGCTCTTTTTTCATTAAAATGCAGAAAAATCTCACAATTAGCTTTGAACATCCCTGTTCAACAGATTCCAACAACAGCAAACTTTTTATACAGAGCTGCATAATCGAGTTTTAGTTCAAAAATGTATATTGGCAACCCAAAAGTACTCAAAACTGATTTGAGGATATACAAATTTTGAGCAACTACCGATTAGTTATTTTGAAGGTGTAATCGCAACACATTTTATGAATAACTCAATTTTTCCGTGTATGAGCCACAAAATTTGGGAAGAACAATGACAAACTATGTTTTCTTAAGCGGGCCATAGACTACACAAATTGGCCTGTACAAATTCGATGATTCCGCGTCGATTGTTTGATCTATGCTCGCCCACACACTATACAAACATATTTCACGCGAACACAAATGATTGCTGGCGAAAACAGCAACATCAACAAAATAAACCATCTCCACCCCGGCTGGGAGAATGTTTTGTACAAAATATTTCGATCCCGCCCGATTTTACTCCAACCGTTTGGGCGCTCATTCAAGCAGTGCCATACACTATGCAAATCGTGCTCACAGCGACAAAATTTCATCGAATTTCATCGCATTTGTACAAATGTTGTGTAGTCTGTGGCCCGCTTTAGGGCTGTCCCAACGGTAGATGCAAAACACGGTTTTCGACCACGCTAAAACATTTCGGCTGGCACCGGTGGCGTATATTGCTGTTTTAGCACAGTTATCGATTTCAAAATTCCCAACAGTTAGAGCACCTGCAACGGTTCAGGTCTAAATATTGGTTTTAGGTATACCAGTTTTAGCAAAATTTTAAATTTTGGAATCGGCTAAAACACGCGCTCCCCACCGGTGTGATAGCAAATTTAAAACAGGTACACTTTTATTGCAGACACTCAATAATTGAAAAGAAAAAACTCATTTTAATTGAAAAATTGCTAAGTTTTGAGTTTCACACCGTCTTAATTGTATCAGGGTTTCATTAACTTAAAGTCTTTTTAATAAAGTTTGTTTGGAACAAGTAGAAATGGATTGACGATTGAATACCTTTCTTTTTCCAATTGACTTCGACCGATTTCTTCCAGGCCGTAACGAACCCCCATGTCGAGCTTTGTCTATTTTGACTATTTTGACTAGTTTCAGCTTGCTTCATTGACAACGACCTGACTAGTTTCGACCAAAACTTTGGCTCATTGAACAACTACCAGTTGGCAGAAACCAGTTGAAACCGATTTTTATCTATGATTGAACGAAGCTTAAAAAGCCAAAATGCCTATACGCAGCGAGAAAAAAAGCTTAATTGAAACAAAAAAAAACCTTTTTCTTTTAAAAATTGACTCATTTTGGGGTGTTGATTCCAAATATTAATTTAGTTTACCAGTTCTTTTTTATAGGTAAAAATTCATTAAACATATTTGTGCTTTTGTTTGGGCAAACTAAACAGATTGACAAACATGCTCCTTTTATGTATTCTTAAGTAGAATTTTCATAATTATCAGTAGTTTGTAATGTAGCAGACGGCTTTTTAGCCAGAAATTGAAAGGAATTTTTTCTAAGAATCATGTCAGTTTAGTCAATGTTATCGAACAATATATCATATTTCATGGTTTTTATATTAAAATGGTGAAATATTATGGATTATAAATATTGTTAACAACTTTTGACAAAAACCGGTCATTACACGGATATTCAAATTTTTTAATTTTTTTTAAAGTTTATTGTTGTTTTGCATTAATTTCATTAGAATGTTTCTGTTATTGAAAATGAAAGTTCATATAACGTTTGAACTCGAGAAACGCTGACTGGGCTCACTAATTCGTTGAGGCTAAAAGCTATTTATTGAAATATGAAGTCAAGAATAGTTTGACATAAATTATTTATACATGATACATGGTTTTTGTTAACATGTTTTCTCAATTTGTGTTACGTATTGACCGATTTTGGCGAGAAAAAACATTCAAATAACTTCTCAAAAAGAAACAATTATTACACCCAATGCTACCCAAACATGTGTGAAAATAATCTTCATTGGCTAAAATTTTCTCACCGTGAGCTCCAAACGTCTAAATCGGTCTGTCGTATATTTTGAAATCCTGTTCCAAATTTGCTTGAATTTGGAACAAAGGCGTATAACTGTTGGGAATTTTGAAATCGATAACTGTGCTAAAACAGCAATTTACGACACCGGTGCCAGCCGAAATGTTTTAGCGTGGTCGAAAACCGTGTTTTGCACCTACCGTTGGGACAGCCCTTATACGCCTTTGTTCCAAATTCATGCAAATTTGAAACAGGATTTCAAAATATACGACGTATACGACAGACCGATTTCTCGCGTGAGCTTTCATTACGTCGAATGAAAAAAAATTTGAAAAACTGAGATATTCACTAAAACGCTTCATTATAACATTATCTACCTATGTGATTGATAAAACAATCAATTTAAACCCTTTTAATATATAAAATGTAAGACTTTCAAAATGACGAATGAAACAAAACCTTGATTGCCAATTTCAATGTTGCTTACGTCCCTTCTTTCAAACGGCAAATGTGCAGAGGAAGAAAAACGTAGCACATTCGCTATGGATTCCATGAGCAAACAAGTGTATACAAGTAGAGGTTATCAGAATATCAACCTGGCAATGAATATTATTTCAGATTCTTGTTTTCAAGCGTTCTTAAATCGATACTCAAGCAGGCTTTCGAACGCTGTAAAATAGTGCAGCAAGGAAAAGAAACCGAACAGCAGCAGTAGCAGCAAACATAACAACTAACAGCAGCAGGCTGATCGGCAGCAGCCTGCTGCTGTTAGTCACCCAATCACCCGATTCACCAAGTTAACATTCACTATGCCGAGAAAATTGAAAACATACCGGTAATTGCCTCAGAAACATTTGGGCGTAAGAGCACCTATATCCGTGGTCCAAACAGCCGGTTTAGACCCAAATTCCGACCCGAGCAACCGCATTGCTGATCTATTATACCAGTTTCAACTCAACTTTTTTTAGAAGTGGTATAAGGATTGATCCAAAACTGATGAGATTTGGATCCAATTTGATGCAGTTCTAAACCGTTTGACAGTTAATGGAACACGAGTGCAGTTGCCAGTTTTTTCATTGGATCGGATCTAATTTCTTTGGTTCAATTCTTGTATAAATTAGACCCAAGAATAGACCACGAATACAGATGCCCTAAGTGCAAGTTGAACGAATCAAAGGACGAAAGAAAAGAGACGAATGAAACAAATTTCCCCTCCAGACCAGGGATGCCAGGTGTTGAGGATGAAAAATCTGGGCAATTTTGAAAAAAAGTCTGTGTGTGTCTGTGCATAAGGAAAATCAAAAATTTGGTACTAAACAAGAAATTAAATTTGGTGAATCGTGTGTGAGCGGGGGGGGGGGGGGGGTTTGAGGTGTGTTTGTGCTATGGTGTACGGGTTATTTTCGTGTTGATAACTACATAACAAACACTTTTTCCTACCACGTACCATGCCGATCTTATTTAAAAAACGATTGATTGGTCATATCAAAGAATACAAGTCAGATTTTAGTCAAGTCTGCCACTTACATATCAAATCTGATACATTAATATTGATTTTATCTGTCAATTTTGAAAGTCTGTAAAATCTGGGCACTCTCAGCAAAAATCTGGGCAAAATCTGTGTC
The DNA here is from genome assembly GCF_029784155.1 of Uranotaenia lowii. Taxonomy (NCBI): domain Eukaryota; kingdom Metazoa; phylum Arthropoda; class Insecta; order Diptera; family Culicidae; genus Uranotaenia; species Uranotaenia lowii. The sequence continues at coordinate 185,165,630 of NC_073693.1, read as the reverse complement.
TGACCAATATCTGGACGAAGGGTCAAAAGTCTTGGTTTTACAGACAAATCTGGGCACCTGGCAACCTTGCTCCAGACGACGAATGTGTTCAGACGTATGAACGATTTATGTTTGAATATGTCGTATGTTCCTATATGATTAAAAAATAGCTCTAAAATTGCAAAAAATTAAATTCATAATGTGGAATATCTAAGACTATTAGTTTCCATGAATATTGCGTATTTTTTGAAGGGTTATCGGCGAAGGAATAAAATTAGGATTTGAAAAACACTCTGCAAATTTCAGAAGCGTTTTTCTCGATTCGGTGTTTCTGTTTCATTCGACGTAATGAAAGCTCACGCGAGATTTAGACGTTTGGGGTTCACGGTGAGAAAATTTTAGCCATTGATGATTATTTTCACACATGTTTGAGTAGCATTGGGTGTAATAATTGTTTCTTTTTGAGAAATTATTTGAATGTATTTTTCCCGCCAAAACCGGTCAATACGTAACACAAATTGAGAAAACATGTTAACAAAAAACCGTATCAAGTATAAAAAATTTATGTCACACTATTCTTGACTTTATATTTTAATAAATAGCTTTTGGCCTCAACGAATTAGTGAGCCCAGTCAGCGTTTCTCAAGTTCAAACGTTATATGAATTAGAAAATAACAAAAGCATCCTAATGAAATTAACGCAAAACAACAATAAACTTTAAAAAAAATTAAAAAATTTGAATATCAGTGTGATGACCGATTTTTGTCAAAAGTTGTTTGCAATATTTATAAAATACACGAACAATATATCATATTTCACGGTTTCAATATAAAAACCGTGAAATATGATATATTGTTCGATAACATTGACTAAACTGACATGATTCTTAAAAAAAATTCCTTTCAATTTCTGGCTAAAAAAGCCGTCTGCTACATTAAAAACTACTGATAATCATGAAAATTTTACTTAAGAATTCTTAAAAGGAGCATGTTTGCCAATCTGTTTAGTTTGCCCAAACATAAGCACATATATGTTTAATGAATTTTTACCTATAAACAAGAACTGGTAAACTAAATTAATATTTGGAATCAACACCCCAAATTGAGTTAATTTTTGATAGAAAAATGTTTTTTTTTTTGTTTCAATTAAGCTTTTTTCTCGCTGCGTATAGTCATTTTGGCTTTTTCAGCTTCTTTCAATCATAGATAAAAATCGGTTTCAACTGTTTTCTGCCAACTGGTAGTTGTTCAATGAGTCAATGTTTTGGTCGAAACTAGTCAGGTCGTTGTCAATGAAGCAAGTTAAAACTAGTCAAAATAGTCAAAACCGATCCAGCTCGACAGGGGGTTTCGTTACGGCCTGGAAGAAATCGGTCAAAGTCAATTGGAAAAAGAAAGGTATTCAATCGTCAATCCATTTCTACTTGTTTCGAACAAACTTCATTAAAAAGACTTTAAGTTAATGAAATCCTGGTAGAATAATGACGGTGTGAAACTCAAAACATAGCAATTTTTCAATTAAAATAAGTTTTTTCTTCTCAATTATTAAGTGTCTGCAATAAAAGTGTACCCGTTTTAAATTTGCTATCACACCGGTGGGGAGCGCGTGTTTTAGCCGATTCCAAAATTTATAATTTTGCTAAAACTGGTATACCTAAAACCAATATTTAGACCTGAACCGTTGCAGGTGCTCTTAGAATCTTTTCGTTATATTAAAAAGACATTTTTTTCAAATTTCAGGAACATGTGAAATTCCGATCACGCATGGTGACATAGTTTGATTGAACAATCAATAGAAAGGTACTTACCTGTTTTTGCAAGCAACAATCATTTCGTTCACTTCCTAGGGTAAACGATTTGAAGCAATATTTTTCGTTTATTTTCGAAACGGGAGTCTAGAACATTGAGCAGTTTGCTCGTTTCATACATTAGAGCACCTGCAACGGTTCAGGCGTAAATATTGGTTTTAAGTATACCAGTTTAAGCACAATTTGAAATTTTAGAATCGGCTAAAACACCCACTCCCCACCGGTGCTGGAGCAAATTTAAAACGGAAACACTTTCATTGCAGACACTCAATAATTGAGAAGAAAAAACCCATTTTATTAGAAAAATTGCATAAGTTTTGAGTTTCACGGTTAATTGTCTTAAAATTAATTCTACGAATATTCTTTTTGACAGAACAATGATTTCAACTATTCTACCAGGATATCATTAATTTAAAAGCAAAAATGACTACACAACGAGGAAAAAAGGTCAATTTAAAAAATTATTCAATTAATTCAATCAAATTGCTTTGAATCAATGGAATAAGGTTTTGTTGAAATGAAATGAAAAAGCAATTTTTTTTCAAGTTATTGCTGACATTGATAAAGGAAACGAGAAATGTTCATCCCAAAGTCAAAGGAAATTTTCCTTTGATTTGTCGACATTTTTGTTTGACAAAAACTTGTTTCACTATTTGTAAATTTATGTATGGATACAGAAAAATATGCTGATATTGACGAAAACTCCGAGCAATCCATACGAAAATAAAAATCTTTCAATATCTCAAATAAAACAAAAATTATAGAACAAACAATAAACATTTATTTTACCTCATCGAAAAGTATTAAAATTTTCTTTTCGTTTATTTTTTTCAAATTTTAGAACGCTGACTGGATTCACTAATTCGTCGAGCCTAAATGAAAAGCTTTTTATTTAATTATATTAAATCGAGAATAATGTGACATCTATTATTTATACTTGATATGGTTTTTATTAACATCTTTTCTCAATTTATGTAACGTATAGGCTGTTTGAAGCGAAAAAAAACATTCAAATAATATCTCAAAAAGAAACTATTATCACACCCAATGTTACCCAAACATGTGTGAAAGAAATCATTGTTGGCTAAAATTTTCTCACCGTGAACTAAATCGGTCTGTCGTATAATTTGAAATCCTGTTCCAAATTTGCATGAATTTGGAACAAAGGCGTATAACTGTTGGGAATTTTGAAATCAATAACTGTGCTAAAACAGCAATTTACGCCACCGGTGCCAGCCGGATTGTTTTAGCGTGGTCGAAAACCGTGTTTTGCATCTACCGTTGGGACAGCCCTTAGAAGATCCAGAGCTTTCGAAGTTCCTCTATAGTCATATTCATGAATATGAATGTGCTCATTCGATATATACAATAGTACCCCACTTATCAGAGATACCAGGTTAACCGAGCCAACTGGTCTGTCCAAGCACTCCGAGATCTAAAAACACGAAAAACATTACGCTTGTTAGGCAAAAGAAAACGAATTTACTTTCATTTAGATTTTAATGTGTTAACGAGGCTCAATTATCTTCTCCTAAATAAGAATACCAAAAATATATATATTTTTAGGAGTTAAAATTCTGAGTTTATCCTCTCGACATTAATTAAGATAAGCAGCGTTCTACTGTATATTTGTAAAAGGAGTGTACAAGTGGCTGATATGAATAAAGCTCTAGTAATTGCTTATGCTATTTTCGAGCAGTTTTGTGAGTCAAATACTCCTAATGGCATGCATATTTTTTATCCGGAGCTGGTTGAAATTAAATGTTCTACTCTGTTTTTTCATATCTAGTTGAGTAAATCCTTTCAAATTTTGCCATTCTAAAGTTCGAGCTTAGTAAAAGCTATCGAAGCAATTGCTATTTTCTTATTCATATCACCTAGTATCTTCTGGAAAGAAAAAGAATAAAGAAATTAGAAATAATGATCGATTTAACTAGTTTGTACTCAAAAGGCCATGAACACGTAAACATTCATTCGCGTGCGTGTTGCCGAGCAGTACGGTTCGTTAGCTGCTGACGTGCATCGTTTTGGTTCGTCGGTTGGAGTGAAAAAAATAAAAATTAAGGCTTTTACTCGTCCGAAATATTTAGAAATACTGGTGGATATGCACGGAATATGTTTGATTGAAGGCTTGGCGAATTATATATTGGGCCGAGATTTTTAAGGCTTTCCCGTACCCAAAAGTGTTTGAAAAAATGGCGTCGATTGTGAGCAAATGTGGTCTGCCGCCCTTACCAAATTTTTTGTGCGATGAGTGACAGAAGATTAAGTGCGGAGTCCGGTCTTTCATATTATAATGCAATTCTGAATTGGAAATATCTTGTTTAAATAAATCGGCATAATGGGGAAATTACTACGTGCTCCCTCATACAAATGAGTTGTAATGATGTGAAATATTGTGGGTCATAGAAGTAAATCTAGTGCTAGCTGTTTCAAATTTATTAGCTGTGGTTAAATTGAGAGTTTCGCTAATATGCTCGAATGTTAATGTGAATTGGGTGCGAAATGAAGAATTTTTGTTGAAGTATTGATTTGGCGGAAGATTGGGAAGAAATATGGCGTCATGCTGAAAATTTGATTTTCTTTCTCCTTATACTGCTTCGCGTACTGCGGCAGTACATATAAATGTGGATGTGTACTTAAGAGAGACTTCACACAACCTGGCAGTCCACTTAGCTAGTGTGCGTCATGAATCTACGCGATGAACAGTTCTATGGATGGAAAAGCTGGATGCATGAACACGCTTCATCTGGAGAAAATATCGATTGCAGCTATTTGGTGAGATTGTTCCATCTTCTTTTTTTATAAATATTTGAATACAAACATTATACTTAATTTGTTGCTAGGAAAAAAAATTAACACTTATATTCCAGTTCCGATGTCGCGATTTTTTTTAAGCATCCTTTAAATATATCTTTTAGAATTCATTGATTGTAATAATCTCGTATATAATGCCTGGCTCAGATTTACTTGAGTAATTTATTTCAGCTAAATTAGAAGATTTTATTGCAATCGTAAACCTAGAAAGGAATATAACAGTACAGATTGAATCATGGATCAAGGAGCTGATGGGTCGAATTGACCCGGTAAATTGCTGATTAGACAAGCACCACAAGATAACCCGTAGGTGTGCGTGTGTAATATACCTAAAGCGTGAGAGGCCGAGAGCATATAATTTCTCCCGGGAGGGATTAATACGCCGATAAACAGAGACTTGCACACAAATGCGCGGAAACGTGGCATATGAATCCAAAGGTGTGCGAATGAGATGGAGTCCATGAAATTCGTTTCCTAGGCAATCAGTTCTCATGTTTGTGATCACTCTCCTGTTCACATTTGCTTAAAGTATTTGAAAAATTTCACGTATGAAACAATTCAAGATCGTAATGCTTTGCCGGTATGCAGGAATGCTAGTTTTATTAACTTTGAATGTTTGTAAGTAAAATAATAAATATACCCAATTGCAACAACAGTAGAAAGTTGGGGCCTCAATAGAGGCAGATATATATGCTTTTACAGAATCTAATACATTACCATTATTGTGTTGTATCACATGAAAAACTATTTATAGAAATAACCATAAATAATGGTACATATTTGAACATTATGTCATTTATCACCTGGCACTATTATAACAACACGAAAAAGAGGAGGAAATACACACACACACACACACACACACACACACACACACACACACACACACATGTTTGAAAGTTTATAATGTTATTGTTTGAGTTTCAGCTACCACAGCAAGTACTTGCAGCTGTACAATTGAATGGATATGACAGGGTATCCTTCCACAAATGTATCCTTTTAAAATTCACTATTATTTCAATTAGTATTATTTTTTATTCAATATTATTTAATCACATTTTATAACTACATGCGTTTTATATCCTTTTGAAAACTATTACTAATGCTAAACACCATAAATATTATATGTTTCATTTTTTACTATTTATTACTGCTATTTTATAAATTATATGCTTTTTATTATTATATCACTGTACATTTCCTACCATTATTTATCCATTTCCTTATTTTCAAGATACATTTTAAATTAGAAGGAATGCATCTGGGGATAACCTAAAGAGATTATTGCAAGCGGCACGGGTAGCCGGCCATTGTAGGTTTCCGAGGGTTGGATGCCTTCTTTCGACGAACCATCGGACCGTGGAAGCCCTAGAAGAAATTCGAAGGCCAAGCCACACAGACATAGGCAGGACCTTGCTACCGATGGGGGAACCATACATACATACATACATACAAAAGGCCATGAACACGTAAATAAGGCCCTTGCGAGTTGTTTAGGTAACAGTCAAAAACCTCTGTCGATGTCAGCTGCCCCCGCTGCCATTCATCATCAAGTTGATTTGAACTTTAAAAACAAGAGCTGACGGATGAAAATTCTTGAAAACTGAAGAAAAAATAGAATCAGATTTCTTACGAAAACGTAACATATTATATACCGGCCATGTTCGTTCCTAAAGTGTAAAACATATTCACTAAAAAGAGTATACATATGAACAGGGGAAAAGTACATTGAACACATATTTTACATTTATTATACAAGCATTGTAACTATCTTTCATGGACTCTTATGTTAGGCTTTAAATTTTCGATCACCAATTTTATGGTTTTTGAAGAACATTCTATCACATCTAAGTCTAAATCCTAGGTCTTAATTATCAATTGTATGCGTCATAAATAACATTCAGTTACATCTAAGCAGACAGAAGAGCTTGATTAAATTCGCTTATTTTATCACGTATGTATTTTTCATTTTCCTCTATTTGCGCGAGCAATATGCTTCTCAATTTCTGTAAATTGGGCATTTCGTTACAGTCTCTTATGTTGAGTAACGCGCCAAAGTAATGATCCCAAACGTGTTTACGGAAGTATCGTGGCATTCGTGTTTTGATGTGCCAGTTGATAATATCCTTTTCAACTTCCATGTATTTACCAAACAACATAACATGTGTCGTACCAGCAACACCGTACAGATCCGGTTGGAATGTCCAAGGACGTTTTTCGATCATCTCTATACATGTGAAGCACTCGGTTGTTACCACCTGCGAATGAAACCGCTTTTAAGAATACAATTCAAATAGCTTTGCCAATATTTCGACAATCCTGAACTATACATAGGTAGCTTTACAATTCTGTTAAACGCGTTTCATTTGATCACTTGATAACCAAATATTGTTCAGTCTATGAAATATTGGAAAAGTTATTCGAAAAAACATATCTGTAACCATTGTACCTTTGTGAATGTTGTGTTAGGTCGAAACAATTTCAAATCAATGGACACGCCAAAATCTATTAACTGCACACAAGGAATCGAGGAATCCATGTTAATTCTGCAAGAAGCATTAAAATATTGTTATTCAATATTTTCAAGTTTGATATAAAAACTTACGGTGTCATCAATAAGAAATTATCTGGTTTTATATCGGCGTGGATTATCATGCAACTGTGCAGATGATCAATGATTGACAAAATTTGCGTCGTAATGATCATAGCGATAAACTCATCAACGTTTTTGTTAGTTGTGCGTTTTATCAAGTTACACACATCCAGAATATTGCCATACTTCGAAAATTGTGAAACTAATATACTGGCATTATTGCCTACTAGAGCGTACTCTATTTCCATGAAACCGGGTAGCTATTGAAAAATAGGATAAATTAAATGCAAGTACTACGCGATTGAATTTAGTTTTATGCTTACAATATCATCGTAATTGATTCGGCTTCTGAGTTCAAGACAAATGTAATATTCCCATAAATTCGCCGGTCGCTCTTGTTTCAATGCAATAGTCTCCCCGTTTTTTAGTTTTTTGCCGCTGAAAAATATACATGATTAGTAAAACATTGATCGAAAGGACAACATTTCGATATTTCAACTAACCAAAAGATAGTTCCAAATGTTCCTTCTCCAATTTTTTTAACTATTGCGAACTTTTCGTCACGGATTTCCAGAACCATTCCTTTACTTAATGGTTGAACCTTATTCACGAGAGTGCACGTTGTCAGGTCCTCAATGTAACCCATAAAATCGAGCTTTTCCAGGAACGCTTCTTGTAGCTTTGGATCAAAAGGATCAATTTCTCGAAAATTTGTATGATACTGAATGAAATTTGTTGTACTGTTGAGGTCAATCTCTTTTCGATGATAGTGGTTGTTGGCTGGATTGAAGTTTTCATCGATTTCCTCCCATTTTTGTGTGTTTTCCTCTAGATTTATTTGTTTCTGTATGTAGATGCTTTTTCCAAGCTCATCACTGTCGCATTCATCTATTAAATCTATAATTGGCGGTGATTTGAACAAAGGTGCTGGAATTTTAAATTCATTGGTTTCCTTTTTACCCTCCAGGGACAATTTACACATTTCTACTTCATTCATACTAATATCGTGATCCAAATCACCACCCAGGTTTTTTTTTACATCAGGACTAATTTCTGTTCTCTGCTGGTCAGGAATGTCAAATTGAGTGAATCTACCGGGAAGTAGGGTGGAATTTTTCATGTTGGCCATGTTGAGAGAAAAGATTTCCGTATTTAAATCCTCTGACGAGCGAATATTTTGTGGTGAAGGGAAATCATCCAAATTAATCGCGCCCATGACACTTTGAATAATTAAGGGTTTTTGATCGGCGTTGACGACTGTTTTAGGAGGACTCAAAACGGATTCTATATCGAGAGATTTTTCCTGCTTAATTATTGCTACATTTTTTTTCTTGGGAGTCTTGGAAAAATCAGCCAGATCAAACGACGAATGATTATGAATGTCGGTAATTTTATTAACTTTTGTGCCTACAGGTATACCTTTTGGAACTATGACTTTTTTAGGCGATGGTGTTTTTAAGAGTAATTCAAATAGAGAATCCTCAGCATTGGGTGGTTTTTCGCTGTTAGTCGCTAGTCTGGTGGAGGGTCCGGGTACATGTTTAACAAGCGGAAGCGGAACAGTGTTAGTTCTCTCAGTGGTCATTTTAAATGACATAAGTGAACTCATACCAACTTCTCGTTGCGGTAGTTCAGAGATATTTTTACGCAACACGTTGGTTGTAGTTGCTGTACCATCTTCGTGTATTTGGAAAACATTTTCAGTAATCGGCGTTGTACAACCTTCTTTGTTTTCTTTATCATCAGGCATATTTTTAAGGGGTATCGCATTTTGAGAGATAAGTGGAATTTTAGCCATAGTTTCTGTGCTATCAATGTGTATGATGAATGGGCTTACTGCAACCGGTTTGATTGTTGGTAACACATCTTGGGCGGTTTCTGGCACTTTAAATGCTGCATCCGAAGAAGTTAAATTTTTAACTGCCTGTTTCATGTTCACGTTACTGTGATTGATTGACCTTTCTTGTTCAAATGCAGTACTGGGTGAAATGAACTCATCAAAAGGTGGGGAAGGAACCGACGATTTCGTACTGCATCCACCAGATATAGTACTAGTTTCAGTTCGTTCCATGATCGTAGACAACTGCTTTGGTGCTTGAGTGACATTCGAACTGGCTGATGCGGCCGATTCAGGATCAGAACTGTCTTCTCTTACTCTCATTTTTTGCTGTTCTGACTGAGCGATATTTTCATCTTGTTGTTGAATTTGATTCATGTCTTTGCCAGCATCAAAAGACAACTTTTGTCGGGTCAAATTGGTTTCAGCTGATCTGATGGATTTCACATCCACCGGAGTACTTTGACTTTTAACAAACATATTGAACATTTGTGTTGAGCAAGTTTCATTTGGATAGTAATTATTGGTGTCTTTAGTCTCGGTCGGTTCATCTTCATCGACAAAAATCGGTATTGTGATTTTGATTTTCGGCTTAACGTCGGTTGGCGCAACAAACTTTGTTTCTTCATCGGATGCGGCTTTCCCTTCAAACGAAGGTTTTTTTCTTCGTCCGCTATTCAAACCAGGCGATTCTTCCGAACGACGTTTGTTTATATCTTTTTTTATTGCCCCAGTATATTTGACGGACTGTTCTTCAACTTTTTCCGGTGAGCTATTAGTACTAGATGGCACTAACGGTGGATCTTCTGATATTTTTTCAAGCGAAGTAGGTTTTATATGAAACACAGACTTAGTAGTTGCAATCTTTTGAATAGGGCCTCTTGGAGGAGCAATGGATATACGTTTAGTTTCAATAATGGTTTCGTCCATATCTACTATCAGCATATCGTCGTCATGTTTCTTGTTGATGTGACCTGGAATGAGTGCATACATTATAAGCTCGGTTATAAAATGGTGTACGATTTTGACACCACTTTTTTACATTTTTTGTGGTAATGATCTTAAAAAAATTCTCAACAATATGTGCTTGTGTGCAACATATAGCTTCTAACTTTAGCTTTCATAGACACTAGATGAATTTTTTTTAGCTGGTTTTTTTTCGAAGTTTGTTTTTCGATTTTTTTAGACGCGACATAGACTTCGAATAACGTAAAATGAAATGATGTAGCTGAATTTTGTCTGAAATTCATAATTGAGTTACTAGGTTTCTAAAACTATTGAATTTTATAAAAATCGTTTGAAAAAAAGAGAGCTATAGCGGATCTAGTCAGGAGTGTAAAATCGACACTCCAAGAACTCGGCTAAAAAAATCTGGGAAGGATTGGGGTCAATGTTTTTCATTTTTGACGCTTCAATACAACATTAGAAGGTTTTTTTGTTTCGATTATAGTCGTTTTACCATCTTTATGGCATTCGCGACTTTATCAATGTTGCAATTGGGGGATCGTTTTTGACAAACTTATCCGGTACAACTGTGTTCGATGTTTCGTCTTGGGCTCGAACTTGCGGACATCGGCTCAGGAGACAACAGACTTGCCAACTAAAGGGATTTCGCGTCATGAAACTGTTTCTGTTTTATTAAAAAACGCATTCCAAGTTTCAGAAAATATAGGTAATCGATTGCCTATTTGAATCTAATCTTTTTTATAACAAGTACCTACCTATTCCGAGGAAAAAACTAAGTTCCTAAAACCCTTAAAAATAAGCATAATTTCTTCCGTGATAAGTAAATATATGTTTTCCGCGATTGTTACGTGAAAAATGAATGAATTGGAATGCCCCTTTTTTCTTATTTTGTCTATTCGCCGAAATTCGAGCACCCTTTTGATACCAGAATGACTGTTTGCCTTTTGGATAACTCACCACAGAAACATTATTAAGGCTAATTTTTGTTTGAAAAGCAGCAAGGTACAAGTAATCTGAGTGAACATATTTGCCTTGCAAAATGGATTTGAAAATATAAGAATGCCCTTCGATCCCAAAATAACTATCGGACTTTTTGTTCGCTATGAAATTTGGACGATAAAAATCTTCGCCAGATTAAAATAAACAAAAAATACTTTTCGATCCCGGGATGAAGATAAATAAAATATGAATGAAATCACTAAAATTTGAAAAGGATCATAGTAATTCGATTTGTTTATATTTGGCGCATCCGCCTTTTAAAAATATGATACCGAATTGTTGTAATTCAAGACCACAACTTTCTAAACTTTTTTTTATTCATACAATAATTCAAGATTCAAACTTACGTTTTAATGTCCCATCTTTTAGTTTTTGGAAACGCAACTCCTCTATTGATAGTTCTTCGTTAGGAAGTGAGGCATAGATCTCCTTAATTTTCGTTTGAATTCCAACGCATTGATGAATATCAGGTATTTCTGTTTTCATATCATTTTTGAACTTGTATTCTGAAACATGATACGGGTGAAGCCGAATTCCCGCTTGAGCGCCGTTGCCCCAGATAGGTTCATACTGTCGCACTAAAGCATTGTTAATCCCTTTACGCTTAAAGTAGTGGTAGGCATGGAGTTCCTCCAGACTGAAGTCTTCCTTGTCACCGCAACAGTAAAGTGCCAATTTGTCATACATTGGAAATCCACCTGGTTTGTCGTCGTCACATGCTTTAACGATAAAAGGTTTCTGTGGGTAATTAGTTGGTTTGTGGTTTGATGGTAATTTTATCGGACTATCATAATTGTTCACTGTCAATGGAACTGGTTCCAGTTCGATTGAGTCTTCTGGAATCGCAAAAGATGGACCGTGTGATGTTGCAAAAAGCGGTCCGCGTTTTTTGTTACACTTAGCGTTAGTCCAAGGTCCGGGTTCACGTACATTTTCGCGATCACGATTCATATTAACCAGCGAATGTACAATGGAATGGTTTTTAGAAGAAGCATCTTTTTCGTTATTTCCTTCTGTATGGATTGCTATTTGAGCATTGTTTTGCGAATGGACAGGGTTTCTCTGTTCAACTATTCCAGGGCCAGTGCTACGTACGGCTAATCCAGTTCGAGTACTGCTAACGTGTTTCTTATTGTGTGTTCTTAAGGAAGTCAAGGCATTTCGGCGTTCTTCCAATGTACTTTTGAATTTCATTTTTGAAGACTCGTCTTTATGCAGCATGCGTTGTGACATTGAAAATCCGAACTGTTGATGCGCTTGTTCCAATTCTTCTCGTGGTTTAGCACCGGCATCAAATCCTCTCTGATATATTGCCTCTGTTTGGGAAAAATTATCCTCTGCGTCGTAATAGTATGCCCATCCGATGTACATCTCGGCACATAGTGTTCCAATTCCACGTTCATACAACTCTTGATATAGTTCTTGCGGGGCTGATTGAGTATCAATCTAAAAATTTGCAAAATGTCATGTCAACTTGATAAGAACAGATATTTTGAATATAGGTAAGTACGTTAATATTAACATTTGATTTTTTTTATGATTAAAATTTATTAACGTAGGCTACAGATTTCAAGAAATACAAACATATAGAAATTTGTTATGGTTCACGAAAAAAACAAACCGTTTTCAAAAATTCTTAAAACGTTTCAATCGATATTTGTGGAGGGTCGATTCGGAGGATTGGTCGATTTCTGATCAAAAAATTGGTAAATCCATCTCTAAAATTTATTTTTTTTTAAAATTAAATCGGTTTCTGAATATAGGTAGATAATGAAAAAATCTAAACAAACGGCACGCATGCCATTTATGAGATGACTAACGTGCCTTTAGAGATGACTATGTGGGTTACCTTGTGTTTTTATTCGAATAATTTATGTTATGCTTTTCGTGAAAGAATTACCAATTGTCATTTTTTTTCTTTTAAAGGGTTTACCACATGTCATCTTTTTTAGTTTTTTTTTGGCAAAAAACAGCACTTCCTCAAGCGTTCTTAAAAACAAAAAATAGTAATAAAAACCGATCTAGCACAACCCTTCGCGAACCACTTCTTACGGCTAAGATTTTTTATGAAGCACTTCCTTTTCTGAGCTTGAGCGTTCAAGTAATAATGTTTTTATGGGAAGTTTTTCAACTAAATTATATCTAAATGAAGAATCATGAATGACATGAAATGCTAGACAATGTTATATTATTTTCGCTTGTGAAAGCTTTTTGTCTTAAAACAGTTAAATTTTTAAATGTTACCTTTACTTGGGAAAATCAATTATAGTCCGAAAAACGAAAATATTTAATACTCACATGTTTAATGCAAAGTTTGATAAAACGATGATCTTGTTGATAGCGTGTGTCGTTTTCAAATTTTCTAATGCATTCCAGTAAAATTGCATTATTGGAAGTATGTTTTCCTCCACACGATAGGTTAGTTTGTTCAATCCAACATATGTAGTCGTACCAGGGCTGCAAAGGATCTTCTCCTTCATATTTCTCAATGCGTTCTTCATAAGAGCTGAAAAAATACCGTAAAACACAATTGTCTTTAAAACGGTTTTAATGACTACATAAAATGAGAAAGGTAAGAATTTATATTATATTATAGTCTCATAAAATTCATGAATACCTTTTTTTTCAATGTTTATTATAAAACCGTTGTGATTAATGATTCTTTTTAATATTTTTACACATTTGATTTGTACCTTAAAATGCTTACATTTTTTTCATTCTCGATAAGTGCATAAATTATAATTAAAAAAGCCACTGGTCACATTTCACAGGCTACATGCCCAATAAATAAATAAAAAAATAAATGCGGCCCGCTTGACCACATTCAAAATACATAATGCAAAACTAAAGTACCGCTTGGCCATCAGAAAAATTATTAAAAAAGTGTTGATGCATTGAGTGTTTAACAATTAAGTATAACTAATATTTAGGTAAAAAAAATCTAATAAATTTAAAATTATGTATTCCATTTTTGTTCTTGTTTATTATATTGATTCTTACTTTTCAACAAATACTCTTATTGTTTTTTGTTGGTGGCCTTCCAGGTTTTGAAAAATATTATATGCGGCCCACGGATCTTGAAATACTCCATTAAGGGGACCCGCTCACTTTCATGAGTTTAACATGCCATCGTTATTTGGTTGCTAAAACAGGCTTCAACGAGTTGGGCTTCAGAGTTTGGGGTCTGAAGACTTTCTGAATTCTGAATTACAGCAACCAAAACAACGCATCAATTGCCTGTGTTGAAAATGGAAATTTCCATACCTGCGCTCCTTCAATATCTGCGACTCGGAACTAAGAGCCGTTTCCAATCGTTCCATATTTCTTCCTCCGCGCAGCGGTTGGATGTTTTCCTTCGTCTTTTCTAGATTATCCATACCGTTTTTTGATTGCTATCACCTAAAACCGTTCACTTAAACACAGTTTTCAGTATTAATACGAAAAAGAATAAAAATTCAAACGGCTAATCGATGGCGACGGCTTTCAATTTTCAAATTTCTTCTTCTTCGTTTTTTGTTTTCAAGAAAGACTACACGCTCCCGTTTCAAACTTCAAAACTGAGTAATTCGCGATGCCAGGCTGATGGGCAGGGGTGTCAGGTGTCCTGATTTTTCAGGATTTGTCCTGATTTTCGAGAGGCCGTCCTGATTTTTCAAAAACGCTTGAATTGTCCTGATTTTTGAAAAATGACCCTTAAAATGTCCTGATTTGTCCTGATTTTTTTTAAAAATATCCCAATTATAATTAAATTTGAAGAGAACAACAAAAAAATCTTTAACAAAATAGTTAAACCAGTTAAACAAATGATAATATTTGATTCGAATGACGTTTATATGATGTTTTTCGATTTTAATTGCAGGCCAGCTAAGGTTATTCTCGCTTCAGTTGCATAATTCGAGGCGTCTTCAGCACCTATATTTCGCCTTTAATTATGCAATCTAGAAGAACTGCCTTTTATTTTCACCAATTTGGTGGTGTCCTGAAAAATCCTGATTTTTTTCTTCGCAGTGTCCTGATTTTTGACAAATCGACCTGGCACCTCTGCTGATGGGTCTTCGTATCATAATAGAAAAATGCATTTGCACCAACACAATTTTTATTCATCTCAAAATCAAAGGAAATTTGTATTCGGTGCGCTTTACTTTGGAATATAGATCTTTTTGCTAATCGCGCCACTAGGCCTTTTTTTATACCAAGTTTGTGGCCTTAGCTTGTGCACCAGAACCAGAACACAAATTTTTCTGATTTTCTGACTTCTGATATATCTCAAACACCTGGCAACCCTGGACCTTTAGCCATGGTCAGAGATGCCAGTTGGTTTTGTCAAAAATCAGGTCAACATGAAGAAAATTCAGGATATTTCCAGACACAACTAATTTTGCTTAAATTGCATAAAATTTAATAGTATTTAAGTATTTAATACTGGTATTGTAGATGCCTTAACTTATGCACTGAGCAAGCTGAATCTTGGCTGGCCGCCAAGTTAGGCTGATGACATAGTGAGAGCGATGCGATGCGAATTGGCGAACGCGGCCAATGCGAACTCTAGCGCGGCGGAACAAATTGACATCTGCTTCGCCGCGTTGAGTATGTCAGGTTTAAGCGATTCGCATACATTTTCTTCAAATGTGGTTCGCCGCATTGAATCGCATTCGCCAGTTCGCATCGCATCGCACTCACTATGTCATCGGCCTCATATGGAAAAACATCGTTTCACTGAACCGAACATTATTATCGGTTTAACTATTTTATTACAGATTTGTTCGTTATCCTGATAATTTAATTACAGTTTAGATATTTTATTGAAAAACAGGACAATTGAGTACATTTAAGACCAATTTAAAAAAAAATCAGGAGAAATAATCAGTTTTTAAAATCAGGACAGGACGGTCTATCGAAAATCAGGACACCTGGCACCTCTGCTCAAGAGAGCTTTTGGTTTTGAATTTAAACTCTCGCGCGCAAAGTGCTGGGTGGCGGTGGAGATGCCATCAGATCACTGAAAGCACCCAAAGCACCATGATCGATTATGGTATGTGAATTAAATTTTCTGTTCCTCGGTAATACCTATAGACACTATAAATTATAATGTCTATAGTAATACCTACCTTATCTAAATCATATTAAATTTTCATTTGTTGTAAATATAGAAAACGAATTTTTGGACCAACTGTTGAAAGACTCCCAGAATGAAGCAAAAGTTCTTTCACTTATGCACAGTGATTTGCGCACCAAAAAGGAACAGTTATCAGGATTGAGGACCGATTTCTGTGAGTTGTCTAGCAGGTTTCAGAGCATTGCTGACGATGTTTTTAAAACTATTGCGGAAAATGAAAAATTGCGTGGAAAAATTCAATTTATGAAAGAGGAAAGATCTAGAGAAGAAATAAGTAAGTTGTTAAAAATCACTTAATAATCCTTGTTACAAAATCATAAAATTAGTTAACTAGGAAATGAATGTTAAACGTAATCTTATCATTCTGAGGATTTATCTTGTTCTTTCACATTATTTACCTATTTATCATTCAATTATTATCAAATGGAATATTTACTTTTCAGAAGCTATGTCACGAGATGATTACCTCAACGATAAAATGGAAAAAGTTCGAAACGATCTATTATTGGTTACTAATGCACTTAGAGTTGATATTCACTTTGGAGAACAATCGCTAAAGGTGCTGATCATTATTTTTAACTAATTAAAATTTTGTATCCTACTATTGTACATATCTGATCAGAATTTGCGTTGAAGAAAATATAATAGGTGAAATATGAATCTCACCATGATTTAATCTTATCTTTCTCATTACAGCTGATATTTTCGGATTCAGATCGAACAGTGGTTGAGATAGAAATGAATGGGGTTTCTTTTGAACGTGAGTACTAACAATCCAATTAAGTTTGAATTTTGTATAGATGTAATATTATTTTTCAGTTCGTTCTATTACACCAAAACATCATAACCAAGACAAGATTCAGCGCAGGCTAAAAGAAACCGGCGATTTCCCCGCATTTCTTGCTGCATTCCATAAATATTTGTTTAGAAAAATGTGATTTCGATACCAATTAAAGGTTTATATATTTTTTTATTTCAATGCAGTTTAAATACAATAAATAAATCACGTAATATCGCACTGCTTATTGAAGACAATCACAATTGGTTGAAACATAGTTTGTGTAGCCACAATGCTCTCAAATATGTTCATTTTAAAGCTCGCAAAATTATACAAAAACATGTGGATATCCCAGTGACCTGCTCGTATTTTGCTTAGTCCTGTGTACTGTAAATCCATTCAAGGGCACGTTTTATCCGCCTAATATTGGCTCGAGCCAAGAAGCTCGATATTAACAGATACTCAGGATAAGTGCGGCGACCCATTGTGCCAGTGCCAACTTGCAAACGACCTTCGCAGAGAATTTTGGTCGTCAAGCTAAGCAGCCACTGAAGAATGTCGTTACTGGAAGGAGTGAAGTTTTTCAGCCAAGAAGACGGACACCACAAATAAAGCTGCATTACGTTTGCTGCTACATCAGCACTGAGGCGCTGTTGAAGATAGTTTACATTAGTTTAAACCTTTTCCTCGACAAAATACGTCTTCTATTACCTTGTTTGGATTGCGGCACAGTATGTTTTCGACCAACAATTTGACTATATTTGGAACGTTATCACTCAAATCCGGCAGATCGGTTTCTTTGTAATCTGAACTTTTCAACGCTGTTTTGTTATCCTGCTAAGAATATCTATTAATCTTTATGTTTGAAGTGATTGTATTACAATGTACCTTGTTCCCATAAAATGGGTTTGTTGAACCGAAAATTTCATATGCAATTGTGCCGCAAGCCCAGAGATCTGCTTTATTGTAATCTAAGACTGAGAAAGTCCCCGGTTGTTTGGTGATAATCTCAGGTGCCATCAATGCGGTATTTCCGCCTTTATCCATTTCTTGCGATGTATACGGAATTTGAAGGCCGTTTGTTTTATCAGCGATACAACAGCCAAAGTCCGAAAGAACCAGAGACGGCGGCATGTCCTGTCGAAGCTCAATCAAGATATTATCACTCTTTAGGTCTCGATGGGCCACTCCATAGCGGTTCATGTGGGCAACTGCTTCGAGCAGCTGGGTGAACAATAAAATCCGCGTGCGCATATCCATTGTAGTTGTTTGAGTAAGATAGTCTTGCAAACTACAATTGTATCTCTTCATCAATAAAAACAGGCTCATATTGCGACCATACCCTGATGGGTTGAGCCTAGGAGGAAGAGCCATTGGGTAAAGTGTAGATGCCATTTGTAAGTCTGGAACTTGATCGCAGAAAACACCGTACATTTCTACTATATTCGGATGAGGGGGCAGAAATGCTGTTTGATCCATCAATCTAAAAGTAATATTACATATTATTTACTTAGTATCAGCATAGCATACCGAAATATGTCCTGCCTTTTCTCCCAAGTATCCATTTCGGAAATATTGCGCGATTTTGCTGGAACGGTTTCTTTATACATGGCTTTAAGGATCGACATTGCATTGCTCTGAATATCATAGTTGAACATCATTTTCAGCGCCAACGGATATTCTTCCAGTGAGGCATCCATGTTGTACTCGTGGAGCTGAAAAAATCTTAAGCTTTAATTTATTTCGAAAGCTGCATCTAATTTTTTAGGTGATAAAGATGACTATTGAGATTTTTGTTTTTTCTCGAATTTAAAGATAAAGTGTTCAGGTGAAAAGGGCGCTAGCCTTAAACTATTGAATGAACACATACCTTCTCCATTAAATCAGATTCCATATATTGAATATCATTATAGCTGTCAATTGCATCCGATAGTAAACGGGACCGCTCTAGAATTACAGATTCACTATCAAAACGAACTCGCCTTTTGTTTGAAATGTTTGCATCTCTCTGCTCTCCTCTGGCCCCTGAAGCACTCTTTTGAAAGTCGTTGAACGCCACTTCATACAGATTGTGTTGCAGATTATTCGATTTATTGAAATGTGCTTGAAGATTATCAACACTGCCCCCGATACCTTGAGCGAACAGATTAGTATTTGGACTTTGGCTCATTTGTCTGGTTTGGGGTATGAACTTAAAATCATCTTCTTTTTGTGAATGCGCTGGAATTGGGTCATTATTATCTTGGTCTTTCAATGCGGCCGCATATACTACTGCTGAACAACCTTTGGCCAAAGGTGGGCCAATGTCTATTTGATTAAGACCCAACTCTTCGTCTAATCGTTTTTCAATATCACGCTCGCTTGATTTGGTTTGAAAGTATGTTATTGCGTTCTAGAAAATAAAACAAAGATTTGTATATAATACAATTTGTATTACAGACACAAAATTTTTGATTGATACCCTTATTTCCCAACAAACAGCTTCTAATTCATCATCTTTCGTTAGGACTCCATCGCCAGACGCAAGACTTACTCCAACTAGCGCGAAAAAAGGAGCAGAATCCCCAAACATTAATCTGTAATTTAAAAAAAACATCATAGAAAGAAAAATCACATTCACATCACATCACAACACTCCATTTAAGCAACCACCAAGCAATTATTTACTCGCTGAGAATGCCTACTCAAAAATTCACTATTGATGTACGATATAAATATGAATCTGAAATTGGGCAACCACTTAAAGGATTGTTGGAAGAACAAAACATTTAATCCATCTATTGATTCCTCGTTTTTTGAACAAGAAATAAAGTCTTGTAATCTCGTCATACTACTCGATTCTGATTATGAAGTTTACGACGATGGATAAACGTGGATAAACCTACGAATTTTTCTTCCTGTATATAGGTACCTGAGCATATTTCAAATTAGTTTTTCCAATCCCCAAAAAACTTACCGTTTTGCCGCTTGAGCCCGGAGTTCTGCGGAGTAAGGATTTGTAACACGATTCAGGACATTATCAACAAATAAACGTCTGGCTTGGCTACCGATCCGGAAAAAACTGTTTCCTGTGCGCAATTGATGGATAGGAGCTCCCGCTGTGCTGACCGATTTCAGCTCACGGGGAATCGCTCGATTACGTCCTTTGTCCAGGATACTGGTGTGTATATCGCGTTTGAAGAAACTGTGCACCAGCAATCGACCATGTTTGTAAAGCCGAGTTGTAAGGAGCCGAAAGGACATTTTCTATTTGCGTAATTGATTTGTTACAATTTGCGAGAAATGGCGATGTTTATTTGGGAAACTTTCCAACCGAACTTCTGTACAAACCTTCAAGATAGGATTTGAAACTTAACGAAGACAATAGTGCTGACCAACCTAAAGTAAATTGATAGTAAAAAAACGTTTAGTTCTTGAACAGATTTCAAAAAATAAAATTTTAATTACAACCAGAGCTCTGGACAGGAAAAAATGAAAATTTTCATACTCGTTGTTGTTGTTGTATTTTGAAGGGTCGATTGACGACGACGTACTGGGTTGCCAGGTGCCCAGATTTGTCTGTAAAACCAAGACTTTTGACCCTTCGTCCAGATATTGGTCAGACACAGATTTTGCCCAGATTTTTGCTTAGAGTGCCCAGATTTTACAGACTTTCAAAATTTAGTGATGAAATCGATATTCATGTATCGAATTTGATCCGTAAGTGCCAGATTAGACTGTAAATCTCGCTTGTATTCATGGGTATTCGACCAATCATTCATTAAATTTTTTTTTAAATATGACTGGCATGGTACGTGGGAGGAAACAGTGTTAGTTATATAGTTCTCAACTCAAAAATAACCCGAATACAAGCACCCCCCCCCCTCCCCCGCTCACACGCATCGGCAAAACTCTTGTTCAGTACCAAATTTGTGATATCTTCCTTGTGCACAGACACGCACAGACTTTTTTTCAAAATTGCCCAGATTTTTTATCCTCAACACCTGGCATCCCTGACGACGTAATTCCTTTTTGTGGTGACAGTTCGCAGGTGCCGGTTTTTAAATCCAAATTCTACGAACGAGAACATGGGGTGAGGCGAAATTTTTCGTGTAGCTGCACGGTCGAGAAATTGACTCAAAATCCGTTTAAGGATATAGCAAAAAAACCTATTGAATTTTAGCGTATTTTTGTTTCTCGACGGAAATCTCTCAGGGAATGAACAGAAAGTTAATTTTTTTAAAGGTTCAGAAAGAAGGTTTGTTTATAGAAATGTTTCAACATGTTTTTAAAACCCTTTTTTAAGATAATATTATAAAATACAATTTCTTCTGGACCATAAAAAATATTTTTGATGCCAACAATTTGTACGCCACTGTCCTCAAATGCATAAATTCGACTTCCCAGATTTATGAACTTCTTCAAAAAATACGATTTGGTTTGTGGTTCTGCATGAAATGCGAATTAACCTCGAAAATATCTAAATTTTGGTGGAAATTTTAATTACTGGAAACTATTTCCAAGCATATTGTAAGCTTAAAAATGAAAAATATTGGAAGAAGACACATCTAATAGTCCGAATAAATCATTTAACACGCAAATTTCGAGTTCATTAACAGTAAAATGTTGAATTGATAAATCATCTTTTCTCGTAACTATTTTCTTATTCGAGTTTTGGAATGATTCCAAGCTCTTTATTAAATATATTTCATACTGAAATCAATTGTTTCAACACTAACTTTAGTTCCTTAACACTAATTACTGAACTTTTTTAGGCAAATGACGAAAAACGTAGATTTATTTAGCAATTTAGACCGCGGAAGCTGGTAAACGAGTGCACATACACGCAGAAAAAAATAGTTGTTAAGGAAAATTCCGTAAAAACGAAGAATTTATTCCTTTGATTTTGGGACAAATAAAATAACTTAGATTTAAAAATATTTTCTTTCTGAAAATAATCAGCCTTCCAATAAATGGGACAAATTTGAGTTCGGCAGCCGAACTTCTTTTTGAGTATGCCTATCTGAACTTAGTTTTGCGATTGCCCAGTCGAACTCAAAGTTGAGGGCTGCCACTAAAGTGTTGCAACCAAAACAACTTAATTTTAAGTTTAAAAAAAGAGCGTGCAATAATACAAAAAAAAAATATTATTGTTATCTATTGTTATCAGCTCTACCGGCGATTAAATATTGTCGTAAACTGTAAAATGAATACATTTCTGAAACATTGTAGAAGTCTGCTTAATAAAAAGGTAATTATTGCTGTATTTTCCTAATTCAATAACTTCAATTTAATTAAATGTGAATATTGCTATTGTTTAATCCTACCGAATTGTTGTGTCCCGTTTGTTGAAGCTCTCAAAAGTAAAATTAAAAATAGAAGTAAAATTGAAAACTTTAAGTGTTCATCCAATCAAAAAAGTATTTCTCTCAGTATCTGATAGATTAAAATATTAGTAATCTTCCGGTACAAATAATTCGGAACACTTGGCTTTGCCTCTTGATCTGCATAGTTAAGTATAGCCTTCTTTTTATTAAATTCCTTCTATCTACTTTGCTTGAATGAATCCAATAGGTATTCCAATAAGTGTAGGTAATATCGAAAGAAAGTAAAACGATTTAAAAAAAAAGATAACTGCACTAAAATAAAGTAGCAATAAGGACCAAAATCAACAATTAATCCCTCTGCAAAATTATTAAAATTTTAAAAAAATGTAATAAGCTTTTTTATATTTTGTTTGAATAATCTGAAACTGTTTTTGATTGTATTCTTATCGGATTGATTGTTTGTTTTATTGATTTTATAGAGGCATTAAATTTACTTTCATTTACATCTAAAATTATCAAATAGATTGAAATTTGATTATTTACATGCATTATATTCGTTTCAAAATTACGGTCTTTTTTTATTACAGGTCACGAAAACAGTAATTATTGGAAATGAGAGCTGCGATTTGGACTCAGCTGTATGCTGCCTATCACTCGCCTTTTACCTATGGAAGTATCCCAATTTGATCACCCGAATTCCGTATGTCGAAAACGTTCTTCCAGTATTGAACGTTCCACGGGAAGAGTTGGTGTTGAAAACGGAAGTGGTGTATTACTTAAAATCAAACCAAATCAATACTGAAGATTTGATTTGTCGCGATGAAGTGAATCTAGAAAACAATGTTGATAACTCTATCAAATTTATACTGGTTGATCATCATATAACTGGACCTAATCGTGAAATCATTGCTACTGTTGATCACCGTCCAGTGGATCCTAGAGCACAGTTCGAACAAAACACATTTAAATTTATTGAATTAGTAGGATCGTGCTCATCTCTAGTAACTAAACTAATATACGATTCAGAAAATGTTGATCGCGATGATAATGAACATTCAACACCTCTTAAGTTGCTGTATGGTAAGTCATAAACATTTGAAGCCATCTTCATTTATATATAACAACAATTTTCGTTTTACAGGTGCAATTATCCTTGATACTGTAAATTTTTCTGAGGCCGCCGATAAAGCCAGAGCATTAGATCATGATATGGCTAAATTTATTGAAAGTTTCCTGAAAATATCTAACGTGCCAGATTATCGCGACAACCTCTTCAAAACACTGGTAGATCAAAGAAGTGCTATTTCAGGACTTGATACGTATCAAATTTTGTTGAAAGATTTAAAATTATTATCTAGAAATGGTCGCACAGTAGCTATTCCTGGCTATCCAATGTTAGTTCAAGAGTATATAAAATTACAAAATTCTGAAAGTAACATAATTAAATTTGCTGGCAATACTTCTTCAAATGTGGTCGTCCTGATGGGCATGAAAGTAAACAATGTTGATGGTTCTATGCGAAGAGATCTTGGAATAATCAATATTGATGATAGCAAGTTAGCTGAAATGGTAAGAAGTACATACACAAAAATTCAAAACAATAAGCCTTTTTTTTGTTACAGATAATTTCAAAAATACTTACTAACGAGTGTCCCAGTTTTCAAGTTTCTACACTAGACTGCATGTTTTTGAATGGTACCTTTCTTGAACAAAACAATATAAAAGCATCGCGGAAGCAACTATTGCCATTAATAAATGAATGTTTGGATACTGCACGGTAATCCGGTATTTGCTTCATTGCAACTGATACCACATTATACAAAACCTTCAACAGGGCTAAACATTGTGGATGATACGCCAACAAGACGCTAGGTCGGATGTGGGCAGTGGTTGAGCTGAATAGACTGAGTTATAACATTGGGAAGGGAGGGGGGGTGTGATGGCTTGGTCACAATTTTTACACCTAAAAACACCTTTTTCTGCTATACTGTTGCAAGCTACAGTTATTTAGAATTAGCTACCCACATTTCCCTCGAGCAGAACACCAAATATTTAGAGTGCAGGTTTATAACGCCTAAATTGCCACTATCTGATAAACCACCTCCCACCTGGATGGAATTGCATCGCCGATGAAAACATCAGAGCGCAATTTTTCTCTACTTCGCAGCGACCTTTCCCTTTGAACAATCGGGACCTGAATTGTTAAAAGGGAAGAGAGAGTTTTGGGAGAAAGCAGAACTATCAGGAAAATAAGAATTGGTTAAGAAAATATGTCGGGCAACTTCGTTAAGTATTCGCTTTACGCAGTTCCGGTAAAAGAATGAATAGACGGCTGCAATTTTCTGCAGACCTGGAGCAGTTCGATCATTTGGTCTGAAATCGTGGATTGAGTCAGGTGTGTGGCTAGAGTTTCGATTAGTAGAAGGTAAAACGTAAGGTTTTTTTTATGGGAAAGGGATCACTAATTGGTTCTGTTCTGACCTAGATTTTAGGGTCATTCGACAGGCTGTGGGAAAAAAAACCTCGCAAACCGTTCACAAAAACCGATTTGCGAAAAAGGTAAAAGTTTGTGGGAGGGAAATGTGCACGCAATAATCCCTTACGGTTTCGTTTAGGTTTACTTGTGAGAAGGAGGCGACAAGTACCCGACGTACGCACCAACAACACCTTCCCCTGGCTAAACAACAAAATTCATCACTCGGACCAACTTTTTCCGGAGCAAACCCCACTGGAAATCCTGACTCCGTCAATTTAGAATTCGTCTACAACAACCACGGGATTCGAAATTGAACGGAAACGCCCGTAAAAATTAGTTTCCCACCATCGTCGCGACACTCGTTGAAGAAGGCCAGCACAACAACATCTGGGTTCGACATCGAGCGACAACACCACTAGGTTCCGCTAAAGCGGAAGTAACATCAACTGTTCCCCAAAACATCTCCGAATCGAGCCTGATTTTCCGATGAGCCGATAGAGAACGACACCGAAACAGCCTGCATCAACAACTCATCAAACTACAGATGCCGCAAGTACCCTTCCCTCTATATATTTAAGCGCCTAAATTTGGGTGGGTACTGAATTGTGTACAGATTTTCGGTTCGTTGATCCTATTGTAATCGAATGCCGTAAGGGATATGCACGACCACTATACCTTGGTCCCTACACACAAAATTTTCAAGGCCGAAATTTAGCAAAAATTTGCTCAAATTTGACCAGCTAGAAATTTAGCAATCAATTTAGCAATATTTTTAAACTATTATTTTAGCAAACGAGCGAAAAGTTAGCCGCCGCAATTTTTACTCAAATTTTTAGCAAAAACCGGAGGAAAAGTTCGCTGGTTCTGAAATGTCAAAATTTATTGTTTTTTTTTCTCTGGAGAATCAGGGATAATTTTTTTTTTTTTTTGTTAATTCTTTATTTGAAACGGCTCATACCTTTAGGCTTTAAGGAGCCAAACTCTTTTTGTTTTTTTTACAATAGTTTGCTTACTTCTAGTTCACTTTTTTTTTAAAGAAAAGAAAATAGATAGGGAAATATGAAAATAAAAAGAATTATAGACGAAGATCAATAGCTTTAAGGAAAAGATATATTTCGAACATGTAGTCCAAGTCTATCACTGCCAGCACATCTCTCACTGGAACATAGGGTGGTTTTCCTCGGGCCCGAAGGGAGTCTATGAAATTCGTTCTAGCGACAAGATGGACCTCGCACGACCAAACAATATGCTCGATGTCGTGGTAACCTTGGCCGCAACTACACAAATTGCTGCCAGCAATATCAAAACGATAGAGTACCGCGTCTAAGGAACAATGATTGGACATGAGACGGGAAAATATACGAATAAAATCCCGACTCAGGTCCAATCTATTAAACCATGGTTTAAGGCTTACCCTTGGGATTATCGAGTGCAGCCACCGACCATCCTCATCCTCGTCCCATTTGCGTTGCCAGTTGACAAGAGAGTTTCTTCGAACTGAAAAGTAAAATTCGTTGAAAGCGATTTCACGCTGATACGTGTCACCTTCCATCGCCCCCACCTTTGCCAGAGAGTCTGCCTTCTCATTACCCTCTATCGAACAATGGGAGGGAACCCAAACAAAGGTGATGGTAAAGCGACGTTTTGATAAAGCACTCAAACTATCCCGTATCTTCTCGAAGAAGTATGGCGAGTGCTTTCCCGGTTTTATTGAGTGAATTGCTTGAACAGAACTCAGACTATCCGTTACAATAAAGTAGTGCCCGACTGGCCTTGAAGCGATACTGTCCAAAGCCCAATGAATTGCTGCTAACTCTGCTATATACACAGAGCATGGTGACTCGAGGCTGTAAGAGGCGCTAGATATTTCGTTGAACACTCCAAATCCTGTTGATTCCTCTATAAGTGATCCATCAGTAAAGTACATTTTATCAGCATCGACGTGTCTATATTTAGCTTCGAAAATTCTTAGAATCAGAAGTGGACGATGCGGATCCGGGATTCCACGAATTTCCTGCTGCATAGACAAATCAAACTGGACAGAAGAATTATCGTAGTCTGGGCTACAAACACGAGCAGGAGAATACGAAGAAGGGTTTACACCTGCATTGACATGAGGACATGGTATATAGACATAAATCTTGTATGAAAATTTTGCTCAAGTAACCTTTCAAAATTAACGATCACCAATGGGTTCATGACCTCACACCTGATGAGGAACCGAAGTGATAGTAATCAGGGATAATGTTTGATTGTGAAATAGAATACACAAATTTCCTTCACTTTCATTTTATTTTTCACATTTTTTGCTATCTTCTCTCACACTTTTCGTACAACGGAAGTTCCGATTCCGGCGAGCCAACTGCCGAGCCGTTTACTTCAACGAATGCACCGGAGTGTGTGCCGGATGCAGTTCGTTGATATTCCAGTTGTGGTCCCCCTTCATTTCCTGTCTGTTGCGAGTTTCCTGTTGCAGTTGTAACCTGGTCGGAAGAAAAACAAACAAACAATTTTGAATTAAAAATCGGAAAATCTGTACAATTCATAATCGGCCCTTACCTGTACGCGTCCGGTGTCGATTTGGTTAGTATTTAGTTGTTGACTTAGCCACCACTAGAACCACCAACATCGAACTTTCGGCAACGCGCGCTATTTTTCTTCCAATCCGCGGCGGCTGCTGTCTGTACAGAAAGCGGCTAGAAAACCTTCGTTTTACTAAAATCAAGCAAAATGAACTTTCTTTTTGCTAAAATCAAGTAAATTTAGCTTTTTGCTAACTCAACAGTAAAAAAATATTTTTGCTAACGGAAAGTAACAGCGAAATTTTGCTAATTGGAGCCCCGAAAGTTTTGTGTGTACACACAAAACTTTCGGAGCTCCACTTAGCAAAAAATCGCTGTTACTTTCCGTTAGCAAAAATATTTTTTTACTTTCGAGTTAGCAAAAAACTAATTTACTCAATTTTAGTAAAAAAAAGGTAATCTTGCTTGATTTTTGTACAAGTAAGGTTTTCTAGCCGCTTTGTTCATAGACAGCAGCCGCCGTCAGTTGGGAGAAGAACAACAAATCGAATTGATCAGTGCGGTTCCGATAATTCGATGATTGCGGTTCGTTTGGTGGCTAGTTCAACGTAAAAATGGTGGTCAAATAGACACCGGATGCGTACAGGTAAGAGCCGATCTTGAAGTGTACCGATTTTCCGATTGTGAAATTCCAAATTGTTTGTTTTTCCTACCAGGTTGCAACTGCCGGTAAACACGACGGTTTTCTTTTTGTAACAGTCTGGAAATAAAGAGTGACCACAACTGGTATGTCAACGCGCTGCATCCGACACAACCCAGGTGCATTCGTTGATGAGGGTCGGCCCTTGGCATTTCGCTCGCCGGAAGGTGCGTTCAGGAACGGAACGAATTACTTTCAATTCAACGAAAAGTGGTAAATGAACTTCCGAAAAAATGTGAAAAATAAATTAAAAGTGAAATTATTCGTGCATTCTATTTAATGATCAAGCATTCCCTTCGAATTAGCAGAGAAAAAACTATAAATTTTGAAATTTCAGATCCGGGGCTCTTTTCTACCGGTTTTTGCTAAAAAAGTGAGCAAAAATTGCGGCGGCTAATTTTTTCTCTCGTTTGCTAAAATTTCAGTTCGAAAATTTTGCTAAATTGATTACTAAGTTTCTACCTGGTCAAATTTGAGCAAATTTTTGCTAATTTCCGGCCTCGAAAATTTTGTGTGTACACCAAACCCGAACGATTGCTAGCAGCCCGCAGCACCACCAGCCAGAGTTCCGAAAATCAATCAAAACAAACACTCAGGATACGTTTCTTATTTGAAACATTCTGATAGTATAATAGGAAAGCGCCTCTCGCAACTGATTCGCCCGATTGGTATGCAATCTCGATCAGCGTTCCAATCAGCAATGCCAACCGAGTCGCATCATTCAGAATCATCGGTTTTGCAAACATCGCATATCAGAGCTGAGTGAGATACAAACTGATCCATTCTGAATGTCACTCACTCAGTATCCGCCTAGCTTATTGGAAATTGAAAACATAGTGGAAGTGACCATTTTTCCCCCACAAACACAACTACAACTGGATTTTATTCTTACTGATGTAAAAAAACGCTGTAAAATCAAATAAATTTATTAATTGGCTACACCCGTAGAAGAGGTTGCAAAAATCCAATGCCTATTTAGCACATCTCTGTGCCGATAATGCGCTGAAATGTGCACTGTGCCGAAGATGATATGTTTGAAAAACCGTAACTGGCATAAGGACTCGGCTCCCAACTAAAATGATGCATGACCACTACATTCAAGCAAAACAGGAAAAACATTTTATGGGATTTCGTTCCTATTGGATAATTCATCCCAGAAACAAGAAAATAAAAATATAAACCACAGCGCCCGTAGGGTGAATCGAACTCAAATCACTAACCAATTGGTCTTGCCAGACCGACATCTTAACCAGTGTACTATTTGAGCTTCATGCAGGAAGAGGGATATTTGTCATAGGCATTCTGCCACCGATCAATCACAAAAGAAACGCACGACAGTGGCTTCCCGGCGTTTGGCCTCCTTTCAAGGTATTCATTTGTCTTGCGATGGAAACGGGAGTGGAGGAAACGGGAAACCCATTGAATGTGAACTGTGCTTTGCTTAATGCCTGCTATTACATATACACGCTACATATACACAGCTGCTAAAGCCGGGCAGCTTGGCCGGTGCTTGTTTGCCGGTGAATTGAAGGAATATATTCTTGTTGCTTTTGCTACATACACACGCACAGCTTAGCCGTGGTTGTTTGCCGGCGAATTGAATTGAACGAATGTTTTTTTTTGTTGTTGCTTTTACTGCATACACACGCACAGCTCGGCCGTGGTTGTTTGCCGGTGAATTGAAGGGATTGAATTAGAAGGATGTTTTTGTTGTTGCTTTTGCTACATTCACACGCACAGTGCTCGGTTCGCTGGCTGCCTGGTGTTGGCCGGTATTTATTTCCATCCTTCTTCGTCTTGTGATGCGATAGGGAAAGACGTGAAAGCGTTTTTATTTTGTTTCTTTCAGACATACGCAAGTCGGTTAACTTGGGAGATTAATGCCGGTGGGAGCAAATCGAATCAGCACCGATCGCGTTATCTTCTTGTACCAATGATGCTATGTATTTGACTACACGCCATTGGCACAGAGGCTGAATTTTGGGTGTATGTTAAAAATCAAACAACATTAGCTAATGATCGGTTACATGTATCACTCACTCACTGCCTGAACCATTCACTCCTGATCCTAGACGAACATGATTCGCCGTATGCATCGCTCTTTGGTGAGATTCTAATTTGATGATGGTGCTGCACTGTTTTGACAGAAAGCATCGTGCGAGGTGATCTGTATTTTAGCGATGAATAGAACGAACGATGATCGGATAGGTCCAATAGCAATCAATAACAAAACCCGACAGCTGTACGTTCAGTTGCGAAGCGCAATCAGAAGCATTCATTGAAAATGAGTGATTTTCGGAACATTGCCACCAGCTAATGTGGTCGAGTGGTTAAGGTGACAACCTAAAATCTCCAGCCTCCCAGAGAACATGAGTTCAAGTCTCGAAATGGAATTAAGTTTCTTTAATACCACCGTTTAATGCCCTAAAATCGAAGCCTTATCTTTTATTGAGAACTTTCCTGTTTAAGGCATTTCACGTTTTGCAGCGGTTTTTTTTGAAGGAGAGCGTTGGACTCCAGTTGTTTCCAACTCACATCTGTCGGCAGACGCTCAACTGCTGATGCTAAGCGGCGATGTCAGATTTTTTTTTGCCCACCTGATCTGTTTTGGTGATCAATTTAAGTTTTTCTTATATTTAGATTTTTTTGAAGCACTTGACGCCTTTGGCGGAGTACTTTTTAACTTTTTGGGGAACGGTCGTTTTAGGAGGAGTATAGCAGAAGAAGGAAATATTCGCCCTTTGGTGGGTCTCATTGGCCGGGCAAACCATAACCAGGCTAACGGTCTCCTCAGGGAGTAGCGCATTAAGCCGTTAGCAAAACCTGCAAATTCTCCCGAGGATAGGTCTCGCTTTACAATTCAGAGGCACATGCTTTTGAATGTTCTTTGAAATTTTTGAACTTAGGTATGACAGTTTTTGGTTTTAGGTATGACAGTTTTAACACAATTTCTGAAAGGAGGGAGGGGTACCTAATATTCGCAGAAACATTCAGACAGACAGACAGAAATTCATTTAAGGTACACCGGGGCAAGTGGAAACGGTTTTCACCATAGTTCAACTTTCACATGTCCTAGAAAAATATGTATATGTTCAAAAATTATCAATTATCGTTCGTTGCATCACTAAAATAGTTCTCAACAAATTCCCGTTGGTAGTGAAAAATTAAAAAAATTTGGTAAAAAGTAACGGTGCTTTTGTGAAAAAATTTCAAAATTTGCACTTGCCCCGTTTATGGGGGCAAGTGCAAACGCAATACTTTTTCCAAACTAATTCACAGATGAGTCAGTGTATCGGTCTTAAAATGAATTGAATACATGTTCCGGTACGTTTTATCAACTTTGATTAATATGTTTGCTGTTTTCTTGCAATATTGATAACTTTTTGGAACTCCATTTTTGGTGACTGTTGTTTTAAGCAAAAGACCTTCATTTACTAATGCATAAGGAATTTCGAACATCCGCTTCAGATACAACACTTTGGATACCCCATCTGACCATTTTAATATAATGCTGAACCATTTTGGTGATGAATTTTCTGAAATGGCTGATGTTGCATGGCTTAAAGGTGCGTTTGCACTTACCCCGGTAGTGTCGTTTGCACTTGCCCCACAGTGTGGGTTGGCAACAGCGAAATTTTATTTTCACAACTTTCGGGGTGTAATGAAAATTTATTGCGGTTACTGGGAAAATTTCTAATCGCGCGACGGTCAGGCGCGGTCCTATGGGGGGGGTGATCGGGGTGATCACCCCCCCCAAGCGGCAAAAAACCGTTATAAAATACCCGAAAAAGCTAGAACGTCTATAAAAAATTGGAACATTTCTTAGTAGATGTGCTTTTAAATTTTCAAAATTTTCCACTCCGTGGACAAACAAGTTAATTTATCACTTGAAAGGCTGAATATTGAAAAATGTTAGTCCACCAAACTCAAGCAGCTGTAATTTGCAGTTCCTTGGACTGATTTATACCAAATAACTTTTGTTGATAAGTAACTTAACAAAAGTGTGTTGTTGAGTGTTGATTTTAAATGTGCTTTTAATGAAATATAGGGAACACTTTTTTAAAATTGTCACTATTTCTCTCATATGCCTTAATTAACACGAGCAAATTGTAATAAATTTTATATGTGCATCAAATTCAGAGCTTCTAAATTCTTGATTTGGTTTTGAATTTCAATTAAATGACAAATTTTCAAAAGTCATATAGGGAGTGAATATGGTTATAACACTGAAATACTTGAAATATTTGTTCTGCTATGATCATACATTTATTGCCTTCAATATGAAGTTTCTTTTTTATTTGGCTTTTAACCTTTGGTCTTCAAGTGTTAAATTACCTTTATTGTAAGAAATTTAAATTTTAGTCAAATTATCCATCGGAGTGATCAGTTTTCCGGTAGGGGTTTAAGAAACGTATGACTTCAATTGACCATCTAACATTCTAATCTTTATTTTTGTCTTTTAGCCACCAATATTCCACTAAGCAAATTCAATCGTTATAAACAACAAGTATTGATGCCGCATTAAATTCATTTTTGATGAAGATTTGAACAGCGAAAATCTTCCCATTAGGATTTTTTGTATTTCAAAATATTTTTTAAATCGAAGGAAAATTATCAATTCAGAATCAGGAAAAATCATTTTAATAAAACTTCACTTGAAAAGTAAAAGCTTATACATACCTGAAATTTAAATATAAATTTGAATTTAAAAATCTGTTTTTTTTTCTTTTGTTTACAGCTGGTTTATTGAGAATTTTTAAACTTTATAAGGTCATATCAGATGTCTCATGCTAACCTCACTTGCTATTTTCACATAAGAATTCAGGTTCTGAATCACAGTAAAGATTCTCTTTCGCGAATTTTTTCACCCTCATTTTTCCACCATTGATATATGAATTATAAACTTTAAATTAATAATCTATATTATGAAATTCAAAAACAAAAATTTCAATTTCAGATCTGATTTTATTTAATTCTGTTTGAAATGTATCACATCAACTCATATTATGGATGACCATGAAAACAATTCAAGTACTGCCAAACAATAATCGAATATAAAATATTCGTAGTAAGAGCTTAATTTTTTTCAAATCTTCTCAAGAGATTTCAGCAACAATAAATCGAAAAAAGAGATCACGTGTTATGACTCACGTGCGTTCCCTATGAGTTTTTAGAGCCAAAAAGGACCGAAAAATATTCATAAAAGCTGTTTCAATATGAAGGAATTGGTGTTGGCGATAGAGATTCAAATTCATCTCCAGAACCCGAAATCTGCATTCAAAACTATAACACAAGGAAAGAAAATTCACATCTTCCGAGATACAAAGAATTTGAAAAATGATTTCGATTTATTTAGGAGCACTAAATGCAAATTTGTATTTTTTATCAGCCCTTGATTTCGGTATAGATTTTGAAAGTACAAGGTTCTTTGAAAAAATGTGTGCACTTTTTAGCAAAAGTGTAAAATATCAAAAAATCAAAAAAAAGGTTTTAACTTAATTGTCAATTCTCATGAAGACTGTGAGTAATTTACCACGAGAATTAATTATAGAAGTAAGTATCTTTCCCCATTTTGTAAAATACGATTATTATCTAAACGAAATATGTATTGTTTTTTCCGGGAATTTGTTACTTTTTGGCATTCTTCCCTCTAATCTGTATCGTTGAATGAATGCGGGATAATGAAAAGATATAACATATTTTTTGTTGTTCATGTAGGTTAGTTACTTCATCAATTATAATTGATGGATGTCACTCTAAACTGCTGAGTTTTAAAATTAATAAATGCCAGAGAATCATAAGGGAGAGAAATAATCTGACAAAAAAAAAATCGAGTTTGAGACGCAAAAATCTTCCAAAATCAGTTTGCCTCCGTTTAATTTTTCCCTTGTAAATTACAACTGTCCTCCTATCAATCCACTATTTCTTCGGCAACAAGGCAATCTATCATCCTAAACAGTCGGAAGATCTTTTAGTGATTTTCAACCAACGCTTCTGGATTAAAAGATCCACAGCAATTATGTCACCGATACTGCTTTCAGCTTTTCTACACAATAATATTGAAATTTTAAGTTAAAATTTAGCTTAAGGTTTGATATTATGAATCAGAAGGCCTGGCCAATTCAATTGCAAATGATTGAGACTCTTCACTTAAAAAAAGTATTACATTCAGAATTAACCCTTCATTTCATATTTGTTTTTATAGTTCAAAATTATTTAAAAATTAGGAATTATGTGAAGGTACCTACATGAACAATAAAAAAGATTTATCACTTTTTTATGATTGGTTAATTGTAGTACAATTAAAATTGAAAATTATGAGTGATAACTTTAAATTCAAGAGCAAATCAAATAAAATTAGGTTTCAGAAGCTTCATATTCAGAAACTGATTTTGATAAACGGTTTTCTATTTAATTTATATTGAAAGTGTTGATTTTCTATATTGTGTTTCCAAATTTGAAAATAATAATACTAAATTCCCAAATCAAGATTCAGTAAAACACTTCGATAAAGAATCTAATCCCCGATAGTTATGTATGTTTTTCATTTAGTTTATCGGCCTTATCGGTGAAAAGTTAAATAGTTACGATAAATTATAAAATATCAGAGCGCTAATATTTAGAAGCTCAGGAAAAAAATAAAGATAGCTTGAAATTTTTTTTTCTACATTTTCATCGCTCAACAACGTGTATTATTATTTTCATTGAAAAAATTACATTCATAACGAGAAATTCTTTAAAGAGCGCTTGAAGTGACAATTTTGAAACACCAGATATACCAACAAATTAAAAAAAATTATCAACATTTTTTCGCAGTTTTTAAATAATAAGATGTGGAAGTTTTGTAGAAGAATATTTAAATGAATAAATAGAGAAACATTGATAAAGTTTTCATTATTAATCTCTTTTTTCATACTTTTTAAATACATGTTGTTCAGTGAAATTCATGGGGGAAGGAGGAGCAGTGTGCAGCTTATATTGTAGACTCAGTTGCAACTGACAACCCCTCCCCCTCTCCCGCAACCCCTCCCCGCTCATTCCGCTCACTCAAATGATTGGTTTTTCACTATATATTAACGTTCCTTTATATTGACTGATTTTTTGAAAAATTGGAAAATCACCCCCCCCAAGAGCCAGCTCTAGGACCGCCCCTGGCGACGGTAGCCTTCCGTGCGGTAGGCTAGCCGGAGCAGTAAACACAGTTAAAAAAATCACTCTTATTCACTAATTTCATTGAAAAGTTAAGAAGTAAATTCTTGAATCAATCTTCAAATCATTATTTTGCAAGAGAGGACACATGAAGTCATCGGAATGAAATATTATTATTCTTAGTATTCATGGAGATTGAATTAATTACGAGACAAAACAAAAAACAATCTACATTATTGAAAACACATTTTTCCATAGCCTGAGAATTAACGAATTTGGCATGACGAAGATTTTTGATGCGATAAATGCGTCTTTGATACTTTATATGCAAGCTTTATATGCAGGTCGAATTCAATTATGTTGTCGTAAAATGTAACAAATCGTATATGAGAAGTTAAAAAAAGGAGTTGTGTACGGTGAATAATCTATTAAGGTACACCGGGGTAAGTAGGGACGCGGGGTAAGTGGGGACGGTGGCTATTAAAACAATACTGTGAACTATTTTTTCAAACTTTAAATGCAGAATGTTAAATTTACTTGTAATCTATCCAATAACTGTAAAAGAGATACGGTTCCGACAATTGCGGATGTTTACGGTGACTTTTTGTAAATTTTCTATTTTTAACTACGATGTGGAGTTGATGTGCATCATTTTCAATCACAAATTTCTCGTAAACTAGCTGGCTCTTGACGAAAAACTCTACATTGAAACAATCCTTACATTCCAAACAACCAGTTAGGAAAAGAAACGACGGGTAAAAATTGCGAAAAAAGGGTTTATTTGCAAAAATCTAAAATTGTGTCTCCAAACCCTACCTGGGGTAAGTGGGGACGGCTTTATACATACTTGATGTTTACGCATTTTTTCAATTTTATCTTCTTCATTCAATACAATTTAGCTTTATTTAGCATTCAGATCATGAAAAGTTGATAAAAGTACTTGTTTTTTTTCTAAAATAAGTATATATTTTCGATAATATCGGATTACACACAATAATCATTGAAAGATGCCTTATTAATAGTACCATGATCTTTTTTCAAAATTTCGGACGATTCGAGCAATAAATTAACGTATTCAACCAAAAAAACACACATTGAAAATTTCCTGAGAAATCAAAGGGAAACTCTACCGTCCCCACTTACCCCATAAAGCGGGGTAAGTGAAGACACCAGCCGTCCATAACAATTTACGTGATAACTTTTTTCGCTTTGCGTCTATCAAGCTCATCTCTTCAGCATTTGTGAACAACATGTTCTGCATCACATTGAATGCGATTTTATCAAAAATGACCCACTGCTGAATTTTTAATGATTTTGTAAAGTTGAACTATACGAAAAACCGTCCCCACTTACCCCGGTGTACCTTATAGGAAATAATACCATTCGCATCGCAAAAAATTGGACTGCGCACTCATAACTGCGAAATTTGTGCAATCTGTCGAATCAGTATAAAGTCTGACGGTTTTCTACACGCTAACCGCTTTTCAGTTAAACTTTATACGGATAACTCCGACTGCAAAACATAGCCCGAAATCCAACATTCAATGAATGATCGCTACCGTGTCGTCGAACTCTAAACTTATTTAAACAACTACAGGTTTTCATTTTTTTTCGTGAATTTGTCCGCTGATTGAACCCATCGCAAACAGGTTTTTTTTAATATTCATTTTTCCGTGATTTTGACCGCTGATTGACCAAGCTCAAGGCAAACACAATTTTTTGTTTTATAAACAATAGATAATCCGATAATAATATTTGGTATACATGTTTGTTTGACAACTTTTTATTAAATCATCATTCAATGTTTTCCGCTTGTTCATCCGATTTAATTTCAGTCGATAAATAATCCTTATGTAGAACAATGCTCATTTTTTTCTTGAATACTGTAATTTTTTTTACAGTGGTACCCTACGGGAGCCCAAATCAGCTATCGCAGAAATAGAAAAAAAGAGTGGATCAGCAATATCATAAATTTTCTGCTTTCACTTGAATGTCGGTCTCAAACACTCACCTATTAACGAAAATTCGGATTTGAATGCCCTTTTATGTAGCCAAAATATGCAAAACAAAAACACACTGTTCATTGCTAGTACGAACTTGAATTCGTGTGTGATCAAACAGTGCCGTGTTTTTAGTGAAAAATTTAAAGAAAGTTTAGTTTATCTATGTCAGATTGTTTGTTTGGGTCTAAACAACAATTTCTAGAAGAAGAAATATTTTTTACTTTTTTTGGAACAGAGAAAAGATGAACGTTTGCACTTGCCCCGAGTTTGCACTTGCCCCGGTGTACCTTATATAGGATTTTTAAACACCCGCATAATCAATTACAATATATAGAGAATATTCTATATTGTCTCTAAACGTTATCGTTTATTGTAAAGTGAACAGTATATGTACAATAACACAGACCATATTAACAATCTGTATTATGATTATCTGTTAAAGTACCATATGGGGAAAGGGCTGTTAAGCATGTTTACCATTCAAAAAGAGCGATTTTTTCGAACAAATATTTCATGCTACATTATTGGATACGGTTAAAATATCATCCACTTTTGGCGAGCAAAACAATCTACCTGAATGTTCTAGCTACGTTGGAATACAAAATCATAGATTTCATCAACTTCAATGGATATAGTTTGCTTATAGTAGTTTGTAGTAAAAATAACGCTCAATCATACGTTCCGCATATTGTAAAATATTTTTAAAAAGAGCTTCCCTGTACCATAACCAATATAGTTCCAATTCTTTCCCACAAAAAATAAAATAAAATTAAAAAATTTAAATGTTGAGATTTTTATTTTTTATTTCTGATATTATACATGGATTATACAATCTTACCTATTTGTGCAGATCTGCATTGTTCAGCCTTTCAGTAGATTTTTTTTCCGCTCTCCGCTCAGCAGAGATCTTTGTTTCTGTAATTTCATTAGTTTTATTTAATCTCACTAGTTTTTATCGATAATATAATATAGTTTTACTTACTTTTCGCGTTCTGTGTGTTTTTCTCAGCGTGATTCTTTTTTTTCGGAGCCATTTTGAACACAGTTTTCAGTTCCGAACCTGGCGTGGGGTTGCCGACACAAATTTTAACGAAGTGAAGTGAAAATTAGCAGATGCTGAACCCAAGAGCGAAAAAATGCATAAGCTCACAACTACATCTTAAAATAACAATATTAGTTATTATCCGCAAGAGGTGAAATGATAACGACTTGTCTAACTCATACAATGTTGTCAATGTTGTTTTTTTTTTTAATTTAATGTCTAATGCTAAGAAAATATAAGGAAACTTTGTCGTACACTGTTAGAGTCCTGGATAAGGTCCAGAGACAATATTCAAAGGTTGCAAATTTTTATTCTCTTATTATACTATACTTACTAAATCATATATCATATTGTCACTGTCACTGATACGATCCTGTCATAATTTATTGAGGTAATAAAATTTTGAACATGTATAATGAAATGATACTTGGAAGATATTTCATACTGGTACTGCTACCAATATATTAAGTTAATAGTTAGTACTATATCCCCAACTGTTTTTAATTATGCGGGCATTTACACCACAATTTTCACAATTCATACGAACTTATAACGACGCGCACTTTCGTTCTCTGAAACGATCACAGGCAGAAAGAACTAGCCCTGCATGTGCAAAAATCTACGTTACATTTGGACCGACACACATACGAAGAAGAATGTAATTTTTACGCGGGTGTGTTCGCTCTCCGGGTGATCACACTTCCCCGGCATGAACCCTGCCTAAACCTGACGCTCATGGATATCCCTCAGAGAAAAGTGCCTGCATTTAGGCATTTAGGAAAGAGGAATTCGATCTACTGTGGTCGTGCTCACAACGGAGTACAGGAGTGGTAGGATTTTGTGGCGGAGTCACATAAAAAGCAGTATCAAACGGTTACAAATAAGATCAATGCCTATAAGTTTTAGTTATATTGGTGTTAGAAAAAGAAGAAGAAGAAAATGAAATGATACAAACCAAGAATCCTGTTGAAGCTTACAAATTTGGTTTGCATTCCCTGGAAAAATTGCTTGACATCAAAAGAGCTGAGATAAAAATGATCGTTACGTAACAATAAACAAACCCCCCCTCCCCTATGTCGCAATTCGTAACGGTCGAGCTCACTCCCTCCCCCCTAGGAGTGTAACGTAATAAATGGATGCCCTCTTTTGTTATTTGACAGGAAACGCGATTCAAAACACTCGCGTATAGAAGCCCTACTTCATTGAAGGATAGCTTGCCTGGAACAATTATGGAATGATTTGAAGGAGAAATACAATCTTATACATAAAAATGAAGGCGTTATCTTTGTAACACCATCACATATTAATGGTCGGTCGGAATGAAGTGAAATTTGGTATCCGAGGGTTTTTTGGGTCAGAGATGGTTTGTATAATAGTTTCAAGAATCTCACTTTTTATGAATGGAGGATCTCCATACAAAATTATCTCTTCTTCACATCTTATATAGAAAAATGGAGGCGTTTTCTCTGTAACACCATCACGTTTAAATGGTCGGTCGGATTGAAGTGTAGTTTGGTATCCGAGGATTTTTCGGGTCAGAGATGGTTTGTATAATAGTTTCAAGAATCTAACTTTCTATGGAAGGTGGTTCCAATACAAATTCAACTTTAAATGGGACACAAGCCATACAATTTTGTTATGATTTCCATAAAAATCGATTCGCGAGCACGATGAGGTTAAGGAC
Organism: Uranotaenia lowii; assembly: GCF_029784155.1. NCBI lineage: Eukaryota > Metazoa > Arthropoda > Insecta > Diptera > Culicidae > Uranotaenia > Uranotaenia lowii. Next base: position 185,125,856 of record NC_073693.1, on the reverse strand, counting down.
GTATAGATGAAATTTAACATTTATTACAATTTATACATTAGAAGGTAAAACGAAGTTTACCGGGTCAGCTAGTTTCCAATATTTAAGGAGCCGGAACATGAACCAGGATTGTTTTGATTTTTTTTAGTAATCCGTTTGAAAAACGTTAATAACACTCATCCCGATTCAAGCAAGTTTAAATCGGCTTAAGCCTAGTCCACACTCGGCAACTTGAAAAATTAAAAACCACATACACTTCGCTCAAAACTGATATATTTATATCAGTTGTGATCCTAGAAGGTTGAAAACTATCAAGAAAGGCAATCACCATCGAGACGTACGTGGCTGATAGTCTGCGTCCTTCTTTTCCCCATTATGTTCATGATGCCTCTAGAGGCATCATGATTATGTTTAGCGGAAATGTTTTAAATACAGAGGCGTCGTTGTCATGCATGATTGTTTATATGATTTGGTTGATGAAGGAAAAATTGACTGCTTCGATTTTTTGGCTCTGAATGCAGTAAAGCATGGCTAATCGAAAATGATTGATTTTCGGAACATTGTTTTAAACGATGGATTCAAAACTAGAATTTAAACAATGTTTCAAAACTTCCAAATGATTTTCCCGAAACTCATTAGGTGGCTCATACTACCTAATCCATTCAAATATCAGGATTAGTCAAATCAGGATTACTCAAATCAGGATTTAGTTGCCGATACATCCAGCGCATGTTTGGTTGCCAATAAGCACATCAATATGTTAATCAAAGCAAAACTCCAGATCTTGAACATGGATCACAAATGCAACGAACAGAAAAACAAAAAGCGAAAAAAGTTGAACATTTTTTGAATTTTTTTTTCAACACAATAATTCACAATACATGTCTTCCTCATTTTTATGATCTTAAATTCTCATGCGTTATTTCCTATTTATTTCATATTCAAAATATTTGAAACTATTCGTAATTAAGTAATCATAATATAAATAAAACAAACTCCAAACTTCTTTAGGCTACATAACAAAAAAAAATTACAGTTTTTTGTGGAACTATCAGTTTTTCTCCTCGAATCTCCTATACAACCTGGCAAATTGTTTATTTCCGTTCAATTATCCTGAAACTGACGTATCAATAAATTTTCGATTGGTTGCCAGTAAACAGTTATGTTTCCTTTTCGAACGATTGGTAAAAAAAACTCGAATATTAACTCTCTGGAGCCACGATTATAAATGTGACAATTTTTTTCCAATTTCTTCAGATTCAAATGGAAAAAACATCTTTTGCTTTCAGCTTAAATAACTCTCTGGAGCCACGTTTTCGCACTTAATCGTTTGAAGCCATCTTGAAACATTAATTTTCACAGGGTTTATGCTAGCAATTAAATGACACAAGCACCAAAACTTAACCCAACTGCATAAACGGAATGTGAAGGGAATTTCATCTCCTCTCGATGTGTGTATAGTCCTCCACGATGCTCGCCTTAAAACTTTAGCTCAAGGAGTAGCATTATGACAGATTACCTTTCGCCTGCTGGTCTAGTTCTCGTAATTCTTCAATTTGCAAAATTCCGTTGACAGCAAGCGTCCCACGGCCACAAATCAGCTTGCATCTAACTTTTCTATGTTAGAAAGCATCTGGAGGCGATCGAAGTTAAGCTATCGTTGCAAGTTTTACTGCGTTCGAAGTCGAGGCAAAGCCTTTGATTATTCTCGAATTTTCATTCGGCATTGCATTCTGTGTAATCGGTAATCTGAAATGCAATTGTTAATAATAAAAATCTCCATGAAATTATAGGTTTTGAATTAACCGGTATTCCATTGAATTTAAGACGATATGAATTTTGTTCACAAATGTTCACAAGATTTACTGATGAAAAAAAAACCCAGAATTTCTCGTCGAAACACGCCAACTTGACTCTTTTAGTGAGAACTTTCTCCATGAGGTGGTGCTGATGTACATGTCTTTGCTGAGGTGTATGAAGCATGCTGAGAGTTACCAATGTTGATTCTAATACGTTTGATATAATGCAGTAGTCAATCACATTTAATACTTATTATGTTATGTTCAAGTGAGTTAAAAACTAGCAGCAAATATTGGGATTTACTATATCCATAATCCATGTCTGTAAGTGGCCCTGGCATATTTAGTATGCAGAAGTAGCTGGTTTTATAAGTGATAGCAGTAGGAAGATGTCACAGATTAGGGTTCAGCTCTGTTCTAGTTGCAGCATGATGACAATATATGTTGCGGTTGCAGCAAGCACCTGTAAGTATACCCAGGAATTAGACTCTACTCCAATAATGAACTTCCTTGGAGGTGGAATTATCGTTATATGATTCTATCCCGGACCGGCATTAACAAGCTTTCTAATAATTGGCATTATTCCTCCAGCGCAACCACATTGCATATGTTTGAAAGAAACCAAATAAATCATAATCCATATCCTATCACAAGACAAAGCAGGTTGGAAACAATCAGCCAGCAAAGATATCAGTACCAACACGTGAAAAGGGTCTATGTTCACTTATGGCGTTTCGAGAAAAAACGCGTTTGAAAATTTTGCAACCTTTTTTAAAGGTGCTAGTTAAAATTCACGTGGAATCTTTTAAGGGACCCAAGCGCGTAGGAGCATTCTTAATATGTTCTTATCGATAAAAGGATATTTTGATGGAAAATAAGCTCGCAATTGCTTATTGAACCTAGCTGGAGTATGAATTGCTTCGAAATGGTTTATACACCCTTTGCTTTGTATTGTACACACAAAACTTTCGGGGCTCCACTTAGCAAAAATACACCATTACTTCCAGTTAGCAAAAAAAATTTTTTACTATTGAGTTAGCACTTTCCCAAATTGTCATGACTTTAGCTCAATTTGAGTAAAAAACCCATTCGCTACTAGTTTTAGCATTCACTGTATAGCATTGACACAAACCGCGTTGTTTTTGTCAGATGATTGTGTTTTGTTTTTCCGCTAAGTCAAATCCGTTGAATCGGAATGAAAAGTTGTCTGCTGATTTTCCTCGGTAAGTGCGTTTAAAAGAAGAATTATCCAATGAAAATAATAATTTGAAACAAAACTTTGATTTACAGCCAGAATGCTGTGCCTTATAAAGGTTCTACCGCCCGATTGGAAATTTAAAAAGCAGCCAATTTCCATGTCAACAAATCGACCAACCTACAACGGAAATTTGGAAACAGAAGTTTGAAAAGTTTGTAAGACTTAATGTAGCAGGTGAACTTATTGGAGGCGTGCTTCCGGGAAATTGATCGGTTGCGTCGAAACAGGATGGAAATAACCGTTCGTGGAAGACCAGCACCAAGTGTCAGGAAGTTCCAAGCGGTTGGTAATGGGACCTTTCAAATCGACCGCCGTCGGTTCCGATATGTGGCATGGTCCAGATTACCTGAATCACTTCCAGCTGAGATTACACCAGGTAAGTTCTCGAACAAGTATCAAGTATCAGTTATCTCCTAACAGGGTTCTTAAATGTTTCTAAATGTTCTAACTCTTTTGATAAGGTTTTAGTGTTTCATGACAATCTCAATTTTATGCCTGGTACTGTTCCGCATCCATGCAGCATAATGCTCTCTTTAATATCATTGTTGGTATAAGTCAATCTTTTTAAACATTATTGTTTTCATCACAGATTCCTGAGAAACAACCGAAACTGGCGAACAATTAGTATCTGCAGAACGAAACAGCAGAAAAATTTTCAATAATATTCGAATCCAGTGGTAAGATTAAATATTGTGCAGTTAAACAAAAATATAACTTATCCTTTTTTTCATAGTTTGGTTGGAAAGAATTATCGAGCTGCTGTGGCGGACTACACCACTCTACGGTGCACCAAAATGTAGATCCCTCAGATCCGGGCCAGAGGGGTTTGCCGGTTCATCTCGACGGACGGGGAAAATAGAAGTTAAAACCAAGCTGATGTAGGACATCAACAGATGCTAAATGCTAACCAAGAAATCCAGTCAGTGTAGCTTGATCATATACTTTGACAGTGGGAACACTGCTAATAATGTATACTTATAAAAAAGTTAATCAATATTGAATTTTTGATTTAATGATTTTCAAAAGGAAAACCGGAGGAAATTAAATTTGAATTTTACTGAAATGTTAGCAATTTATGGAGAAAAAAAATTACTATAATTTAAGCAAACGATGTTTCTATTTACTGAAAACTGAGTACAAATTTATTCAGGACACTTTTTTGAGTTCTGCTAAAATTTTAGTAAAAAAAATTGCTAAATTGATTGCTAAGTTTCTAGCTGGTCAAATTTGAGCAAAATTTTGCTAATTTTCGGCCTCGAAAATTTTGTGTTTGTCTCATGTATGTAAGTGAGATGGAGATAAAATTTCCCTATTTTTTACAAACGTAATGGGTCTTTCTTTAGGAGTGAGATTTCAGTATTCTTCCTCTTTTAATGTTTTGCATCTAGACCATTTGCTTTGTTATGGAGTAAAGGGTGTATATGTATACAAACAATTTGTGTGAAGAAAATGTCATATTATGGCCCTAAATATTTTAGATCCTTTGCTTAAACTGCATTATAAACCTTACGAAAACTGATAAACTAAACTATAAACAGTTTTTGTGATAAGTAGAGCTCATATTGGGCTACTTGAATCACTTGAATCTACTGAAAACGGGTTTTGTTTACTTTGTCTTTTATACCCTTTTCGTATGTTGGCGCTGATATAGTCAAATGATGACTGCGCTGAATGTGTATGTATTAAACCGGCATTAAGCGGGCCATAGACTACAGCACATTTTTACAAAATACGATGATTTCATGCACGACGATTGTTTCATGCTATGCTCGCCCAAACACGATACACACAAATTTCGCGCGAACACAAACGATTGCTGGCGAAAACAGTAACAGCAACAACAAAAACTCCTTCAACCCTGGCTGGGGCTGAGGAAATGGGCTGAAGTTTGCACAAACAGCATCATACACAATGCCGAAGAGGGTGGTTTGAACAAAATATTTCGATCCCGACCGATTTTACACAAACCGTTTGCGCGATCATTCAAACAGTGCCATGCACGATGCAAATCGTATTCACAGCGACAGAATTTCATCGAATGTCATCGCATTTGTGCAAATGTTGTGTAGTCTACTCGCTTTACACAAACCGAAAGACTATATGACAATAAACTTTCGTTTGCTAACTGACTCAGATGGTGCACTGCGGGTAACATATCGGACTAGCAAGCCGAGATGAGAATGTTGCAGTGAGTTCGATTCTCATTATATATATTTTTTGGAATGAATTATCCAATATCATAAAAATTTCATAAAATGTTTTTCTTGTTTACTTGAGAGCTCGAGTCTTTATGCCAGTAGTGCGTTTCCAATCATATAATCTTTGGTACAGTACACTTTTCCGCGCATTCATTCTAGCTATGCTATCTAGCGGAGTCATTAAGTGGTATGAATAAGAAAATAGCAATTGCTTGTATAGCTTTTACTTAGCTCAAACTTTAGAATGGCAAAATTTGAAAGCATTTGCTCAACTAGGTATGAAAAATCAGAGTAGAACATTTACTTTCAACCAGCTCCGGATTAAAAATATGCATGCCATTCAAAGTATTTGACTCACAAAACTGTTCGAAAATAGCAAAAGTAATTACTAGAGCTTTATTCATATCAGTCATTATATTCTCTTACTCATGCCCAATAATGAGCTCTCCTACGAGTTGAAGAGCTTAAAATCGTTGTTACTTTGCAACATAATCACAGGGCTCATGATTTGTTCTTGAAGATCAATAACGGCGTTTGGTCAAATGTTACTTTTCGAATTAGCCTTCACAGTTTCTCATAGAAATAATCCTCTATCCTTTCCATCAGGCAATGCATATTAAATCAAATGGTTTTGGACCATAAGGTTAAGAACAATTTGTTTTGAAATCAAACTTACCGATCCTAACAAACTGTAATCTATGTCAAAGAATCCATTAGCAGAAGTTATGAAAGGTTGGTGGTTCATTTGGGCCACAAAATCACGCACGTTCTCATCATTAAGGCCGCATTCGAGTGGTTTAAGAAGAATCTCTGAAGTTTTGTTTGCCTGGACGAGACGTATTTAAATCATTATAAAAAAAACCCTACTGCACAAAACTTCAACAGCAACAATTTTTAATTTATGAATTATTTCTCTTACCTCCATCCTGCAAGTAGAAGCGGAATGACATAAAAAGCTCTTCGTACTGATGTTAAAAAGTATTTCCAAGCCTGATTCTGAAAGGAGAATGGGCTCATCAGTAAAACAGATAGATCAGCAAAAAATCAAATAAACTCACCAATTTGTTCCCATACAGTCAACTCAATTTTCTTTGGTCCAGTGATGCACCAAAAACTTATGACTATTAAATAGACAAACAATTTCAACACCAATGTTATAGACGACCAGCCAAACATAAGGTTAACTTTACAAAACGCCTTCCAAATTTTTGCGTAAATCGCTTGCACGTGGATGACGGTCTCTTGGAAGTTGCGTTTCGAAGTGCCAGAAATATTTTCGTCATTGTATAGACTTAGTTCGGCATTTATTACTTTAAGCCTGAAACATATTGAGTCGATGAAAAATGTTTGCTGAAAATAAAATTAAAGGCTGTTGCCTATTATAGAATAAAATGATGAACACTTTATGATTTACCATTAACAAGCGTGCGATCGAAAGGAACACAATTGGCGCTAGGTAAAAAAGCATGTACAATCTTAGCATTTTTTTGTTCGAACATATAAGTCCAAGAATATGTTTGCTTAACCAAATAGCTATGAGCCAAATGAAACGTTTCATAGTAGATTTATTGACAAGATTCTCTGCAATCGGACACGCAAATCTGTTCTGCATGATAAAATCGATTTCGTTGATGCTTTCGATGCACTCAATCTGTATCTTTCGTTTGATCACTGCCTGGATCACCGAACATGCCAAAAAAATCATAGACATCACAGTCATGGTCCATTCGGAAAATGTGATTACCAATCCATGTCGCTTGGGATGAATCGAGTTTAAGCTATTTTGACAGCAATAGTTAAATAGAACAACACTGAGAACAAGGGCTGACCATAGGTTTTTCCAGATGCTTTCACGTATATGGCCATGGCGCTTATTGAAAGAAAATGGTGAAAGTCCGATTCCGGTGAATATAAAAAACAAATTCCAATTCACAGCTATGAGATGCTTTTCCATTTGTGTATGTCCTTTTCCACTGATGTATATTTTAATTGATTCTATGACTGGAAGTGCACTGTATTTATATCCTTTTTTTATGAATATTTTATTTCTCTTATCCAATATACAGCATTGATGTGCACTATTAATTCTACATGTCAAACTGTAGTAGAATAACTAGATAGGTCGTTACAGCTCCAATCATCTTAAAGAAGAGAAATGAGAAGAAATTATATTTAAATTGATTAGTTTTAATATAATCCACTCGATATTATCCACTCAAGGCATCATGTGCTAGCCATGGGTTGCCTAACTTATTGACGGTGCTACAAAGAGGTACATGCTTAATTTTCAATGAGTGCCTTTTATATAAAATTAAAATCGAATGTGAGTATATTTTTGATTAGACTAAATGGTGTTAAATCACTAACCTAAAACCCAGCAATAAAAGCACACTTACCAAATTTAGGAATTTTAAGTCAATGTTCAGAAAATCACACGCGCTAAGAATAATTTGTTGATGTATCAGTTGATGGGAAACTACTTCAAAATCGGTTGATATCTGAAAAAAAACAACCAATTTATAAACCTATGTAATTGTAAAAATGTAATTTTTAACTACACAGCAAATTTTTTTTTGCTGGAAACCAGCAAAATTTTGCTGGTTTTTGTCCCGCTGACTTTCCAGCAAAATTTTCAGCAATTTAAATTGCTGGAAAAAACAGCAAACGTTGATGCTGGTTTCCAGCAATTCAAATTGCTGAAAAATCAGCAATCCAGATTTTTGGAAACCAGCTATTTCTTTCAAAACAACCGGCTGTATTTAGTATCAAATTTATATTTCATTCAAAATTAAATATTGAATACTGGCTGTGCATATAATGGGCAATAAGAAACAATTACTTTCTTCCATTTTTCAATAATGTTTGTATTTATTTCCAAAAACTTTTTCTAAAAATTTTACAACACCGGCTCTGGAGTGGCAGCTTTGTGCCAAAGTGTTGATCATTCGCCACCTGAGAAAAGAATTCTGATTAGTATCTTTTATAAAATATCTACATGTTATATAAAAACTCACCCTTGATTTGATGTCTGGTTGCTAGAATATAGAGGAAAATAAAAATAATTATATTAATCTAACCAAAATTCGTTAAATAGTCTTACCTTGCATCAGCATACGAAAACAAACAGACTTCAATTTGACAACTCGATTGCTGATTTTCCAGCAAACTATAGATCATTTGCTGGAAAGTCCAGCAATTTGGAAACCGATTGCTGATTTTTCAGCAAAAATGACAAGAACACAACCGAATGCTGAAAAATCCAGCAATTCGAAAACCGATTGCTGGTTTCCAGCAAAATTTTGGATTGCTGAACGTTTCCAGCAATTTTTTTTGCTGGAAATCGAGGCAAAAATTTACAGTGTAGGTAGGAAAAAGGAGTTGAAGTTTATTGGAAAGTTCTATGTTTACAACACAACTTTGCCGGAGATTGCAAAGCATACTTTAATCAAATTTAAAATCTAAACTAATCTTAATATCATGGAGAAAAATATATCGATTTATCAGTTATATTACGCGTTTACAGGAACATATGATTGTTTAGTTCTGACCCGAAAATACGAACAAGCCAACCATCAGATTCTACGATGCTACAAAAGGATAAATGGCTGATTTAGCGATCGCATCAGCTTCGAGAATCCAAGAGGAATTAAACCATTTTTAGTCAATCATTTGTATGGCTGTTTCTACCGAAAAACTGCCCGCAATGAACATCGGAAATTGTAGGTTCAGATATCAATACAAAATTAATTTGAGCAGTTAAATACATCGTTTTTCCTTTTTATTTTTAATAATATATATATTTTTTTTAAAATTTAACCATATATTACATCAGTTGCATTTTTTTTTATTTAAACCAATGCAATGTACTCAATTGATACTGCTGCTCCTCCGTTTCCAGAAAAATAATTTTCGAAACTTGCGCGGAAAACGCCATACTGGGCCTGAAACAAAATTTAAAAAAAATCGTCAATATCCAAATTGCTTTTTTTAACCGAGAGAACTTTATAAATATTCAAAAAATATCAAATGACATACGTGGTAAAATTGATTTGGAGACATTTTGGAGGATTTTGTTTTTTCCCCTTGCTTTATTGGCCTACCGGGATCAAAGTATCCGCGCTGCAGCTGCAACATTCATGTCCAAGCGGATGAATCTGAAACTGAAAACAATTGTTAGTAGAACAAATCAACTTAAAAAATTAAACTTACATTTTCGCTTTCTGATGTGTGTCCTCCAAAAAATAAAAATGTTTTTGTAACATTCTGGAACAAAATTTCAGAATCTTTAAGTTGACCTTAATAAGATAGCCAAATCCGTCATATGTTAGTTTATATTAGCTATGAGCAGATGAGAAATCCTCGATAGCCAAAACAATTTCACAGCAACGCTGATTTGTTCGTAGATATCGATGTTCATCAAGTAGAATGGTATGTTGAATTGAAAATAATTAGCATGGAAGAGGCAACCATACGAATTTTCATAACAATTAGTATACTTTTTTATCCGTGTGTCACCGTTGGAAGCAGTTTGAAATGTTAAAAGAATTCCTCACCATATATCAAACTTTATTTAAAGTGATGTCAAACAACACTTGTCAAGGTATGAAATTTATTATGCTTTAAACTATGTTTTCACGGAATAAATCAAGGAAATTGCTTGATATTTAGATCACACCCATATGTGTCCCGATCAACCTCCATGTCCCTATTGACCCCATTTTACGGTATCATTACTATTTGGAACGAAATGTCCATAATAGGGGCCGTTCGGATACCATGTAACAATAATTAGTCAGTCATGTATTCAACGCACATTCATGAAATTTTGAGCTGTAAAGTACCTCGAGTCCACTCAGTGTGGACGAGTATTTGTGTGAATAAGGAGACCCCTCGTGCGACAGCGAAAATGTCAAAAAGCACGAATTCCTACAATTCAATTTGCTTCAGTGCAAAAGAAAGAAAAAAAAAAAAAAACGAAAGTTGCGTGTGAAGAGGAATTTGCCGGTCATTCTGTTCCTCAGTGGAAAAAAAGAAGTGGTGGCCACGAGATCCGGACAGGAGAAACCAGCGCACCAGGAGGTCATCCTCAAGCCTCCAAAGTTAGCCGCGGAAGTCACCGTAACAACATTGGGGAAGGAACGGTCGTCGTCTACAGCTGCTGGTGAGTTGCAAAAAATAAAAACTGCCATCCTAAAAGAGCAAAGCCCGCTTACGCAATTTTATTCTTGCCAGGTTGTTCCGCCGGTCAAACAGGCCAGTGCTGGTTGAAGAACCATCCGTGGTTCAAGTTCGCCCAAGCAGAATTCGCAAGATCGCGGACCGGCGAACGGTGCAAGAAAAAGTAGAGCCGCAAAACACATCTGGTGAGTTAACCTCAAAGCTCGAAATGACGCGTTGCTAACCTGGTTGTTATCCCCACAGCACAAGCGAAGCGGACAACAAAGCACCAGAAGGATTACCAAAGGCAAAAGACCCCATATCGGGTAAGCAATACCAAAAAGCAACCTTGAGCAAAATTGGAAAACTAATTGGACTTTGTCCGCAGGGTTTTTTTTTGTTCCACGCGTGTTTTTCTCCCAGCAGCTGCCAACATCACTTCCGGTGATTCCTCATCATTGAACGCAGCCAGGGATTTCTTGGTCGTTTTACACCAGCAGGACCCGGAGGTCCGGTGCCCGGCAAACCTGCTTGGTTCTCATCGAGCACATCAGCATCCGGCAACACTTCGCCAGCCGCATCGGCGAATCGCAACAGCAGTCGCCTCAGGGGGCAGCCCTTAGGGAACACCTTCCAGATTGCGCATCAACACGACAGCAACTAGTGCCGGGAAACTGGTGAAACGAGGACAAGTCCAATCAGCGAGCGCTTGCCAGATAATCAGGCGAGTGAGCACGAGCAGCATCTCTTCCGTTCGGAAGCCTTCCGACACTGTTCCGGAAGCAATCAAGGATCGCAGCACCAACAGGAGTCACAGGTCCGATGTCCGGGAATCCACTTGGCTCCCTTCAGGTCTGCAGCACAGCAGCGACATTTCGTCAGCCATCGGTGGGAATTGGAAACCTTGAGCGGAGTCCGCTTGTTCCTTCTCAGGCCACCCACAAGCACGATACGAGCAGCATCCAGAGGTCCGATGTCGGGCAATTAGCTCGTTTTGTCCGGGGCAGCAGAGCCAAGACCTTGGTTGGTGGAATACGGAGCGGAAGTGCATGCGATCATCATAGGACGTCATAAGATGACCAGAAAAACCACGTGAGTTAATTCAATTTATTCATGAATGTAGAATACATGTGCAATGGGAACAAATTTCCTTTATTTATCTGATGGCGCGTTTTGATGATGTGGAACTTTAGTTATTTTGTTATTCCACCGAGAAATATTAAGTCCAACATTGGCGCCCAACTATAATCAACCCACATTTTAATTTGTTGTGGTGTTTAGTGTGTTGTAGCTTATTTAAGCAGCACATTTTGAAGTTAATAGGTTTGGCATTTAGCAATTAAGAATATAAGACCCTTTTTCTAAACAATGGATATGGATCCAGCTTGTCTTTCCGAAGACGAGGTGAGCTATGAGTTGGCGCTACGTCACGTAGCTAATTTAAGTTCTCTTCCTAGAAGAGCGAAAGCGTTAAGGCTTCGGCAAATTATGCTAGAGGATATAAGAAACAACAAAATTTATGAAAATTCTTCACACATTATGGATGCGGAGCAAAACATCCGCACATGTCAAGATCGCGTAGATAACTTGCTAGAACGGTTAAAAGTAGCGTTTAAATCCGCGGATTACCAATTCATGCGTCAAGCAACGTCGCGTCTCATTCATTATCGTGAACGTTTAGCAATAATAGAACCGCCGGCAAAATTAAACGACACATACGCAACACTTACTCTTCTCATTCAATGTTCGTTGGAGGACATTGAAGATGTGCTAAGCAACCCGCGAAAAAAAGCAAGTGAGCAAGTGCAAAGTGCTAGTGAGGATCATGGTGCAGCAGCAGTGGATCTGAATGTTTCCCGGGCCGACTCGAGCAGAACAGGAACAATACCAAAGCCTTCGAGGAACATGACCTCAGCCAGCTTGAATCAGCCAGTCGACATCGGGAGGGAGAAGTCAGTTCGCAGGGCGTCGCTATCGGAAGCCAACTCCTTCAGTTCAGAGCGCGACAGCACGTACTTAGGGAATTCACCATGGGTGAGCGGTGCTGCCGCTGTAGAAGAACCTGCTCCAAGAAGACACCAGCAGAGGCAACGGCTTTCGGACCGAGAGCGCGACGCATATGAATCACAGCAGACGGCATCATACCTGCGCGAAGGCAATTACGTTCAGCAGTTCGGTCAGCAGCGTGCACCTAGGACCGACGAGAAGCCTGGGTATCCGGTAGACGAATCGGCTCCGCCACCGTACGCTTTTAGGGAACAAGCAGAAGAAGCAGCCACGAGGAATGAGTACAGCCGATTAAGGGATGAGTTACTGGAGCGCTTTATGCGTCGGGAGCAGGAAGCCTACCAACAGCAGCGCTGGGACCGACGTTCTTCAAGCAAGGCAATTCACAATTGGCAGATCTTCTACAAAGGCGAAAGAGATGGCACATCATTGAACGAGTTCATTCAAAGCGTGGAGGTGTTCGCATTGTCCGAAGAAGTTCCTGAGCAGGTGCTATTGCAGAACATCAAGCACTTACTGAAGGGCGATGCTTTGAAGTGGTATGCTAGAGCGTTTTTGAGAGGCGATTTGAGGTCTTGGGGAGATTTCAAACGGTTGATCCGGGGAGAGTTCTTACCAAGCAGCTACGCATATATATTGAGGGCTGAGGCGTATCATCGGCTCCAAGGAGAGCAAGAAACCTTTAGCGATTTCTTCGCGGATATCTCAACACTGTTTAGTTACGCCAATCCTCCTGCAACGGATAGAGAGAAATTGTTTATCATCAAGAAGAATATGAACTCTACATATGCTCCGGTTGCGGCAGCACAGCAAGCAGCATCGGTTGAACAACTAGTAGAAGCATGCAAGGAATTCGACGAGCTTAGAAAGCTCCAACGGCTTCAGCGGCGAATGCTACTTCCTGCAGCATCACTGTTAGAACCATCGCTCGCTACACCAGTGCCAGTACAGCGCGCTAATCGCAATGCTCCGTTGAATCAGCGCTACGGAAGAGTCAACATGCTAGAAGAAATTAATAGTCGCAGAAATGAAGAAGCAATGAGTTCGTACGTTGAACCGTCGGTGATCGACAGTAACAACAAGGTGGAAGAACGTTTGGAGGATCTGATTCATCAGGTCGACGCATTGAGGGTGAGATTTGAACGCAGAGAACAAAACACCACAAACACGCGGGAAAACCAATCTCGGCCTGCAGTGTCTATTCAGGAGCATCCAGAATCAACGAACGTGAACACTCGACCACCAATGATTTGCTGGAATTGCGACGAAGAAGGGCATCGATTTATGGATTGTTCCAAACCACAAGCGATACTCTTCTGCTATCGTTGTGGGCAAAAAGGTTTTTCGTTACGGAGCTGCCCAAGTTGCCGTCATCGTTCGGGAAACGCCCCGGCGGGGAACTAGTAACGGAGGGACCGAATTCCTCGCCATTTTTTGATGATCCTTCCCAGATACCAGATTTTAACAATGTCAACTCTTTAGTTATCAATCTCGACAACGACAATCGACCGCATGCAGTAATTGAAGTCCTGGGAAAAAGCATTACTGGCCTTTTAGACAGCGGGGCGAACTGTTCGCTTCTCGGAGGAAGCTTTGTACAGCTAGTGGAGCAGCTGAAATTGCGGAAAGGATCTTTGGCTGGAGGAATTAAGACTGCAGATGGTACGGAGCATCATTTCCAAACGTTTGTTCGTTTACCTATCGCTTACAATGGAAAGACTCGTGTAATTCCAGTATTGCTGTTACCAACCCTACCGGATTGCGTGATTCTGGGGATGAACTTTTGGAATGAATTCGGAGTCAAGGCAATATGCTGTAGCATGAAGTTACAAGATGAAGTCCTGAGCAACGATGAAGAGGAGGTCAACAGTAACGTCGTCAACAATGCAACGACCAGGAGGCATCAGCAGAAGCAGTTGTCACCGGAACAATTTGCCGTGTTAGAAGCAACAGTAGCGAACTTCCCAACAGCAACGGACGGTCGTCTCGGTCGCACCCATCTTTACACACATCGCATTGAAATCGGGGACGCTCAGCCGAAAAAGCAACGTTACTATGTGATGTCAAAATACGTATTGGACGAGGTAAACAAGGAAGTGGATCGAATGATAAAGCTGGACGTTATCGAAGAAGCTCGTTTTTCACCGTGGAACAACCCGCTGGTAGCCGTGAAGAAGAAGACGGGCCAATATAGAGTGTGTCTGGATGCTCGCCACCTAAACTCCATCATGATCAATGAAGGGTATCCAATCCCGCAGATTGCAGCAATTATGAACAACCTCAGCGGCTGCAAGTTCATTTCATCGATAGACTTAAAGGACGCATTCTGGCAAATACCTCTTGAAACGGCTTCAAGGCAACTTACGGCATTTACGGTACCTCAGCGAGGCCATTTTCAGTTCAAGGTAGTTCCGTTCGGATTGTGCACCGCTAGCCAAGGACTGGAGAGAGTAATGGTAACCATCTTCGCGGATATGGAACCAAAGGTCTTCCACTACCTTGACGACATTATTGTGTGTTCGGAGACCTTTGAAGAGCATATAAAGTTACTGGAAGAAGTGGCCAAAAGACTTCGTGCAGCTAATCTGACAATTTCTGCTGAAAAATCCTGTTTCTGTAGGAAGGAGATAAAATACCTGGGATATGTGTTAAACCAAGATGGCTGGATGGTTGATCCAGAGAAAACAAGCTGTGTAGTCAATTTTCCGATTCCAACGACCAGGAAAGAGGTGCAGCGCTTCATCGGCATGTGCAACTGGTATCGTCGTTTTGTAGCAGACTTCTCGGAGATAGCGGCGCCGCTCACGGAGCTCACCAAGATAAAGCACAAGTTTCGTTGGACGGTTGAAGCGGAAGAAGCATTTCTACGACTCAAATCAGCATTAGTATCGACGCCTATTCTCGCGCCACCGGATTACACGAAGCAGTTTTCGATCGCTTGCGATGCGAGTGATGTAGCGATTGGGGCAGTGCTCACACAGGAAACTGACGGTCAAGAACATCCAATTTGTTACTTCTCGCAAAAGTTGTCGACGGCGGAGCGGAAATACTCAGTGACGCAGCGGGAGTGCCTGGCAGTTATAAGAGCTATCGAGAAATTCCGAGGATACGTAGAAGGCGTTCATTTCATCGTGTACTGTGACCATTCTGCACTTAGCTACCTTAAGACGATGAAGAATCCAACAGCGTTGATGTGCAGATGGCTGATCCGGTTAAACGCCTTTGACTTTGAGATTCGCTACAGAAAGGGCTCGGTAAACGTAGTTCCTGATGCGCTGTCAAGAATTGTGGACACGGTGACCCTGTCAGGGGCAGACAACGTAGATGAGTGGTACGAAGCAGTATTAAAAGGTGTCAGAGAAAATCCAAACCGTTTTGCAGACTACCAGATCATCCAAGGAGAACTGTACAAGAACTGCTCTTACAAAGATGAAGCGGGATCAACCGCACATCGGTGGAAAAAAGCTATACCTAAGGCAAGTCGCGAAGAAATAGTGCAGAAAAATCATGACGCTCCTTCAGCCGCTCATCTGGGGTTCCAAAAAACGTTCCAAAGGATCCAAGCGCACTTTTACTGGCCCAAGATGCGCGAAGACATAGCGCAATACGTCAGAAGATGCAGTACCTGTAAAGCCAGCAAAGCACCGAACTCAAAAATGATGCCGACCATGGGAAAACTGAAACCAGCTCGCATTCCTTGGGAGCTTATATCGGTAGACTTCGTAGGTCCTCTGACGCGTTCGCGTTCCGGTAATACAGTGATGTTGGTTGTAGTAGATTGGATCACAAAATACATCGTCGTTCACCCTATGAAATCGGCAGACTCTACAAAAATGGTGGAAATCCTGGAGAATCACGTATTCCTGAAATTTTCCCGGCCCAGAATAATTCTCTCGGATAACGGCAAGCAGTTTACTTCGTCGGTGTTCAAAACCTTGCTGAACAAGTATAGGATAGAGCACATGCTAACGGCCTTTTACTGTCCTATGGTCAACAACGCAGAACGAGTGAATCGGGTACTCATCACATGCATAAGGGCATTGATTGACGAAAATCATAGAAGCTGGGATGAGCATCTACCATCAATCTGTGCCGCGATAAACAGTGCTCAGCATGACGTAACGGGAGTCAGTCCACACGTTGCGAACTTCGGAAAAGAATTGATCCTACACACCGATCTCTACGTCCAAGAAGATTTGAACACAAACGAAGATCCGAAAGTCGCCTTAGACCTCCGACTATCTTCAATGAAGCGTATCCAGGAGTTTATTGTCAAGCGGATTAGTAGCAACCATGCTAAATCCAAAATTCGGTACGACTTACGCAAGAGAACAGTAGACTTCAAGGTAGGAGATTTAGTATGGCGCAGATCGTTTACACTATCATCGAAGATAGACCACATGACACGTAAATTGGATCCCAAATTCGTGCCAGCAGTGGTGAAAGAAGTCCTTGGGACCAATCTCTACACCCTAGAAGACGTCGCAAGCGGAAAACGAGGTCGATACCATACGAAAGACATCAAGGCAGACTAGTGGGAGTTTTTAGAGCTATGTAAGCATTCAAGCTGACCACAAGCTCACTTGGAGCAGAAAACACGAAATGGAGAAGGCTGAAGGACCAACATCATCTTTGAAATCTCGCCCCAACAACTCGGACCAAACTATGCAGAATTCTTCCATCCAAACAACTCCATGGAACACAGCTGATGCTATTTCGTCGCTAGTACACCGACGAACACGAAGAAGTAGGCGCTCATGAAGGAGACAACGGCCTTGTGTGGGACCAGCGTCAGCTGTACGGACTCTGAGAACTCGGCCATGCAGTTCGTCAGAATTTGGGGAGGGCCGGCAACCTTGCGTGGGATTGCCGCCGCTCAGTGTCCTGAAAGCAATCCCGTCATTCACAGCAGCGTTATCGCGCTTGGGATAGTAGAACTGGTGAGTCACCGTTGCCAGGCGCTACACACCACGTCGCTGCAATTGAAACGATTGTCAGGACACCAACAACCACAAAAACGAATAGCAGGTACACATTCAAGCTATGTAAGCAGACTTCATGTTGCAGACCACAAGCTTTAGACGCCGCCTAAATACGAAATGATGAGGGCTGACGGAAAAACATCTACTCTGGAAACCTCACCTCTCATGCTCTTCGGAGAAACAGTCATTCTTGTACATTCCAAGCAACATCATGAAGAGCCTCCGAAGTCATCGAACACCCGAAAGCGAAAACCCGTCACACTATCAACGGAACAAGACATCAAGACACCGAAGAGAAACTACGGAGGAAACTCGTCATCAAAGAACAAGTGCAGTCAGCAGACGCAGCCAACAAACCATCGAACATGACGAAATACCCGATGCAACGACACACCCAACTCGGCAACAGTCGAATACGCCAAGCCGAAAGCGTCACTTCGCCATCCCAGGAGAGGAACCGGCGAAGCAAAGTCACCACCACAAAAGCGAAGCGACGCAGGCACATCCCGAAAACGACATTCCAGCGAATACAGCACTGCACTGCAAGTTGTGAGGGGTAGACATCATGACGGCCGCTACCGCCATATCGACTTCAGTGTAGGCTGTGAAACGTCCAAGGCACTCATCTATTCGATCATCCCGCTATGTACGCAGTACCACCACTGACGACAACGAGCAACATGCCGCTAAAATAAGCCCTGACCAAGATTGGAGGCCACAAACCACCAAACAACCCTCATCTATGGTAAAGCTGTTCAATTTGAATACAAAACCTACTTGCTAAGAGAATACGTTGAAGAATTTAAGCCTTAAAAACGCAATTTAATCCAACTCAGTCTTAAACACTATCCATTGGGTCAAGTCAAACATTAAGTACGGTTTGGGGGTCGTCAGGACAAATCATCAAAAGCAACGCGATCTAGGGGCGCGGTTGATAACCTCTATTCTGGACTCCTGGCGATCTGGGAACTAAATACTCCCTTTCCTACTGCCTTGCTTAAAATCTTTTGTAGATTAGTTTTAATGCCAAACCTCTCATTTGTTACCTGTTAAATCGTCTAGTTTTGAATTAGTTAAGCTATCACGATTTAAGTTAAATGTTTCATGGGACCTATCAGAGTGCAATATTCAGAGACGTTTAGCCACCATGAGATGGCGTTGAGATCACCGTCTAGGCACACAATGTTGCCGTATTTTGCAGTTCAGCTGCCGTATAGTTTTGTTGTTATGTAGTAACCGTCTTAGCGGTTCAGCCGCTCATCGTAATCCAGTTACGCGTGGGATCTACCCACATTCTCTGATCTTCCTAAAAGTCTCTGCGCTTCGAAACCTAAGCGCAAGCAGAGAGTTTTTTGTGAGGTTCTTCTAAGCCTCACAAAAAACTCTGGTCCCATGATAGGATTGTGTAACAATAATTAGTCAGTCATGTATTCAACGCACATTCATGAAATTTTGAGCTGTAAAGTACCTCGAGTCCACTCAGTGTGGACGAGTATTTGTGTGAATAAGGAGACCCCTCGTGCGACAGCGAAAATGTCAAAAAGCACGAATTCCTACAATTCAATTTGCTTCAGTGCAAAAGAAAGAAAAAAAAAAACGAAAGTTGCGTGTGAAGAGGAATTTGCCGGTCATTCTGTTCCTCAGTGGAAAAAAAGAAGTGGTGGCCACGAGATCCGGACAGGAGAAACCAGCGCACCAGGAGGTCATCCTCAAGCCTCCAAAGTTAGCCGCGGAAGTCACCGTAACAACATTGGGGAAGGAACGGTCGTCGTCTACAGCTGCTGGTGAGTTGCAAAAAATAAAAACTGCCATCCTAAAAGAGCAAAGCCCGCTTACGCAATTTTATTCTTGCCAGGTTGTTCCGCCGGTCAAACAGGCCAGTGCTGGTTGAAGAACCATCCGTGGTTCAAGTTCGCCCAAGCAGAATTCGCAAGATCGCGGACCGGCGAACGGTGCAAGAAAAAGTAGAGCCGCAAAACACATCTGGTGAGTTAACCTCAAAGCTCGAAATGACGCGTTGCTAACCTGGTTGTTATCCCCACAGCACAAGCGAAGCGGACAACAAAGCACCAGAAGGATTACCAAAGGCAAAAGACCCCATGTCGGGTAAGCAATACCAAAAAGCAACCTTGAGCAAAATTGGAAAACTAATTGGACTTTGTCCGCAGGGTTTTTTTTTGTTCCACGCGTGTTTTTCTCCCAGCAGCTGCCAACATCACTTCCGGTGATTCCTCATCATTGAACGCAGCCAGGGATTTCTTGGTCGTTTTACACCAGCAGGACCCGGAGGTCCGGTGCCCGGCAAACCTGCTTGGTTCTCATCGAGCACATCAGCATCCGGCAACACTTCGCCAGCCGCATCGGCGAATCGCAACAGCAGTCGCCTCAGGGGGCAGCCCTTAGGGAACACCTTCCAGATTGCGCATCAACACGACAGCAACTAGTGCCGGGAAACTGGTGAAACGAGGACAAGTCCAATCAGCGAGCGCTTGCCAGATAATCAGGCGAGTGAGCACGAGCAGCATCTCTTCCGTTCGGAAGCCTTCCGACACTGTTCCGGAAGCAATCAAGGATCGCAGCACCAACAGGAGTCACAGGTCCGATGTCCGGGAATCCACTTGGCTCCCTTCAGGTCTGCAGCACAGCAGCGACATTTCGTCAGCCATCGGTGGGAATTGGAAACCTTGAGCGGAGTCCGCTTGTTCCTTCTCAGGCCACCCACAAGCACGATACGAGCAGCATCCAGAGGTCCGATGTCGGGCAATTAGCTCGTTTTGTCCGGGGCAGCAGAGCCAAGACCTTGGTTGGTGGAATACGGAGCGGAAGTGCATGCGATCATCATAGGACGTCATAAGATGACCAGAAAAACCACGTGAGTTAATTCAATTTATTCATGAATGTAGAATACATGTGCAATGGGAACAAATTTCCTTTATTTATCTGATGGCGCGTTTTGATGATGTGGAACTTTAGTTATTTTGTTATTCCACCGAGAAATATTAAGTCCAACAACCACGTGGACAGAAAATGAGATTATTAACCCCTTCTCCCGCTCCGTGGACAAGCGTGGACATTTGGCAAACCCCAACCCCCCTCCCCGGATGTCCACCTGGACAGATTTGAAATTTTTTTTTTTTTTCAAATCCTCAAATCTTATTTGACAGTAAAAACACATATTTGCGTTTCTGTTATAGAAATGACTGATTTGAAAAAAAAAACAAACATTTCCTGATATAAAATTATTTTTAAAATTTTAAATTTCTTAATTATTTATCACTTGCTTTCAGATGGCTACTAATTGTTCAAACTTAAACTGGAAAGCTTAGCCATTTCAAGATTTTTATTCAAACAACTTAATATTTATTCACCTTTAAAAAAATATTTTGGAAGTAAGTATGTCCACGTGGACATGACTTAAACCCCTACCCCCTTCTCCGTGGACAAGCGTGGACATTTCCATACACACACCCTCCCCCTAAGTTGTCCACGTGGTATGTGGTCGGCCCCAAAGAGGAGCGTGCCGTGTACTATGGACATAAGAAACCTCCGAAGCTCGTTATAATGGTTTAAGGTAAAAAATTTCAAAAAATAAAAATAAATGCTGAGATTGATCAATTATAAATTGCCTTTTCATTCGAATACATTTTTTTCAGGGCAGTTGATTTTAAATTCTCGTGATTTTAGTGTGTGTATTCGAACTTATTGAACAACCTGTAAAAAGACGTTAAAATGTGCAAAAAATCAAATTGAAAACATTGTGTGCTACCTATTTTCATCACTTACCATATAATCATTCGTCAAATGTGTCTTTTGTATTCTTTGCTGCCCAAGGGTGTGGATATTTTTTGAAATATAGTTATTCTAAAATTAAACAAAATATATATCTTTTTGGTTGAGAAAAAAAGGTTTCAATAAATTTCTCACCTCTTGAACTATACTTTCGCCAATAAATGTAATTTTGTAGAGAAACACAAGTATAAACACTATCGTAGCCAACAGTTCTGCAAAACATTGATAATAAATAATGGCTTTTGTTTGAATTTCGGAAGCATTTTTCGCTCTTACCTAACAGGTTTTTGATAGAATATGTGTTTATTGAAAAAGTAAAAAATACGTAGAAACTGTACGAAGAAAGTATGTAGAAGCAGTATGCTGAATATAGATAAAAATCAATTAAGTCGTGAAGCACATAAAGTTTATCAAAGATTTACCAAACGTGAATAGATGCGAAAAGCCGAAATTATCATTCAGCACATTAACGGCCATGTAGCAATGAGTATGCACTACAGAAATAAAATTGAT
The DNA here is from genome assembly GCF_029784155.1 of Uranotaenia lowii. NCBI lineage: Eukaryota > Metazoa > Arthropoda > Insecta > Diptera > Culicidae > Uranotaenia > Uranotaenia lowii. The sequence goes on along the minus strand of NC_073693.1, from coordinate 185,104,174 downwards.
TTTACTGCGTTGAATTTTGTTAACTGGATTTAATTTATTCGGTTTTATCATAGTCCATTTATTGCGTTTAGCAGAATTTGTGGTAGCATGTAATTTAATTTTGGAAATACTGCTAACGTTTCGAATTCTCGTAAGGCATTCTTGAGCTATCAACATGAACGCGAAGTTGCCAGATATCGCAATAAGAAAGTTCAAAAGGCTATACATCACTCTCAAAACACTGCAGTCAGCCGATAAGAAAATTACAGATTGTAATAAATAACATCCCACAATAGACACACAAATTCCAAACTTTAGTTTCCTTTTCAACGAACGATAATCGATCGTTTGCTTCAGATGACAATAGAATTCCGAGTCCGTTGAGTTAATGAAATCTAAGACAGATTTATTGGATTCGTTGAAGCTTGCCGAAATTGATTGATAGTAGAATGATAATGCAATCGCCTCCAAGCACAAAATTGTCACTACATCCATGATACTGGCAACTATTGGCTGATTCGGTATTTTACCAAAAACATCCAGTACAGAGTATACGCACAAAAACAAGTTAACAGAAATCCAAACTAGCACATAAACAACATAAAGCCATTGCATACATCCTCTAACATGAATGTTGGATATTCCTAAAATTCTTTGCGTTATAAGCATACACCTTAAAGCTTCTAAAATGGGATTAGCTAGTGGATGCATTCCGAACAACAGTCGTTCAAGAAATGTAATCTCGTTGACGTTGACATCGTACTTCCATAACGCAACCAGTGATTTCTTTGATATATGAATCACCATCAATAAAAATTATCTAGGGTCTATCTAGGGTTCGATATGTCTTTCTCTTGAACCATTAATCTAAATTTCAGAAAGTTGGAACCTGGATTGAATCCAAATTTTTATACAAATTTTCCCTTAAAGATAGATTAACTACATATAAATGATTCTTGATGAATAATGATAACATCATTACCAAAATTTCTAAAAGAAAACATATACCGTTCTGGAACAAGGGGAGGAATAAAGCGTGGAGTTTCCTACCAAACACGTTCCTTCATATAGATAGAGTTTATTAAATACACCTGAATAATTTAAAAATGGCAACGCAAATCAGACCGAAATCATAGAATATAAATGTTTAAAATAGTAGAATACGTTGGACCTCACCAAATACCGTCAACTGGGGCAACATGCAACAATTTTCAACTTTAATGGCTTCTAAAATCTTAATGCTTACAGATAATCCTACCTCTTGTACATCAAAAGTTTTAAGGTTGATGGGACACCAAACTGACGTAGTCAGAAAAATTATTGGTTTTACCAGTTATTTTTAAATTTACAAAAAGATGCGATTTTCGCCCTACTAAGAAAAAGGGGTAAGTTGCAACAAACTCAGTTATTAATGAAATATCAAATGAAAACGTTTGGAAATTTATAGTTTTTGATACATTTGTGATGTCATAACGCATAATGCACCAATTGCAGTAATTTTTGGAATTAAATTTTCCATTATTTCTGTCAAAATTTTTTTTAAGAAAAAAGTGTTAATCTGCTGCATACATTTAGGGGTAAAAACTACTTCAAAATATTCTTTTAGTTTAAATCATGAAAATAATTCTTAGGATGGTTGGAATTTAAATATTACAGACGCATAATGCAAAACAATCACATACCAGCATATGGAAACGCGATTTATGAGATTTAGTTCTGATTTGCATTTTGTTGCATTTTGCCCCAGACAGCTAACTGAATTATAAAAATATTTGTTTGAAAAAATTTGGTAATTGTCCGAAAAATATTTTTACAGAAACAGGGTTGGTATAGAATAATGATAGCAATATAAAGTTTGTAGGTGATATCATTAAGCCAATCCGTCATACTAGGTAAAGTTTTTCACGGCATCGAAAAATGTAAAAATTTGTACATTTATTGCTCGATTTTTTTAATTTTTTATGACAATCAAAAACTATAAAAAACTCTTTCACGATATTAAAAACTATGTTATCATCAATTTGTTATCATTCAATGATAACTTCATTACAGTATATTGAAATAAAAATTGAATGAGTGTTGTGGTATACAAATGTTGCATCATACCCTGCTTTTGCATATTGCCCCGTTTGACGGTATGTAAGTCTTTGTTGTCATCGACTAGAAACTTTTTCCTCTAGTACGAACCGGATGTCGTTTAGTTTTCTTCCAAGGTTGGGCAGGGCCAAAGCTGGTTCTAATTTGATACAACTAGCACTTGAGTTTCCACTTTTCTGCTTTCGAAGTCGTTTTATTAAATTTACTGTATTTTCCGCGGTTGTGTTCACCTTCGCGATTATTAGCTTTTAAATTTTTATGCTCGATAATGCCTTTATTAACACGTTTTCTCCCTGGAGAAAGGAAAATTTCCCACGGAGCGAAAATTTGTGAAATCCATAAAAGTCAACGCCTACAGCTTTTTCATATATGTACATATTCATATAATTTGTTTTCATGATTTGATATTTTTAATCTGTTTAATTGATATTAATTACTCACCCTCTCCCTCTTCTAATGATGAAAGGGCTCACGAATAATCATAATAATAGAACCATACCGGAATAATTTCCCAAATTTGGCCATTTGTAAGATACATTATCGGATTATGCAAACAAACCCAGGTAACCACTAAGCATTAGCATAAGCAGTAAATCAGCATTATATCTGCATTTCCGCTGTTGTAGTATATAAGCATTTTAAATGCATAGTTGTTTTAAATAAGCATGTGATATTCTATTTAAAAGCTTTTAGTCAGTAAAAAGCTTTTTGGATGCTACGCCAAGAAGCAGTGGAAATGCAGATATAATGCTGATTTATTGAAGATGCTTATTTCTGGTTTGTAGGTACCGTAAACCGTAGAGAGTTTATTTTACCCAAATGTTTTCATTATGATGTTAAACTTAAACAGTTTGCTGAATTCTACCTAGGTGTTCAGTTGGTTGTTCATTCATAATCGTATTATAATGTCTAGGTATAATCAAACAAAACAATTTATATACCAACGTACCTGATTTATACCCATTCCTTCATATTTATAGATGGCATGATTTTCTTTGTGTACAGATGTTTGTTTCGAATACTTGAAGAGTGATTAATATTGTGCATATAAGAAAAATCGTTCAAAAAAGTGGGAAAATATCATCAAAAGTGGTTCATACAATCGAAATTTGAAGCGGTATAGTGAAATAGATGATTCATTGAACAGTGATCTTGCCAATCCTTCGGGCACACCAAACACTTTGTTGAATACACCGTCAACAAGTACCGTCAACTGGGGCAACATGCAACAATTTTCAACTTCAATGGCTTCTAAAAAACTTATGTTCACAGGTTATCCTACCCTCTTATGCATCAAAAATTTTAAGGATGATGGGACATCAAATTGGTGTAGTTAGAAAAATTATTGCTTTCTTAAGTTATTTTCAATTTTCAAAAAACTTGCGATTTTTACCCTCTTCAGAAAACGGGGTAACTTGCAATAAAAATTGTTTTTAGTGAAAAATCTTATGAACACGTATGAAAATTTAAAGTTTTTAATATATTTACGATGCATTAAAGACCATTACGCATGAAAACACCAATTGCAGTAATTTTTTGGTCTGTAATAAAAACTAATTTTCACATTTTTTCAGAAAATAAGGATTCTGCATACATTTAGGGGTTAAAATTCTACAAGCTGAAATTATAATAATAAATGTTTGGATGAATGAAATTTCAATGTTTACGCACGCGTGATGCAAAATTCATATTCCAGCACATGGAAACGAGATTTAAAAGGTGTTTCTTTGATTTGCATTTTGTTGTATTTTACCCCAGACACCTAACTGAATTATACAAATATTGATTTAAAAAAAATGAGTAATTGTTTGAAAAATATTTTTACACCAAAGATGTTGGTATGGCATGAGGAAACCAGTCAAAAGTTTGTAGGTAATATTATCAAGCCAATCCGTCATACTGGGTAAAGTTTTTTTCCGCATCAAAAACGTTAAAATTTGTACATTCATTACTAGATTTTTCAAGTTTTATATAAAAATAAAAAACTTTCAAACACTAGCTTAAAATGCGAGAAATTATGTCATCATGGTTTTGTAATCATTGAAAGATCACTTTATTTTAATACGTTAAATTAAAAATTGATTCAGTGTGGGTTATATTAATGTTGCATCTCACCCCGCTGTTGCATGGTGCCCCGTTTGACGGTACTCATCCACTTCCAACATCATCTTCAACGCAAGATGCTCCAGATGTAACATCTTTGGACACGTCCTCAATACCTCTATTGAATTACGATGACGATGCCTTAGATACTAGTGAGGACGCAGAACCCTCAGAGGAAGATTATTATAGCCTTGACGATGAATCAGATGGCCACGATAGAATAATTGAAGTTGAGTCAGGCCTTTCAACGTTTCTTCGTCAATGTCGTCAATTTTCTGGCTCAATGTTCAGGCTCTAAAATGAACGCTCACTAAATCCAACAAAGGAACATTAAATTTGATGCCCGAAGAGCGTGATAAACGGCATAAATGACTTGAATTAGATGGCTTTCTAACTAGGAACACGATCCACCAAACCAGCGAAAAAAATGGACGTAATCATAAATTCATATGACGAGCTTTACAATTATCTGTTTGAACTACAACAACAATCACAATAGTCTCCTTGATCGAGTTATCAATTAGAAAGCTAAAAGCTCTACGACAAAAGCTCGGATCGATTGGAATCAATTTGGCAGTTCTTTTGTAACGATTGGAATTTCGTGTTTCATTCGTCGCTTCCCTTATTTACATTTAGGTTCACTAATATAGAAATTATCAAAAAAATATTCAAATTTTAGTTGTTTTGTGGGCATTATTTAAATCCAATTACAACATTGTTCAAATGTAACCGCTATAAAATACGAGCTGCATCTGGAGTTTCGAATTGCAACTCAAAGACAATAAAAATAATTTTATGAAACTGGATCCTTTAATTTAAATTCAAGATCTGATAATTGTAATTTGTTTTATATGCTTATGATATAAGGACTCGGACAAAACTGAGCAGATTTATATAAAAACCTGGCAAAATCTGGTATTTGGCATTTGATTTCAAAATTGAAAACCAAAAATCCGGGAATTATCCGCGCAAATTTAGTCAAAACTTAGAAATTACTCAACAAAAAAAATCTTTCAAATTTATTTAATGATTTTTTTTGGCAAAATTTGCTCAAAAAATTTCGTTTTGGAGGCATAAATGAAAAAAAAATGCAATATAATTGGTTTTTTCTTTCATTTGCCAAAAAATCGGCTGGTTTTGAAAGAAGTACCGTAAACTGGGACATCATGCACACTGTTTCAACTTAAATAGCTTCTAAATCTAAAAATATAACGTCTACCGATATAATCATTCTGCTTGTACATCAAAAGTTTTGAGGTTGGTGGGACATCAAATTAACGTAGTCAGAAAAATTATTGGCTTCCCCAGTTATTATCAAATTTACATAGCATGCGATTTTTACCCTACTAAAAACAGGGGTAAGTTACAACAAACTTTGTTTTTAATGAAAAATCAAATGAAACATAACGCATAAACCACCAATTTCAGTTTGGTTTTAGTTTTGTTCGAAAATATTTTTTCAAAAATTGTTTCAAAAGAAAAAGCATAATGGTGCAGCATACATTTAGGGGTAAAAATGACTTAAAATCAACTAGCTTACATCATTAAAGTTCATGTTATGATAGATAAAATTTTGAAATTAACAAACGCGTGATGCAAAACAATTATGTCAGAAATGATTTTAAAGAAAAAGCATGAAGGTACTGCATACATTTAGGGGTAAAAAAATACTAAAAACTAGTTTAAATCATAAAAGTTCATATTATGATAAATGAAATTTTGAAATTAACAAACGTGTGATGCTGATCAATCATGTCAAAAATGATTTTAAAGAAAAGGCATAAAGGTGCTGCATACATTTAGGGGTAAAAAAATACTAAAAATCATAAAAGTTCATGTTACGATAAATGAAATTTTGAAATTATCAAACGCGTGATGCAAAACAATCATTTCCCAGCATATGGAATCGAGATTTAAAAGGTGAATCTTTGATTTGCATTTTGATGAATTTTTGCCCTGCATTATAAAAATATTGATTTAAAAAAAAGTTTGGTGATTTTCCAAAAAATGAATTTTTGCCCAGACTGGTAACTGAATTACATATAAAAATATTTATTTAAAAAAAGTTTGGTGATTTTCCAAAAAATATTTTCACACCAACATTTTTGGTATAGGAAAATTAAAATAGTATATAGTTTAAAGGTGATTTCATTGAGCCAATCTGTCAAACTAGGAAAAGTTTTTTCTAGCATCGAAAAATGTAAAAAATTGTACATATATTGCTCATTTTTTTTTTTTTCAATTTTTCTATGAGAATCAAAAACTTTAAAATCTATCTCACGATATAAAAAACTTAGGCATCATCATTTTGTTATTATTAAGTGATAACTTGATTGCTTTTTTTTCTTCTTTTTTTCATTTTAAGAGAGTACTTTATAACATTGAATTTAAATAAAAATTGCAAAAGTGTTGTGGTATACCAATGTAGTATCTAACCCTGCTGTTGCATGATGCCTCGTTTGACGGTTATTGATGAAATAATAGCTATCCGAACAAAATATCTCGAATTTCTTTACAAACTCGAGGCTCGTTGCGCGATCCCTTCTTGTGCTATCGAACTTGAATTTTGCATGTAAACTTCACATAACAATCTGCTTATTTGGGCCACTCTTCTTAACAAACTAATCAGCGAGAACACGTTCTAGCTCTTGCTATTCATAGGGGAGGAGCGGGCTATATGCGCTTATTAAGCAGAACACTGATTCAATCAAATATCACATCGAACATGTGTACAAAAACTATATATACGTGTGCAGGCAACTGTTTTCTATACATTGGAGTAATTTTTATGTTGAAATTTTCTTCTGTTTCCAAGAAAATGATTTTATTTGAAGTGTTGTCTAAAATGCCGAACCTCAAACCGTGCGGGCTAAATGCGCCTATTTATGTTTTGAACAAAATTTCTGTTTTTTGAGCAATATTTCCGTATAATTTGATTGAAACTGCTAGAAAGTAATAATTTCCGTACGACAAAGCTGAAGTTTAATAAAAATCTATGTATATTATAATTTTATGGAATAAAACAAAAGTAAGGGTTGCCATACTATGGAGGCAGTTCATCCATGAGAAAAACTTTATCAAATCTGTTTTTAGATCTTCAATTCTCTCTTAAGATGTTATTCAGAGCTTTGATTTGAAGGTTTAATGATAAAAATCATTTATTTATTCTATTTTACCTGTTATTTTAGGATGGAGGCATTTTACAAACATGATGGGGGCATACAAAAACACTCTATTATTCCACTATATAATTATTATTTAACCTCCACAAAAGCTGAAATATGTTTTATTTCTTAAGTTCATTTGAGTAAGAAACGAAAACCACCCTAGTTTTTGTTTTAAGCTTCTTTACGTATAATTTTTAAAAGTCGAAATATTACATCAAAATGTGTCAAAACCTTGTATGATTTTTTAATTTTTTTTAAGTTTGTAAATTCATAAAATTCTTTCTTGCCTTATGTTCTAAGCGTATCACCCTCAAAATGCATTGGTCAGATAAGTTGTCTAGTCAGCCATTTCATCAAACAGCCGTAGGGTCATTTAACCCGATAGGTCCATTTAGGAAACCTTTCCCCTACTAAATCATTTCCAAATGACACTGCCGGCGCAAACCAGAACACGGGCCAGATTGCCAGCACAAATCAACAGAGGGATCGTAACGATCTCTCTGGCGATTTTGCATCATCGAATCGGCAGAGAGGAACACACCATACGCGTGCCTTGGGTGAGTGCCACGAAATAATCTAAGACACGCCCTCCAGAGAAACACAAGAACACAAACCGTATCGTGTTTGTATGTTTCCTTTCGAGACGCGTGTTTGCCTGCCTGAGAAGTCGACTGCCACGATTGAAAGCACATATAAAAAAACATGGGGATAAAATTCGAGCACACCGTACGGGTGTACGATTCAAACTGATTTCGCATGTACGCATTCGTATTCGTTGCCTCTTGGTTTCTTGGCAGGACAAACCGAATGAGAATATTTGTGTTCTCGGAGTGTCACCGAAATTAACCGTTTTATTCTAAGTTCGGTGACTCAACTCTAAATTTTTTACATGCTCTGTCGATTTCTGAGAGGGCGCGCTCTGGGATGCCGCTTAAAGAGTGAGAGCCAAGGGATTGAAATCGAGAGGGAATTCTTGGCATTTGGAATGGTAATAATCAAAATTCCACAACTGCTTCACAAATTGCAACAATTTTCAACAATAAATAAGCACTATATGTTATAACTTATTGATTTTTCTCGGTGAGTAAATCAATAAGTGATAACATATAAAAGGAACCGGTGATTAAGTCTTGTCAATAAATAAGCACATTTTCACTCTCTCTCTCTCACTAGTTTCTCCCATTTCAACTCAAACCTTCTCATTTTCTCTAACAAATTACCACAAATTCAATAATTGGCTGGCAATCATTGTGTGATCAGTAATCATTGACGTAAGTTGTTGTTGTTGGATGAATTAATGACCTGAGGAACGAAGCCTCATATCGCCAGTTCTCCTATCATTGACGTATTTTCTTCCTTCATCTCAGCACCCCGGTGGGAGCAGACTTTAGCTCCGTGGGTGTTTGCTCGCAAATGAATCCGAAGCCTGCTTAAAATCTAGATTCAGCTAAACAAAATTCTAAAACTGATCTCAAAATCTTTTTATCTTTATTTGTAATTTCTATGTGGATTATAACTGACTCTGATTGTTAAATCTGAATTTGAATTTTGAAATAACAATCGGAATTACAACCGGTTGCGGATTTAGTTCAACTGCCTTCAATTCCGAAACATACCTATTAATTCACCTGTTTATAACTTGATTTTTTGATGAGATACTTAGTTCTGGTCTTCGACACTTACCCAGTAAACATAAAATCGCATTAAAAATGATAACTCAAGTCATTAAAAACGTTACTGCGAATCGTAATTCCAACTAACGCAAGTAAAATGTCGTAAAAATCGTTACTCGAAGTCGGATTAAATCGGATATGATTGAAAGTCCGCCATGTTTGCAGATTTTGAAACCGATTTCGTTCCTTTTTCTTCTCCCGCGTGGGTCAAAAGAGAAAACAAATTTGTTGTTTTCTTTGTGACCAGCAGTGCAACCAGATTGCTAAAAATCAGATGGTATATTTGCGAGAATTGCCCAATGACAGAGGCAGCAAATATTGTCGCTGGCAACGGTTGAGAGGAAAAAATTTGTGCTCTCTTGCATTCTTTCAGTATGTATGAATACACGGAGAAAAAAGTATAGTATTTTTAACAGTAATCCACTTTTATTCAATCATATTTCTGATTAATTCTCGGCTAACTATAAATATCAAACTTTCAATTATATATACAATAGATTATCGGATTGTTTTTGTGTGTTTAACAATTGCATATAATAGGTTCAATAATATCGATATGATTGATTTTGCGCACTCAACTATAAATATCATAGATTCAAGTACATATGTATGATTGAATTTCTTCACTCTATCATAAATATGATAGATTCAACTATAGTTGTATGATTGATTCTATTATATATATAGTTGATTCAACTATACCAAAATAATTGATTTAATTATATTTATATTTATTATTGTGTATAATAGAATCGAAAGTTGATTTCAATTGATTTAATACATATATACAATTAGGAAAAATGGAGCTCCGGAAGTTTTATAGGTTTTTACTATTTCAGATGGCTCAGAACCTTTAATTTAGGTTCCGAAATGAAAACTAGCAGAAGAGTAGGAACATAGTATTTTTATGTTAATATTCCATATTCATGATAAAAATCTTAATGTCTAAAAATTTATCCAGATTGGCCTTTCCATTCATAGAGTTCAAGGACCGAATGCCGGTCATCTGGTGCAGATCCTGGTTGGAGGCGGTACATAGTCGTAGGCGGTAGCAAGCCGGTTGTTGGCTTTGGAAGTCCGACGATGACGTTGTCGTATAGTGGCTGGACCCGGATCTGTAAGCAGCAAAAATTATTTTAATGGATAGTTACAATGCCGGAAGTTTAACAATTTAACACAACATATTGGTTCTCATGATCAAATTGGTTAAAGATCTTAAAGAATGATCCGGATTTTTGAATTAAGAATTCAAATTAGAGCATGATTGTACTTACCAGCCGGATGCATTTGAACATTCCATTGTTCGTTTTTTCAGCAGTTTTCGGTCATCTTTCAGGGGCCACTGTTTGGCTAACGAAGTGAGTTGAATTTTATAGCCCCTTGCATTATTCTTTGTCCCGTGATTCACCAACCTCATGAAGTGGGTTCCGCAGGTTGAATCAGAATATCTTAGCTTTGCGAGCAGCAGCGCACCTCCACCTTACACCTTCGAAAGCTTTGATCGCTGTCAGCAAATATTCGGCATCTTTGATGAAATCATATCGGTGGGTGTTCGTCGAATCCTTTGTAGCGTTCGCTGTCCTCGACCCCTGGATCTTCGGGATTCTGCTGCCGGGGCGAGGGTTGACCTAGAAAAAAAGGCAAATTATTGATTGATTTAATCTTTAGAAATTAAACAATTTTACCTGCCGGTACATGCCGTCGTTTTTTTTTTCCGCTGTATCATGACTACACGCATACCTGGAAATACTCAATGTTAAAATAAAATAAAATGTTAAAATAAAATTGCAATCATAAAAGTAGTAAAATTAATTATATGAAAAGTTGAATATCTAAAATGAATCATACAATTGTTGTTGAACCTATCATATTTACAATTGAATCAATTATACCACTACAGTTGAATCTATTATATTTACAGTTGAATCAATTATACCACTACAGTTGAATCTATTATATTTATAGTTGAACGCCTATAATCATTTATACAATTGTAGTTGAATCTATCATATCTACAGTTGAATCAATTATACCATTACAATTGAATCAATTATACCATGACAATTGAATCTATTATATTCATAGTTGATTGTACAAGGTCAATCAGCAGTTTGTAGTTGAATCTATTGTATTTATAGTTGAATGCATAAAGTAAATCATACAGTTGAATGCATTATATTGATAGTTGATTGCGTAAGAACAATTAGAAGTTTGTAGTTGAATCTATTATAAAAGTAGTTGAATGCGAAAAAATCAACTGCATTTCGATTATTGGTATAACAAGCTGAAATAATTGTAACAACTGTCGTCTTTTTTCTCCGTGTATGGTGTCGAAATCGTATACTCTTATCGCTTCAGCCAGAAGTTGAAAATTTGTATGTATATTGCCTCCACTTTGGTAGGTAAATGCTGTTTTTTCGAGTTTTATACGATCGTTCTATAATGTATATGAAACGTATAACAAAGTTGTTGAGAAATATACCTACAAAAATGTTTGCTGGGATTGTCATGCAGAAAATCTAGGTGGCTCGGTTCCAGAAGAAATTCCATGTTCGTTTTTTTTTCAAAACAAAATTTTAATTTTTTCCATACAAACATGTATGTTACATGAGTAACTATGTGAACGTTACTTGACAATTCTGCAAAACATCATGGATCAGTAATAAAAAAACTTTATAGACCTCAGAGTTTTAGAAATTAGAAACTGACTCTAAATCAAGTCAGCCTATTGTTCATGGTACATAATTTCGAACACGTTTCATAACAATGAGGATAAGTTAAGTACCGTAAATTGGGAAAACATTGATCACTCTTTTAATTCATTTTCGAATATTTTGAAAGGGGTTGTTTTTTTTGTAACACTAAAAAGTTTTAAAACACTTACTGAAGTAAGAAGTATAAAGCATGATAATTGATAGCTGAATATTCAAACGACATTAGTGGCTATAATTTAATGTTTGTTACAAATCCAGATTTCATGTTTCGAGGTAACTTTGATCACTATGGTTTTAACGTATCTCAACATCTTCGAAGTTATTGTTTTTATGCCAATTAGCACAGAAGGCTTAAAATATCAATAACAGCAATTTTTTGTTTGGACTCAATTGAATTTTTCAACGTTTTCTTTGAAAAACAAATATACTCAAAAGATGGACAATGTTGCTATACAGGCTTTCTCATAGAAAATGTCCGTTTTTTTAATAACCAAAAATTATCATAGAAAGTTATGGTCAAAAACTCTAAAACTATACCTATTCAAAGTAAAAAAGTTAAACAACCCATTTGCTTCTAAATGCTATCATTTTATCAGGAGAGGTGTTTGTTTGTGAGTTTTCGAAAAAATAGATGTTTTAAAACTTTAAAACTACATTTTAAGTAATATAAAAAATCTCCAACTACAAACCAAATTTGGCCTATTTGAAAATAAATTTATAGGCATTCAAACGTAGAAAACAGATATAATTTATCGGCCTAGCGGTGAAAAGTGATGTCCTTTTTAGTAGGACATCTAAAGATTATGAAATTTTTTATATAGGTCAGCGGTCGGCAACCTTTCGAGACAGAAGAGCCAAAAACTGCAAATTAAGGAAATTTCCATGATTAAAAGAGCCGCACTTAATTTTATCCTTACTGCAAATAGTGGTGATCGCTCAGATACATTGAATCCTGATGTGAACTCTGTGTTATTATCCTTTTTCACATCGCCACAGATTTTCGTTGTTTTATTGGCAAACGGGAACGATTTTCTTCCTTCTGAATCAAAACATTTTCAAAACGAGTACAGTTAAGTAACGTTGAAGTTTTGGCGATTTACCATTGTGGCCTGATAAAGTTTATAGTTTTTAACTTTGGTGCAATTCTTTCCTAACACCTATTCCAGAAAAAAATTAGACTTTCGATGTGTTTTGTTGGAATATTAAAAAAGAAGCATCGACAATTTTATATCATAAAAATGCATACTACAAGAGGTATAATAATTAAAAAAAAACTAAACGATTGTTTGTCACAATTATTATTTTCTTCAAATTCTACAAATAAGCCTGAATCTTTTTTTTATTAGTTGTTAACCCAGGTGGTAAATCCAATTTACGGATTGCATTCCAAGGCGCGGCGAGCCACCGCGTCCCCCCAGTTTGCTACTCTGGGTCCATGGGTGCAATTGGACGACTCATGATACAATGCTAAGGAACACTGTACCCCCTACGCCATAAAGTCCACCTGGGGCCTGACCTTTGTTCCCACCTCGAACTGGTTGACACACTTTACTTCAATAGTGGGAGGTCAATTCGCGCTAGTGCGCTCCAAGGCAATACTCGTTTCCGAATCCTCTATCAGCAATACCTCATTCTAACACAATTCGATGCGCAACCCCTCCTCTGACGAGTTAGGACCCGACATCTCATCGTGTGAATGAGGTCCCCACGCAGCGCAACTACTAACTTTGTGAATCCAGTCCAAGATCCAGAAGCACAAATCGAGTTGTCGACGACACTTTCTCTGTTCAAACACGCGGGTAGGAGGGGTAAGCCCCCTAAGCCACGTGTAGGACTCAGACTCCTCCGAACTCACAAATAGTGTTGACTTAAGTCACCACTCAGCGCAACTACCCGATCTTCAAGTCGGGCGCATGACCACCCGAAGCGCAGATCTAGCTATAGAACGCCCTCATCAGGTCACACTAGCGGTTCGGGCGCAACAATTCCCGAAACGCGTGTCGAACCCTGACAGCTCCGGCAGAATGTGCCTCTCACGTCCCTAAGTGATCGGCCCACCATTGGCCACCACTTTGCGCATCTACTCATTTTGCGAATCGGGTCTATACCCACCGAAGCGCAAAACGAGTTGGCGATCGCTCTCCCTCCGGTCACGTCCGCAAATCAGGGCCATGACCCCCCGAAAGCGTGTTGGACCATCACGCACACACCCCAGTACTGGTACCTGCGGGTTTGGCATACCCGTCGGCAGCCTCTAGTGGATTTGGTGTAGTTCTCTTGGCCGTACATCTGCAATACGCCGACACGTTTCCACTCTGCACCACGGGGAGGTGGAACTACGTCGCAGAGCAAGCCTGAATCTTATTTGGTTTTAAACGTCCGTTAAAAGCCATTGAGGTTCATTTGTTTGTTATGCGCATAAAACTATCATTTAAAATAAATAAATAGTTTCCAGGCCTTAGAATAAATAAACCAACAAATTTTAAAACTTAAATGCTCATTTTACGAATTGAAAAAAAAATGTTAAAATTTTACAAAATGTAACGTTTGGTTGCGAGATGTCGTCTGATAATACGGTTATAAAATTTCTTTTAATTTTTTTTTATTACAGCATTCCTATTCTCTAGTTCTTTTTTAGATTTCTGGTAAAACAGGTAAACAGGAAAAAGAATTATATTTCGATAACGAAAATTTAAATTTAAATTCTTAATTCTGTTCAAAATCGTAACCCTATCAAGTTGATTTTTCTCCATACTAATAAAATTTTAAAAATATCGTCTAAACCTCTGAGTCTCAAATATATCATGGATTCAGATTGATCCTTCTGTCAAAGTTTCTATGAATTCTAATTACACATTCATATTTTAAATTTTTATACAATTAGTGATTTGTAATTTAATCTATTTGATTTTTTTTTTCAAATATTTTAATTTGTTGAATGAACTCTCTGTTTCAGGATGTGAATTTTATAGTAGTTTCTTGGCGGTTCTCTGGCCGAAAATGTTAACCGATTTTAATGATATGAGATTCGTTGTGTGAATAATTTATTTTAATTTTTAAATTTTTCAAAAAAAAAAACAATTTCCAATATTTCGAACAGTCAAAAAAATATTTTTTAAATACTTTTAATTCTTGACAGATTTGCTTATTTCAGTGTATCTTCGATTTTTGAAATCGTCAAGAGTAGATTCATCTGATGATGTAGAATTATGCTGGGGTCCAATGAAAGTTTTGATAGCTATCTCGGTTCTTCCATTATAATAATAAATCTTACATAATAATAGACATCTAACTTAGGCTTTGCTTCGCTGTATTTAATTTTTTATCGAACCGATTTTTTAAGCTCAAAGTTTTATTTTTTGACGTTATTTTGATCATCACTTCATAGAACAAACCAAAACCAAAATTCTGACAAAGACTCAGAAATCAAAATCAACTTTTAAAACAGTCATGAAATTTTTAAAATAATTGCAGAAACATGATAAAGGGATTAAGTTTAGAATAAAAAAAAGGATTACAAATTGTGAGAAGATATATTTAAGTTTATGGAATAAAATGCTTCTTTACCAAATAAAGTTGCTCCTTCGAATGAATACCTAAAAATATTCATATTATGTATATACTAAATTCTCAAATTAGATCCAGCACTCAGTTCCCGGTTTACAAAAATATTTTTTAACAAACTTGAAAATTTTGTTCACTTGAACTCATGTTCAAAATTGGAACGAAGAACTTGAATTTTTGAAAATTTGTGAAATTCTTTCATGGATTTGAAAAGGCACATTGCGAGATGAAGTTCAATACTTGAAAAAGTTAAAAACAATAAGTTTTAAGAAAGAAATTTTAATACACATAACAATTTGTATCAGTATTCAAGGCATTATTTAAATTTATCACCTGATATTCAATTTCATAATCGATTGAAAATGCTCGGCTTTGATCCGATTAAATCAGAACAACAAAGAAAACAAATTCAACAGAAAACTTCCTACTGATAAGATGCGGTTAATTTATTTTATAGTTGTTTTTTTTTGTTTCTTTTTTAATCTTGGGAAATATAACCTGAACTGAAGAAAAACTTATGTTGCGTCCGTTTACTCTAGAAAATTTCGAGAATTTTCAAAATGTTTACACATTCAGCTAAAAGCCACAAATATACATCCAAAGAGCCGCATGCGGCTCGCGAGCCGCAGGTTGCCGACCTATGATATAGGTGGATAGAAGGTTAGATGAAATGAAAGATGTTGAAAATGAGCGGGTAGAATTTATTTAGAAGCATATCATCACATATCAAATTTCTATCTACCTATATAAAAATGTCATAATCTTTAGATGTCCCTACTAAAAAGGACATCACTTTTCACCGCTAGGCCGATAAATTATATCTACAAATATAAATTACGGTGATTAATCCTTCATAAAATTAAAAAAACTTTGGCTAAAAAGAATTAAAAAAACACGACATCATAGCATCGCTGATAGGTCACTATCAGACTTTACATCCAAACCCCGGATGTAACAAATGCGATGATAACAAACTGAGAAGACTTCTGTTGATCGATAGATGCGTTTCTGGGTTAAAGGGAGTATATCTGAGCGATCACATATCATCTTTTTGTTCGTCCGCACTACAAGTTTCCCCTTGTGGGGCGGACCACGCTTGGCCTACTAATGTGTGGTGGTAGATGCAACTCTATCTGTATCTACCGCTTCATAGTAGTAGGCCCGTGAGGAACAAAAATTTGATATGTGATGATGTGCTTCTAAATAAATTCTACCCGCTCATTTTCAACATCTTTCATTTCATCTAACCTATCCACCTATATAAAAAATTTCATAATCTTTAGATGTCCCTACTAAAAAGGACATCCCTTTTCACCGCTAGGCCGATAAATTATATCTACAAATATAAATTACGGTTATTAATTCTTCATAAAAGTAGAAAACAGTTTTCAGATATTTTAGTTTCAGACTAAGTTAATGATGATTATCTGCAACAATTTCATGTTGATCAAAGTTACCCCGGTAAGCAGAGTTCCCCCATTTTGTGGTACTCCAAAATAAAGAATACAACAAATCGTAAATTAGGATGGAATTTATTTCACTAAATGGACAGTCATGGTGTGATTTGATTTTTGGCACATCACATTCCAACGCGAGATATTATTTCATGCCACGCCATTGGCCGTTTTATTAACACTCATATTACTCTGTAGTGTCAATGATAAATCTTCTACCGTTATGTCTTCATTAGGCTGATCCGTGATAATAACCTTGGATTCTGAAACATAAACAAATTACAAAGTTCCAATCAAGGGGTTGAATCATTGTATAGTAATTTTGAAGAGACATTACCAATTTCATTATTTCTTGGTGCTATACTTTCCGTTATCTCTTCGACTATAGAGAGGCCTTCCGTATTTGTGTGAGAGCTGTTAAATGTTGCTTCATTACTTCCTACATTAGTTGATTGGCTTCTTCCACTCTTCTTCAATGACAAGACTGTACTATTTCGTTTAGCTAGATAGTTGTTGTCATTATCTACCAGCAAATTTTGGTATATTATTGCAGACGGGGCAGTTTTAGGTCGTTTGTCACGAAAAGAAAACCTTGAATTCTAAAATTGAAAGGGATAACATCAAAATCCTACGTTTTATGAATGTCGTGTCACTGTATGACTACGTTTACCTTTCGTCGAACACTTGTGCATGGTCGGTGGCTTTCGAAAAGTTTAGAGCTATGTTCCAACATTACTCTATGGAAATTAATTCTATTGGTTAAGAATTGCTTATTGCTGGTAATAGTTTTGACAAGCCAGTTGATTCCGAATTCGAGTCCGTCATACTCATTGGCATCTTCAGGCCAATTCCCACATGCTTCTATCATACATGGGTTTCGATATTTATTTGCGAGAAATTCTACGTTCAAGTATTCACATATATCAATGGAATCTACTGAACCAGACAGGTCTTGTTTGTTGGCAATGATAAGGAAAGGTTTTCCTATTAAGAAATCATGAGCCATTAGATTTTCAAACACCTTTAAAGACTGGCAGATGTTGTCAATACTGGATGTATCGATAACGAAAATGATCCCATACATCTAAAATTCAAAGAATAATCATCAAAGTATATATTGATTGCAATTATAAGTAATTTAAATTACATCAAGAAAGTAATATTTCCAAATGTCTCTAAACTCCTCCGCTCCTCCTACTTCGGTCAGTTGTATTACAACATCAGCTGTAAATAAAAAAAAAAGGCTTTAAGAATGCAAGTTACAAATTGCCAAGCTCTTACCAATGATCGTATTGTAAATTCTGCATCCTTTGGTTTGTAAATATTCATTTCGGTTTTCGCCGATGATTTTGTAGGCGATTTCTGTTTTACCAGAGTTTTGTAGACCTACAATCAACAATCCAACCGGTCGTCTAGAGGGGGAAAATGTCATAGAGTTAATGTTAGCACAACCAATTGCTGTTCTTTCAATTCTCACTCAGATGAACGCGGCTGTGTAAAGCAACGCTTGAGGAAGTTCCCCATAACTCGGTACAAAGTTAATCAATTATTTGGTTTTGATGGCTTTGAACTTCTCATATTTGAAAAAATACTGAAATGAACAGCATTTACTTATTACACAATGGTATATGTTTATTACAAACATAGTAACCGTTGCCATCGTTCCGTTGCTATAGCTACCGTTCGCAATGTTGTACCTAAACTTTTGACAGCATGGTAGTCCCGGCGGAAATAACTGTCACGATGTATAGGAAAACCTAGTCCACACTAGACGACGGGAACGTGATTCTAATTGCTGTAACGAGTTGCATGTCTCCTCAAAGCTGAAGCTGGTTTGTTCTGATGCTCGATAACGCTGAAGCTGAATCAACAATTATTCTGTTGCTCATATGGCTGGTTGTGTTTTTGTTGAAATGAAACAATCGGTATAAAAAAAATCGAAACACAAACAATAGATATTTTGCAATTTTATGATTTTTAATCATAGTAATCGAATCAACATCATTTGTCAATGATAATCAAATATTTTTTAAGTCATGTTTTGTGATAATTATTTTGGAAATTATTAGCTTCATAATCATTGGAAAATTCATGTTCACGGCAAATCATGAAATATGGAAATTTTAAAGTACTTACATATTATTTCATTTAGTTTTTCATGATATGTCACAAGGATATTTTATTGCTTATCTCTATCTTAAGTTGTAGCTCTTTTTTACGAAAAATACTGAATTTTGATTTGTAAAGAATTTATTATTCAGTATTTTTCGTAGAGGAATTTTATACAGATTTATAAAACCTTTTTAAAATTATGTATGTATTACAGTTATTACTCAAATATTAAATCTTAAACTCTGTGCTAAAATATGAGATAATTGAAAAATCAGATTCTGATTATTAACATTATGAAATTTTTGCATTTCAACAAACAGGTTGTAAGTTTTAAGAATGATGGGACAACAAATTGGCGTCGTCAGAAAAAATATTTTTTTTTAGTTATTTTTAATTTTCTAAAAACATGCAATTTTCATCCTCCTTAAAAAATGGGGCGACTTGCAACAAACTTTGTTTTGATTGAAAAATCTTATGAACACGTATGAAAATTTATAGCTTTAAATATATTTATTTATTTATTCGTCAACCGTAACGTAGACTAGTTTGATACATGTGCATTTCCTTAAGAATAGGTTTAAGCAGTGTCTGCAATGCCTTAAAGACCGTTACGCATAAACACACCAATTGCAGTAATTTTTTGGTCGGTAAAAACTAATTTTCACTTTTTTTCCTGGAAATAATAATGCTGCATACATTAAATAAATAATACTACGAAAAATTCCACAAGCTGAAATCATAAAAATAAGTGTTTGGATGAATGAAATTTCAATGTTTGCAAAAGCGTGATGAAAAACATTCATATTCCAGCACATGGAAACGAGATATACAAGGTGTTTCTTTGATTTGCATTTTGTTGCATTTTACCCCGTACTGGTCACCGAATTTTATAAATATTTATTTAAAAAAATGAATGATTGTTCGAAAAATATGTTTTGCACCTACAGTGTTGGTATAGTATGAGGAAACCAGTAAAAAGTTTGCAGGTAATATTATCAAGCCAATCCGTCATACTGGGTAAAGTTTTTTACGGCATCGAAAAATGTAAAAATTTGTACATTTATGCTCGATTTTTCAAATTATATATGGGAGAGTAGGGAATCATGGGCCACTTTTTTTCGTTGTTCCATAACATCTTTGTTATAAAAGATAAAATGAAAATAAAAAATGGTATGGTTTTCTACATTTTCAAGGTATCATAAGGTATTTTTTGAAAATTTTAATAAGTTATTTTCCCTTAATTCTGACTGTTTAAAAAAAAGCAATATTTTTTGGATTTTGAAAAATGGTGGGGAATCGTGGGCCACCAAATCCAAATTGACCAAATTATATGTAAAGTTTATGAGTTGACCCAAAACTGTGATTTCCTAATTCAGTTCGTTATTTTAAAGCAATTTCAGATGATGAAATAAAAAAGAGAGCTGTGTATGATCGCAAAGAATCCAAAACCTAGCTCGTGAACGTTTTGGCAAATTTCTTATATAAGATGGACAAAATATTTTTTATAACTCTTCATTTGGCATAAGAATACTTTACAGATAGGAAAAACGTATTATAAGTTTTGAATGTGTAAGGAAACATAAAAATATAGGTGATTCAAGATGTGTGGCCCACGATTCCCCACAAGCTATGATTTGCAAATTGGTTGCGTTCAGGCCCGTGCGAAGGACTCGTCCATGGGGGGGGGTTTCGAAATTCAAATTTAGCTAAAAATAAAAACAATACCAAATTACACAGTAAAGTAGGAAATTGATTTCTTACATCATTTCCTTACTGATTATTTTCACACGAACTCAAAAAATAATAAATTTTAATGATAAAATGAATCAATATTTTTGAAACAAATCAGAATGAAAGTTTTAAATCAATGATGTTTTCGGTCAATCATCGAAATTTTTTTCAAAGTGATGTCTCTTACTCTGAACTAGAAATTTGCTTTAAAATAATTTCTCAGCAGTCTAGTTTTAAATTTTAAAATATGTAAATATTATCAAAACACAGATTAAAAAATAAATTTTAATTCAAATAATGTTTAATAAATGAACGTCAGATCAGGTAAAAAATTAACCATGATTGATTGTTAGGAAAATGATAATAATTGATATTTATTAATCACCTTAATTTACACTTCTTTTCTTCATTTTCAACTCAAGCGTTGATGTAAAAATTAATCGCGATTTGAAATGTGAATTTTTGATTAAGAAAAAAATTAAGGGTTAATGTTTTGAACAAACTTTGTAAAATATTTATAAAAAATTAAATACTTTCACTTTAAAATTCGGTAAATTTATTTAAAAATTGAAAAAAACTGTACTATGAAATTCGGTAAACTCATTTGAAGATTTAAACAAAATATTAAGATGAAAAATATTAGTTTAAAAAAGGATTTTTTTTTTTTCAAATAATTACGTTTCACCATTATTAAACTTATTTGAGAAATTTAATTGATAACTCAAGAGAGAAGCATTTTGGTGGTTTTGGTGCTTATATTTTAATGATTAATTTGGTAGATTTTAGCGCCCTGAACTCGAATCTTTGTCAAATTTAAACTATCACATTTTGTTTAAAACTGTGTTAGTTTTAAGTGAAATCAATCATTGATAACTGATTAACTATTAAACCTACATTTTAGAAAAAATCTGGTCCTGATTTCTTTCATACTTCATTCAATTAAGGAATAATATTTTGACGATGATGATGATGATGATGATGATGATGATGATGCATGATTTTAAAAAGTAAAATTCGACAGTTTTTGAAAATTTTTAAAGATTTCCTTACAAGTATTTTTGAAATTGCTGCAAAAAGGTTAAGAAAATTGGTTCAAACTTAATTAAAAATTCGTTAAATAAGAAAAGTAAACAAATAAAAATCTACTATAACTTTTTTTTACAGAACTCTAAATTACTAAATGTCTTTTAATTGTTTAATCATTTAAAAATTTTATTTCAAAATGTTCTGTTGTTGTTTTCAAGTTTTGTCAAAAAAAAATCCAGAACTTCCTTAAAAGATTTTAATCTATTTTGAAAAGATATTTCAATAACAGCTGATCAGTAATAAAAAAGATTGCCATTTTAGATTCAGGGCACTCAAGTTAGACAAAATTTCTTTTATTTTATTTCATTTACTTTGGAAAAACGTAGATTTTGTGGTCTTGTGTTATTAATCCAAACCTTTTCAAATCTGATGTTGAGCAAGAACAAAAAATACAAAGTTTAGTTATTAATATTGAAATTAGTTTCTTGAAGAATATTTCATATCATTTTTAAGGACATAAAAGATTTTATTAAATCAAAATTTAAGTAATAAGGTAGAGGATTTTTTATTGTTTTTTATTTGCTTATTCTGTTTATCATTGTGCCTGTTGAATGGTTGCCAACTTTTCGATGTACAAAATTAGTATTCGATAAATTAATATTTAAGTTTAAATGGTTCATTTCAAACTCTGTTCTTGTTTAGTTACAATTCTTAGTAAAAACCCATTCTAAAGAAGTTTATGTATGTCAAGTTAAGAGTTTCCATACCAAAGGTTAATTGAATAGCAAATCAAAATATACAATGAAAAATTAGTTTCAAATCGTGAACGTCATGAAATGTCGTAGAATGAAATGTCTCAAGCCAAGAGTGTTTTATGACTAAATTCCGCCGAAGGCGAGAAATTTTTTTTGACTTGCTTGTTAACACCTATTTAAGATCAAGTTATTTCCGATACTACGATGAAAATTTTACTTGGAAAAAATCTTCATGGGGAGGGTTAAACCCCTAAAACCCCCCCCCGTTCGCACGGCCTTGGTTGCGTTTGTGTGACTTATTGATGTTTTATCAAAAAATCCTTTTCCACGTGAAAGATCATGACAAAACTAAGATCATAAGCATATGAGCATATTTTTGTTATGCACTTTAGGTTCCCCATCGATGAAATTAGCGGGTTTTTTTTAAATTATGTAAGTAAATTTTTCTAACTTTTTTTTGCTTGATAAATAAAAGAAGCATATGATGCGTATTTCAGTCAACAACATACAGGAATATATGCTCACGCAAAGCGACGGCGATGAGAGTTGGTTTGAGTTTTTTTTATCTCAACAAACATCTGAAATATTCACATTTTCATATGTGATGAAAGAAATTAGAGAAACATGAACTATCAAAGAACGAAAGAACATAAGCCGTAAATATCATGAAAATTTCGAAAAAGATACAACGGCTCACCGA
This sequence comes from Uranotaenia lowii, assembly GCF_029784155.1. NCBI lineage: Eukaryota > Metazoa > Arthropoda > Insecta > Diptera > Culicidae > Uranotaenia > Uranotaenia lowii. Next base: position 185,081,099 of record NC_073693.1, on the reverse strand, counting down.
CAGGACTTGAACCTGCAATCTCCGCTTCGGTACAACGGCGCGTTAGCCAATTCCACCACGGTGAACGTGATGGAACCGGCGAACACGAGCAATCGAGCTCTGCCGATCAACTGCTGGACCTTCTATCGAAACACCATGTATATCCCGCATGTGATCTTTCCCTCTATTGATCTCTCTTGTTTCTCTAACCCCACCCATCGGCTCGGGATTTTAGCCGAGCGAGCACATGGTCGATGGGTGGGGTTAGAGAAACAAGAGAGATCAATAGAGGGAAAGATCACATGCGGGATATACATGCAGGGTTGTCAACTATTTTTCAGAAAAGTCTGGAAGATTTTTTAAAAATGTCTGGAAATTTGTGGAAATGTCTGGACACCTAAGTTTTGTAGGTGGCGACCTTTTTTTGTTGTTGCGATTTTTTTTTTGTCACCATATCAGTCACGTGCTCTTTCTGAGTCTCAATTTAACATACATCTTCAAAACATTTGCCAATATTTATATAGGTTTCGAACACTTATGACTTCATAATTCATAAATTCTAATCATTCCCTGCAATATTACACAATGACCAAATTGAATTTTCATACTTTCTTAGAATAATTTATGTCCAAACCAAAAAGTCTGGAATTGTCTGGAGGAAATGTCAAAAGTCTGGAAGTCTGGAGACCTGAAAAAATGTCTGCCAAAGGTCCAAAAAGTCTGGAAGATCCAGACAAAATCTGGAAGGTTGACATCACTGTATACATGGTGTTTCGATAGAAGGTCCAGCAGTTGATCGGCAGAGCTCGATTGCTCGTGTTCGCCGGTTCCATCACGTTCACCGTGGTGGAATTGGCTAACGCGCCGTTGTACCGAAGCGGAGATTGCAGGTTCAAGTCCTGTCGGTGAGCCGTTGTATCTTTTTCGAAATTTTCATGATATTTACGGCTTATGTTCTTTCGTTCTTTGATAGTTCATGTTTCTCTAATTTCTTTCATCACATATGAAAATGTGATCATTTTCAGGTACAAAGATGTACCAAGCGATTTCATAACATCAGTATTGATTTCAACAGAGCAACACCTCCCTGTGTAACTGGTCTGCTCGGAACCTTGAGCGGCACTGATTGCTTCTTCATCTGACCGTAAGTTGCGGCAAACCCGAAGCAATCGACCATGTGCTCGCTCGGCTAAAATCCCGAGTCGATGGGTGGGGTTAGAGAAACAAGAGAGATCAATAGAGGGAAAGATCACATGCGGGATATACATGGTGTTTCGATAGAAGGTCCAGCAGTTGATCGGCAGAGCTCGATTGCTCGTGTTCGCCGGTTCCATCACGTTCACCGTGGTGGAATTGGCTAACGCGCCGTTGTACCGAAGCGGAGATTGCAGGTTCAAGTCCTGTCGGTGAGCCGTTGTATCTTTTTCGAAATTTTCATGATATTTACGGCTTATGTTCTTTCGTTCTTTGATAGTTCATGTTTCTCTAATTTCTTTCATCACATATGAAAATGTGATCATTTTCAGGTACAAAGATGTACCAAGCGATTTCATAACATCAGTATTGATTTCAACAGAGCAACACCTCCCTGTGTAACTGGTCTGCTCGGAACCTTGAGCGGCACTGATTGCTTCTTCATCTGACCGTAAGTTGCGGCAAACCCGAAGCAATCGACCATGTGCTCGCTCGGCTAAAATCCCGAGTCGATGGGTGGGGTTAGAGAAACAAGAGAGATCAATAGAGGGAAAGATCACATGCGGGATATACATGGTGTTTCGATAGAAGGTCCAGCAGTTGATCGGCAGAGCTCGATTGCTCGTGTTCGCCGGTTCCATCACGTTCACCGTGGTGGAATTGGCTAACGCGCCGTTGTACCGAAGCGGAGATTGCAGGTTCAAGTCCTGTCGGTGAGCCGTTGTATCTTTTTCGAAATTTTCATGATATTTACGGCTTATGTTCTTTCGTTCTTTGATAGTTCATGTTTCTCTAATTTCTTTCATCACATATGAAAATGTGATCATTTTCAGGTACAAAGATGTACCAAGCGATTTCATAACATCAGTATTGATCTGAAATATTAAAAGTGGCCCACGTTTCCCCATGGCCCACGATACCCCACTCTCCCCTATAAAAATAAAGAACATTAAAAACTAGCTTAAGATGCGAGAAATTATGTCATCATCATTTTGTAATCATTAAAAGATAACTTAAATACATTAAAGTAAAGTTTTTTACGGCATCGAAAAATGTTAAAATTTGTACATTTATGCTCGATTTTTCAAATTATATATAAAAATAAAGAACTTTAAAAACTAGCTTAAGATGCGAGAAATTATGTCATCATCATTTTGTAATCATTAATTACAATACATTAAATTGAAAATTGATTCAGTGTGGTGTTATATAAATGTTGCATCTAACCCCGCTGTTGCATGATGCCCCGTTTGACGGTACAAAGATAATTAAAAAATTAACACAGCTCTCCCTGCCTTTAAGTTGAAATTTAAAATACGAAATACAGAGCACTACAGAGGACGAATGACAGCTACTGTTAAAATCCTCTCTAAATAAAACAAATTAGAATTAGAACACACTCTGAAATTCGATTATTCTTTGCAGACTTAATTCCTGGTGTTTTTCCATTTGTTTAAAAAATGACTCATTTCTAGAAATTCCACAGAAATGTATAACAAAAAAAATTCTGCAAAAAATATAGCGGTATTCACCAAAGTATTGTTTTTTTTAGTGTTTGAATAATTTATTTGCATTTTGCATTTCTTTTTTAATCAACTTAATTTTAACAAAAAAGGATTCTTGATGTAGCTCAAACAACAAGCAGACGCTATAGATTGTACAATGCATTTTCAATTTGAGGAAATATCTCGATGCGATAAACAGCATCTGGCGGTTGAAATATTTTCAATAAGAAATTTTATTCACAAACACTTGGATAAGTAGAAATTAATAAAGATTTCGGGGGTTTTGAACGTTGAACGGTTCCCGTTGAGTTTGATGAGTTAGGATTTAAATCCTAACCAGTACTTTTGTAGCAGAAATCTTTTCAAAAACTATCAGAAATATTTTTACCTTTATGGTGTTTCTGGAATCAAAATTCATGGCAGAAAAACGTTAATAATCTACTATCTTTGAGAAAATCGCTTTCTTGTAGGTATAGAAAGAGATGCGACCTACCAAATGCCTAAATTGAATTTAGGCATTTTCCAACAGGAGCTACAAAGTTGCACAAAAAACGCCTGAATGGCTACTATTTAATTAATTAATTCATTTATTTACAACATAACAAATACATTACATACATGAGATTTGTTTTAAAACTCCAGTAGCATTGCTCTATAAGGAGTTGTATAGTGAATATAAAACAAACTGCGTATTCATATTTTGGAAAATAATCTAATAACTGACGAGTGATAATAAAATAAAAAAATATAATCAAATTGGTATATTCAATGATACAAAAAATAACAAGAATAACAATGAAAACTAATCACGATAAGTATATAAACTTTTTTTTAATTGAGTTAAAGTGAAAAAATATTGCAATATTGCAAGAAGAAATGTGCCCAGAAGGCTTGCTGTAATCGGTTCCAGGCGATGCCGAAAAAGAGCAGCAAATCCGAGTGCAAAAAGGCCAACCCAAAGATTTGGTGGAATCGCTCAAACCGAAAAGTTTTCTTTTTCGGGAGGGTCCTACAAGTTGGTCTCCACAGCAAGACGCGTTCAGCTGCATTGAAGCCACTCTGCTACAAGCCAGCTTCGAGCTGTGCCTTAGGGCGATGATGCTCGGTTGCACCAAGTCCCGGATTCCCACCCGTTGCCCTTCAAAAACGGTAGTTCGAGACTGCACCCGCATTGGGAGCTTGAATTTCGTTCGTTTCGGTCTGTTAGCAAAACTTTCTCCCCCGACTTCCGCGATCCGAGTTCGCCATTTTGACTTCCAAGAATTTTTTTTTTGTAATCTGAAAACGGAAACAGGTACTCGAACGAACGTTCAAAATACCGGAACCTTCAAGCTGGGATGTATGAGCGAGAAAGGAGGCGCAAGCGAGATGCCTTTACATTAAAGGTACCAGAAAGAGACAGTTTTGACGCTTGGTTTGACAGCGGCACATGGCGGCAGAATTATTTTACAGTTTGTTCGGCGTTTTTTACCGAACAGTTGATGACAACCGATTTGTTTACATAGATCTAGACGAGCCTCGGTAAATCAAGAATCGATCAACGAAGTTCGGTAGAAAAAGACGTCAAAATCATAAACTACCGTTTTTTCCAAATTACAGAACTGGTTCGGTAAAATAAATTACCGAACTCGGTAATTTTCGTTTACTGTGTAACTGCAGTCTAGCAGCAGCAGCAAGCATAGACCGCCCAGAATCAGCCGGTATTGCAGTTATCATCAGAGCCAGAGGCGAATCTACCAAGCAAAATAAATCTGAAATCTTCACAATTCAACATAATATATATTTAAATTCATGCTAAAATTTTCTTATTATTTAAAAGACAATGATCAATTAAAGTAAATTTCATTTCAATTTTCGAAGTCAAACGAAAACAAATACCAGCTGTAATGGATTTTTGACAGCTTGATGTTTTCTGTTGACACTGCTGATTTCACGCACACCAACAAAGGTGAGTGCAAAACTCGATTCATGTTCGTTTTCAGCGTTGATGGTGCAACACTTTCGAGTGGTGAAAACGAATACGGCATAACAGGCTGCGTTGAAGTTGATAATCAATAAATTACAAATCACAAATATAGTCGATAAAGCAGTTCAAATGCGTTCTCTCGGTACTCTCGAAATTCAGGACAAATCCTGTAAAATCTGGACACCTGGCACCTCTGAATTATAAACGTCAATTTTGTAAATAAAATCAAGATTTGGAAAAATTTACACCGCCTCTTCTGCTGTTGCCGGATCGAAACCTTTAATTCAGAAAAATGAAATCTGCTTTAATGGTAGCAGAAAAACCATCGCTTGCGGCTTCGCTAGCAAACATTTTGAGCAACGGAAAATGTTCATCCAGAAAAGGTATGTGGCATAAGGTTTCTGTCGATTTTTTTTATCACTTATATTTCCGAGCAGGTTCCAATAATGCATGTTCCGTTCATGAATGGATTGGTAATTTCCGTGGGGAACAAGTTCGGTTCAAGATGACATCTGTATGCGGACATGTTATGGGGCTTGAATTCGTGGGTAAATACAATTCATGGGATAAGGTAGATCCAGCAGAATTGTTCACATGCCCAACGGAGAAAAAGGAATCGGCTCCCAACTTACGTATGCTGTACTTTCTCAGCCAAGAAGCGAAAGGTTGTGAATATCTTATACTTTGGCTCGATTGTGATAAAGAGGGTGAAAATATTTGTTTCGAAGTAATGTCCGCAGTGTCAGGATCTATACGAAATGTGTTTTCAAATCGAGTCACATTTCGAGCGAAATTTTCGGCTATTACTGAAAAGGATATCAAATACGCAATGGAAAACCTAATTCATCCTAATGAAAATGAAGCCAAGTCTGTCGATGCTCGTCAGGAACTAGATCTGCGGATCGGTTGTGCGTTTACTCGCTTTCAAACCAAATTCTTCCAGGGAAAATATGCCGATCTCGATGCGTCTCTCATTTCTTACGGACCTTGCCAAACGCCTACATTAGGGTTTTGCGTACAGCGTCATGATGAGATACAGACCTTCAAACCAGAAAATTTCTGGTACATTCAAGTAACCGTCGGTGAAAATCCCGAGATAAAATTAGATTGGAGCAGAGTAAGAATTTTTGAGAAGGAAGTGGCATGTATGTTTCTGAACAAAGTAAAAGACCACAAGGAAGCTTTGTAAGTTGAAATGAAGAAAGTAATGATTTGAAGAGAACTGAAATATTAATCGGATTTATTACAGAGTTGAAAGCGTTACTTCTAAGGAGATGTTCAAAGGTAGACCGCAAGCTCTGAACACTGTTGAGTTGATGAGAGCAGCTAGCGCTGGACTCGGTATAGGTCCACATTCTGCTATGCAGATAGCGGAAAAGTAATGAATCGGTTCCAATGAATGATTGCGATTATTTTTCATTTATATTCTTCATTATTTCAGGCTTTACACTCGAGGATATATCAGCTACCCACGAACTGAAACTACCCAGTATCCGGCTAATTTTGATCTGATGTAAGATAATTTTGCCTCATTGAATATCTATAATAATCTATAGTAAAAACGAAAATCGTTTTGGTTCACAATCGTTGAAACAATCAATAGCCTTTGATATTGATGACTCGAAGTCACGATAAATAGAATTCGTATAGATTTTTCACTCATTGCAAAAGTTTTGATCACAGAATCATTAACTATAATTCTTGGCACATGGTTGAAAAGAAATTTTTTAATGACTGTTATTTCTATTTGCAGCGGAGTTGTAAAGATTCTTCAGTCATCTTCGGAATTTGGAGAAGAAGCCCGGAACATTCTGCATGACATGAATTCTCCACGAAAGGGTACTGATCATGGCGACCATCCTCCCATTACACCGATGAAGCTGGCTAGTCGCAGCGAACTAGATGGTGGTGACACGTGGCGAGTATACGACTATATTTGTCGACATTTCCTTGGCACAATATCACGCGATTTGAAATACCGACTAACAACGGCTAAATTCAAAATTGGTAGCGAGTCCTTCACTAATACTTCCAGCGTATTGATCGATCCTGGTTTTACCAAAGTCATGACATGGCAGGCGTTTAGCAAGAACGAAATAATCTCTCCGTTCACTGCGAGTGAAAAAGTTAAAATAAATGACGTTCGACTAGTGGAAAGTCAAACGGGTCCGCCAGACTATTTAACTGAATCGGAACTAATTTCGTTGATGGAGAAACATGGCATTGGGACTGATGCTTCTATTCCGGTACACATAAACAACATTTGTCAGCGAAACTATGTTACGATCGGTGGAGGGCGCACTTTGACTCCAACGAATCTAGGAATCGTGCTGGTTCACGGCTATCAGAAGGTTTATCAATGTTTTATGTTTGCCTTTGCAAGCTATTAATTTTTCAATTTTGTTCTTTAGATTGACCCGGAATTGGTGCTGCCTACAATGCGTTCAGCTGTTGAACAGCAATTAAATCTTATCGCTCATGGATCAGCAGATTTTCGATCTGTTCTGAAGCATGCTGTCGAGATATTTCGTTTGAAATTTCTCTATTTTGTCCAAAATATTAGCAACATGGACATCCTGTTCGAAGCAACCTTTTCGTCGCTTTCTTCATCGGGAAAATCAATGTCTCGTTGCGGTAAATGTAGGAGATACATGAAGTACATTCAATCGAAACCGTCTAGACTGCACTGTTCCCAGTGCGACGAAACATACACTTTACCAACCAAGGGAGTGGTACGAGTCTATCGTGAACTGAAGTGTCCACTAGACGATTTCGAACTTCTAGCGTGGTCAAATGGGGCTAAGGGAAAGTCGTATCCATTGTGTCCGTATTGCTACAACCATCCACCGTTTAGGGATATGCAGAAAAACTCTGGCTGCAACAGCTGCCCACATCCGACATGTGCTCATTCGTTGTCCAGTTTGGGTGTATCGAGTTGCATAGAGTGTGACCGAGGAGTACTAGTTTTGGATTGTACAATGTCTCCCAAAAACTGGAAGCTAGTCTGCAATTTTTGTGATGTTATTATCAACTGCTTTGATGATGCCATAAAAGTCAATGTCGAAGGTTTGTTCAGTTGCTATTATTCAAAGTAAAAAAAACATATCTGATTGATTCCTCTGTCACAGGTGATTCGTGCGAGGAATGTGGTGCACAACAAGTGACTGCCATTTACAAATCGGAAAAAACTCCTTTCAAGGATGACATCACTGAAAAGAAAGGATGCATCTTTTGTTTCCCTGATTTCAGTCCCCTGGTAAAATGTTAAAAAAATATGTGCTGTGGTGCTAAGTAAATTAATGTTGTATTATATGTTTGTAGGTTGAGAAACATAAGGCAGTTGAAATGAGACGTGGACAAGGTACTCGTGGCAGAGGACGCAGCGTTCGCGGTCGAGGCGGCCGGAGCAATCGTGGCCGGAATAAACCACCGAAGGACAAGATGGCCCAGCTGGCGGCCTATTTCGTATAATAATTTCTATAACATTTTTGGCGTTGCATGAAATCTCTATCGAATACTGCTATCATATTGTGTATAATACCCCCAAGTCTAGAACCTTAAACTAACAGTCTCGAGTGTTGTATTATGTGTGGATTTTAAGGGAATAAAGCTATACACTTAAATTCATACCAACTGTTTTTATATACTACTTAATTAGAGAAATTAAAAAAATTATCTTATGGTTTAAATTTTCCATAATCGCTGATATTTGTTCATGAGGGTATGAACTAAAAACACTATATTCCAAATTAAAACGGTTTTTCATTTATTTTTAATCCGCTCTTCAATATGACACTATTGGAAGTTCTACCGTCCCCACTTACTTTATAGAGCGGGGTAAGTAAATACACCAGCAGTCCATAACTATTTAATACGTGATAACTTTTTTCGCTTTTCGTCTATCAAGCTCATCTCTTCAGCATTTGTAAACAACATGTTCTGCATCACATTGAATGCGATTTTATCAAAATTGACCCACTGCTGATTTTTTAATGATTTTTCAAAGTTGAACTATACGAAAAACCGTCCCCACTTACCCCGGTGTACCTTATACGTATCGATGCGCTCATCTTTAAAATTTTATATGTAACTAGCTGACCCGGTTTGCTTTGCTACACCTTTCAAAATGAAATAATATTTTCAAAAATTTTATTATTTTTATTGTTTTTATTGTATTATGACATAATTCATAAGCAACCGGTGTAAAATGAGAGTGGAGTTCCGAATTGCAACACAAAGATAACTTAAACTATAATATTCTGAATCTTGATCTATAAATTTGTGTTAAAGATCTGATAATTTTAATCTGTTTCCTTACGCTTCACCCTAAAAAAAGGAGGGTCTCAAATAATCGTACGCAAACAATCTATCTTATAAAATATGATGGTTTTTGCTTGAAATGTTCTAGATTTATGCTAAAAACTGATAAGAGAGCCCCCTCCCTCTCCTGTCTTTTCCTTCACCCCCTGCTGAACGGAGAGCCTGATCTTTAATAATCATATCCATTTTTATTCGTTCCCGAAAATCCTCTCATATCAAATATAGTTCCACTGGTTAAAAAGTTTTTAAGCTTTACAACAAAATGTATATGGAGCCTCCTCCTTTCTTCCCCTCTCTACACTGTAAAGCGTAAGGTTCTATAACAATCGTAGAAATTCGTTACCAATCACCTTTCCATGCCATGTTTGTTTCCGTTTTTTGGCTTCGTTGGCATAAATTGAGAACTTATGCTAACAAAATTGTATTGAGCTCACCTCCCTCCTCCTATGTACCAACTCACTGAAAGGAGGATGGTGTGTCAGATAATCATAGAATCATACCGAAATGATTTTCCATGTTAAGTTTTGTCCATTTCTCGGATTTTGTAAAAAAAAAGTTAAATGTAAGCCTCCTCTTTCCTTCCTATATTTCCAATTCTATCATCTTACTGCAAGAAAGGAATTGTTTCACAGAAAAAAAATATTTTTCGCACTCAAATACTTTTTGATGCCAAATATGGTTTCATTTGCTTCATTAATTCTCGAGTTATGCAAAAAAAAATTGTATGGAAGTCCCCCTTTCACCCTTTATATCTTTCCGCTGAAAAAAAGAGACTGGGCTTAAATTCATAATAGAAACATTTCTCTTATCCAAATACCCTTACATGCCAAATATGGTTCAATTTGCTCGATTAACTCTCCAGTTATACTGAAAATTGTAAGGGAGACCTCTCCCCCTTTTTCATCCACCTCTTTGAAAGAGTGAGGAATACCAAATATTTATAGAAGCATTTCTCGTACCCAAATATCGTTCCATGCGGCTAGAGTGTCCATTTCCCGGCCATTTAAGCGTTCGCGGGAATCGGGAGATCTGACGATACTTTTCCCGGGAATTCCCGGGAAAATCGAAAATAAAGATCCTAACCATCTACTGCGTGTCGTGTCTATAATTTTTATAAAGTACACATCGCATGACTACGAAATTTTCATGCGTTTTCTAAAATGGCGTTCTTCAAATTCAAATCGCCAGAATAATCCGAACACGTCTTCGTCTACAAACGTCGCTCTTAAAACTGCTTCAAGAGCCCTAAGAACACGCTCGTCGTTTCGTTCGCCTGCCAAGACCTCTCTTTTCCAACTTCCATTGCTCTCGTTTCAACCATTTCGATAAGCTCTACTTCTCTTTTCCCGACCAAAACCGACAGCGTCTATCTCCTTTGTCTTATGCGATTAAACGAACGTACATGTAATACATTTTTTTTATACGTATATTTCTTTCGAGAACTGATTAAATACACAGAGAGAAATACTCGCGTTATTTTATTTTATACTTTCATCCTATATTCTACATTCCCCTTCTCCCCTACTCTTTTGAGTGAATTATATTATTATACTTGTTGAATTCTTTCTAAAATACATCCTATGTTGCTAACTTTTATGATATTTATAATTTTTTTAATGTGTTCTTAGATAAACATCCAGCTTTTAGACAAAAATTCTAACGTCGGATTTGAAACTCGGACTTCGACGATACATTAGGTTTAGTAGTCCATGTAAGATATCGAATCCAGTCATAAAATAGGATTAAACATTTCATATCGGATCCATCTCACAAAATAAGAACCATATTTAAACTGCGGCATTCAGAATAAGCCACAGTTTTGATGTTCTGAAGCTGAATTTAGAGCATTTTATTTAAATTAATGATTCGAAACTATGCAAGGTATAGATACGACAACAGATTCAGACCAGACTTGAATTTCGAATTCATACTTTAAATTCGGTTTGGATTTTAAATATTGAATTTGGTTTGCTGACTCATGTCGATTCTGATTCAAAACACTTAATTCAATTTTAGACTAAAGTTCAACTTCAGGATTTAGAATTCTGTTTTTAACAAAGATAGTAATTTAGTCTTTTAGCTTTATTTATGAGTAACCGATTTCAGATCTCAAAACTTCCGTTCGAGCTTCCGACTCAAATTGAAACTAAAAGAAGAAGTATTTTTTGGCACATATTGATAGCAATTTCAGTTATGGATCTCGAAAACACATTACGTATAGGTAGAACCGCATGCGACGCGTCCCGATTTTAGATCTCCATCCGATAGCCACGTTTAAAGAAGTAACTAGAAAAATATATCAAACAATTGAATATTATGTGACAGATTTCAACACTCCATGTTTTTAATTTTTGAACATTATCAAACTAGAGAACCTTTTGCAGAGATGGTCGGAATATGTACCTTGGAATATCCAGTAGAAATAAGCGGTCCTAAAACTGTGAGGATTCAAAATTCAGAAACAAATTTCAGATTCGACTCGAAATTGACATTCAGATTTAATGACTAGCATTCGTACCTAATTTGATACCCGAAATACAGTTTTATATCAGATAAGATGAAAATCTCCTATTAGGCCCATCAAGTTTCATATAAGTTTCATATTTAATTTACCAATTTATGTCAGGTATTCAGACTTTGAACTCTTTATCAAGACTCATTTACTTAATATTGATTGAGATTCAGTTCGAAAATACAGATACCATATTACGTTTTCAAAATGTGATAGGATATTAACCATCAGACTCATTTTCCAACTTTAGATTTATAATAATATTTCTACTTAGATTGGATAATTAAGATTTACTTTCGCACCCCGTTTGAAACGGGAATTAAAGTCTCTTAAATCTAAAGTGTCTGTAATCGCATATAACAACTTGAGTTATACTATTCAGATTTCTTAAATTTAAATCCACGTTTACGGTTTACAACGTCAGTTTAATAGTTCAAAATATTTCATACCGGAATCTCATTGGGTATCCATGTTTCATTCTCGGATTTCGAATCATTCAGCTACAGAATGTAGATAAATAACACATTCAACAGAAGGAAAAAACTATTCCTTTATTCTTGTCAGTATTTGTTTATTTCAGGCATAGATTATATCACATATTCCATGTAAGATCAAATAACTTCAACTGCGAATAAAATCTCAGGGTTTGGCTATACAAATTTCATACCAAATTGTTATCTTATATCATATTCAGCACTTGGTTCAAATCCTTATTTCACAGTCACGTAATGAAAATCATTTAAACGTTTAAGATCTCTTAGTCAGCAAAGATATTTAACTGAACAGTTCATTTCAAGAAAGTTACGATATAAAATTTCATATCCCACCTTGAATTCCAGCATTCAGGTTTCTAAGATCGCAATCGAGATCCCTGTCCGTGTTATTTTCGGACTTCTTGTTTGAAAAATCATAAAGTTTCTGTACCAAAATCTTAATTTTCAGGTCCATTTTCTAGATTCGGATTTCAATTATATTTAGGGATTTAAAAGATCAGTTATATCAGTTACTACCAGAATACAGAATACTTAACCTCTTAAAACAAAGCGATCATTTGAATCTTATCGCGAGTATCGGCATGCAGAATTCGAAAAATTTATAATCTTAACATGATTCAAAGTTATCATGAATTCATTAGTTGAAATTTCCCATAATTTTACAGGGCCATAGCCATACAGGGCCGCAGATGATACTGAGTCTTAAATCCATCTTGCCACATGACCATCCAATACCGGGCTTTACTGAGCCTTTTCTTTTGAGGTCTTACAAGTCTATTTTTAAAAGGCAGCACAGAGCCATTTTATTTGAGCCTCAAAGAACACTTACTTTAAAAGCCTCACGATGCAATTTGATTTATTACTCGGCCTCATAGAACGAATTCTTTGTAGGCGTCGCAGCACCGTATTTAAACCTTACCAAGCCTTTCTTATGCAGACCTCGCAAAGCCGTTGCTATTAAGGCCTCTCATAGCCATTTCTTATTAGGCTTCACTAAGCCACAATTCTTCACTAGGCCTCACAGAGCCATTTAACACAAGGCCTCACAGAGCCACTTTTTTATTCGGCCTCACAGAGCCATTTTACTGGCCTCACAGAGCCATATGTTACTAGGCCTCACAGAGCCATGTTTATTTTTACTCGGCCTCACAGAGCCATCTTTTTTCTAAGCCTCACAGAGCTAAATTTTAAAGGCCTCACAGAGCCACTTTTTTACTCGGCCTCACAGAGCCATTATTTTTCTCGGCCTCACAGAGCCATTTTTTTTACTGGCCTCACAGAGCCATTTGGTTCGAGGCCTCACAGAGCCATTTTTCTTTAACTTGGCCTCACAGAGCCATTTCTTTCGCAGTCTCATAGGCCCAATTCTTTATTCAGCCTTGCAGAGCTGATATCCACAACGGTGATATTTGTCCCGTCCAGAGGAGCACCACACGCTTTCTTAAACTTACAAAATCCTCACGGGGAAATACACACATCACGGCAGACAACGGTAACACAACAGTTCAGAAAACACAGATCAATGTGAACAACTTGCAAAAAAGGAGCTTTTGTTTGCGCCAATGTCGTGTCTATAATTTTTATAAAGTACACATCGCATGACTACGAAATTTTCATGCGTTTTCTAAAATGGCGTTCTTCAAATTCAAATCGCCAGAATAATCCGAACACGTCTTCATCTACAAACGTCGCTCTTAAAACTGCTTCAAGAGCCCTAAGAACACGCTCGTCGTTTCGTTCGCCTGCCAAGACCTCTCTTTTCCAACTTCCATTGCTCTCGTTTCAACCATTTCGATAAGCTCTACTTCTCTTTTCCCGACCAAAACCGACAGCGTCTATCTCCTTTGTCTTATGCGATTAAACGAACGTACATGTAATACATTTTTTTTTATACGTATATTTCTTTCGAGAACTGATTAAATACACAGAGAGAAATACTCGCGTTATTTTATTTTATACTTTCATCCTATATTCTACACTGCGTACAAATTGTTATTGATAAGGTATTTTTCAAATTTAGGTAGTAGTATTGCAAAACATTTCAAATTTAGTACTTTAACCGACAAATTGGCAAAAAAAATTTGGGATAATTCAGAAAGATTTTTCACTATCGAAAGAAGTTGGTCAGCTAGACTTCAGTTTATTCATCAAATATCAGAACTTTTCAGAAAATTATCCATTTGTCTCAGAACATGTTTTTTCTTTGCTGATGATTTAGCTACTGTCAACAGTATCCAAAACGGAAGTTGAGCGAAGTTGAATGATGAGCGTTGCAAAATAGAACATTCAGATTCTTTCCGTAGCGTTTCATTATTGGAATTGTTTGGTTTGTTAGATTCTTCGTCGTTTTTCCTTTTACACTAAGTTTTCGATCGGAAAAACACTTTTTATCAAATTCAATGTTTTAACCAGATTCAAGAAAAAAAAAATATTTTAGGCTAAGCCATGAAGGTAGAACAATCATTTTTCCTGCTCAATCTGATAAATTTTTCCAATTTAGATCGTGTAAATTTGTAATAATTTAGCACATTTTAATGGTTTCGGGAATTCCTGGGATTTTTTAAGCGTTTCTGTAACTCGCGGTTGCTCAGCGGGTGGGTGGTTTGTTATATTTTGGGATTTGTGGGTGGAATTGGTGGAACTCAGGGTCGTCATGTAGGGATGGATAGCACGAGCTACTTCCTCCGGAGTCTTCCGATATTCGGGGAAACTCCATTAGGGATGCCTATGATGCGGGATAATTGACCATAGCCACATCGAGTGTTACCTCGCATGTTACCAACCGGGTCGAACTGTTACATTTAAAAAAAGCAAAGAACTCTGAAAGGGACCAACTTTGGAGCGAAGAGTGGATGGGCCCTTTTGGCCACTAGCGAAACCACGAACAAAAGTGATGTAAACGGATTAAAATTCTCCAAATATAAACAGGGTGGGTTCAATTTAACAACATAATTTTAGGGGTTTATTATACTAGTTGTCCCTACTGACGTCACAGGTTTTTAGCTATACTTGCGGTTCGTTCTATTGCTGGCACAGCGGCGTTAGTCAAGGCCGCGGAACCCGATGTATGGTTGTTTTCAGCGGTCATTTTGTTGATTCACGGCGAGCAGCTTCGTAGGTTCGGAACAGGCCAATGTTTCACCGGTCCACTTCCGGCGTCCCGGAAGGACCAATAAACGACAGTTGAAAACTACTGGCCAATTTCCGATGATGCTGTTGTCGGTAGACCTTTTGCCGTCGGGTCTGAAGCGGTGTCAGACAATTCCTTTCTGTCTGGATTACTCCGGTTTTGGGATTCAGTAACAATACTCCGGGGCGCCGTGCTCTGATAGAAAAGCCAAAAGAACAAAAAAAAGGCCCTCTTGGACCTGCCAAAGGTGTTATGATATCTGTGACGTCATGATTTCCACGTGTTTTACAATATTTGTTTTGTTTACCATAAGTATTTACCTTTTTATGTTGTTTTTCGTCACACTTTTGTTACAATGTTTGTTGTATGTTTGTTAACGTTTTGTTTAGGTAACTGTATAAATGAATTACATAGCACAAAATACATAAATTAAATTTTATCGTTTTTCGTCCCAAACATTTTTTCCTTACTAACCGTACTTTTTTTGTGTTTTTATTTGATCGCTTTACGATTTTTCGATCACTGTTTTAACTTTTCTGTACTACTTTTTGTTGTTTTAATCTGTAAATATTAAGGATAAGTTTTAAAACTTTTACACCACATGCTTTTTACTATTTTTAACCTATTTAACACGACGCGCACTTCCGTTCTCCAAAACGGTCACAGACAGAAAGAACGGCAATGCAAAACCGTTTTCTGAAGAACGTTAAGAGACTTTCAACCGACACACATACAACGGTAAATTTACGCGGATGTGCCGCTCTCCGGGTAATAACACTTCCTCGCGGTGACACAGGAGATCATCCGACGCCCATGAGCATCTCTCGCGAGAGAAGTGGCTGCGTGCTTGGTTCAGGAATTCGGTGTAAAGGGAGGAATCCCTGAGAGCCCGTGTGAGTGTCAATTGCTTTGACATTTCTAAGTCAGCATTTAGGTCATAATTTGTCAATGTGTCGAAGACACATTTCGGATAGGTAACGAACGGTTACATTACCCCATCGTCCCTTCTGAAAATGAATGAAACGTCATTCATTTTATTACTAGAGAGATGAATGCAACACAATTCTATTAGTAATTTTTTTCATTTTGAATTATCAAAATTAAAATTCGACTTTTAAGTCTATAATACTCACGCACTGCCTATTTCGCAATCATCAAGTGATCGGAACAGCATCGTGTAACTCAGTGTAACTCACTGTAGTATCTCTTTTGTTGACGAACACTCACGGGAAACGTCAACATAAAATGTAAACAATGTTTGTTTATCAATTGCAATCCATGGATTCAAAGTTGGAAATTTTTTCATTTAATTATCACCGGTGTTCAAAGTTGGTGCATTTCCAAGGTAAGTTTTCAAGCTTATTTTCGCAACATTGATCCTCTTGAGCTCAATTTGCAGATTTCAGTTTCCTTCTAATGTTTTTATTTCTCTTGTCGGTTTCAGCTAAAACTGCGGTGAGGATAAATCCGGAAAGGCCGAAATTGCTTCCCCAAAAATCACCAGGTAAGTATTGTTTTGATTGTGTTAGCCTTCCGCTAAAACACATCCGAAAATCAGCTTTTCATCAGCTGTTAAAGTGATTATTTTTCTGTGTTTTTTTTTCTAGATTTCACACCTGGACTGACCTAAGCAGTTGAAGTGGAAGAAAATGAACAGCAGATAATCTTAAGGGTAAGTTTTATGTATCGTTCAACTATTGGACAGATACTTATATTGTTTCTGGCTTTTTTTTTTCTATTTTCAGGTTTCGAGTCAGCCACGGATAGGGCACCGATGACACTCATCAGCGGCCATGGACTGGTGAAAAACAGCAACTCGTAGTGGCCCTTTTCAACGACCTCGCAAACCATCGAGAAGTTATAATTCGTAATTTTATTCGGTCTAATAATTCTTTTTTTCTATTTTAGTTGTCTTGAATGAATCAAATTTTAGTTCAACTAAGTATTTCTGCACTGGAATCCGAAATTCCCTCAACATCAATTTCTTCAAACCAACCTGATTATTCTAAAATGATTTGTAAGCTAAATGTTCTGTGAACCATCAATTCTTTCACCCGGAAAGAAGACGAGCGAAAATGCCACAATTTTCTACAAGAAGTAGCTATTCAATTCAAAATCCTGAACCTGACGAGGATCTAGGAATCATTCGGTTATTGTAATCATCAATGATTTGTAATCGGCAAATCTTTAGTCGGTTTATCGTTCTTAAGAGGTGTCAAAGAACATCGTGATCTTTGCAAAGGAATAATCAATATTTGGCTCGTTTCGTTTAGATAGATTGAAAAGTCGTAATCAGTATTTTTGTTCAATTTGGTACCATAGACCAAATGAACTGAATGGTTCGGACAAAATAGGGTTTCATATTTCACTTATGACAAGCAGTGTTTTAAGATTTTTCCCATTTGCATGGGGATCGATTTTAATTTCAAAATTTCATAACGCAAGACTACAAAAACGTAATCTCGGAATCTACAATTGTGGCTTCAAGTTAGGGTAACTGGACTGAAACTTGGATGAGATATTTGATTTTGAGATTAAAATTGATGCATTCACTTTTCCGTTTCTCTTGCCTACAATTACATCAACGTATCGCGCTATTTCCGGTTTCTTATCCGTACGAATAAGCTAGTTTGAACACGCGAACACGGATTATCTTTCGTCATCGCGGTTGGTTTTACTTTCTGAAAAATTATCGCGTTTTTTCGTCAATCTGTTTCGTAAAATCCAGAAAATCGTATGAACGCCTCGATATTGGTAACGGATCACGCGAAGACTTTTGAAATTGTTTCGATGTTCCTTGTAAAACTTTCGAAATATTTTTATCGAACAAGGGTTTCTAGCTACCGCGCGCGAATAGTTAGCATGAAAAATTTCGATTCGGGGCAAGAAAAATCTATTTTCGTTTCGCGGGTTATCTGTTTTTGGGAGGTAACTTTTCCGTTTTTGATTCCGACACACGTCTCATCAGGGCCACAATAATGGGCGTAAGCTATCCGGAAATGATTTCAAGGCGGAATCTCGTAGTTCGAGGTGTATTTTGCTTCGCGGCAGAATGCAGCAAACCTGGTGTTTTTTGTTAACGTGGGTGGAGAAATTTTATTTGAAAATACGTCGAACATCCCCCGAACGTTGGGGTTCGTCATTCATATCCCCTTCGCGGCGTTGGCTGAAATCACTATTACTATTCCGACTATCAAGAGCAGTCATTTCTCTCGGAGAATTCTTTTCACACGGGAAAAGCCTAGGAAACATTTTGTAATTTTCCGAATCAACTAAATTTTTACGCGCTTGATCTCGACGGTACTTTCGAAACGGTTTCACGAAGCGCGAAGATACTTTACACTCCTCTATCTTGGTAATAACGCGACACGCGCCTTCTACAGGGTTACCTTCTACCTTTTCAGTTTCTTTCCTACACACGTTCATTTTCGTAAATTTTTAGATTGTTTCCGGTTGTTTTAGCTGTTGTCGATTGAAAATTTGCTTGTATTAGCTTCGAGACAGAGGGCTTGATTAAGTGCCACTAAATAATGAGAGACGAGGAGTAATCGGATCACGAATTGCCAACTGCAACGGCCTGATTCACTCCAGTCCTCTTCCGGATCGGCTACTTCCAGATACTTTTAGCCTCGACCAACAATCAAACTTATCTTGATGTTCGTAATTTGGTAAAGACGTTAACGAATCCAATTGTTGGAATTTTTTCTAAAATCCTATCGATTTCCGAAAATCGCTGGACCACTACGATGTGATTTTCACACCGCAGTTCCAGGCCAATCTGATTCTAAAATAAAAGAAAGCAATTAGTTTTCACTATGAACGATCGTTTGAAGAACGATTAAAACATCAAACAGGCACTGTTTTTTCGTCCCTCCTCGGGGAACTTAAGGAATTTTTTGTCGTGCTGATGTTTACTTTTTTTATGCGGGCGCCAAATTGTAACTCGCGGTTGCTCAGCGGGTGGGTGGTTTGTTATATTTTGGGATTTGTGGGTGGAATTGGTGGAACTCAGGGTCGTCATGTAGGGATGGATAGCACGAGCTACTTCCTCCGGAGTCTTCCGATATTCGGGGAAACTCCATTAGGGATGCCTATGATGCGGGATAATTGACCATAGCCACATCGAGTGTTACCTCGCATGTTACCAACCGGGTCGAACTGTTACATTTAAAAAAAGCAAAGAACTCTGAAAGGGACCAACTTTGGAGCGAAGAGTGGATGGGCCCTTTTGGCCACTAGCGAAACCACGAACAAAAGTGATGTAAACGGATTAAAATTCTCCAAATATAAACAGGGTGGGTTCAATTTAACAACATAATTTTAGGGGTTTCCCAAGCAACCAGAATTCCCTTAAAAAGGTTCATAGAAGCTTAATCAGCTCTCGTTTGTGTCTGAAGAGAATGCTAATCAGCCCAAAATTTAAGTTCTTAAAGCTACTTTCAAGTTCGTTTAGGTGGCTGTAGAGAACGCTATTCAGCTTCTAAGAGAATGCCAAGAAACTTCTACGCGCCGAAAAAAAAATCCGATTGACAGATTGCTCTGACAACCACATGTCAGGTTGCTAGGTTGCCGGTCTATCATGGTCTACCTCATTGATTTTAATTATATTGTTTTGATTACAAAAGCTGCTTACACGCCTAGAGAATTGAACCGCTGCTCTCTAGGTTGCAATGAAACTCACCAGCCTCTCGACCAATCCAGCAATAGCTAATTGCCACTGTAATGATTAGTATTTAAACTTAATGTCATTTGAGATGATTGAGTGGGTTGGTTAATAGAAGGTACCTTATTTCGTTCAAAGGACTTTCAGTACACAATATGAATCATAACAAAAATTCGCATCATCAAAATTTATTCGAATATCTTATTTAACATTTATAAGAAAAATTCGAAAAAATCTTGAATTCCATTTGTAAATATCAGTACAGATATAAACAAAACAAATACCATGACAAAAAATTGACAGACATTTTTGACATGTCGCTTAGAATTCCCATATAGGTTCTTTAAAACACCTTCAAGTATCTTAATGGTGCGCCTTAGAATGTTACGCGAACGTTATCGACCTTCTTGAAAAACATTTTTGACATGTCGCTTAGATTTCCCATAAAGGTTCTTTAAAACACCTTCAAGTTTCTTAATGGTGCGTTTTGGAATGTTACGCGAACGTTATCGACCTTCTTGAAAGTAGTTCCATTGAAAGCGCCTAGAAGTTCCGTTATCGATAGATTAACCTTTCAAAGGGCGATGGAAGTTCCTGAGCAGAGTTCCGATAATCACTCGGAAGAAACGCTCATGATAGGTTTCTAGTTGGAAAAATTCAAAGCCGAATGCTGCTGCCTGTAGTTCCCTGAGAGTCGGCAGAACGACAATGCGAAGTCAATGTAAACAAGATTCAAAAGCGAGAGTGGATTCGCATCAAAGTCGATCTCTCAGGCTCACTACCTGGTGTATCAGAAGTGATTGAGACACTTACTGATACAAGATCCAATTCGAAAATCCACTCACTCACTCACTCAAACTCAATCAATGCGGCTTTGCATCGGTTCATACTGCCTGCCTACTTTCTGCCATAGCGCAGATACTTATGTACATATATACTGCCTGCCTGTTTGAATGGCTATTTTGATCCTCCGCAACAACAGCAACAACAAAGCAAGATGTTTTAGGCAGACAGCATTCGATCATCGATCAGTAAATGAATGAGTGAGTGAGTGAGTGATCAAGAAAAGTTATTGAGCGAAAAAAGAAACTGAAAATCAGGTAGCTCCTCAATCAGTTGAGAATTCCAACTGGAGAAGGATCGTCTCTCTTTCAAATTTTGTTTCTTTGATTCTCGGAGCAGCGCTGTCGAACACAATCTTTGCCCCGCTGGGAGATAAACAAACCGACAATTTAGTTTTTGCTTTCGCTGTTGAAAACGTATCAGTGTCTCTCATGAAAATTGAGTGATATTCGGAACACTGTTCCTGAGTAACTTTTAAGCGACAAGAGTCACCTGAAGTTCCCGTAAAACATTTTTTCAGCCAAATGTGAACTTCGGAGTTCCATCTTTAAGTAAAAACGCGACTTTTGGTTGCTTGGGTTATTATACTAGTTGTCCCTACTGACGTCACAGGTTTTTAGCTTATCTATACTTGCGGTTCGTTCTATTGCTGGCACAGCGGCGTTAGTCAAGGCCGCGGAACCCGATGTATGGTTGTTTTCAGCGGTCATTTTGTTGATTCACGGCGAGCAGCTTCGTAGGTTCGGAACAGGCCAATGTTTCACCGGTCCACTTCCGGCGTCCCGGAAGGACCAATAAACGACAGTTGAAAACTACTGGCCAATTTCCGATGATGCTGTTGTCGGTAGACCTTTTGCCGTCGGGTCTGAAGCGGTGTCAGACAATTCCTTTCTGTCTGGATTACTCCGGTTTTGGGATTCAGTAACAATACTCCGGGGCGCCGTGCTCTGATAGAAAAGCCAAAAGAACAAAAAAAAGGCCCTCTTGGACCTGCCAAAGGTGTTATGATATCTGTGACGTCATGATTTCCACGTGTTTTACAATATTTGTTTTGTTTACCATAAGTATTTACCTTTTTATGTTGTTTTTCGTCACACTTTTGTTACAATGTTTGTTGTATGTTTGTTAACGTTTTGTTTAGGTAACTGTATAAATGAATTACATAGCACAAAATACATAAATTAAATTTTATCGTTTTTCGTCCCAAACATTTTTTCCTTACTAACCGTACTTTTTTTGTGTTTTTATTTGATCGCTTTACGATTTTTCGATCACTGTTTTAACTTTTCTGTACTACTTTTTGTTGTTTTAATCTGTAAATATTAAGGATAAGTTTTAAAACTTTTACACCACATGCTTTTTACTATTTTTAACCTATTTAACACGACGCGCACTTCCGTTCTCCAAAACGGTCACAGACAGAAAGAACGGCAATGCAAAACCGTTTTCTGAAAAACGTTAAGAGACTTTCAACCGACACACATACAACGGTAAATTTACGCGGATGTGCCGCTCTCCGGGTAATAACACTTCCTCGCGGTGACACAGGAGATCATCCGACGCCCATGAGCATCTCTCGCGAGAGAAGTGGCTGCGTGCTTGGTTCAGGAATTCGGTGTAAAGGGAGGAATCCCTGAGAGCCCGTGTGAGTGTCAATTGCTTTGACATTTCTAAGTCAGCATTTAGGTCATAATTTGTCAATGTGTCGAAGACACATTTCGGATAGGTAACGAACGGTTACATTTCCCGGGATTCGGGATTTCCCGAATTTTTATAATTCCCGGGAATTCTCGACCGGGAAATCCCGGGTAGGACACTCTATATGCCAAATTTGGTTCCATTTGCTGTTGTAGTTCTTGAATTATGCAGTAAAAATTGTATGAAACTCCAATCCCTCTTCCTTTCCCCCGCTGGAAGAAGTAAGGGGTCTCAAACAATCATTAGAACATGTCACGTTCCCAAATACCCTCCCATGCCAAATTTGGATCCATTTGCTTTATTAGTTTTTGAAATATGAAAAAAATATATAATATATAAGATAATTCAGAGTTTCAAAACATTAGAATACTTTTTTTACAATGAAATGAACTTGTTTTTATGCTCATCGAAGTTTTAAAACACTATATTCAATGATTTTTAAAATCATAATCTAAGTGCAATTCTTGCACTGATCAATAGAAAAAGCCCCTAGATGTAGACTTTTGAAGTCTGTATAACAGTTGGAGGCTCTGCTGGGGCTTTCAAATGAGCTGTCAAATCTAGCAAACAATATGCTTCTCTTTCCACCATAGGTGAATTTAGGCAGGCGCTATCGGCTTCCGCGGAATTCTGGCGACAAAACACTAGCGCCAAATGAGGGTTGACGGGTTGAGATCCAAGCTCGAGTTAGAACTTATTTCACGCACACACATGCACCAGTGCAAATCGCATTGTTGTAAACAATATAAACATAAACATTGTGTGAGTGAAGTTACGCATGATTTTCAAAGTATTAGAGCACCTGTATCCGTGGTCCAAACAGCCGGTTTAGACCAAAATTCCGACCCGAGCAACCGCACTGGTGATCTATTATACCAGTTTCAACTCAACTTTTTTAAGAGCTGGTATAAGGATTGATCCAAAACTGATGAGATTTGGATCCAATTTGACGCAGTTTTAAACCGCTTGACAGTTAATGGAACACGAGTGCAGTTGCCAGTTTTTTAATTGGATCGGATCTAATTTCTTTGGTTCAATTCTTGTATAAATTAGACCCAAGAAAAGACCACGAATACAGATGCTCTTAGTGTGATGATGTGCTTCCACTCAAAGCTTGAATGCAAAGCTGCAAATGCTTGTGTGGATAGCTGCAAAGCTTGGATCCCATCTCGCAGGGCGGCAGCACCATAAACATTGCACAGTGGTGCAGAACATCAATCTAGCTGTACGAAATTAATAGCGCTCAGGGATGAAGAGATAGACATTTGATGTCTTCAGCAACATTGTTCAGTTTTACATGGAGCATATTCTAGTATCAAAATTTTTGCCGAGGGGTCCACCGATAGCGAAATAAAAATGCTAACTGTTTTGTTTTCAAATTAGCGCTTTGATGTCTTCGACAAAGTTGTTTATCTGATCAAAATACATAAGTTTGTTGAATATGTCAAAGTCCTATCTCATCATCCTCAGGAGTTACAGTCAAAGTAAAAAAAATCTCTTGAAAAAACAGTTTTTTGAACCTGACACGTTGTAGGTTGAATAAAATGAATAAATCACAAAAAGGGGATGTTGCGAAAATGTGCACTTTTCGATGAACGAACCTTCCAAAATTGCCAATAAAATACACTAAATGCTTTCTATAGCGCGTTAGCAACTTCTAAACCCACCATAATGTATGAGACAATTGTAGATCGTGACATGTGTCAACTTTGTTTCAAAGACAGCAAACCATTTTATTCAGCCTACAACGTGTCAGGTTCAAAACTGTTTTTTCAAAAGACAAAAGACTTTTTTTACTTTGACTGTAACTCCTGAGGATGATGTGATAGGACTTTGACATATTCAACAAACTTATGTATTTTGATCAGATAAACAACTTTGTTGAAGACATCAAAGCCCTAATTTGAAAACAAAACAGTTAGCATTTTTATCTCGCTATCGGTGGACCCCTCGGCAAAAATTTTGATACTAGAATATGCTCCATGTAAAACTGAACGTTGTTTGTTTGTTTGTTTTATTATAGAGGCTTGCTTGGTAGATTCGCCTCTGTTAAAACTGAACAACGTTGCTGAAGACATTAAATGTCTATCTCTTCATCCCTGAGTGCTATTAATTTCGTACAGCTAGATTGATGTTCTGCACCACTGGGCATTGTGTAGGTGACGCCAACGATTTGTTCGAAAAAACAACAGCACGACTATCTTGATACTTGGAGATCTTTGATTTAGGCTAGGGAGACAAAGGGAGACAAAATGTGTGCATCATTTTATTTATGCACGCATCAATAATTTTTTTTTGTGAAAACGAGGCTTAACTTTAACCTCTGTGCTTTAACTTGTATGCTAAACAGACGACTTTTAATTCGAGTATCCAATTCCCAAACATTTATCAACATTATATAAATGGATTACCTAGGCTTAGTTAGACCATAAAATGTTTGTTGTATCCATGAAAAGTTTAATTGAATCAGGGGGGAGTATGACATTTGGCATACAGCCATTTGGCATAAAGGCCATTTGGCATAAAGGCCATTTGGCATAAAGGCCATTTGGCATAAAGGCCATTTGGCATAATTTCTTTTTTCGTGTGGTCACGTCGAGATTCACCTTTCGGACAACGTTGCAAGTTTTCTTTTCTTAAGTTTTGCGGCATTGCCGCAAACATCGAGGATGCACACTGAACGAAATCGGGCTATGAACAATATCGGGAATTCTAGTGTTTTTGCACTAATAGAAAATCTAATACTTTTTACGAGTTTGCTCATCGAATACAATTGCATGGTTTTAGTTTTTAATAAAATTTATCAGAAAATCCAATGAACTTTATAGAACGTCAAGTTTATAATAATTACAGTTCAAAATGATGGAATATAAATTGATGGGGTGTCTTGTGTTATGGTTTTACTTTTTATGATTTCTTTCCGAAAAAAGTGGGATACAGCTTATTTTTGTTTACTTTGACAATTTTATTGTTTCTTTCATAGCTGCTATCAAATTTAGAATAATTAAACACTTTACTATGGCACAGGCAAGGTGTTTAGCAATCGTGTTAGAATGGTGATTAACCGAAACCCAAACTTCCGACTTGAAGGGGTCTCGGTTTGGAAAAGTTGGTAATAACAAAAACAAACCTGAAATCAAGAGGAATGATTTAGTTTTAGATATTGAAAACAAAGTTTCACATCATCTCACCTTTCTTCTTGTTAGCACAGACCCTTCTAAAGGGAATTCTGGATGCTTGGGCAGAGACTCGAAATTCCGCGGTCGTCCGCCATTGATGGGTGAGTTGATTCCGTGAATTCTAATTTCCGGAAACGAAAAAACCATTTGGGGATCTAAGGCGTCCATTTTCATATTGGTACTGCTCGCTTTTAATCGTATATTCTGAAAAAAAGAAATATGAAAATGTTGCTTGAATAGAAACTGTTCTGATCATTAGAAAAATTCGCAGGCATCTTTTAAAAATACACAAAATACATACCGTTCTATTTGTTGAGCTTCACTTTTTTGTACGGATGGGCTGAAATTAATCAACTTCAATTTCAGTTGAACAGCGACACAAAAAACGAACAAAACCTCTGAGCAAATTTATAATGTATTATTATTCAAAACTGTATAATTTATTAGATTTTCTTATACATTCTACGGATCGAGTGTGGCTCGCGAGATTCATTGGATTTTCCTATAAATTTTAATGGGTTAATCTCTTTTAGGACCTAACTGTAAAATTTATTGTTTTTCCCGGTCCTTTTTAGTGAATAAATCGTTAGCTTGTATGCGGACCATAAATGATAACAATTATTGTAATGCCCCTTTAAAATTAATCGCCCGATTTCGTTCAGTGCAGGGGGTATGGCGGCATAAAGCCGCCGAGGCTCCCAAATCGGAGGCGGCCGCTGACGGAAGCGGCGGCCTTATTGTATTGGTCTAGGTCTACTGGGGCCTCCTAGGTTTACGTGAAAGCTAGGAGTGATCCCTTAGCCTTAGCCTTCAATAAAAGTTCGAACGCGCAGCGTGAGGAGGCTGGTGTTGACTTTTGTAGAACCGCAATCAGTAAGGCGTTTAGACCAGGGCGTGTACCCAACCCCGGTGGATGCTTTGGTCGCATGCAGACTGAGAAGGTGGCCGCACGCGTCTGTTCCCCAGGTCAGGGGCGACGTGCAACAACAACCGAGCGTCTGTTCTCCAGGTCAGGGGCGGCTCAAACAGCGTCTGTCTTGCAGCAAGCGGCTGAATTTATGAAATGCGGCTCCCGCCAGCTAAGTCCAAGATGGCAGCCCCTTCGCGGGATAGGGACTTTAGGCTAACAACCTACTGCTCCTGATATCTTTTATTGTTACAGAAACTGAGAGAAGAAATAACCGAATTGGAACTTTGGCAACGACTTTTAGCATGAAAACACCGACTAGAATTGGAACTTGGAATGTTTTGACCCTTGCCCAACCAGGAAAGCTGGCTCAACTTGCTAGAGAAGCTAGCCGCCTCAAGCTAGAGATATTGGGACTGAGCGAAGTCCGTTGGCCTAACACTGGAGAACACAAGACGCAGTCCGGGCAAGTACTGCTTTACTCTGGCATACAAGGAGAACATGCTACTCGGGAACGAGGAGTTGGTTTCCTGTTAAGCCCGCAGGCCCATGCGGCCCTCATAAGATGGGAACCGATAAACGAAAGAATAATCGTAGCCAGATTCAGAACACGGGTTAGAAACCTTACAATGGTCCAGTGTTATGCGCCAACTGACGTTGCCGATTTGCAGGAGAAAGAGCAGTTTTACAGTCAATTGAACAGCGTGGTTGAGAGAATTCCGAAGGGTGACATTCAAATCCACTTAGGCGACTTCAACGCAAAGATTGGCTCCGATAATCAGGACTTTGAGCGCATCATGGGGCGCCACCCAAGCAACCAAAAGTTCGAATATCACTTAAGGAACGAACTAATAAGTTCATATATAGCTGTACAAAAGTTCTGTGGAACTTTTTTGCTGTTCAAAATGCTTTTTCGAGGTCCATAGAACTTCATTCTTTATCAAGTTCAGCAAATTCTCAAAAAATGCTTTAAAGTACTGTTTTGGTTTCTGTTTCTACTTTTTGGGAACTTTAAAGTTTGTATGAAGGAAAACAATCTACTTGTTACGTACTTCTCATTTTTTCAAAATCCAGTAGCTATCAAAGGGTTGCAAGTCTTTTTGTATATAAGCACACAATTGTAATCAAACAAAACGAGTTTGGCTCCTTAAAGCCTAAAGGTATGAGCCGTTTCAAATAAAGAATTTAAAAAAAAAAAAAGTCTTTTTGTACATCTCAATAGTTCGTAAAAAATCTCTGTTGTACTATTTTGTAAGCTTGAAAGTTTTTAATTAGTTCCAACGGGCGTTCTAAAGCAACTTCGCCTTCTAGAAACTTTGAAGTAGATTTGAAGACTAAAATCTACTTTTTTCGAACTTCAACACGTGTTTGCATAAATAAACACATCGTTCTAGGGAAACAACAATGTGAAGTACACATTTAGTTCCGGAAGAACTTTTTTACAACTTGAAAGTGGAAATTAAGTAGAAATTAGGAACCTGAAAGTCGTTTTAAAGAAAATCATTACATCAAGTAAAATCGTTGCCTACTCATGATGTTCATATAGAGCAGCAAGTATGGATCTCGACTTTCAAGCGGTGAGCTTGAAGGCTTGGTAAGAACATGTTTTTAAATGCAATGTGAGTTAGTAACAAATATGGTTGATTAATATGAATCAAATTAACGGAATTGAGAAGGCAATTGAAGGGAGCGAAAGAGTATTTTTTTGATTTTTTATGCTGCTCATAAAGTGGATTTTGAAGCTGGTTAGAAGTTGTTTGGCGATTTAAGCGAACTTTTTGTTTACTTTAAAGTTCGTTTAAAAAATTAAAAATTGAGCTGAAAAGAAGTTGAATTAGCATACTCGATTAAGCTGATCAAACCTGATAGAGGAATGTTATCCGAACTTTTGGTTGCTTGGGCATGGTCTGGGACAGATGAGAGAAAACGAAGAGCTGTTTGTGGAATTTTGTGGCAACAACAACATGGTGATCGGTGGATCGCTCTTTCCTC
The DNA here is from genome assembly GCF_029784155.1 of Uranotaenia lowii. NCBI lineage: Eukaryota > Metazoa > Arthropoda > Insecta > Diptera > Culicidae > Uranotaenia > Uranotaenia lowii. The sequence goes on along the minus strand of NC_073693.1, from coordinate 185,052,717 downwards.
ATCGACCAGCACGTAAGGTCACTTGGGTATCCCGAGATGGCCGAACAGAAAATCAAATTGACCACATCTGCATCAGTCGAAAATGGAGAAGGAGCCTTCTTGATGTCCGCAACAAGCGAAGCACAGACATTGCATCTGACCATCACCTCGTCCTTGGCGAGATACTACTGAGAGTTGCGCGTGTCCAACGGCGCGAGGAGAAAGTCGGGTGTCGATACGACGTCCGCCGGTTGGAGAATCCAGAGGTGAAAAGGGCATACGTTGAACAGCTAGAATCCCGAGCCTCGGAGCTGCCGACAGACGGAACAGTCGAAGAACAGTGGTGTGGAATCAAGAATGCCTTTATCACGACGAGCCATGGTACTCTCGGTAAAGTTTGTGGAAGACGAAGTGAATGGATGTCGGATGAAACCTGGAGGATGATCGATAATCGGAGAAAAGCGAAAGCCGGAATTGAGCAGGCATGTACCGGGTCAGCCAAAGCAGCCGCCCGCTTACGATATGCAGAGCTGGAAAAGGCAGTTAAACGAGCTTGTAGACGAGACAAGAGAGCCTGGACAAACTCCCTAGCCGATGAGGGAGAAAGAGCCGCCGCCATTGGAGATATCCGATTATTATATGATATTTCTCGCCGCCTTAGTGGTCCAAGGACTAATGCAAGAATGCCGCTGAAAAACCGAGCAGGTCAGCTGCTGACAGATCGAACAGATCAGCTCAAGCGTTGGACTGAGCATTTTGATCAACTTTTCCGAGTCACAAATAGCAATGGCCAACAGAACCCGCAGCTCGAGGCGCCCTCGCTGGCTGAAATAGAAGCGGCAATCAAAGACATGAAATCCAACAAAGCGCCTGGAATCGATTGCATTCCTGCTGAAATGCTCAAAGCCGACTCTGCCTTGTCAGCACAAATGTTACACCGTCTTTTCGCTGACATTTGGGATACTGCAACATTCTCGGCCGACTGGATGCAGGGTATCCTCGTAAAGGTCCCAAAGAAAGGAGACCTGACAGAGTGCGGTAGCTGGCGTGGCATAACTTTGATCTGTACAACCCTCAAAGTACTCTGCAAAGTGATCCTGAACAGGATCCAGGAGAAAATCGACGCTACACTCCGACGGCAACAAGCTGGATCGATCCGGACGATCATGTGTGGACCACATCACAACGCTACGAATAATACTGGAACAAATCAACGAATTCCAGGACTCTCTTCTGCTGGTGTTCGTTGATTCCGAAAAAGCATTTGACCGACTGAACCACCATCTGGGCTGCTCTTAGACGACGAGGGGTCCCAGAGAAACTAGTCCATCTCATCGAAGCACAGTACGAGGCATTTTCGTGCAAGGTTTTTCACGACGGTGTCTTGTCCGAACCAATCCCGGTAACTGCTGGAGTGAGACAAGGATGTATTTTGTCACCGCTGCTTTTTATCATCGTAATGGATGAGATCTTGACTGGATCGATTGACTGTAGACCAAACCGAGGATTGCCGTGGAATCCTTTAACCATGGAGCAACTGAACGACCTTGACCTGGCAGACGATATTGTTTTGCTCGCCCAAACACAACAAGACATGCAGAGCAAACTCGACGACCTCACCGAAAGCTCCAAGGCAGCAGGTCTCAAAATCAATGTCGGAAAGACCAAGTCGATGGAAATCAATACAGAGAATCGTTCCAATTTCGTGGTAGCTGGACAACACGTTGAGACAGTGGAGTGCTTCCAGTATCTTGGTAGCCAGATTACGCCTGATGGTGGTACCAAGAAGGACATCGAAACCCGGATCAGAAAGGCCCGATTTGCGTTTGCGAGTCTCCGAAACATCTGGCGGTCACGCCAGATCTCTCTACGAACTAAGATCCGAATCTTCAACTCAAACGTCAAATCCGTATTGCTGTACGGGTGTGAAACTTGGTGCACATATGCGGTGACGACGCGAAAACTGCAAGTTTTTGTGAATCGCTGCCTGCGGAACATCATCCGCGCTTGGTGGCCTGGCAACTGGATCTCGAATGAGAAACTACATCGCCGGTGTCATCAAAAGGCGCTAGAAATCGAGATTCGAGAACGTAAGTGGAGATGGATTGGGCACACGCTGCGAAGAGATGAAAGCGAGATTTGCAGGGAGGCGCTTGACTGGAATCCAGATGGGCATCGAAGAAGAGGCAGGCCCAAAAGCTCGTGGCGGCGAAGTCTAGCCGCTGAAATCCGCAAAGTTGACGAGAACCTTGGCTGGCAGCAAGTGAAGACGCTGGCTCCGGATCGCCAGCAGTGGAGATCTTTTATCTCAGCCCTATGCGCCGGTCAATCGGCGCTGGACCCTTAGGTAGGTAGGTAGGTAGGTGTAAGCTTCGGGTGTGTTCCTATACCAATGCACGGAATCGTCCATCTTGTGACAGGCAATCGTAATCGTAGGCATGGTAGGCGAACAACTGGCTGTCAAAAAGCGCTCCGTCTCCACCCCCCACCAATGAGAAACTTTTGGTACCCCTGTTTGTTGTTTACCCTTGCCTACTTTTCCTCAATATGCATCCACCCATAGCTGGAGGCACTCTGGTTTAGACCTAAGCAACGCCGCAAAATTTGAAAAAAAAAATGCAAGTTTATTTAAACAGTCACCACTCGGTAAGCTGAAATTATGCCAAATGGCTTTATGCCAAATGGCCTTTATGTCAAATGGCCTTTATGCCTAATGGCCTTTATGCCAAATGGACTTTATGCCAAATGGCTTTATGCCAAATGTCATACTCCCGATTCAGGGTTTTTTTTTTCACGTTATTAAACGCTTAACCAATAAGTTAGATGAAAAAAAGGTATTAAGACAACTCCGACTACCTTGAGTAAAGAAAATGTAAAATGGATTTGTGATATCTTTAAGACTGAAACTTCGAAACGTGACTTCTTTTTTTAAATTATCTTTCTCTTGTCTGTAATCAAATGGAAAACAATAGAACAGACTTAGTTTTTCTACATTGGTTCGTCGTTTAGTTATTGTCCTCGTAAAAAAAGTAATATTTTTTTTTCGATACTGCTATCAGAATCAACTATAGTGTAAAAAAGTCTTTGCGACATATTTTCAAACCAAAATAAATCCACAGTTGTCTAATACACTAAATATTCGAACTGCACCTTTTTTATTTATTTAAATCGATGTAGATTTTTCAATGTTATGTTTATACTTGGGTTTCATTCGTTTTCGAAGCACTAGAAGCGTAAAATTGCTTTTATCCATATATCTTAAGAGATTTATGATTCCAAGAATAAAACTGATTGAATTGTAACAAATGCACACTGGGAGATATAAAGTTTCGTTCTGATTTAAAATTATTTCACAATCAGTCGATCAGATCGAGGCAGTATTAATAAGATTCGAAATCAACAGATAGTAGGTAATATATGCACAATTATGGGCAGTGTTGAACAGCAACTAATCGGGCACATTTTTGTGTGTGCTGAACTTATCGAAAACTTGTTTTTGTCAATTTGCTTTCGAATATTAAATACTATTGTTATTTGGCACATTTATAAGTAGTCATAATTTTAAATTAAAGAGGGAAAAGACTGGTTATTAAACAGGACTGGTTGGAAAGAATCGAAGCTTTTCTCCGAAGCAAACTATAGTATTCCGTTGAACGAAGAGTATGCACCATTTCTATATTTCTTATGGACTTGACCTTCCTTCTGGGATTTCTTAATTGCATACTGGTGTTGGTTCCCGTGGATTGGTATAAGTTATACAACTGGAGGCTCTGTGCCCAAATCCATTATCTCGCTGAAATAATGAAAGAAAATAGTTTATTTGGAATAAAATGATTTTTTTTAAACTAATCGGTTAGTGGCTTTAGGAAACTAGGGTTACCATGTTCATTCCACACATGCTCCGTAACGTATATTGAGGCACTAATTTCCATAAGTTTTATCTCATATGCTTATGCTATAAGACTGAAAATTTTGGATGCTAGTATAGTAAATTCGGTTGCACAAAAAAAGGAAGAGTCGTTGGATCAATTTGCACATTGAAAAAAAAAACGATGAAGCTGGCTAGAAAGATAGCCGTACGATTGCATACTTCTTGGCGTTTATAACAGTCGCATGAGTTGTTTTAGGCAGTATGATTTAGATTTGCCGGGCAAATTATTAAATTTACAACTTTATTAACAATTACAAGTTGTAAATTTAATAAAATCGAATCTAAGATTTTCCTTAGTTCAAATTCCAATCCCTAGTTTCCGAAAAATCATATGCAGTTTACAAAGTTGGACGAAATAAGCGTTTGTCAAAACGAACATCGTCATGACCCGTAATAGGGATGAATCATTCTAAGGGAGGAAAATCCCGAAAAAATATATTCATGACCTATTTGGGAACTGTCAAGTGCTCATGCTATAGTCGGATTTCGAAACTTGACAACAATTCCGTAGACTATAGGATCATTGCGACCCAAAATGGTCGCTAAGTACTGAAAAAAAACGATGCCTACCTACCTATTGGCGTTAATCATAACCGTGATGTTTAAATACCTTGGTAGGTTACGTAGTCTTCAGATGCTTTCCTATGCTAGAATTGATAAGAAATTTCTTGACAGTTTTTAAACTGTTGTTGCCTGAAGTGTACTGCCTGCCCCTATTCGCATATGAGTCCCATGTGTAAAAACAGCAAACCGAGAAAAACGCTTGTAAAGTTTGAAATTTGTTTTCATGAAAACAATCGTATATATCGTTTGTTTTGTTGGTAAAACCTATTAATAGTTCAGATAGAAAACACTTCACAGAATACTTTTGTTTACTTTTGCGCTGAAACACAACACAGCCGCCGACGGGCGTAGAGGATAGCGTTTCAGACTTCTAAGCCAGAGGTCATGAAATCGAGATTCGGTCACGGCTTACATAGTACTCTTTCTGTGGGTTGGTGGTGTAAGCATTAGTAAGATGCTAGCCATTATATCCTTGAAAGATGTACGCTTTAGTCTTAAGTAGAATTTAGATCTCTTCAAAGAAACATGAAGTTTCACTGAGATCTTATATGTGTGTTTTCGTTTTTAAAAAACTAACTAGTATTTACGGAGAAATTACAATAAAACCCTCATGTGCGAATATTCTTAACCCTGAAGCAGGGTATTCGCAAATGAGTCTCTCGTGCTAAAGTTATCAGTGCTGGTGGCAAGTACTTTCCTAACATATTTTATCATTTGTTTACCATTCTTTTTGATGATAGAAGTAAGTTTTCGAAAGATCCCGATTCGAAACTAATTTTAATCGTTATTTTTAGACGAGTGGGATGTTTTTTCTTGCGTTTTAAAAAAGATTGTTTTCATTCTTGTAAAATTGCTGCAAATTTATTAGACTTCAATTTAATTTAATGTTAACGTGGGTGTCGTGGATGGACTCTTCTGAGTCCGCCATGTTTTCGATCATCGCGAGGTTTTTTTCGAGATAAAATATGCCCGCACTTTACTCTCTGAAGTTGGTTTTGAGAATGAGCTTCGGATCGCAACTGTCGCACAAAGGAGGCCGCCTCGTACAGACGACCACTAACACGTTTACTTACATTCCTCACGCTTACACTAATACCGTTGCAAAATCGTCAGTTTGTGAGCTGACAGCTTTTCATTTTATCATAGGTACACGACATCGTATGCTATCACGTACACATATGTATTTAACCCATAACTTCACGCTTAACACACGCTTAACCCATAACTTCATTCCGGGGTAAATAAAACTCATTTACAGAAATAGGTTCTCTTTCATTTACTATTTATTGTGTTATTAGTCTTAAATTTTATCATACTATACACTGCTTCACTACAGTGGGTAGTTCCGACCAAAAGTATGCTGTATTACAAGAAAAAGCAGAAGACAGTTTCCAGGAACATTTTTCAAGGTGATAAAAGAAAACAGTGATATTGATATTGTTTTGGATATTTATAGAAAAAAGGGAATCTAAAAAGTTAGTTATTTTGTTTTCGAAACACCACTTCAAGTACCACCCACTGATCAAACATTAGATCGTCAAAATTACCCACGGAGGATTTTTTTCGAGATTTTCCACACAAACTTTGCACAAAAACCTGTTTCATAGGTAAATTGGGCCACAAGAAAGCGTTTTCCATCGATAACTCAAAAACGATAAAAATGCACATGGGACTCATATGCGAATAGGTGTATGGTAGCTACACAGTAAACGAAAATTACCGAGTTCGGTAATTTTTTTTACCGAAATCCTAACATTTGTAAATCGTTAAACTGTTCGGTATTTTTTTCGGTAAAAATCAAACGAACATCGGTAAATGAAGATGCTAAAATTTTGCATAAGATGTGGAGAGATTTGTTTGGAAAAGTATACTCAAAACCTTTTTTGTCCCGAAAGTACCCGTGATTTAGACGAAAAAAAAATATACGAAAGATTAAATTTGTCAGGCAGACAAGAAAATGTACCCATCTGCTGACGATAACTTACAACTTGGTTTTAGTTGAATGTGCGCCAAACTTTCTCGTTTAGATTTCTTGTAACAAAATTTATGTACATGTGTTGTATTGCTCTATCTAATGTTTCATGTTTAGAATTAATATCTATAGCTTCAACTAGAATCTGCTGTACAAAAGATTTCATCATAACAATGTTTGAGTCATAAGAGTTAAAACACTGGCTAACAGACAAGGAAGCCACACGCTTAAGCCAACGAACGATTCCCTCTTGGCTTTGTTATAAGGCCTGGGATAAATTATATGAACGGGTGGCGGTTCCTCTATTTTATCAAACTCGAGAGGACCGAAACTTTCTTCAGTGTCGTCAATATCAGGATACATCAAAGATGGAATGATCCATTTAGGACTGTAGACAATTGAATTTAGTTCAGAATTTTAATATTACCATTGTTCCAAACGTTTCGCAATAAGAAAGAAAAATAAAGTTTACGACAAATGTCAACAACTGCTGTTAGTAAAATTATTTCATTTGGTCTAGGTTTTAAATGTACTTACTCATCGCAAACGTCCACGTTGACCGTTCGAATGGCAAAGTTTTGAAGTGGAACTGCTTGCGCTGTATCGGGATTCTCTATCACGTATACGCAGCCATTAAAGCTATCGTTGAATCGATCACCAGTAAATCGGTTAATATCAGGAGCACCACCTTTGAAATAAAAATTGTACAACAAAATTGTTAAGCATTCACAAATGTGCTAAGAAAAAATGTACTTACCTATATAAATATTTCCTGGAAGATGAATTTCTTGTTTTCCGGTGGGTCGAGTTTCGCCATATGCGGCTAAGTTATCTACCTCCAATCGATTGCGATTGGCTTCTCTAGTTAGTACAGCGACATGCTGTTCACCATCGGCCACAAACACATCTTCGTTCCTCAACGTGGACTCTTCTCCATCTAGCCTCATTCCAAATTCGAGGAAACCTTCATTAACTGACAGTGAAATGTAATCATCTCCGGCAAAGTTGTCCCCATTCCTCTGTCCATACCATAATAACATTCCATTGCGTTGGGTTGTGCTGAACAATATAGCTAAGCGAGTTTCGAACTGATCGGGTATATTAGAGGTTATAGCCTTGGGATTCAGCTCGAGGAATCCATTGCCACGGAACTGAGATCCAACATTGGTGCCATACGCGTGTTCACAGTTTCGTCCCAGATAGCCGGAGTGACATTCGCAAGTGTACGTCAGACCTCCTCCATCTGTACGACAATGGCCACCATTTTCGCATGGTTTTTGGGCCAAGCAAATATCCATCACAACATCACAATTGTCCCCACCGAAACCTGGTCTGCAAGGATCGATTTCATTGTTATCGCTTCCACCATGGCCCCCAACATTCGTCTGATGTCCGCAGTTATAGAGATTAGCTGAATCCAAAATGTCGTTGATCATATGAATTGTGTTACCGGAGATCTCCAACTGAAAGTAAAGTGTTCGTGTATAGTCTTTCATTGAAGTTAATACCACCGATAGGAAGCACTTACATCCGCAATGCAGCCTTCAAAACCCCGTTCAACGCCAACGGCACGATTTAGCAGAACACGCCTATCGTATCCGCCAACATAAACATTCGACTTCAGTGCAATAACCGTAGGTCGACCGGTCTTCGGTTCATTGATCACAGGCTCATCGTCAATTTGCAGGTAAGCTAGACCACCTCGACTGCGTCCCGCTGAAACTTCATACCATCGATTTTCCACAATAGGAACCGTTGAGCGCAATACCGTTGGAGGAATTTCTGCAGGGGAATGTTGTAGGTTAATTGTTGGCTTAAACTGGATGGACAAACTTCATTATGTTGTTTTAAAATTACAAAAAAAAAATGATTCAGTCAGAGCGTTTTAAGATTTTGTAGTGTTCACACACAACGAATGGTTCTATTTCTGGCTAAGCGAAAACATTCATTCGATAGATTTTAATCTGACTGTATTAGTTGGATTTTAAAAAAATTAAATTTTCAATAAAATAAGAGACTTAACCACTGAAAAATCAGGTGGCAACAATCACCGTTTTCGACTACTGCTCGTTTTTGCATTTCTTCAAAGTCAAAAAGCAGCCCGGGGCGTTTGCGGCGGGTATAGAGCGGGAAAAGTGTTGTTTGATCGGTTTAAGGTCTAGGAATATGGTGGATGCTTAAAAACTTCCTATTCGAGCTCGAGTACAAAATGGCGCCTGGTGTTGCCGAACCGTACTCTTTCATGACAACAGCGGGCCTCATTCAATTTGATTAGCAATGCATTAAGTATTTCAATGTGTTTCAGTGACAATATTGGAATTATCAATGCCATAGTACAATAATGACCAACCAACATTATCGAGATAACAATCAAACAGTTCATAGTTAACATTCAACATTAACAACAACAAAATCAGATCATGTTTAGAAATGCCTGGTAAGGAAGTTTGGTTGAGACGATAGACAGTTTCTGGCTAATCAGTTATCAAAACATCCAAAAAAGAACATCCTTCGTTGTAAAGCATGCTTCATTTAGAATTGGAACAAACTTTTGCTCATATTGTGGCGTTGTTCTTGATACCCACGTGTCGGGAATTTTGTGAGCTTCACGTATGCATTTTTGACATTCTGTAAATCGACTGTATCAAGGCTGGTAAATTTCAGTCAATACCGCTCCATCCTGACCATCCTCTAGTGGTCAATGTTATCGAAAGAATATCAAAGTCGTCTGCCAGTTGAATGACCAAGCTACAATGTCAGTCAGGCAACAATGTCAATATTGAATGACATTTTTGCACTCCACTCGCATCACACATACGATCTTCTTTCTATTTCATTTTCTGACTCTGTTGGGATAGATTTTACGTTATAAGTTGCTCCCGGAGATGCCAATGTGCCTGATTTTTCAGGATTTGCCTGATTTTGCGAGGCTCAGCCGGACAACCTGATAAGCCATTGATTTTACCTGATTTTTGAAAATATGCATGATTTTGCCTGATTTTTACGAATGTGATGAAAAATGGGTAGTAAGAGCAAGTTCACTGGTGTTGGGAAAAAATGGTAGAAATTTTGACATTTTGAAAATTTTGCCATGCAAAAATATTTTCAAGATCTCTGGGCGTTGTATTTTCTTACAGCACTGATTCTATTTCAGCCGTTTGTGATAGAAATATTGCTATTTTTGCATCACAGCATGCGAAACTACAACACGTATTGTAAAAAAACTGGAAGGCCACAGATCTTGAAAATGTTTTTGTGTGTCAAAATTTTCAAAATGTGCTAAAAGTGACAAAATTTCTACCATCTTTTCCCAACATCAGTGAACTTGCTCTAAGGAACTCGATAAGGTACCATTTATGAAGTTAAAAAGTGAAAATGTGGCTGGATCAAAGCAATCGAAAGATTCCCTTCAATTCTTATTAAAAAAGGGAGTTAAATGGAATCTTTCGATTGCTTTGATTCAGTACAATTATTCAAACAATTAGGCCCACATATTAGAGTGAAAATGTGGAGCGATGACCAAAAACAAGGCCATTACTATGAGCGAAATTTCCGTTACTTTAACGTAGCCTGATTATGCCTGATTTTTATTTCACCACTTCTCTGATTTTAGAAAAAAAAAGTTGGCAACCCCAGCGCAACAGTTGAAAAAATGTAATTGTTGGTTGTAAAAAAAGTCACAGCGAGCATGATGTCGTTCATTCAACTTGCTCATGACATTGTAAGCGTATGTCGCTGACCAAAAATCAGTATCGCGTGGCATAGACATGCTAAGCAGTATCAAAGTCAGCTGATATTGGCTGTCTGACACTGATAATTTGCAGCTCTTGACTGTATACTATGTAAATAATCAACATGAAAGCCGAAAGAAGGGAAAACATTCTGCACAGTTGTTTGGAAAATTCATTGGTCTGCATCTAGGCTAGCTAAACAGCTGAAATTACCCAGAAATACAGTATAGCGCGTTATCAAACGGTATATGGAAACATAGGCGACGATTCAGAAGCCTCAAGCCAATCGTCTGAGTGGAACTGTCGACCGGAAACACTGCGTGGTAAGATTTTCAAGACGATTAAGAGGAATTCCAGTCTGTCGGACCGTGATTTGGCCAGAAAATCCGGTGCTACCCAGCAAACATTTAAGGAGGTATATCGCAGGAACAACAGAATTATTCGAACAATTATACCAGATGAATAGATTGTATTAAACCTACCAAAATAGCATTTAGCTAAAAAAGTGGAGGCGGTATATCTACAATGACAAGCCCTACAATATGCAAAATGAACGATTTAAAGTAATTAGAGTAAAACGAAAAAAAACTTCCCCGGACTGATATTTGAACTCCAGTCTTCCGGGTTCGCAGTCCGGTATCTTACCACGATGCCAACTCATCAGTTGATATAATCCACACTATATTTCTATAGGTGAGATTTTATTTTTACGAACCGGTCATAGGAAGAAAGGGAGAGATCGGTTAGATTTTCAATCGATGGACCGCCCATTTATCGTAAATCAGTTCACTCAAATCGTCAATGTCAAATTAGCATATCCTCAATTTTGGAGACATATTTACGAATTGACTAAACTGCTATCCGACTCAACTATTTTTGGGCAAAGCTTGTCGTAAATGAATGATAGAAAATCACTCAATACCAACTTGTTTACGATGGTTATTGAAAATGTCTTAACCCTTAATTTCATGATTTTTTATTTTTTCCTAAAAATCATTTTAAACAGTTGGAAATTATGAGTACATCAAGAAAAAAAAATTAAAATTAAATACGATTTTTCACTTTTTTCATACATTAATTGTTGCAAATTTGTAACTTTATGAAACAAAGGGTTAATATTCGATTTGGATTATCATTTCTATTACGATTTCATGTTAGCTGGGTACCCATAGTACCGCGAGGAGGATTCGACTCCGAGAAGGAATCAAGTCGTGTCGAGCTAGCAAACAGCCAAATCGGACAATAAAACAGAATAGTGTGGCTGAAATCCGTGCTCGGAAGCTATACGACCAGGTGCTGACCAAGTTCGACGGGTGTCTTCTGATGGACGATAAAACCTATGTCAAGGCAAACTTCGGGCAAATCCCAGGTAAAAAATTGTACTTGGCAACGGCTCGGGGAAATGGTTTTTCCGACAAATTTGCAGGAAAATTTATGATTTGGCTGGGCATTTGCAGCTCAGGGAAAAAAACGAAAGTATTCGTTACAAATACATTGTCTTATGCGTCGGAACTATACCAAAAAGAGTGTCTAGAAAAATGAATTTCGCTGTTCATTCGATCCCATGACTATCCCGTGATGTTTTGGCCAGATTTGATAAGCTGTCATTACAGCAAAAACGTTCAAGAATGGTATGCAGAGCAAGGAGCCCAGTTTGTTCCGAAAAACCTTAACCAACCCAACTGCCCCTAGTTCCGCCTTATTGAGAAATACTGGGTAATCATGAAGAGGAGAATCAAGGCAAAGGGAAAGTTTGTCAAAGAAATCAATAGAATGAAGACCTGGTGGAATAAAATAGCTAGAACGATGGACGACGAAGGTGTGCGCCGCATAATAGGCTGTGTTTCGGGAAAAATTCGAGAATTCCTTCGAAACCGTGAAAAATAATTTGAACCGCATTTTTTTTTTTCTTAAAAGTATGAACAAAATGCTATATTTGTATGAAAAAAGATCTGTAATCCAAGAATAACTAGAAATACAGGCAATTGTGTATGTTCCAATTATAAATGAAGCAAACAAGAAGGTTGGCTCACTGTTAATGCAGGTAATGCTTGCAAGAGTGTGTTTGAACTACTTCACTATATTAAAATTTTTCATTAAACCAGTGTTAAAATCTCCGTTGGGAAAGGCGTTTTGGTAATAAATTGCAAACTGTTGGTAATGTTTTAAAATAATTTCGGAGCAATTTGTATCTGGTGGATTGTAATAAATGCCGAAAAATAGTTTGTTTTCGGTGCAAAGTTTAAGTTCAAGGACTTCAAGAAAACTAACTTTCCGATATGGTTTGATATTTTCATAAATGGTTGTGTTGCATGTTCGAACGCACATAGGGGTTAAGCTAATAGTTAAAAGTTAAAACTTTACTTACTTCCTGAAACACTGAGACGCAGCTCGATATAACCATCCTTGAGAACCAGTGCCAAGAAATCGCCGTAGGTTTTTTCGTTCTCCACTGCATATAGCAGCACTCCGTCTTGGAGGGTATCGGGCTTGATACGGAATTTAACACTTCGTTTGGTTTGGAACTTACTGGAAGGGATAAAGGCAGTTTTGTAGTGATTCTCTGCATTCGTTATAGGGTTATGATGACAAAAACTCACTCATAAGCAGCATAACTTCCGTCCTTGAAAGCTAGGGTATCGTCGGCGTAGTGTTCCGTGTATTGACATCGGTCTCCAGTTTTGTGGATCGGACAATAGCACTCGGCACCAGTGTCCGTATCTTCACAGCGACCTATTCCACAGGTAGTGGAGCTGCATTTGCTTCCTTCCGCTTTGCAATCTTTGCCAGTGTAGCCATCGTGACAGACGCATGAATAGCCGATTTCGTTCTGTGTTTCCAAACAGACACCGGAATTTTTGCACGGCTCATCGGCACACGGTTCGCAAGAAGTTGTGGCCTCGTTCATTGTTGCTTCTTCGTGTAGCTGAATTTCTCTACCGTTCACCACCAACCGGCTAATACATCCGACGAAGCCTTCCCTCACTTCTACTGCGCTTGTGGGTATGTTTGCAAAATTGGGAACGCTGCCAATATATAGATTATCGTCCAAATTCAGACCGTGGAACTTGAGTTTTTCAGGGAACACAACTGGTGCTTGGTCATCAACCAACATAAATCCATTGTTCCTCACACGGTTCACCTTGATGGTATGCCACTGACTCATACGGATTGGTTTTTCCGGCTGGAGGGTATGTACCTGACCATTGAAGTCAAATTTAAATTGTGGAAATCCGTTGCGCAACGATAGAGATATGTAATCCCCATTGGGACGACGTTGGCCATTGTAGAGGATCAAACCATTGAGTTTTTCCGGCTTGAAGGAAATTTCAAAGTTGAACTTTGAATAGACATTGTTGATTTTATTAAAGGCCATATAACTGTTCGGCGATTGGGTAAAGAATGGTATTGCCCCGTTAACAACCAGAGTCGTTTGCACATCCACAGATTGACCGTTATGGCGTGTCGTACAGATATACACCCCGGCATCTGCGGCTTGAACGTCAGTCAGTGTTAAAATTGGCTGAAATACAGTAAAAAATAAGGGATTGTTTTTAAGATTGAATTACAGAAAAAGTTATAGCATGGAAACACGGAGTATAACCGTACGTGTGACTCACAATAGTAGTATTTTGATCCGCATTGAAAGATCCTCGATCCCGTGCCCACTGGAACGAGTTTGTGTTGGTGTCGGTGTTGCACTGAAGTTTGACGGTGGATCCTCGGTCGGCGTATTCCACTTTAGATGTACGGGTGTCTTGTGGTTGTTTGCCTGAGCTCACCGTGAGCTCGTAGTCCGAAACGTACTGCAGTCCTTCGTCCGTCCTGCACACACAGGTATATTTTCCGGCGTCGAGCTCTGTTACATCCTGGATAATGAGCCTGTTTCCGTCTTGCTGTTAGTGGAAATGAGATTTTTTTTTGTTAATTATCGAATGGCCGCGAACTTCTGAACATGATTCAATTTACCCTGAAGTTGTATGGCAAAGGTTGACCGCCTACCCGTTCCCAAGTGACTGGAACGTGTGCACCTGCCGATGATATACAATCGACAGCCACGGACTCACCGGTGCGAAGGTAGGACATTGTGGGTTCCAGTATTAAAACTGGCAGTGATTGATGAGCTAACGATGAGTGAACGAATGTAATATTAATATTCATAGAAACGGCTTTTTTCTTGTAAAACTGGAAAAGTAAGAAAACTAAAGTAGTTAATGGTTTTGTTAACATATCATATTCATTTGGGGTTAGGATTTTCTTTTGTTAGATTCATTGTATCGACATTGTATAACAGTTGCTATCTTAAACATAAATGTAGATTGTGTGAAGCATGTGAGGGTAATGATGAAGCTGTGCATGGCTTTTTAACATCTACTAAAACATGCAGAGAAAAAGTTGCGGCGCTTTTCAAACAAATCAAGCAAAATGCAAGAGACTCTGTGAACATAACGCTCAGTTCAAACTTATGAAACTCTGCTCAGCTGTAGTTTATTTGGTCTATCGACAAAGAACTGTATTCAAAATGTGACTATGAAATGCAAGTTTGAACAATTCGATTTCTGAGAATTGATATAAACATAGTGAATGTGATTAAAAGATATAATTGTTTTTTTCTCGATCTCTTTCATTATGATTATTTTCGGGGTAATGGTTTTTCATTATAAATTCACAAGTTCTTTCAAGTTCCTATAACTCTACAATTATTCAATGGTTAATGAAAAAAGAAACAAAAGTTTTTAAATCTCTCACACATCGATTAGCACAAATTCTATTACATTACGAGAGTTAGCACAAATGTATGTAGATCGAATCGAATCGAAAACTTGTCCCTATTGTAAGTGTCATGATGCGGTAGCTGGAACAATACACTATGAACAAACTCATTTCACGATAACTCAACACTCCTTCTGGTACAGCAAAATGGCACGATAAGCTAAGATAGCTGAATACAATAAGCAAGAAAAAGTATATCACAAACGATTTGGCAAGACAGCAGAGGTGAAATTTTTTTTCTTCTGTCGATCTTATCAAACTTTTGACATAGCTGTAAAAATTTCTGAAATAATGATCAAACAGGAAAAAATGTTCCACCTGGTAGAGCTTCAATCGTAAAGTTATGTATAGTATAGACTTTGAAAATGAACAATCGCAATAGTTGTTAGAGAAATTTTAACAGTAATATTTTCTATAATGTTTTGGTCTCAATAATTTACGTACCCTTTCCGGTCGTATCTAATTTGGACTTGCTATGTTTGCTGCAAAGTTGTTTGTAGCAATAGCCTTGTGCACTGCCAATAGCAAATACGAGACAAATCTAATCTATAAAGCGTGGGTGACAATCGAGTTTGATTCAGATGGGATCATTATGAAGTATGTTCATTGCACACACGGCAGCTTCACGGCGCATCAGATTCATGAAATCCACACCTGACATAACGCATAAATATAGGTACCTATAAACCAACAATCATCACCTGCAACAATCAATGCGTTTTGGGACCGACAGAGAAAAAATCAAGCGTTTCACCTTTTCGAGCTATTAATCTCGTAATCCTCGCGGTTTTCTGGCAGTTTTAAATATGTGACGCAAGTAGATGTATCTGGCAGAGCAGGTGTGATTTAAGTGTTTGGAACTAAGTGAAGTGAATTAAACACAATTTTACTAAACAATGATCCTACAATCAGTCAACACAGAGTACTATTGCTACATAATGTACTGTTTCTCGCAAATTGGGGCACCCTTCTTCGGTAGGCCAATAGATTGTTGTAGTGATTACTTAAATCTCACCGATCAAAGGATTTTGAGCAGACTGTCACAATTTGCCAGAAGTCGTCAATCTAGATGGGTATAATAATACGTCTAAGCAGTTGAGATAATCATTATACAGGACGTATGTACGTAGCTTATACGCTATAGTGTGGAAAACAAACCGAAAAACTTGGATGCTGCTCGTGCCAGATTGGGATTCACGCCTCGGGACCCGTAGCTTGTCGTCGACATCGGTGGATGTGGTCCCCCCCGGCGTTGTTCCGGTCGGTCACCGTAACGGACAGTTCCTGTGCCCAACACCCGGCAGTTACGTTCATCCGAATGATCGGCACAGTCCGATTTACCATCGCAAATCATCCATGCCGGTATGCAAGTGTGGAATATTACAATCGGCGCCTTGCAAACGTAATCAGTGTAGGTGCACTCGACATAAATCGGTCTGGTACTTCCGGAACCTGAGGTTAGCGCATAGAAATGATGTTCACACGCACACGCAAATAAAAATAGTTCAACGCGAACAAACGTTTTGAAATCCAAGACATACTTTAGTGTTTGCTTAGGGTACAATATTCCTAATCAGGTTACAGAAAAAATGCAGACTTTTTGTCACACGCGATTTACAAAATAGCAGCGCTACTCTGCAGCTTGTCTAAAGATTTTTTTTTTCTAATTCAGATTTAAATTTTGATGCTTTCCCTATTCTGACTTTATCTGAACCATTAAAAAGTGCCCAACAATATTTGCCGACTACATGAGTTATATATGTATCACTGTGCATTGCATGCATTACACGGTGGTCAATGTTTTTAACGATTTGTAATTTCGCCTTAAAATATTGAAAAGAAACTATTTCTATTATGTATATTTCTCGCGTGCAAAACGATTATCTAAGTTTTTAAATATGACTCACTTGGCCATAATAACTTTCTCATTTTTTTTCGTGAGTTTATTTTTTTCTTTACAGTTTTGTGGATATGAATTTTGTAAAACATCTCCAAAATGCCAACTTAGTTTTTTTTTTAAATTTCCTTACATCTTCGTATACTTTGAATTTAAATTCACTTGACTCTGACTAGGATTGGTAGATCTTGTATCGATCTTTTCAACACAATTTCAATGAAAATGTACATTCAGGAGTTCGATAGCTCAAGAATATCTGAGCATTTGGAAATTGCTTAAGTTGCTTAACACCTTGCGGACCAAACATTTAGTTTTTTCCGCTTGCCGCGAGTGTGTTACATTTTGAATGTTATAAATTTAATGATGAAATTCTATTCTGTGAAATTAAACACAAGATTTTCGGTAATTCGAAAGCAATACATTTATAGAATTCGGTCCACTGCAAAAGTGTTGGAAAATGCGTAAAAAACATGTATATACTTTACATAACTTTGGGATGCTGAACATGCGATATTTTATTTGTTTAAAAAAGTTTTTCAAATAAAATTATATTTTCTTCGGAAACCAAAATTTTTTTACGGGGTTTTTATAAAAAAAAAACTTTTTCCATTTTTTTAACACTTGACCTACTGTGCTAACATTTAACTAATGAAAGAAATTTTTTGAGTATTGTGTTTTAAACAATTTTTCTTTTCACGTTAACAAAATTTGATGTAGATATCGTAGTTACAGAAGTTTTTTTTAAAATCATAGAATAATTAAATTTTATGATATTACGAAAAAAAAGTGAGAATTAAGCAGAATCTATGTGGTTTATCTATAGGTGGGGACAAGACTGCCCTTGCACGAGTGTGATAATCAGTTTTTTCAATGTTTTGATTGCTACGTCACAAACGTTCATAAGCGTCTCGACGTTGAAGTCGCCGTTCATCGACGACATGCAACGTTTCATGTTATTCAAAAAATCACAATCAAAGCACCCTTTTATTTACGCTTTTTCTTCTTGACGCCTAGTACGGCAACGCTATGAGTTTTAAATAATAAACAACTTTATTTGCGTCCCCAAACATTCCTCCTTATATGTTTCTATGGCTACATTTGGACGCCTAATACTTGACTCCGTGATGGCGTCGTGTTACGTCACAATCGTTCATAAACAACTGTATGGATACAACGAACTAATACTAAAGTTTTTGGTTGTCCCCACCTATAGATAAACCACATAGCCTGAGAATGGGTATGCCGAATTTTGGTATTTTCATGCTTATTTATTTCTATTGTTATTATTTTTGCCATATCTGCCAATTTACGCAAGGTTTTTCCTGTTTTTTTTTTAAATCCAATTACATTAATTTTGCAAATTCTCAAAACTATTATTTTGCGAGATAATTTAGGTAAGATATTTTCGTGAATGTTTGAGCCTTTTACAAAATTTAGTTTTCAATACAGTTAACCATCGCATTAAAAATTTGTCTACCAATACAAAAAGCAGATCATCTCATCATGCCAAAACTCGTTTTTGTACGAATTTTGTTGAAAATAAATTGAACATTGTACAATTTTTCCCATTATTTATGTTTATGTACATCATTTATTATACATTTATTATAAAGAAAATTTTCTACCAATTAAACAAATCACCAGTTGGGGAAATCGAAATTGTTTTGGCACCAACTGAATTGAAAATGTATAAAACGTCGAGTCTAGTGATATTTCAAGAAGTTATAACATTAGTAAAAACTTATAGTATAAACAAAAATGACAAAAAAATGACAAACATATAAACAAAAATGACAAAAATGACAAAAATGACAAAAATGACAAAAATGACAAAAATGACAAAAATGACAAAAATGACAAAAATGACAAAAATGACAAAAATGACAAAAATGACAAAAATGACAAAAATGACAAAAATGACAAAAAAATGACAAACATATAAACAAAAATGACAAAAATGACAAAAATGACAAAAATGACAAAAATGACAAAAATGACAAAAATGACAAAAATGACAAAAATGACAAAAATGACAAAAATGACAAAAATGACAAAAATGACAAAAATGACAAAAATGACAAAAATGACAAAAATGACAAAAATGACAAAAATGACAAAAATGACAAAAATGACAAAAATGACAAAAATGACAAAAATGACAAAAATGACAAAAATGACAAAAATGACAAAAATGACAAAAATGACAAAAATGACAAAAATGACAAAAATGACAAAAATGACAAAAATGACAAAAATGACAAAAATGACAAAAATGACAAAAATGACAAAAATGACAAAAATGACAAAAATGACAAAAATGACAAAAATGACAAAAATGACAAAAATGACAAAAATGACAAAAATGACAAAAATGACAAAAATGACAAAAATGACAAAAATGACAAAAATGACAAAAATGACAAAAATGACAAAAATGACAAAAATGACAAAAATGACAAAAATGACAAAAATGACAAAAATGACAAAAATGGCAAAAATGGCAAAAATGACAAAAATGACAAAAATGACAAAAATGACAAAAATGACAAAAATGACAAAAATGACAAAAATGACAAAAATGACAAAAATGACAAAAATGACAAAAATGACAAAAATGACAAAAATGACAAAAATGACAAAAATGACAAAAATGACAAAAATGACAAAAATGACAAAAATGACAAAAATGACAAAAATGACAAAAATGGCAAAAATGACAAAAATGACAAAAATGACAAAAATGACAAAAATGACAAAAATGACAAAAATGACAAAAATGACAAAAATGACAAAAATGACAAAAATGACAAAAATGACAAAAATGACAAAAATGACAAAAAAGATAAAAATTTCAAATGACAAAAATGACAAAAATGACAAAAATGACAAAAATGACAAAAATGACAAAAATGACAAAAATGACAAAAAGACAAAAATGACAAAAATGACAAAAATGACAAAAATGACAAAAATGACAAAAATGACAAAAATGACAAAAATGACAAAAATGACAAAAATGACAAAAATGACAAAAATGACAAAAATGACAAAAATGACAAAAATGACAAAAATGACAAAAATGACAAAAATGACAAAAATGACAAAAATGACAAAAATGACAAAAATGACAAAAATGACAAAAATGACAAAAATGACAAAAATTACAAAATTGACAAAAATGACAGAAATGACAAAAATTACAAAAATTACAAAAATGATAAAATTACAAAAATTACAAAAATTACAAAAAAGATAAAAATTTCAACAATGTCAAAAATGTCAAAAATGACAAAAATTACAAAACTTTTTTGGATTCTTAATATTTCGAGACAAAAGTTCGATGAATTAAAATTGTGGTTAAAAGTTTAGTTCAAGGGTCTTATTTCCAAATTGCCGAAGCTAAATTATTCTAATTTCTCCGAATTTCATACGAAAAACATAACAATTCTTCTTCTTGGTAGAAGGTACGGTTTAAAAGGAGCTTTCTTAGCTATCTAGTTGTTGGGCAGCTTTTAATAGTCAGTAAAATCATAATAGTAAAAATCGTGCCAATTTGGAATCGATCGAAACCTCGTTTAATTGTGTTTTTCGTCATGCATTTCCAATAACTGAAAGCAACATCAAAAAGTATGAAAAAACATCAGGACTCTAAAAAACGCTATCCGAGTGCAAAAGGGTCTAAACACATAAAATCATTATCTACTATTGGAACTGAATGGGGAACGATTAAAAACTGCATGAATTCACAGATTATCATTTGTTATACAAATGTTTATTTTCTCTAAATAATGCTGTATGGTAGGTTGTAATTTTAGAACATTGAACATGAACAATATCGTCACAAAACCATACGTTCTTATCATATTATTCTAGGCAGTACTGTTTATGGCTAAAGTTAGACTACAAGAAACTCGAATAAAACATTTCTGAAACAAGAGCGTCTACTTTAATTTATCTATGTTTATTTTACGTTAGAAGCACAGCATTTTAAAAATTGGGATGTTAGTGTTGTATGATATGATAATGAAATGACGTAAAATCTGAAAATCATACGGGAAATAGCTGCCAATATATAGTTGAGCTTTGATGGTACTAGGTCTAGGACTTCTACAATTGAAGTTATTCACATGGAAAGTGGTAGAATTGCAGTTTCGGATATCCAAAATATTTCTTAATTGCTTTTTGAAATGATAAGTATATCGAAATAATTATGGGAGTGATTCATTATTCGATCAGACATTTCTAATTTAAATTACGTAGTTACTATCCAGAATTATTAATGACTTTTAATTTCATAGCACATCATGCGCTTATTCGATGTGTACACAAATGTAGATTTATTCGACACTGTTACACCATATAAAATCGGATTCAAAAGGAAGATCTTCAATAGAGAAAAAACGATTCACTCCATGATTATTTTCAGAAACAAACGAGTTCTAGAGCTAATTTGGTTGTATCGATTTTCGATGCGACCTTTTAATTATACCACTTAGATCAACACTAACTATAGGTTTTTTTGCGTTATTTTAGGACCAAGTTAGCTAATTAGATTTCCAGATTTGAACCGGTTGCACTATTTTGTTATCAGACACAAACGGAGAATATATAAGATGGTGACTACACTTCCTAGTGGCGCTATTTTTAATCGTGATCAATACTGACTGAAATTTAGTTTGGTGTGATATCCATTAAAATGAGGTTTCACTCTTCGCTTGGTTTTTTTTAAAGGTGTTAATAAACAGAAATTGGGTCTTTTTTCTCGAAATTGTTTGCTTAACCCATAATTCGTACTGCGCAGAGTAAAACAATCATTTTAATGTTTCCATCCAAGTATTTGGCAACTATTAACAGATGAAGAATCGAAATAAAATACTCAAGACAGATAATGAATTTTGATCAAAGGCCGTGTTTGATTTTCTATCAATACATACATGTGAACTAGGGTTCACTTAATTGATTGGCAGTACTTCATCTTTGGATCAGAATTAAACATTGAGCATTCCATTTCATAATACGATTAGCTAGAAATAATATGATACTACTTAGGTGCTACATGCAGCGATAGATTCGTACAGTTAAATTATAAACATTCGTGCCCTCGATTTTGAATTTAAATTATCAATTTTATCACTGTCGGCAATGAATCGTTACTTTTGTTTCAAAATTTTCATGTGTGTCGCTTGCTTAAAAGTTGCTTATCTATTGAAATCTGTTGGTATAGCTTTCCCACCACCTGTTTCTAGCGACCTGTTGGCGTCGATTTCGTGGGTACTCACCCTTGATAGCCACGTCAACAAAGTCTATGGCTTCAGAACCGTTTGGATAAGTCATTCGACACTCGTAGCGGCCAACATCTTCGTCGCGGATGTTGTAAAGCTGTAAAATTCGATCGTTCGTTCGCATGTTGTATGGCAGTGGGCGATCGCGGCGACTCCAGTGATACTGTAAAATACATTAAAAAAACCACAACAATGGAGATTTAAACATTTTTTTTTCTCAACTCAGTTAACACGAATACCGTCAATCCCGGGTAGTAATGGTTGTCAGGAAGCTTGCAGTCTAGCGAAACTGAAGAACCTCGATACACTTCATGTATTCGGCCATGTGATGGAATGTTGGGAATCTTATCGTTCACTGCACGATGGAATGAATGGAATGGATAACTTCTTTCTGGTCAGTTTTATGAAATTTTACTTACTGTTAACTATAACTTCAGCAACTTTCGTAACGTTACCGTGCCTATTGGTAGCTGAACAGTAGTAACGTCCAGCATCTTCAGGTGCGATCCGCGTAAATTGTAGATATTGTCCGCTGGCGCGAACAGTGTTGGGTAAAGTTTGACCGTTTTCACCGTGCCAAGCCACGCGGATCGGTTGCTCGCCTGTTGCATTGCAAGTTATGGTTACTGTTTCTCCAGATCGTACGATAATTGGCATAGTTGGACTGAAAGTAATGCGTGGTGGTTCTACGACTTCAAGTTGAATTTGTACAATTGTTGTAGGTGTATCGGCAATGTCATGTGCAACACAGTCGTAGAGACCACTGGCGTCGTGGCCAGTGTCTTCTATAATCAGTTGACCATCATGAACGATAGATCCGTACGGTAAACGACGGCCATCGGCGCGTCTCCATTCGGTGCGAGCACCACTTGTGGCTTCACTGCAATGGATTTCTGATCTTTCCCCTAAGATCGCTTTATAAGTGTGTTGTTGAGGACGAGTGAAAGGAGGTCGATTGCGATCAGGATAGGGAGGCCTATTATTGTCTGGATATATTGGTCTATCGTCTGGACGGGGTGGTCTTGGATCGCGGTCTCGATCTTCCGGTCGAGGGTGCACATCGTGACTGTCATCGTGGGGACCCAAATCTCCTCGTTTTTTGTCAACTTGTATCGTTATAAATCGCGAATCTGTTCCAGCTGGACTAGTTGCTACGCATTCATATGTTCCGGAATGTTTTGGTTCCGCGTTGAATATGTGAATGTTAGCAGATCCAATGCCCTCATAATGAGACATTAGGCGAGTATTAATTTCATAGTTTTGTGGCGGTTTAATCATTACCGAGGGTTCTGGTTTTCCTCTCGCAGTACACTGAATGCTTAGTTTATCACCCTCGTACAATTTATATTCCTCAACGGAGGGTGAAATCGTTATTACCGGAGCCAGCTGAACATCGATAAACACCGATAGAGATGTGGAACCGGCCGTGTTCTCTGCGCGGCATTCATATTCCCCGGCGTCTTCCAAGGTAGCTTCTCGTAATCTGCGCGGAGAAGAATAGTAAAAAAATATATAAGTAAGGAAAGGTTTAAGATTTGTCTCCAGAACTCACGTTATAACTCCAGGATAGTCTTGAAGAATTCTGGACGAAAGTGGACGTCTGTCTCGACGAACCCACGTTAATGTGGGATAAGGTACACCAGCTGTTGCGCGACACGACAATCGTGTGGATTCACCTACCTTAATCACCTGTGGTTCATTTGGATACAACTCAAGAATGGGTGCTTCCCGTCCTGTAGAAGGGAAAGGCATTTGCAACGTTAGAACGCTAGACTTTTGCATTGAAAATCGAAATGAAAAATAAGTTGATCATTAAAATAAAAACCCGATTTAATACACTTGAAAGTGGGTTGGAGCCTTTCTTACAGAGTGTAAATAAAATTAGGAAACATATAACAAAATATAGAAGACAAATGATAGATTCCTTACGTCTGAATCATATAATTATGATTACAGAAATTCAAACACGAAGAATCCAATATCAATATTAAACACTCCATGCCCAGTAGGTTTTTTTGTGGAAAAAGCGAACTGGTATTTAAAAAGTTCATTTTATGTATGGAAAGGCTGGTATTTGACCAGTTAATTTTTGTCATTTATATAGAAGTTGAATTGATGACGTGGTAGCAGTCAGAACTCTCGCGCTGCTGGTCACACGATCGAATTTTGCTGATCTGTTGTTCTTTTGTAAGTGTAAGCGCATCAGTACCGGTAAATGCTATCCCAGGTGTTAGCCCGGGACACATTCTCGGTCTTATTTTAGCTTTAGCAGCTCATTTGCGCACCGGTAAGTGCTAAACTTGTTTCCATTTTTGCCACTGGTGACACACCGTTAGGTGTTGTTGTTGTTTGTTGCTATTTTCTTTTGTAAATATTCCATATACACTTTAGCACCTGTCAAATAAGGAGCTGGTCGGTATTCATATTTAACTCCTAGCTCGCTTTTTTAACACCCAGGAGCAAGATAACACCTTGCGGTGCGCCGTCGAAGTGTCAAAATGGAGTGTTATTATAGCTTTGACACCTGACCGCTGCTGATACTCTAAGTAGCTTGTTACTAAATTTGTAAAAAAGTCGACATTAAAATCAATGAAATAAACCTAGTTAGACTGGCAATATATCAATCTGTCATCTAGTGTGTCACCTGATTTTTTTTTTAGTCATGTAGAAGGTTCTATACGCTCTCTTATGGACTGAATAGTATTCTCTTCAGCCACTGAAATGAACTTCAAAGTAGCTTTAATAACTTGTATTTAAGGGTAATTTGCATTCTCTAGGAACACCTGTAGAAGCTGGTTAAGCTTCTATGGTACCTCCTTATGGAACTCTTAGTTGCTTGGGGTTTTTAGAGCTCAACCATGCGTAGTACAAAACATTCCCACAAAAAGAGGTGATAGTTATATTAACATTCACTGATTAATCTAATTCTGGAAACTGAATCTGAAATCTTATTGTCTCTAAAGTTTGAATTCTGAGTTACAAAACTTTATCTAATATTCGAATCTGAGTTCCATTTCCAAATTCTCAAATGGTTTCGAATATCGGAATTCTAAATAACAATTCTGAATCTGAATTTTGAATCTGAATTCTAAATCTGAACTCTGAATCTGAATTCTGGCTCTGAGTTCTTTTTTTTGTACGATTTATTTAACGAGGGATTAATCTGCAGTTTTCACCCTCGAGAAATTAGTTTCGAATTTACAGTTTTAATCTCGTTAAATAGTTTACACTGTTTGAAAAATTGTATCACTTTTTTCTCTTTTGTTCGGTCGTTTTTTAGTTACTCCGCCAGGCTGCCTTCGGGTAGTATCAGTTCTGAATCTGAATTCTGAATCTGAATTCTGAATCTGAATTCTGAATCTGAATTCTGAATCTGAATTCTGAATCTGAATTCTGAATCTGAATTCTGAATCTGAATACTGAATCTGAATTCTGAATGTGAATTCTGAATCTGAATTCTGAATCTGAATTCTGAATCTGAATTCTAAATCTGAATTCTGAATCTGAATTCTGAATCTGATTTCTGAATCTGAATTCTTAATCTGAATTCTGAATCTGAATTCTGAATTCTGAATCTGAATTCTGAATCTGAATTCTGAATCTGAATTCTGAACCTGAATTCTGAATCTGAATTCTGAATCTGAATTCTGAATCTGAATTCTAAATCTGAGTTCAGGATCTGAATTCTGAATTTTAATTCTGACCTGAATTCTGAATTTGAGTTTTGAACCTGAATTCTGAATTTGAATGCTTAACCTGTATTCTGAATCTAAACTCTGAACTAAAATGAATTAGTTCACATCAATCATGCTTCTATACTCTAAAGGGACTTTTCGGACTCTAAAGGGAACGCCCATTCGTCATTTGCTGCATTCAAAAGCCAAGCCGTGTATCTAAATTATAAACACTGTTGCTAAAAGGCTAGACGTGTATCTAAATTATAAACACAGTTGCTATATTTGCACCAGCAAACTGAGAATCGGCTGAAGCAACGGTGCGCCTATTAGGGGCCGTTCACTAATTACGTAAGCATGATTTTGGAAATTTTCAACCCTCCCTCCTCCCCCCTGGTAAGAAAAAGTAAGATTTTTCAAAACCCCCCCTCCCCCCATGTAAGATCTTACGTTTTTTATTGTTTGAGAAATTGGCGCGTTTTTTTTCAAAAATAGCTTGAAAATATTACAAATGTGACATCCATGCTTCAGCATAGCACTTTTTAAGTTATACTTAATAATTGCATTTGAAAAACACAATTTATACAAAACAACAGATGAAATTTCATAAACGATTTTAAAAACTATCATAAAATCTATATAAAAAAATTCATTCTAAACTACAAAAATTGTTGCAAAAATGTTTAACGACAATTACGCTGTCAACTAAACTTAAAGCTCAGACTCATTTCAGTGGTGAGCGATAAAGTTTTAGGATTTTTTGGTAAATCGTTTGTAAAATTTAGAGTTGGTAGTGTCTATTATTGAAAAACTGTCTAGAAACTTATTATCTTAAACGCCTTATATTGACTTTTGAAGATTTTTTGTTGATGAAGTCATTTCCAAAATACGATGGATTCAAGTGTCACAACGCGCCACTTTCCATTTTGTTTCTATAAATTTCTCAATTAAAAAGATTGTTATGATAAAACGCAAAAAGTGACGATCTGTTTTAACAATGTGATTTAGTGTTTTGGTGGCATAAGGGTTTGACTTGGATCTCTATAAGTTTTATAGAACCAGCAATTTTTTTTGTTATGAATTAATAGACATTAAAAGATAAATAACATAACGTCACAAATAACCAATAAATAGGCAGTGAGAAAAAAAAACTGAGTAATATGGTTTCGAATGGCTGTGATGAATTATCAATGTAACATTTCTTACGTAAGGTTTTTGTAAACCCCCCCTACCCCCTTGGTAAGAGATCGTAAGCAAATGTGAAACCCCCCCTCCCCCCCTATGTGCTTGCATAATTAGTGAACGGCCCCTTAGCACAGCTATTAGTTATTTGAGTTTAAGCGACTCTATTCCAAGTGCTTCAATAGGAAGTTTTCGATTACCTCAAATTATAATAAAATGATTGCTGGTGCTGCTGCTTGGAGGCGCCACTGGCTACTTTTTTTTAAAAGCCATCATGATGAGTATTTGATATAAAAAAATGATCTAACTGTTCTGTATTTTCCCCGTTTTTGAATAGGTTGTATAGAAAAAGAACCATTCTGTTTAGAGTAATATCATTTGAATTGTGCAACCCAGTTTCGCTAAAACGTTACTTAAAGGTTTAACAATCCCTCAAAAATTCACGCACAAATACACGGACATCGACAGAACTCGTCGAGCAGATTCGATAGGTACCTATAAAGGTATGTCTAAGATCCATAGTTAATTCTCTCCTCAATTGACCGATAACCAATTCTGTTAGAAAGACAAAAAGGTATAGAGGATAGTGCAACATTGCCATCACTTTGAATATTTTTAGAAACCCTCATAGACCAAGTCAATACATTAGATAATCAGCATATTTCGCTGGATTTAACGAAAGTTTTACAATAACAACAAAACTTTTGAATGCTTCGACGCAATCTTTTTCATTGTTTCTAAATTTTTCGAGCTAAAAAAAAACGTATTTGATCAAAAAATGAATCTACAAGTACATATTCTCAATAATATTGATGGGAAACACCAGTTACCATTTATGTCAGTAGCTTTTGTAGGCATGAAGGAAAAGTTTTAAAGTTTTAATTTGAATTCCATAGGTTATAAGACTTAAAATACTTACGGTCAATTTCGACAACGATGTACGATCGATCCATGCCTTCGCTGTTCTCAGCCATACAAATATACACACCACCATTGCTAGGTTGGGCATTTAGAATTCTCAGAGTATTTCCCGTTTGTTGAACATTAGGAGCGAATGGTTTGCCACTCTGAAACGTAACACATTTTATGAAAATTTGATTAAATACGTAGCTCAATCCATGCGAATCTATATCATACTCACAAGTGACCATTTGATAGTAGGGTGTGGATTTCCGGTAGCTTCACAAGGAATACTGAAATCCGTACCTTGCGTGACCGTTTGTTTGTTATCCATTGGTGTTACTTTGGGGGCCGCCCTGAAAACAAAAAGACCTCCAATTAGCTAGATTTCATAGATAGAAAGGATCGACTTACTGATCAGGTCTCATCGATGATATCAAAACATCTACAGACGATGTTCGTTCTCGTCCACTTGGGAACACTGCCGTACACACGTAACGACCAGCGTTATCCAATGTGGCATGTTCGATGATCAACAACTCGTTTTGTACATAACTGTTCCGCGGTAGGCTGGGCTCTCCGGCCTTGGACCACCTGATCTGTCCGGCAGGTTGGCATACACAAGTCAGTGTGATCTGTTCACCCGACTGACCTTGATAATTTTCAGGATTTATTTGAACTATTTCGTACGGATGTTCTGGCCTTGGTGGTGGTTTCGGTCTAGACTCACGTACATAGACCTGTAGTATTTTGTCAGATTCGCCGAAGTCATTGCGAGCACTACAGCGATATGTTCCCTGATCTGATCTTCTCAATGAATTGAATCTCAGTAGGCCGTACTCAATAATCACGTTAGGCGACAAAGGATGGTTATCCATGCGCTCCCAAGAAACGATCGGTGTCGGGAACCCGTTCGCGACACAGGTTACATCAGCAGAGCTATATTCTTCTTGATCGACCCAATCCGAAGACAATCTCACCTCTGGTTTACGCGATGGAGATGATCCTATCAAATCATTAAAGTATTCAAAATTAATTAAAAGTTTTTGCAAAAAAATTAGGTTTGCAAATGTATGTACCTAGTTTTCTCCGTTGAGACTTTGTGAAAGCTTGTTGAAGAAATTTCTTAGTTCTATTGATTGTTTGTTTTCGAAAACAACTTACCTTCAACTGTAACAGTGACTTGTTGGTAAGCGGTATCAGATCCGCTACCAGCTTGACAGACATAGACGCCGCTATCGGAAATTTGTACGTTGGTGATAATCAGCGTTCCACTTTCGATGTAGGCACGATCGGGCAATCGTCCTCCCACTCTATCCCAACGAACATCGATCGGACGCTAGCCAAGAAAGACAACATACATGTTACAATCTCATTAGATGATAAAGAGAAAAATCGTTACTAACTTTATTAACGATGTATCGTGCTGTACATCCCAATTGAATCTTGCTTCCGACTTCGACGATCTGGATGGTTGGAGCCTGAACGACGACCTCAATAACTGGAGGCGTCGGTGCCTCTGTTGCTTGGTCGTGGCCTGATTCTCCTACGAAGATAATACTTTGTGTTAAAAAACGTTGCCAAAATGCCCTTTGTTTCATGAGGTGGTGTTAATAATGGTAATTAGAAACTATTAGTTCATAAAAAAAAATTGTTTTTGGAATGTACATTTTACCGTTAGTAAGCTTCAGCTGCCCATTTGATACAGTGGAATATTTCCCATTTCATATAATGACTGAATTAGGTCTGCGAATTTATACACAGTCAATCGCAAAATTGATCGTACACACATGGTTTACCAACTCTTTTCAATTATTTGGTGTGAAAAAATGGTTCAACAATTATGATTTTGATGCACATTGATTGTTAACAGGTTTAGCTATTGATTTGATCGCCACGATTTTGAAAAATATGTTTTGTTTATTTTATAATTCAAGAAGTTTATAAAATTCCCAAATGAGAGATATGCAAAATTGATCGTACACCCAGGTTAAATACCGAAATATTTTATGTGTAAACAAGACCAATGTGGATAAGTGAAGTTTTTTTTGTCAGTATGTCATGTCAACACCCAGCAGCTACTTGGGCAGTGTTTGTTTTTGTTTATTTGCTGAATTTCGAAGAGTTGTGATCAAAATGGCAAACAAGTGCAATTGCATTGCGACGCGATCGTTGATAATAAGTATATGTTGTCGCGGAAAGTCATTGCGGGAAATAGCAGAAGCTGTCGGGAGAACCCACTCTATAACGCAGTACATCATCAAAAAGTGGAAATGCGAAGGAACCGTGAAGAATCTCGCTGGAAGAGGACGAAAACGCATCTTGACTCCTACAGATGGCAATTGAGCGAACTCTGAAAAAGAAACCTAAAACAAGTATTTCGAAACTGGCCACTGAAGTCGCTGGGACCATCGGAAGACCTGTCAGTAGATACTGTCCAGAGAGTACCGCACAGGAGTGATTCAAGAGGTCGTGTAGCCCGTAAGAAGCCCATTATCTCAAAGGTAAATATGAAAAACCACTGGAGTTCGCTAAGGCTTATATTAATAGGCCTATAGAGTTCTGGAACAAAGTTCTATTTACCGACGAAAATAAACCTTTTCGGATCGGATAGCCGGAAATGGTGTGAAGAAAACCTGGAACGGAGCCTCAGCCTAAGAATTTGATTTCAACTGTTAAACACGGTGGCTGCAAACAGATGTTGTGAGGTTCAATGTCGGCCTGTGGACCTGGAACCAAGGAATTAATTGACTTAACGATAGACAAGATGGATTATTTGAACATCTTCAAGCGTAACCTGCATTCTTCCGTGGATAAGTTGAGTCTACCTCGTGATAACTACTTCCAACAAGGTAATAACCCCAAACATAGCGCTATTGTCGTACGGGAGTAGTTGCTGTATAACACCCCTAAACAACTCAAAACCCCTCCGCAGTCTCCCGATCTGAACCCGATAGAACACCTCTGGTGAGAGGTCAAGAATCGCCTGAAAAATATAATTCCTAAGAACAAGGCAGAACTCAGAACGGCGATTAGGAGATCTGGGAGAACATTTTATCTAGCGTGATCAAAAACCTCGTTGAATCGATGCCACGACGCTCGCAAGCGGAGCTTGATGCCAAAGGCGGTCATACCAAATACTAAACTAGTTGTTTCTGGATATTTGTTACTTGCTATGAATTGATTTTTATTGGAATTTTAAGAAAAACCAGTACTGTACGATCAATTTTGCCACGCTTGAAAATGTGTTTTTTGTTCTTTTTTTAATTATGAAGTGAAAATGTAAACAATTTGTATATTGCTTATCACAGTTAAAGAGTAAAATGGAGGTATTTTTCAATGGATTAAAGCTGTTCTCAATTATTTATTGTTAAACCCCGAAAAACTCAAAATTAAAGAATGAATAATGGTTGTACGATCAATTTTGCGATTGACTGTAAAGGCCGGAACACGGAGGTGAGAAATATTTTATTATTGAATTTAAGTGAAACTTAAAAATGCTTTAGGAAATATATAAAGGCGAGCGAACAAAACATAGAAAACATGTTATGGGTTCTTTAAGCTCCGTTAATTATTGATCGGTTTTGAATTGCTATATCAATTGAGTTGAGTCCTTAATTTTTTCGACGTTTTCTTGTGAATCATCACTTTAACTTTAAAAATCCGTGCCTTGTATAGATCGATCTTGTCCTGACTTTACTTTTTTTTACTTATTTTAAGGTAAGCTTAAAATACATTGGTTCGACTCGATTGAGAAAGTTTAAACATTGAATAAATAAAGTCTAGTTATTGCATTCCGCAAACTGAACTAAGTGAACGAAGTTATGAAGATTTTTAAGTAACCCTAATTAAAAATGCCGTAAATATTCATCTTTTTATTTTAAATCATTCGCGACACCTTGTGAACCCGATAGTTAAAAGATCAATATGATTATGTACATACATGTTATGTTATTTTATGGAAAATTAGCTTCGTTCTAGTGGAGTATTAAGAGAAGGAAACATGAAAGGATTAAGCTCATGGATGGTTTCAAAAGCTTTTAATGTTCGATTATCATTTAGATGAAAGTGGTTGTGTCCAAATCAGAAAAGAGTCTAAAGACTAGGAGTTGTTAAAGTAAAAAAAAATCAATCAGTGGGATATTGCAAGAGGATAAATGTTACCTTTAAGATTTGAACATGTAAATATTGAGAAATTCAATTTAAAAAAAAATAAGTAAGTGATTATTTAGTGTCCTTTTCAGTCAATGAAAAAATTAAACATTGGTGAATATTTCTAGTTAATTAAAATAGTTTGGCTGATCAAATACATATATCTAGAAATTTTACTCCCGATATTTAGTTCCTGACAAACAATCTTTATAGATGTTTGAATTTAAAGTTTGCGTAAGGATTTATGAATAACTCGTTATATTTTTTTTATTATAATACGTTCAGCTCATTCAAGAGCTCTTGAAATTCTTTAAATTTATAAACAGTCTTTATTCATATTCATTTGAAATGAGTATCCCTTGTTTTGTTAATGTAGATTTCGTTGAACAAAATTTATGTACAAGCCTTCGGAAAAAGTATATTGCTACAAAAGGTCGAGACGTCACAAATAGATTTCAAGTTGACAATCCACGAACAGAAAATTGAAGCTCGTTCCTAGTATTATCATTTTATCGATGGAATATGCAACAACAACCTGTGTGCGATCTCTTGATCTTGTAAATGATTCCAATCTCAACTCCGTTATCGTCGAGGATCTGATAGCTGTCAAAGTTGCTCTGGTTGTAGAAAACGATAGCGTAATCTGGGCAATTGATCTTTTGTTCAGTCTTGTCTTCTGGTGGATTGGTGAGTGTATCATACGGCGCTAGAGTGAGAATATGGGATATGTATGATGGCATGTGAGGTGTATCGATTAAGTATGTAAAGTACACTGAATAAACTGTTCAGGAAAAATCAGCCTTACCAAACCGAACTCAAATACCTTAAAGTGCTAAAATTTAGTGCGTGTAATGATATACGTGATTAAATTTTAGTACAGATGTAAATATAACACTATCTGAAAAAGGCGAGTCACTTGGTTATATTTGATTACTTACGATTGTCACAGTTTGGACCGCCGAATCCTGGCAGACAGTTACAGATGACATCTCCTCGACTATCGATTTCACAAGAATCCGCATTGTCGCATGGACATGGCTTACATACTCCTGTGATACCTGCTGATCGGTCAAATACGTCTCTGTAGTGAGATTCTTCGCAAGTCTGAAAATAACAAGCCGCAATGAAACTCTCTGATGCTATCGTACCAAAAGGCAGTGCTTACCTCACAGCTTGTCCCTCGGTATCCTGGAGGACAACGGCAAACCTCAACTTCGTCAGCAGGTCCATTGTCTGTGCGTACGTTTACTGCCGTACCTAGGACAATATCACTAATAGACGATCTAGTCGTGTAATCGCGCACTGTTGCACGAACTAGAATGTTATCCAATTTGGACAACACTGTCATAAGATCACTTCTACTAGCTTTGTATGGTCCTCT
Source organism: Uranotaenia lowii (assembly GCF_029784155.1). NCBI lineage: Eukaryota > Metazoa > Arthropoda > Insecta > Diptera > Culicidae > Uranotaenia > Uranotaenia lowii. The sequence continues at coordinate 185,019,299 of NC_073693.1, read as the reverse complement.
AGAACCAAGATTTGTCCAATAGCCTTCCAAAAGAGGCACTGAGTATACCTGTTTGAGAATTGAAAATAAAATACACCTGATTAAATGCAATTCAACTCAACTAACAGTCCTAAACTTACGCCATCTTCATAATGCGGTCTGGACCAGAAAAGTTTCATGCCATTTCCAATTAAAATAATATCTTGATCAGGATTAGGCTGGCTGCCAACGGTTGATTGCGTTATAGTTAGATTTGCACCATATGAAAGAACTTGATTACCAAGTAGTCGTTCCGGAAGACTCCAATAGTATGAATTTCTGTCTCGGAAGTTATAGCTGATTTCATTCCTTTCTAGTATTGTGCTAAATCCATCTGTCACCAAAACTTGACCATCTCGATTAGTGAGCACAAAACCGTTTTCATCTCCCCCAATAAATAATGGCAAATCTTCACGGAAATATCGCGAAGTGCCACAAGACTTCGTTACACCAGAGCAGAAGCACTCTCGACATCCGTCTATATTTTGTGCACTGAGATCGAATGATCCTTCACGACACTGATCGCATCGGTATCCTTCCACAAGTCGTTTACATTCACATTGTCGATCGCATCGTCCAGTAGATCCACGGGGATCGCAGTGTTGGCAATTGATGGTGGTATCAGGTTCGAGCGAACAATCATATGGAGTTCCCCCGGTAGCGTTTCCAATATAAGGAGGTCGACAGTATTCGCAGTTACTGCCGTATGTATTATGTCGGCAGTTAAGACAAACGCCAGTCACAGGATCACATTCATCCGAATGTTCGTTACATTCGCATTTTTCACAAAGACCAAGATAGAGACCACCATCGCCTTTGTAATAACCAGGGGCACAGTCCTCACATGACAAACCAATATGGCCTTGGATGCACTGACATTGTTCCACAGGCCAGGCTCGCGTACCTGATCCGTAATCGTGTTCCGAAGCTACATCCAAGCTGACTTGGGATAGAGCAGCCTCGTTCGATACTGTGTTATACGTGGCTTTGATGAAAATATCGCTAACATTAGCCAAAGCCATCAGCAAATACGGCCGCAGGGCTTTGTTACCATCTTCGTAGTTTTGCCAAAAATCTTCCACTATCGGGACAGAATAAGTACTTGATCCTATTGGTGAAATCGCTCCGTCCGATCGGTAATGATGAAGTTTAATTTTGTTACCCTGTATTGGAAACGATTCTCATGAAATTTTACGATCATCGATTTGGAAGTTTGTTAAGAAAATGATAACTTACACTGTGTAGAACAACATCCGGGGAGTTGTTCCTTGATGCTCCTCCTGAGGAATGCGGTGTATAGCGCAAAGTATAGTTCAACACGCCACCGTACGAAGTCAGTTTGTTCCCCAGGAATCTGAATTTAGATTGAATAATTGATTGTAAATACAAAGCCATTTTTATATTTAAAGCTACTCACTTTGCAGGCAATCTCCAGTAGAAGGTGTCGTCGCTAGTGCCAAAGTTACTGTACACAATTTCGCGACTCGAAGCCGGCAAGTTTGAGGCTACAATTTCTGGGTTCGTATAATCCGATATTAGTGAGAAACCAGACTGTCCGTCATTAAATGACGCCTGTAGTGTGTCTCTGAACAACGAAGTACTGGTACAAGTCCTTGAAACACCCATACAGAAGCATTCCACGCAGCCTTTTTCGTGCATAAAGAAGTGCTCAGCTTGGCAACGATCGCAATACGTTCCAGTAACTCCTACCTTGCAGATACATCTTCCATCTGGTAGCACGTGCTGTGTACCTTGCGTATTACAGTTTGAAACGGGTGCGGGGAAGCATCCGTCGCCCATGGGGTTTCCTACGTAGCCCGGTGCACATTGTTGACAACGATCACCAGTATATCCTCTATCACAGTTGCAAACGACATTGTTATAGTTATCTAATTGACACGTTCGAGCCCTCGATTTATCCCCAGGAACAGGACAAGGGCAAGGCAAACACTGATCTCCTCTGAATGAATCTCTATAATATCCTGGGCGACAGTCTTGAGCTTTGGGTACACATCGGCCCAACCAAGGTCCATTATTTTGTCGCTCATATCCGACGTCACAGTTTTCACAAGAAAGACCTTTATAACCAGGTGGACATCTACATTCCTCGACCAATGTCGCTGAGCCTAATCCCAAGTCCCTTGCAGCAGCCGAGTCCATAGCAATATCAAGAAGCTCAATGTTTCGCTCGATTCCCTCAACATACAGCATTTTTATAAGAATGCTTTCAACATTGGCGAGAACCATCATAATTTCTTCACGTGTGGCCAAGGAATTATCATCCTTGCGCCATACTCCAGGTGTAAATGTTGCAGTTACTGTATTACGCTCATCAGGGTAGAACGGGGCATTGTGACTATACAGCAGAATGAAGCCATTACCCTTTATGGAAGTAAAGAGAGCTATTAAATCTGAAAAATACTCAATTGCTAGAAACTTACCTTGATGATGAGGTCAGGGGCAGTGTTTGGGCTGCCCGTTCCATCGTATTCGACAGTGTAACGTATTGTTCCGCCATACGATTTCAACTGATTTCCCTTGTACTCGCCCGGCAGGGAATAGTACGGTATTTGCCTACCTGGAACAATATTGGCCAAACGAAGCTGTACGCCATGTCGAGTTACTGCAAGATCATGATTGCTAAACTCTCCCTCCGAGATCCTACGCTGTCCTGTCCATGGACCTTCAACACCAACAATGGTCAACGAAGTCACTGGTGGTTGCAGCTGTTAGGAGGTAGTAAATTAGATACTGGTATTGAACTGAACACGTGTTGATTGTATAACGAATACAAGACGAAGTAATAGAAATCAAGATTTAGGGAAATTGATATTTGATTTCTCTAAGAACCTATGTTTAACCTATGGTTTAATGAAGACGGACTACAGGGTGACGTTCCCGTACTTATTTATAAATACCTTAACAACCCAGATTTTTTTAAATATTCAATCAAATCGAATTAATCAAACAATAGTAACATTCTTTGGAACCTTGGAATTTTAGGAATTATGTGCATCAAATTATGCCGTGATATGGAATACTATGTATTTTTCACAACTGAGCCTCTTCACTGCCACCAATTGCTCTAGGAGGGTCAGCAGAAGCATTCTACGCCAAAAAAATTCTCAAACATTTTCCGGCTTTTTCCGTGATGAAAGATGTGTCCTTGGAAGGACCTCTGTGCTGTGCAATACTGCTAACAACTCAGCAACGGATCCTCCGTGACGGACTGAAACCGTGCACAACGGAGCACTTTGTTTCAGATGGCTCCACAGCTTCAGTAGGCTGGGAGTTTGACGAATTTCGCAAAATCTACCATTGTTATTGTGAAAAGCTGTTTTTTCGCTTTTGGAGCTTTAGGGTCTTGAATTTTAGCCTGCCAAACACACAAGTCTATACCTAGAAACATCCCATATAATCCATCTTGTAGGAAAAACTCTCAGTAAAGCTGATGTGATGTGGATGTGGTGGCCTGAAAATGGCACTGATAGGGTCTAGAACGACATTTACGGGAAAAGTGTCAGTGAACATCGGAACATTTTCGAAGGTATTTTCACAACTAACTGATATAATGTATTGAGGTCGTGGGAGGGAATTTCGATCCAATCTTGAAATTTCTATCGTTTGATGTTATTGCCAAGGTTCTATAAAATTTCCTTGTTATTCAGGTTTTCCGATTTGATTAACTACTAAGCATAACTAAACCGTAGGTATTGAAGCTTTTAAAGAAACAACGGGAAATTTATTGTCATACTGTATATGCGGTTACATCTGCACATATAACAGATGAGGATACTCACAGCGTAGGTGAACAGGTCAGCACTTTTGCATTGGTTCGAGACTCCGAAGCAGAAACATTTGATACAATCTTCCGGACGTCTAGCCTTACTATTGAAGTGACCAGGGCGACAAACGCTATCATTTCCAGCCACCACTACGATTGTATCAGGTGATACAAAGTGTGTACCCATAGAATTGATGATTTCGCAGGAATAAGCACCTGCATCGATCAGCTGCATATCGTTACAGGTCAAAACGCCGAATCCATTATCGCTGAGCGAGTTACATTTGTCGGGTACGTGACCCCAGTTGAGACGCCAAACGATTAATGGAACGGGAATACCTGTGGCCCGGCATGTGATGTTCAAAATTCCTCCAGCAGGAATTGTTAGCGTAGGTGGAGGAGGTTGGATAACAGACGGTGCCACTAAAATGGAAAAGGATTACATAACTGTTTGATGAAATTCAAAGCATCCGAAAACTTACTGCATCCAATTTCATCGGACTTATCGAAACAGTCAGGGTGTGAGTCACACTGGAAGGATTTGGGAATACATTGACCATTTCGGCACTGGAACTCATCGTACCGACATGCGGCATCCGGAGCCAGTGTAGCACAATTTTCTTCATCGGACCCATCTCCACAATCGGATTCTCCGTCGCATCGCCACGTTTTCAAAACGCATTTGTTGTTACGGCATTTGAACTCGTTGGGTTCACAGCGATCAGTTATCTTGCATCCATGCTCATCCGATCCATCGGTACAATCGTAGTTTCCATCACAGATCTGTGTTTTAGCAATGCAGTCACCATTCATGCACGTTGCTTGTGTTACCGAGCATGCTGAAGGTGGGCGTTCGGCGGGATAATCTGTTGAAAAATGAAGCGGTGTTTAATGAGTTGAAAATGAATTTTGTACTTGAATGCTCGCGACTAACCCGGCAGCATTGTACATGGGCAGCATTAATTTAAAAAAATATAAATTTTAATATTATTTTCAAAGTTGCGCTCTTTAAATGTGAAGCAGTTTTACCTAATCCAAAGAACTCAAAACCTATATGGGGAACTGTTCCGTATTTTAGGAACTTATTTCTCATGGATCTGTATTTGATCCTCCAGGCTGCATTGTTAAATAATTCTGATTTATAAAGTTAATTGACAGCATTTATAGATCATACTTACATCGTTCAACAATCAAGTTTACTGTTTTCCTGCTACCTGGAGTGCTGGCTGAATAACCAACAGCTTCACAGACATAATCACCGTTATGATCAAACTGAAAGTAACAGAAATAAAAGAAAACTTATTTGAAGCAGAAAAAAATCTTTAAAACGTGAATGATAAAATATTTTCTTATTATTAAAATGGAATTTTGAACCAACAGTTTTTCGCTCGTTTTTGCGATAGTCTCCTTGTATCTGTTAAAAAGAGGTGGTTTTTCGTAGCCATTATATTGAGGTTTAGGCAAATGATAGATCAGATTGATTTTCTAGTTTCTTCATAATCATGTATAAAAAAAAATATATGAAACAAATAGACATTAGACCGTTCGAAAACCATCCTTTTTAAGCCTATTTGGGGAACATAAGGTAACTAAACCTACCCTAATGTTTGGAATCTCCAAACGTCCGTTGAAATCGCGTGATCCTGGAGGCAGAGGCATTCCGTTGGCCCGGGTCCATTTAACTTTAGCCCGAATGGGTCCTTCATCGCGGCATTGGAAAACAACTTCGCGTCCTAGAATTGTGTGTGAGAAAAATGTCAGATAGCTGCAGATTACGTGCTGGAATATATCCTGGTTGAACTTGAAGGCTGATACAAAAATTATTTTCAAAGACTGTCAGTAGTTAGTTTTTAAAAATTACAATAATAATTATAGTGGCCTGCTTGATTTCATTAAACCATAAATTGAGAAATAATTTGCATCAGCCTCGTTTTCAATTTAACGTTGTTAACGTTTTAACACATACATATCAAATGAAACAATTTAACAGATAAGGTGTAGATATGTATTTTTGCTTTTGAAATCCCAATTTGAAATGATGTAATTCTTTTGAGAAGTTTATTTGACACTGAAAATTATACCTGTTGAAATAAAAATTGCATGCTGATATTGTTAAAAAAGGGTTCAAAATAGTTCGTGCCAATTTAATGAATTCATCAATGAAAATATTATGATGATATGTAAGTAGCCTTCGATCATCAAATATAATATTTAGTATGCTTAAATAAAAACTAATGAATTGTATACGAATGATGTTGATTTTAAACGTACTAAATATTCCCGATCAGGAGAACATATTAAAATAATAACTCAAACGTATCTCACCAAGATATTTACAACTGATTCAGTTATAATTAAGTACTCCAAATTTTCGATTTTAAGTTTTTCTAATGTGAATTATATCTGATTCTGATTGACAAACTTGAATGGGGTTGAGCGGACATCTAAGTCAACGGCCCAAACCTTACATTAACGAGTTTCGCTCAACAGATTCATAAAATTGAATCAAATTTTTGGGAAACCAAAAATGGGGCATGGTTTTATCAAATAATGTGGTTTATTGACCTTCCACTAGAAAATTTTCTCGAAGCACTCATATCTTGATAAGTTATAATTTTGATATAATTTGTTCTGTCCAATATCAAACTATGCTATCTGAACCAGATATAATCTTGATAGGAGCATATCAAAAACTGATATGATTTAGCTATGATCGTATAGATTTTTTGATATAATTTGAGATATTTTAACATCCTACGAGTACTGTATTATAACTCATTTGGATAGAAAAAAATAAGCATCAAAATATCTCATTTTGATATAATTTAGTTTTTCCCTCCTGATCGGGTTGTGATTGCTTTCAAAGTTCCAGTGTCCTGTTAAAGACACGAGCGTAAATGTTTTCCGTCTAATGGGCAGTGCTCTAATATATGTGATGTAAACAGAAACATATTTTTGATTTTCAGTTGCAGTTGGATACTTTTGTCCAAAAATGAACGCGATCCCGAACAATGGGATGTAGCAATGTACCTCTACATTCGTGTTCATGAAAACACGTTGTTATTAGGTAGTTTTTATTATTGGACAGCTTAAGGTGAATGTATCCCATGTGTTATTGGATGGTCATATGATTGGAGTTAAGAAATATGATAAACGTGGAGATAAATGATAAAATTGAAAACTGTTTCAACCCGAATTGATAAGAAGAGATGCACAGCGTAGTACTATTGTATTACACCAACAAGATGGTTTTTGACTGGACATTAGGAACGACATTTCCTTAAAAAGACCAGAAGAATTGTATGAGTAACACTTGTTTTTCAAAAATTTATGGATAAATATGTATGGATATATGAATATTTCATTCTCATTTTAAGTTGTTTTTTTCAGTTACAATCTGAAAATATTTCATATCGAAAGAGGCATTGTATGAGGTTTCCTAGTAATGCTCGTTATATAGGGAAAAATCTTATGTTTTGTCTATCCTGATATTGAAGCTATTGTAATATTTATATCAACTCTTTCTTTGGTAAAGTTTATTAACTTTTGTCATTTTTTTAATTTAACAATTTTTATTTTTTTGTAATTTTTGTCATTTTTGTCATTTTTTTGATATTTTTGATATTTTTGATAGTTTTGATATTTTTGTCATTTTTGTCATTTTTTTGGTATTTTTGTCATTTTTGTCATTATTGTCATTTTTGTCATTATTGTCATTATTGTCATTTTTGTCACTTTTGTCATTTTTATCATTTTGTCATTTTTTTCATTTTTGTTATTTTTGTTATTTTTGTCATTTTTGTCATTTTTGTCATTTTTGTCATTTTTGTCATTTTTGTCATTTTTGTCATTTTTGTCATTTTTGTCATTTTTGTCATTTTTGTCATTTTTGTCATTTTTGTCATTTTTGTCATTTTTGTCATTTTTGTCATTTTTGTCATTTTTGTCATTTTTGTCATTTTTGTCATTTTTGTCATTTTTGTCATTTTTGTCATTTTTGTCATTTTTGTCATTTTTGTCATTTTTGTCATTTTTGTCATTTTTGTCATTTTTGTCATTTTTGTCATTTTTGTCATTTTTGTCATTTTTGTCATTTTTGTCATTTTTGTCATTTTTGTCATTTTTGTCATTTTTGTCATTTTTGTCATTTTTGTCATTTTTGTCATTTTTGTCATTTTTGTCATTTTTGTCATTTTTGTCATTTTTGTCATTTTTGTCATTTTTGTCATTTTTGTCATTTTTGTCATTTTTGTCATTTTTGTCATTTTTGTCATTTTTGTCATTGTTGTCATTTTTGTCATTTTTGTCATTTTTGTCATTTTTGTCATTTTTGTCATTTTTGTCATTTTTGTCATTTTTGTCATTTTTGTCATTTTTGTCATTTTTGTCATTTTTGTCATTTTTGTCATTTTTGTCAATTTTGTCATTTTTGTCATTTTTGTCATTTTTGTCATTTTTGTCATTTTTGTCATTTTTGTCATTTTTGTCATTTTTGTCATTTTTGTCATTTTTGTCATTTTTGTCATTTTTGTCATTTTTGTCATTTTTGTCATTTTTGTCATTTTTGTCATTTTTGTCATTTTTGTCATTTTTGTCATTTTTGTCATTTTTGTCATTTTTGTCATTTTTGTCATTTTTGTCATTTTTGTCATTTTTGTCATTTTTGTCATTTTTGTCATTTTTGTCATTTTTGTCATTTTTGTCATTTTTGTCATTTTTGTCATTTTTGTCATTTTTGTCATTTTTGTCATTTTTGTCATTTTTGTCATTTTTGTCATTTTTGTCATTTTTGTCATTTTTGTCATTTTTGTCATTTTTGTCATTTTTGTCATTTTTGTCATTTTTGTCATTTTTGTCATTTTTGTCATTTTTGTCATTTTTGTCATTTTTGTCATGTTTGTCATGTTTGTCATTTTTGTCATTTTTGTCATTTTTGTCATTTTTGTAATTTTTGTCATTTTTGTCATTTTTGTCATTTTTGTCATTTTTGTAATTTTTGTAACTTTTGTAATTTTTGTAATTTTTGTAATTTTTGTAATTTTTGTAATTTTTGTAATTTTTGTAATTTTTGTAATTTTTGTAATTTTTGTAATTTTTGTAATTTTTGTAATTTTTGTAATTTTTGTAATTTTTGTAATTTTTGTCGTTTTTGTCATTTTTGTCAATTTTTTTCATTTTTGTCAATTTTGTCATTTTTGTGATTTTTTGTGATTTTTTGTAATTTTTGTAATTTTTGTAATTTTTGTCATTTTTGTCATTTTTGTCATTTTTGTCATTTTTGTCATTTTTGTCATTTTTGTCATTTTTGTCATTTTTGTCATTTTTGTCATTTTTGTCATTTTTGTCATTTTTGTCATTTTTGTCATTTTTGTCATTTTTGTCATTTTTGTCATTTTTGTCATTTTTGTCATTTTTGTCATTTTTGTCATTTTTGTCATTTTTGTCATTTTTGTCATTTTTGTCATTTTTGTCATTTTTGTCATTTTTGTCATTTTTGTCATTTTTGTCATTTTTGTCATTTTTGTCATTTTTGTCATTTTTGTCATTTTTGTCATTTTTGTCATTTTTGTCATTTTTGTCATTTTTGTCATTTTTGTCATTTTTGTCATTTTTGTCATTTTTGTCATTTTTGTCATTTTTGTCATTTTTGTCATTTTTGTCATTTTTGTCATTTTTGTCATTTTTGTCATTTTTGTCATTTTTGTCATTTTTGTCATTTTTGTCATTTTTGTCATTTTTGTCATTTTTGTCATTTTTGTCATTTTTGTCATTTTTGTCATTTTTGTCATTTTTGTCATTTTTGTCATTTTTGTCATTTTTGTCATTTTTGTCATTTTTGTCATTTTTGTCATTTTTGTCATTTTTGTCATTTTTGTCATTTTTGTCATTTTTGTCATTTTTGTCATTTTTGTCATTTTTGTCATTTTTGTCATTTTTGTCATTTTTGTCATTTTTGTCATTTTTGTCATTTTTGTCATTTTTGTCATTTTTGTCATTTTTGTCATTTTTGTCATTTTTGTCATTTTTGTCATTTTTGTCATTTTTGTCATTTTTGTCATTTTTGTCATTTTTGTCATTTTTGTCATTTTTGTCATGTTTGTCATGTTTGTCATTTTTGTCATTTTTGTCATTTTTGTCATTTTTGTCATTTTTGTCATTTTTGTCATTTTTGTCATTTTTGTCATTTTTGTCATTTTTGTAATTTTTGTAACTTTTGTAATTTTTGTAATTTTTGTAATTTTTGTAATTTTTGTAATTTTTGTAATTTTTGTAATTTTTGTAATTTTTGTAATTTTTGTAATTTTTGTAATTTTTGTAATTTTTGTAATTTTTGTAATTTTTGTAATTTTTGTAATTTTTGTAATTTTTGTAATTTTTGTAATTTTTGTAATTTTTGTAATTTTTGTAATTTTTGTAATTTTTGTAATTTTTGTCGTTTTTGTCATTTTTGTCAATTTTTTTCATTTTTGTCATTTTTGTCAATTTTGTCATTTTTGTGATTTTTTGTGATTTTTTGTAATTTTTGTAATTTTTGTAATTTTTGTCATTTTTGTCATTTTTGTCATTTTTGTCATTTTTGTCATTTTTGTCATTTTTGTCATTTTTGTCATTTTTGTCATTTTTGTAATTTTTGTCATTTTTGTCATTTTTGTCATTTTTGTCATTTTTGTCATTTTTGTCATTTTTGTCATTTTTGTCATTTTTGTCATTTTTGTCATTTTTGTCATTTTTGTCATTTCTTGTCATTTTTGTCATTTTTGTCATTTTTGTCATTTTTGTCATTTTTGTAATTTTTGTCATTTTTGTAATTTTTGTCATTTTTGTCATTTTTGTCATTTTTGTCATTTTTGTCATTTTTGTCATTTTTGTCATTTTTGTCATTTTTGTCATTTTTGTCATTTTTGTCATTTTTGTCATTTTTGTCATTTTTGTCATTTTTGTCATTTTTGTCATTTTTGTCATTTTTGTCATTTTTGTCATTTTTGTCATTTTTGTCATTTTTGTCATTTTTGTCATTTTTGTCATTTTTGTCATTTTTGTCATTTTTGTCATTTTTGTCATTTTTGTCATTTTTGTCATTTTTGTCATTTTTGTCATTTTTGTCATTTTTGTCATTTTTGTCATTTTTGTCATTTTTGTCATTTTTGTCATTTTTGTCATTTTTGTCATTTTTGTCATTTTTGTCATTTTTGTCATTTTTGTCATTTTTGTCATTTTTGTCATTTTTGTCATTTTTGTCATTTTTGTCATTTTTGTCATTTTTGTCATTTTTGTCATTTTTGTCATTTTTGTCATTTTTGTCATTTTTGTCATTTTTGTCATTTTTGTCATTTTTGTCATTTTTGTCATTTTTGTCATTTTTGTCATTTTTGTCATTTTTGTCATTTTTGTCATTTTTGTCATTTTTGTCATTTTTGTCATTTTTGTCATTTTTGTCATTTTTGTCATTTTTGTCATTTTTGTCATTTTTGTCATTTTTGTCATTTTTGTCATTTTTGTCATTTTTGTCATTTTTGTCATTTTTGTCATTTTTGTCATTTTTGTCATTTTTGTCATTTTTGTCATTTTTGTCATTTTTGTCATTTTTGTCATTTTTGTCATTTTTGTCATTTTTGTCATTTTTGTCATTTTTGTCATTTTTGTCATTTTTGTCATTTTTGTCATTTTTGTCATTTTTGTCATTTTTGTCATTTTTGTCATTTTTGTCATTTTTGTCATTTTTGTCATTTTTGTCATTTTTGTCATTTTTGTCATTTTTGTCATTTTTGTCATTTTTGTCATTTTTGTCATTTTTGTCATTTTTGTCATTTTTGTCATTTTTGTCATTTTTGTCATTTTTGTCATTTTTGTCATTTTTGTCATTTTTGTCATTTTTGTCATTTTTGTCATTTTTGTCATTTTTGTCATTTTTGTCATTTTTGTCATTTTTGTCATTTTTGTCATTTTTGTCATTTTTGTCATTTTTGTCATTTTTGTCATTTTTGTCATTTTTGTAATTTTTGTAATTTTTGTCATTTTTGTCATTTTTGTCATTTTTGTCATTTTTGTCATTTTTGTCATTTTTGTCATTTTTGTCATTTTTGTCATTTTTGTCATTTTTGTCATTTTTGTCATTTTTGTCATTTTTGTCATTTTTGTCATTTTTGTCATTTTTGTCATTTTTGTCATTTTTGTCATTTTTGTCATTTTTGTCATTTTTGTCATTTTTGTCATGTTTGTCATGTTTGTCATGTTTGTCATTTTTGTCATTTTTGTCATTTTTGTAATTTTTGTCATTTTTGTCATTTTTGTCATTTTTGTCATTTTTGTAATTTTTGTAACTTTTGTAATTTTTGTATTTTTTGTAATTTTTGTAATTTTTGTAATTTTTGTAATTTTTGTAATTTTTGTAATTTTTGTAATTTTTGTAATTTTTGTAATTTTTGTAATTTTTGTAATTTTTGTAATTTTTGTAATTTTTGTAATTTTTGTAATTTTTGTAATTTTTGTAATTTTTGTAATTTTTGTCGTTTTTGTCATTTTTGTCAATTTTTTTCATTTTTGTCATTTTTGTCAATTTTGTCATTTTTGTGATTTTTTGTGATTTTTTGTAATTTTTGTAATTTTTGTAATTTTTGTCATTTTTGTCATTTTTGTCATTTTTGTCATTTTTGTCATTTTTGTCATTTTTGTCATTTTTGTCATTTTTGTCATTTTTGTCATTTTTGTCATTTTTGTCATTTTTGTCATTTTTGTCATTTTTGTCATTTCTGTCATTTTTGTCATTTTTGTCATTTTTGTCATTTTTGTCATTTTTGTCATTTTTGTCATTTTTGTCATTTTTGTCATTTTTGTCATTTTTGTCATTTTTGTCATTTTTGTCATTTTTGTCATTTTTGTCATTTTTGTCATTTTTGTCATTTTTGTCATTTTTGTCATTTTTGTCATTTTTGTCATTTTTGTCATTTTTGTCATTTTTGTCATTTTTGTCATTTTTGTCATTTTTGTCATTTTTGTCATTTTTGTCATTTTTGTCATTTTTGTCATTTTTGTCATTTTTGTCATTTTTGTCATTTTTGTCATTTTTGTCATTTTTGTCATTTTTGTCATTTTTGTCATTTCTGTCATTTTTGTCATTTTTGTCATTTTTGTCATTTTTGTCATTTTTGTCATTTTTGTCATTTTTGTCATTTTTGTCATTTTTGTCATTTTTGTCATTTTTGTCATTTTTGTCATTTTTGTCATTTTTGTCATTTTTGTCATTTTTGTCATTTTTGTCATTTTTGTCATTTTTGTCATTTTTGTTATTTTTGTCATTTTTGTCATTTTTGTCATTTTTGTCATTTTTGTCATTTTTGTCATTTTTGTCATTTTTGTCATTTTTGTCATTTTTGTCATTTTTGTCATTTTTGTCATTTTTGTCATTTTTGTCATTTTTGTCATTTTTGTCATTTTTGTCATTTTTGTCATTTTTGTCATTTTTGTCATTTTTGTCATTTTTGTCATTTTTGTCATTTTTGTCATTTTTGTCATTTTTGTCATTTTTGTCATTTTTGTCATTTTTGTCATTTTTGTCATTTTTGTCATTTTTGTCATTTTTGTCATTTTTGTCATTTTTGTCATTTTTGTCATTTTTGTCATTTTTGTCATTTTTGTCATTTTTGTCATTTTTGTCATTTTTGTCATTTTTGTCATTTTTGTCATTTTTGTCATTTTTGTCATTTTTGTCATTTTTGTCATTTTTGTCATTTTTGTCATTTTTGTCATTTTTGTCATTTTTGTCATTTTTGTCATTTTTGTCATTTTTGTCATTTTTGTCATTTTTGTCATTTTTGTCATTTTTGTCATTTTTGTCATTTTTGTCATGTTTGACATGTTTGTCATTTTTGTCATTTTTGTCATTTTTGTCATTTTTGTCATTTTTGTCATTTTTGTCATTTTTGTCATTTTTGTAATTTTTGTAACTTTTGTAATTTTTGTAATTTTTGTAATTTTTGTAATTTTTGTAATTTTTGTAATTTTTGTAATTTTTGTAATTTTTGTAATTTTTGTAATTTTTGTAATTTTTGTAATTTTTGTAATTTTTGTAATTTTTGTAATTTTTGTAATTTTTGTAATTTTTGTAATTTTTGTAATTTTTGTAATTTTTGTAATTTTTGTAATTTTTGTAATTTTTGTCGTTTTTGTCATTTTTGTCAATTTTTTTCATTTTTGTCATTTTTGTCAATTTTGTCATTTTTGTGATTTTTTGTGATTTTTTGTAATTTTTGTAATTTTTGTAATTTTTGTAATTTTTGTCATTTTTGTCATTTTTGTCATTTTTGTCATTTTTGTCATTTTTGTCATTTTTGTCATTTTTGTCATTTTTGTCATTTTTGTCATTTTTGTCATTTTTGTCATTTTTGTCATTTTTGTCATTTTTGTCATTTTTGTCATTTTTGTCATTTTTGTCATTTTTGTCATTTTTGTCATTTTTGTCATTTTTGTCATTTTTGTCATTTCTGTCATTTTTGTCATTTTTGTCATTTTTGTCATTTTTGTCATTTTTGTCATTTTTGTCATTTTTGTCATTTTTGTCATTTTTGTCATTTTTGTCATTTTTGTCATTTTTGTCATTTTTGTCATTTTTGTCATTTTTGTCATTTTTGTCATTTTTGTCATTTTTGTCATTTTTGTCATTTTTGTCATTTTTGTCATTTTTGTCATTTTTGTCATTTTTTCATTTTTTTAAACTTCTGTGATTGAGTTTACTTTATTCGTTGATTGATTCTAAGAAGTTCTTCAAACCTTCTTTTGAATATACTGAATAATATTATACGGTGTTAATTTTTTATTTGATATGAAATTTACTCAGAAGAATTACAGTCGTTCCAAAAAATCGACAAAAGTTATGCAAGTACCATCTTCTTTGAATGATTTAAAAACATTTTTAATTTTGTTTTCGCATGGCGTTTACAATATGAAAACTAAAAAAAATCCTAGTATTTAAAAGTTGATTACTTAAATTTTGTCTTCAGGCATTCAACAAAACTAACATGTTGGAAAATTTTGAGGTGTATTTTAAAAAATAATAAAAATTAACTGAAAATAATCGCGATTTTATGAACATGAAATTTGAGAACAGTTTGCTGGAAAGGACATAGAGTGCAAAATTTCACAAATTAAAACAAAGCATACCAATTTGAATGAAAATTTTGATTTTTGTACTCCCATCGGATGATATAAGAGGGACATCGAATTCTTCTATTAAAATTTTGATCCCGCATTTCATGCAACCCAGCTGCGTCAGTTAGAAGAACGCAACATGTTTGTACCAAAATCGTGTTCACTTACCCTCAATAATTTGTTCTGCATTTAAAGGTTTCGTTTGTTAGTGTTTGTTGGTAAATTGGGAGGAATAAAATTATTAGAATTTTACTAGTTACGGTTAATCGATACAGCATCCGTAGGCTGTCACCGTGATATAGTTAAGTAAAGCTTAATCTGTTCATTTACAATCTGTTGACGATACTTACTTTCTTTTATGATTTGCTCATCGGGATAAGTCCTCAAGTTAAGCCTAGTGCTGTCCTCTGACGATGTTGGATCTGTGGACACGAGAAAATATGTTTTAGATACAACGTTATAAAGGTAAAATGTATTATGTTTGCTTTAGTTAAACCAACTGAAATCCAAAATAATTCCAAAATTAAAGTTTTAATCATTCCGTGAAAGGTGTATATTTCATAATTGTGTGCTTATGTTTGACTTGATCGTTTGTTCTAAAGTTAACTTAGTTCAAATTTTCTAGTATGATTCAAGCACATTTGTTATATGATTCACCCCAATTCGTTCATTAATGCTGTTACTGAAAAAAAAATTAAAAGTTTACTTTTTCCTCAATTAATACGGTTAACTGTGCATTCGTAAATTTGGCTATCAGTATGAATGTTACCTCAGTTATATTTTATCGCATCAAATTTTTCGTTAATCTCAAATAAGCACTCCTAGTCACTGCAATGAACAAAACTTACAATCGATACAATCGAGTTCATCGCTTGTATCGTATGGGCAGTCAACTCTTCCGTTACACCTGAGGGCACGCGGAATGCATGGACCATTCTCACATCGGAACATGTTACGATTACACCGTTCTGGCTCTAGTTTTTTGGGAATATTTGGGCAAGGAAAAATCAAGTTACTCTTTTGCATCCTTCGAACGTTGTGCCAGTCAAGAATTTTAAAAATTGAAATCCTAAGACTATTTACTTGCTGCAACTGATTTCAAGTATAGTATCTGGTAAAATTTTGCAAAGTTCACGCCCAATACGATTTGCTTTTTTTTGTTACCCTGTTAATTGAGAAGTTCACGTATCAATGTTTCAATAGACTGAGTCGATTTGAGGTCATTTTCGAATTTCTCAAACCCTGGGGTCTTAAAAGTTTCGTTTTGTCCTAAAACTCTTCCATGATTTTTTGCCGAATTTTTAAGTAACGTTTACATGAGTAAATTTTGACTTTTAGGTTTGTATGGGAAAATTTAAAATTTTGTACTGAAAAACGAACATGGTTTTTCTTTTTACTCTGGTACCAAGCCGTTCAACCCTTTATTTATGTGCCAATTTATATATTTCTTAAAGGAAATTTTCCGCTTAACAACATTGCCGAAGACCGTAACTTATTATCTCTCCAGACAACGAAGTTATAACCAATTTAATGAAGGTATGTCTTTTGGCATTGAAGGCAATTCAAATAAACCCGCAACACTGCTGGGTACAAACGAGAGATTGCTTAACTGATTTGCTCGTAGATGTTTTCTTTCAAATTTTATCATACTAGTTTCTTCGGAGCGGTTGTTGTTTACATTAGGAGCCATCTTTTGATAGTTTTAATAAACAAAAATAACTATGCTTGAAGGGCTGGCATTCAATTGATTGTAAGCGCATCAACATTTCACATAGAGCTGGAACAGCAAAACAACGAACCCCATACTCAGTATTAAAAACACCTATATTAGAATCGTTTTCGCTCGGCCTTTTCTTGACCGATATTCATAAATAGGATATTAAAATGAAGATAAAAGATTCTTTTAGCATTTTGTTAAACAAAATTTGAGAACCAAATCATGAGGTCTTAAGAAAAGTTGCTTCAACTGAACGCCTTTTGCTGAAACATATTCCCTCGGGTAAGCATAAAAACATAAATATATTTCTCATTATAAATAATTCAAAAATCAGATATTTCATGTATTTAAATTAAAAACGAATACCTATAGGGGTTTTTTTATTATCAGAAACTCAAATCTTTTTTGATCGAAACTCTGGCATTTGTTTTCGGCCAGCTTTTTGGGCAATAATGTATTCATGGCGTTTTTTGAATGAAAAAACTTCCTCTGCTGCTTCAGACACCATTTTAACACATCTTTTAACACTTTGGCGTTGGCAAGGCCAATTAGGGACTTTCATCGGCTGGAGTTTAAAAGCTTCAATTTCTTCAAATTTCAAATCACATGACAGTATCGGTTCAGATACACGATCCTTCCAACTAATAAAATCGATCAAATTTGTTGCGTTTATGTTTATATTCGGTGATTTTCGCGTTCAGACTGATTTATCGCCAAATTACTTGCTTCTCTTTTAAATTTGCTTAGATATTTGGAACAAAATAAATTATAATTATAGGTGCAATTCTGTTTATACAAATTTTGGAATCAAGATTAATTTGAAAAAAGTGCACTAAATTTCATAAGTCTTTTTGTTCGAAAAACGCCATGAATACATTATCGCCCAACAAGCTGGCCGGAAACAAATGCCAGAGTTTAGATCGAAAAAAAGATTTGAGTTTCTAATAATAAAAAGATACATTATAGGTATTCGATATTTGAATTATTGCATGTATTTATGGTTACCCGAGGGAATATGTTTCAGCAAAAGGCGTTCAGTTGAAGCAACTTTTCTTAAGACCTTATGATTTGGTTCTCAAATTTCGTTTAACAAAATGCTAAAAGAATCTTCTATCTTCATTTTAATATCCTATTTATGAATTTCTAATTCTAATATAGGTGTTTTTAATACTGAGTGTGGGGTTCGTTGTTTTGCTGTTCCAGCTCTATGTGAAATGTTGATGCGCTTACAATCAATTGAATGCCAGCCCTTCAAGCATAGTTATTTTTGTTTATTAAAACTATCAAAAGATGGCTCCTAATGTAAACAACAACCGCTCCGAAGAAACTAGTATGATAAAATTTGAAAGAAAACATCTACGAGCAAATCAGTTAAGCAATCTCTCGTTTGTACCCAGCAGTGTTGCGGGTTTATTTGAATTGCCTTCAATGCCAAAAGACATACCTTCATTAAATTGGTTATAACTTCGTTGTCTGGAGAGATAATAAGTTACGGTCTTCGGCAATGTTAAGCGGAAAATTTCCTTTAAGAAATTTATAAATTGGCACATAAAGGGTTGAACGGCTTGGTACCAGAGTAAAAAGAAAAACCATGTTCGTTTTTCAGTACAAAATTTTAAATTTTCCCATACAAACCTAAAAGTCAAAATTTACTCATGTAAACGTTACTTAAAAATTCGGCAAAAAATCATGGAAGAGTTTTAGGACAAAACGAAACTTTTAAGACCCCAGGGTTTGAGAAATTCGAAAATGACCTCAAATCGACTCAGTCTAATGTTGCAAGATTCAGGTCACCATGATTAAGTTCCTCGAAAAAAAAAAACAAAACTTTAGCAGCTCAAAACTGGCTAATTCGCAAGGTGTGCTATTCTTTAAACTACGATTTTAGACCGTTTTTTTTCAAAGGTAAAATCTACCGTTGCAAAAAAGTTTTCTAGAGTTTCCGGAGCGCACGTTGTTTGACATTAATGTAGACACCTACCCCCAGCTAACTTTGAAACTCACTGTTTCAACATTGGATCATTGTTTACATTAAAAAAATAGCTGAAAATAATAGTTTTTTCACTAAGCAGACACACTTACGGCAGTTTACTTCGTCACTTCTATCGGTACAATCGTATCGTCTATCACATCGTTGACGCGAATCAATACACTGGCCGTCCTTACAGGTCCACTCATGATCCCTACATTGAGGTACTGCGATCGTGCAATGGAGTTACCCGAAAAACCAATGACGAAATGATAAGATGATGGTCACCGCGAAATGAAGATCAATGAAAAGGAACCAAAAAAAAACATACAAATCATAATGAAACCATAAAGTATGTAACATGGTATCCAATGTGAACCACTTCTATTGAATTCATACTTACTGCAGCCATGTTCATCTGAACCATCGGCGCAATCTACCCGAAGATCACAGCGACGAGACTCGGGAATGCATTCACCCGTTTTACAGCGGAATTCAGCCCTTGAACAGGTACCTAAGGAGAAGAAAAAAACGGATTGGTTTATTCTAAAGTAAATAAAACGGTACTTCCTCAACAGTACTTACAGTTTCGTTCGTCCGATTGATCCCGGCAATCGGGATGTCTGTTACAGACTAAGTATTTTGGAATACACTGGCCATCGCCGCAAGTGAACTCTTGTTGCCGGCATGCTAGAAAATAACAAATGTAAATTTAGCTTTCAAATGTCATTTGAAAAATGTAAAATGAGTATAACATGATCAACGTTCTTCGAGTGAATAAAAAGCGTAAAATTTAAAACAATCACGAAAGTGTTAGATGCAATCATTCGGAAAATACAGAAACTATTATTTTAGGGCTTCAATGTATGTACATATTATCTAATCTACGTTACTGAATGAGTTGTAGTGCAAATATAAAAATATGTAGTGTGAGTTGCCCTGCTTCGGACCCTTCAAGCAGTGATTTTTTATAAATCCACGTTTTCCTCATAATTGGACGGGAGTTATGTACTTTTCAGGAAATCCATTTGTAGTTATTGATCTTATCTGCAAGTTACAATGTGAAAATAGGATTCGCAGTTATTGAAAAATGTACAAAGATATGGATGATCAAAATTTCCAGCTTTGAACCTACTGTTCCTGTTCGGTACTGAAAGGGTACCCCTTTATCGGACCGAGAACTTTAAATTTTTTTTTTTCGAAAAAAAAATCAACAAACTAATTAAAAATGTAATTTTAAATCGAATGTTATCATGAACGTGCATAAAAGCTTTTAGCGATTATAAAACACTTAAATTTATGCGGTGACGACGCGAAAACTGCAAGTATTTGTAAACCGCTGCCTGCGGAATATCATCCGCGCTTGGTGGCCTGGCAACTGGATCTCGAATGTGGAACTACATCGCCGGTGTCATCAAAGGGCGCTAGAAATCGAGATTCGGGAACGTAAGTGGAGATGGATTGGGCACACGCTGCGAAAAGATGAAAACGAGATTTGCAGAGAGGCGCTTGACTGGAATCCAGAAGGTCATCGAAGAAGAGGCAGGCCCAGAAACTCGTGGCGGCGAAGCCTAGCCGCTGAAATCCGAACTGTCGACGAGAATCTTGACTGGGACCAGGTGAAGACGCTGGCTCCGGATCGTCAACAGTGGAGGTCTTTTACCACGGCCCTATGCACCGGAGGATCGGCGCGGGATCATTAAGTAAGTAAGTAGTATAATTTATGTTATAATATCTCAAATATTTTCACTCATAGACAGCTACATCAACAGCACAATAGTTTGAAACTTTTTTTTTGCGTTTTCAATAGTTTTCAATCAATAGTTTGATCAGATTTATCTCAAATTATCCACAGCTTTGAAGCAAGGGAATATTTTTACTGCATTTCAGGCTACACAGTAAATTTTTGCCTCGGTTTCCAGCAAAAAAAAAAATGCTGGAAACGTTCAGCAATCCAAATGTATGCTGAGAATCAGCAACCGGTTTTCGAATTGCTGGGTTTTTCAGCATTCGGTTGTGTTCTTGTAATTTTTGCTGAAAAATCAGCAATCGGTTTTCAAATTCCTGGACTTTCCAGCAATTGAGCTAGTTTGCTGGAAAATCAGCAATCGAGTTGTCACATTGAAGTTTGTTTGTTTTCGTACGCTGAAGCAAGGTGATACTCTATTTTACGAATTTTGGTTAGATTAATATAATTATTTTTATTTTTCTCTATATTCTAGCAACCAGACATAAGTCAAGGGTGAGTTTTTATTGGACAGATTTCATAAAAGATACTAATCAGAACTCTTTTCTCAGGTGGCGAATGATCAACACTGTGGCACAAAGCTGCCACTCCAGGGCCGGTGTTGGAAAATTAAAAAATAAGTTCTTGGAAATAAATGCAAACATAACTTAAAAATGAAAGAAACAAATTCTTTTTCATTTCTCATTATATGCACAGGCAGTAATCAATATTTAATTTAGAATTGAAATATAAATTTGGTACTAAATACAGCCGGTTGTTTTGAAAGAAATTGCTGGCTTCCAGCAATCTGGATTGCTGATTTTCCAGCAATTTGAATTGCTGGAAACCAGCATTAACGTTTGCTGTTTTTTTCAGCAATTTAAATTGCTGGAAATTTTGCTGGAAAGTCAGCGGGACAAAAACCAGCAAAAAAAATTTGCTATGTAGTAAGCAATCATATTTATCGAAGGACTTTTGAAGGTACATATTACAAGAAGACTAAAATCATGGGAAATCTAGTCAACCATGCCTTAGGGGCCAAGTTCGGGTACATTTACCCTACTCAGTTGTAGATGATTTGAGTCAGGATGGTAAAAAAAAGTTAGAAATGTTCAATATAGGTTATAAATTATATCCCAATTGAAAATTCACACTTTAATTGATTGGTTGGTGTTTGAACAAGGTTTTGGTTGTGTTAGGTCTAAAAATGGATCGTCATAAACGAAAGTGTCCTAGTTTTGGACCCTTAGAAATTTTCCAGGTTTTCCATTGATTTTCTTTTTATTCTAAGAAAAAATGGTAGTTTGGATCATATTTATCACATTGATAGCGTTTCCCTTCAAACTTTGGTTTTGACAGTTAAAACACGTAATTATTCCTCATTAACCTTCCTAGGCCGTTCGCAAAATTTTGAACAAATTATTTTTCGTTTGTTTTGACTAGTAAATTGATTTCGATCCACTGGTCACATATCTTGACCGATATTTATGAATTTAGATTCATTGTTTAGGTAATTTATTCAAGATTTTAAATATATAAAATATAAATCGATTTGACTTAGCAGATTTGAACAGAAAAAAGACATCATTTTAAAATTCGTATATCTGCAGTATAGGTTGGTGCAATAATTTTTTTTTATATGTTTTGAAATTGTGAAAAATAAATCTTTTTAAACATATATAAAAATTTTAGGGCCCCATGGAAGTTTTGGTCGCGATCTTGGAATTACCGGAAAAAAAAATTCTCACTTTTCAAAAGAGGTACCGTCAACTGGGGCAACATGCAACAATTTTCAACTTCAATGGCTTCTAAAAAACTTATGTTCACAGTTAATCGTATCCTTTATGCATCAAAAGTTTTAAGGTTGCTGGGGCATCAAATTGGCGTAGTTAAAAAAATTATTGGTTTCTCCAGTTATTTTTAATTTTCTAAAAACTTGCGATTTTCACACTCTTTAGAAAATGGGGTAACTTGCAACAAACTTTGTTTTTAATGAAAAATCTTATGAACACGTATGAAAATTCATAGTTTTTAATATATTTGCGATGCCTTAAAGACCATTACGCATGACAACACTAATTGCAGTAGTTTTTGGGTCTGTAAAAACAAATTTTCACATTTTTTCTGAAAATAAGGTTGCTGCATACATTTAGGGGTTAAATAATACTACGAAAAATTCTACAAGCTGAAATCATAAAAATAAATGTTTGGATAAATGAAATTTCAATGTTTACAAACGCGTGATGCAAAACATTCATATTTCAGAACATGGAAACGAGATTTACAAGGTATTTCTTTGAGTTGCATTTTGTTGCATTTAACCCCAGACACCTAACTGAATTTAAAAAATATTCATTTAAAAAAATTGGGTGATTGTTCGAAAAATATTTTTACACCAACAATGTTGGTATAACATGGGGAAACCTGTAAATAGTTTGTAGGTAATTTTATCAAGCCGATCCGTCATACTGGGTAAAGTTTTTTTCGGCATCAAAAAATGTTAAAATTTGTACATTTATTGCTCGATTTTTCAAATTTTACATAAAAATAAAAAACTTAAGACAACTAGCTTGAGATGCGAGAAATTATGTCATCATCATTTTGTTATCATTAAAAGATAACTTTATTACAAAACATTAAATTAAAAATTGATTCAATGTAGTGTTATATAAATGTTTCATCGAACCCCGCTGTTGCATGATGCCCCGTTTGACGGTAACATTTTTTCTTAGCAGCGCTGTATCTCATCCATAATTGGACCGATTTTCAAAATTTAAATTTTAGTTTTATTTTGATAACATGATAATCATTTTCACTGAATACACTTAGTATCTCAAATATTACTGTTATTCGTAATACGACAATGAAAACAAGATAAAAATCGTGATTTTCGAACCCGTCTGTTATGGTGCGCACATTTCTCATTTTGTTATCGTGATTTCTTAAAACTTTTCATCAAACCTGCCCATTTTTAATATACCCAATGATAGATTTTAATCTCTACAATCGATTGATATGCTGTTTATGTGGTTTTTCAAAAAATTGTAGCAACGTTTTCCGACTTTACTAAAAGATATCGGAATTCGTCCAGATTTTCAAAAGTTTTGTAGCAAGCAAGAACAACCCCCCGGGAGAGCGTAAATCGAACAAAATCCATGGCTCTCCGGGTCGTGCTCTCATAATCTGCATAGCAGACTGAAGGAATCGCCCGCATGGTTACGTAGGGTGGTTTGTGCTGATACGTATGAATATTTTTACGTACCCAATTCATAGCTTAGTCATTGTCTTCATCATTTTGATTGTTTTTCAGCTTTTCAAAGTTACAGAGACCTAGTTCAGAAATGTTTTTAGAATTCTCATTTGGCAAAATAATTTCGGTGGCATCTTCTTTGATTTTTATTTGTAACATAAAATTTACATACATACATAAGACTTTTACACAAGTGTGAATGATTTCGATGTTAATTTTTGAATTTTTTCAAAACAATACGTATGAAAATAAGATTTGCTGTTTATATTTCAGATTACAAATCTGAACTTCAAATCCGAATGAAGAATAAAATTTTAGAATAAATAATTCAATATTCATGATTCATTTTTCTATGTTCACAATTTATTTTTTCTGAATTCAAAACTCTTAAATCGAAATTATAAAATTGTTCACAATACTAAGCTTCCAATGGTGAATTTCGAATAAAAAGTACACATTTTTCAATTCTTTTTTAAACAAACTCACGATTGAAAACTCGTACTCAAAAATTGTAGGTTTCATATTTATGATACTAAAATCGAAACTATCAAATTTAAATTTTAATTCTGATTTTTGTTGAGTTATGAATTTTAAATTGAGAATAAGCAATTCTTTTGTCTTAGTTTTCTATTACTAATTTATTCATTATAAATTCCAATTCTTAACTCTTAGAAAAATGTTAATTTGAATTGCAAAATTCATATTTGGAAATTCAAAAATTAAAATAATAAAATCCGAAAAACTAGTTTAGATCTCACAATTCGAAGCACATCATTATGAATCCATAAAATTATTTCTGAAGTTTAAATCATAAATTATTTATAGCTTATTTGGAGTTTTTTTTTTAAATTTTTTTTTTATCCTGATAATAAGTTAAAATTATGAATCTTTTTGAAGAAAACATGAGTAAAATCATAAAAATCACACTTATGTAAATGAAGAATGTCTATTTCAAATAATATCACTGAAACAAAAGATGTCGATGACAATTTTCTGGAACATAATGTCTTAACCTTTTTAAACACGACTTTTTTTAAATTGATATGGCAATCACTAATTCATTCAAAGCTTCTTTTAATTCTCATAACACCACGAAGAGTTTAAATTATGATTTAAATTACTTTTATGAATATTTTGTCTTATATTTCACATGTAAATTAAAACTCGATATTTATAGTATTATAAACTTAAAGATTTAAATCGTTGTAATATTGGTTGTGATTGTTTTTTATATAACAATATCCACGCGCTTCCGAAAAAAATTAAATAAAGTGTCGTTTTGAAACCACACTATGCATTAAAGATAAAATAAATTCTGAATTAGGTCTCTGTAACTTTGAAAAGCTGAAAAACAATCAAAATGATGAAGACAATGACTAAGCTATGAATTGGGTACGTAAAAATATTCATACGTATCAGCACAAACCACCCTACGTAACCATGCGGGCGATTCCTTCAGTCTGCTATAGGAAGGCAGATTTTGAGAGCATGACCGGGAGAGCCATGGATTTTGTTCGATTTACGCTCTCCCGGGGGGTTGTGCTTGCTTGCTACAAAACTTTTGAAAATCTGGACGAATTCCGATACCTTTTAGTAAAGTCGGAAAACGTTGCTACAATTTTTTGAAAAACCACATAAACAGCATATCAATCGATTGTAGAGATTAAAATCTATCATTGGGTATATAAAAAATGGGCAGGTTTGATGAAAAGATTTAAGAAATCACGATAACAAAATGAGAAATGTGCGCACCATAACAGACGCGTTCGAAAATCACGATTTTTATCTTGTTTTCATTGTCGTATTACGAACAACAGTAATATTTGAGATACTAAGTGTATTCAGTGAAAATGATTATCATGTTATCAAAATAAAACTAAAATTTGAATTTTGGAAATCGGTTCAGTTAAGAATGAGATACAACACTGCAAAGCAAAAGTTTATAAAAAGAAGCTTTTTTTCAGAAATTCCACGCTAGCGACCAAAAATTCCATACGACCATCAATTTTTCTATATGTTTAAAAAGATTTATTTTTCACAATTTCAAAACTTATTAAATAATTTCAATACGTCAAAGCAATTAGAAGATATGGGAATTCTGAGAAGACATTATTTTCGGGGTTTTTTTCCATTCGGAGCAGAATTCAGACGTTCGGATAAGTTACATCAACTGAAATTTTATACATTCAGAAACTAGAATAAATTTCCTAACTAATGAATGTAAAATCAGAAAAATCGGTTAACATATACCATCAGGGGAAGGCGCGCAAACTCTCGGGTCATATTGACCCGAACGGCTTTTGTGTAACTTTTTTTTTCGGCTTGCCAGTTGTTTCATTTCCGGTGGTCACCGGAAGTTGCTTTTTCTACAGGTTATGTATCTCGTGGTTTTTGTTATATGTTCCAAATTTCATATTTTTCCGATTTTTTTCAAAAGAGTTATGACGATTTTAAAGTTCGCTTCGGGTCATATTGACCCGAACGGCCTAGGAAGGTTAACTTTGGTTTCTCAAAAAGCGTCCCACTATTTTTTGGCATTCTATGACTAAAGTAGGCTCTAGGTCCAAAGAAGGGTCACTCACCCTAGGTAAATTAAAAATAATGTTAGTTGGAAACCAGTTCAAACGATTTAAATCATAGCTTGTGTAACACAAATCTAGGCAAATGGTGAAGAGACTGTTGTAAACAAAGAGGCAATCTTGAGGCAACACTTCACTTTGGGAGATCAGGCGGACAAACGTCAAAAGAGTGATAGATTTTTTTTTAATATTTTTTCATGAAAAACAGACACTTTCATTGAGAGAAGTTGAAAATGTTGTGTCTGTAGGAGGTATCATACGCAAAATATTGATAGATAAAAAATATTAGAAAAAAAGAAGATAACGCATGGAAAAAGAAACATAATCGAAAAAAATCAAAATTTTAGCTCGTACAAAAACTGTATTTCTAATACAAATTTAAGGTATGTGCGTTCTGAAGAGATTTGCTGCAGCCACCTGCAGCGAAGAGATTTAGAGTATTTTGGAAGCTGTGCCGTTTCCAGTTTTTTGGTCAATTTACTATGGGAGATTTTCATGCAAGCAAGCGCAGAAGCAAAACATGTCACTAATCAAAATTTGATCGTAATATGTCAAAAAATTATCTAAGATAACTAGCTAGGACCATAACAAGCAGTAATGATCGTAAATTTGTTGAAAAAGTTATGAAAATATTTTTGTGTGTTTGGATCTCCCATAGTGCACTGCAGTTTTATCAATGAATGTAATTATTTTGAAAGGGATCATATGGCGCCTCTTTGGTTATTCTAGTCTTTTTAGTAAGTCATAATAAAGGTAGATTGATTATTCGCATTGTTCATGGATCTTTCCATCTTGCCGAAAATTGTTCCTTAAAAAAAAGTTGAAACCATAAAGTTATCTATTAAATAACAAATCCATTACTAACAGAAGCAGTTTTGCTCATCTGAGAAATCTTTGCAGTCGTAATAACCGTCACATCGCAGATAAGCATCGATGCAGAAACTACCGTCTAGGCATGCAAATTCAGTTTCATTACAAGATCCTAACAAGTTAACGAAAAAGCATGCAAAGTGGAACAAAAGTGACAGGTTTTGAATGATGTAAATAAACAGGATAGTGAGAGAAATTCACGCAGTTACATATGGTGCATCATAGAACGTAGATGTCATGGTGGTGTTCATTAGCCATTTTGTTTTGGTTAGCAGATAACAATAGTGGTGATTTGATTTCAGCCGCATTTAAAGGTGAGTTTATTATATTGGTGGTAAAAGAGCATAGAGTTAGTTCAATCATACTTGTGGCATTCAAACTCGTAGCAAAGAGGGAAGGAAATAATACTTACGGCAGTTGTATTCATCTGAACCATCGCGGCAATTCCTCTGCCCATCACAGATCTGCGAATGCTCTATACATGTACCATCCGGGCACTCATGCTGATTAGGACACCGCTGTTGGAAAAGTTTTTGGAAATGAGAAAAAATTATCAGATACTGATCTAAATCGTTTTTTAAAAATAAATTTAATTATTAGTACGAAACCTGTTGAGTTTTGAAAAAGAGAGGGAAGGGCTTCTATACAAAACAATCGTTAAATACGATACGGTATACGGTTTTATGAGAGCCATATAAATAGCTAAATTTTGACGTTTCGCTCGTAGTTACTCGCGAGTTGAAGTCGATTTTCGTTGTCTGACGCAATCTAGAAATCCAAGATGGCGGCTTTTGATAAACCTTAAAAGGCTGCAAATGACTCAAAATCGCATGAAACTCCCACAATATGGTTATTAGGTGAAAGAGCTAAACTAGAAGGAGACAAATTTCGCTATCAGACGCCATCTTGAAAGCCAAGGTGGCGGTTTCCGCTGAACTTTAAAATGCTGTTAATAAAAGAAAATCGTATGAAACTCCCACAATATGAGTATTGGGTGAAAGGGCTAAACGAGTAACGTATTTTGCTATCAGACGCCATCTTGAAATCCAAGATGGTGGCTTCCACTGAACATTAAAATGATTTTAATCACTGAAAATCACATGAAATTCCCACAATATTAGTATTGGGTGAAATGGCTAAATGAGTAAAAGTCGATTGTGCCTATCTGACGACATCATGAAATCCAAGATGGGGGCTTCGCTAAATTTTAAAATAATGTAAATGACTAAAAATCGTGTGAAACCCCCACAATATGGGTTTTGTGTGAAAAGGCTAAACTAGTAAAAGTCAAATTTCGCTATTAGACGCCATCTTGAAATCCAAGATGGCGGCTTCCACTGAACATTAAAATTATTTTAATCACTGAAAATCACATAAAATTCCCACAATATTGTGTTGGTATTTGGTACAAGGATTAAACCAGAATAAGTCGAATGTCACTATCTGACGCCATCATTAATCCAAAATGGCGGCTTTCTATTTTCTTTTCAAAGCTGTACTTTAGCTGTTATTACTGAAAATCTCATGAAACATCCACAATAAGGGGTAGTAAGTGAAAAGGCTAAACGAGTAGAAAATCGAATTTCGCTCTCTGACATCATTTTGAAATCGAAGATTGCGGCTTCCGCTTAACTTTTAAATGCTGTAGATGACTTAAAATCGCAAGAAATCTGCACAATATGGGTATTGTATTGGGTAAAGGGCTAAACTAAGAGATCTTATCTGCAAGTTTCAATGTGAATTTTGAAAATTGGATTCGCAGTTATTGAAAAATTTACAAAGATATGGAAGATCAAAATTTCCAGCTTTGAACCTACTGTTCCTGTTCGGTACTGAAAGGGTACCTCTTTTATCGAACCCAGAACTTTAAAAGTTTTTGTTTCAAAAAAAATCAACAAACAAATTAAAAATGTAATTTTAAATCGAATGTTATCATGAACGGGCATAACAGCTTTTTGCGATTATAAAACACTAAAATTTATGTTATAATATCTCAAATATTTTTACTCATAGACAGCTACATCAGCAGGACAATAGTTTGAAACTTTTTTTGCGTTTTCAATAGTTTTCAATCAATAGTTTGATCAGATTTATCTCAAATTATCCAAAGCTTTGAAGCAAGGAAATATTTTTACTGCATTTCAGGCTTCACAGTAAATTTTTGCCTCGGTTTCTAGCAAAAAAAAATGCTGGAAACGTTCAACAATTCAAATGTTTGCGTTTGGAGATTTTTCCAAGTAATATTGTCAACGTTGTAACAGGAAATAACTTGATCTTAAAATAAGATTTGATAAGTGTTAGCAAGCTAGTCAGAAATTTTGCTCGCCTCCGGAGGAAATATATCTTAAATCACGCTAGGCTTGAGAAATTTCATTTTGCGACATGCCGTTCACGAATTGAAACTAATTTTTAATCGTCAATTTCGATTTGCAATTCAATCAAACTTTTTCAATGAAACTTTGAGCTTGACATACAAAAACCCTGTCTTATCTTTAAAATGGGTTTTTTTTTAATTAAGAAGTGTAACTTACCTAGTGCAGTGTTTAAAATATATCATTTTAACTTAAAAATTAGTTCATCGAATACTAATTTTATACATCAACAAGCTGCAAGCCATGTTTACCACTCACGATGGTCATCAGAATTTGCAAAACAAAATCCAATACCTTGTATCCTCTACCTTATTACTGAAAATTTTGAATTACAAATAAAAAACGTGCTGATATGGAATGTTCTTCAAGAAACCAATTGAGGCCCTTGGAGCCAAAGGGGTATAAGTGAATAAAAGTTCATTTCGAGAATACACGCTTTAAAGTTGTTGTGTTTGGTCATTTTCCATATATTTTTCGAAAATTTTTATTTTCCTCTCGAATGTAAATGTATGTAAAGAAAATTCAAAAAATCTGAAAAAATTACCATATATAGTTTGGAATATGAAGAATCGTTTGGCATCATTAACTCAAAATCGACTATTTTGTC
Source organism: Uranotaenia lowii (assembly GCF_029784155.1). Taxonomy (NCBI): domain Eukaryota; kingdom Metazoa; phylum Arthropoda; class Insecta; order Diptera; family Culicidae; genus Uranotaenia; species Uranotaenia lowii. Next base: position 184,989,262 of record NC_073693.1, on the reverse strand, counting down.
ACTTATACCCCTTTGGCTCTGAGGGCCTCAATTTCAGTCTGAATTTTATTTTGTGTTTCTTGTTCTTCTAAATGCTCAACGTCATATTCAAAAACGTATGAATAGATTATACGAGTCCACTAAAATTTAGATGGTTATGAGGTGCAAAGAACTTAAAAGCTTATTTTGATCAATTATCAACTTTTCTCAATACTTCAAGTAATTTTGAGTTCTGCGAATAAAGTTACAGAGGTTTTCTATTTCTTTCTTTGTTTCCTATTTTTAAAGAGGTTTTCAAGCAGATTTTATATATTTTTAAAGCAAAATTCTCATCGATTTGCATGATTGACCAATTTTTGTTTAATAAATTGATTTTTTTTAACTTTATTTAGTAATGCCAGAAATACTTGTAATGATATCTTTCCAAATTTTAAAAAACTGTAGAATTTAACTTTTTGCATAATCATCTTTAAAGTATTATTCCTAAGTTGAATGAAATAGGTATCATTAACAAATTCAGAATCAGATTTTTCTTTAACGTAGATTTGTTATTTCATCAGTTATCAAAGATTGATTTAACTAAAAAACAGATTCATTTTAAAGGCAATAGACTAAACTTGACAAAAAAATCGAGTTCAGGACGCTTAAATCTACCAAATCAATAAATAAATCATAGACACAAAAATGCCGATCCCTCAATCAAATTCTATTTTCTTATAAGTTTTAAATGACTAGACGAGTTTATTGAAAAAATAATCCAACTGAAATGTAAAAAAAAACTACTTATCTTTTTGATTTTCATATTTTGTTTTTATTTTTAAATTAATTTGTCATCAAACTTTTTCAGTTTTAAGAAATATTTAAATTAATTTGGCTTTGTTTTTTAATTTTTAATTTTTGTGATCTTAAAAAATATTCCCTTTGAAACTGAATTTTTAATAAGAAAAACATACTCTCCACCTTCTGTCCTTTCCATTACCAAATATTTCAATTGAAAGCAGTAAAATATTTAGAGCTTGAATTATTAAACTTTGAAACCATCGATTGAAAATTTATAAACATGTCATTAATGTCCATTATATTGAATCATGTTTTAAATCGATAATGATTTTAATTATTATACGAATATGATACGAATATGATATCGAATATGAATATAAAAGAAAATGCGAAATCTTAACTAAATTTGCTTTATCCTTGTGCTTTTAATATTTACAACAAAACTTATAATTCATTATTGTTAATTTTATTTAAACAGTTTACGAGATCACCAATTTTCCAATCTGTACTTTGTCAGTATAATTTAACATGTTTTATTTTAAATATATAACGTTAGTATTTTGAACTTCAAAAACGAACTTTTTAGCCTGGAATAATTTTAATAAAGGTTTTATGTTTGACTTTGATTACTGGTAATCTTGAAATAGAATTAAAAATTTTCTTCTTTATGAAATGAAATTCGATTATCAACTATTGAATAAATTCTCCTAAGATTGTTTTTCTCATAATCGAGAATTCGCATTGCTAACCATGATTTTTCTTTCAAATTCGATACACTGCAGCAAATTTTTTTAATTAATCCTTCAATTGAAAATGCAGAATAGAATAATGAATAATAAATAACAATAATTATAACTTTATGAAGAGATTAACCACCGTAATTTTTGTTTGTTACTTTGATTTATCGGCCTAGCGGTGAAAAAGTGATGTCCTTTTTAGTAGGGACATCTAAAGATTATGAAATTTTTATATAGATGGATAGAAGGTTAGAAGAAATGAAAGATGGTGAAAATGAGCGGGTAGAATTTGTCTAGAAGCATTACCATCACATACCAAATTTTTGTTCCTCCTTTCATTTCTTCTAACCTTCTATCCATATAGATGGAAGAATTTCATAATCTTTAGATGTCCGTACTAAAAAGGACATCACTTTTTCACCGCTAGGCCGATAAATCAAAGTAACAAATAATTACGTACGTCTCGGTGGTCGAGTGGTTAGCGTGGTAAGACGGTAATCGCTTGTCCACTGATGGCATGGGTTCGATTCCCATCTCGGTACTGGGTGTTAAGTGTTAATCTTAAGTTGTCCACGTCATTTATTCAGTCTGTAAAGCCTAAATCGGCTAAGACGGTGTATGTCTTTTAAAAAAAATTATAACTTTTTCAAAATTTAAATTGTTGAACTTTCAAATAAATGTCAAATGAGATTATAATTTAAAATTTCATTTAACATTTATTTGAAAATTCAGTTTTTTTTAAAATCTGGTGTTGTATTTTATGTATGTATTCTATCTCTGTGCCATGATTCTTGAGTCCGAAGTTTATTCGAAAATTTGATTCGCATTCTTTTACTGGTTTTTCGGTGCTTCGATTTGAAACATTCATTTCGATTTGTTTTGCAAATTTTAGTTTATTTTATCAGTCAAATTTTTAATTTTTTGATTTATGTGATAATTATATGTAAGAAAATGGTGTTAGAAATCAATTTGGTATTTTTGGTATTGTTATTATTTTTGGCTAAATTTAAAAAAATCTCCCCATGGACGGGTCCTTCGCACGGGTCTGTATCAATTGAAATTTAAAATAATTTCCCTGGAATTTTTATTCGTCCATGTTTTATCTTTTTAATGTGTTATCTTATGAAAAACCATTATCTAAGTAATGTTTGTAATCATATGCGAATGACCCTTTTTGAAGAGTATCCCACTGTTCAAGATGGATGATCTCACACTGTTCTATGATACGTTCTTCTTAGATATTGTAAGTTTTATTTATAGTTATTTTTAAGTGAAAAAATGGTCTCAAAAACGAAATCACCCATCAATTATCGTGAAGAGTAATCAATGTAAAATCCTTAAAAATCTTAAAACTCGCAGTACTAAACGGTTTTATTTTTATCATAATTGGATGGTAGAATTGAACATATTGATGAGCAACAATAACTCAAAAGTTATAAATTGATCAATGAAATTGAATTGTACAAAACTTAAAACTCCAGATTTAATTACTGAGGAGATTCATGCTTCGGATTTGGTTTGAACTTTTTTCCAGAAAATGTACGTTTATTTGTCTAATCCCCCGTTTCAATTCCTAGACGGCTATCAAAGCGTTGAAAACGCAGCCTTCAACTCATAATTATGAGTTTAATTAAGTTGAAAACGATTGGTTCCTAAAAGCTGGAAAATAGTTATTCAGTTGAAGAAGTCAATTAATTATGAAGATGAATCATTGCATCCATACGTTACACACTGCATATTCTTGTAGACTCCTCAACGTCCCCCAGCGACGGTAGGGACCACTTTGGAAACCACTGTTCTTTATATATTGGATAACTTTCGTCTGGTAGAAAAGGGCTACCAAATTGATTTTCCCTTCAAGTTAGAAAAAAGCGCCTGCAAGTATGCAATAACTTAAGGGTTGAAACAAACTTTTAGAAGTCTTTTCTTCTGACACTTACAAACTACGAAACGAAATAACTAGGTACTAACATGATTCAAAAAGTCAATTGATAGAATTGATAGAATTTCAGACTTTGTTTTTCTTTTTAAAAGATGAGGGTCCTCTGAATGAAGGATCAAGTTTCCTTGAATAAAGGATCACGCAATCCTCAATTTTGAAAAAGGCAGCGGGTTGCTTAAGGGGGGAGTAGGGTCTAACGGGTAAAAAAACACTTTTTTCACGAACTTTTCTTAGAGCTATCGTTCAAACAAATGTATTCAAATTTTTTGCATTATACAAAGCATTGTTAAAAGAACATTTAGTAATTTTTTCGTAGAAAAATATTAAAAAAAATGAGCCGGTGACGGAGCACTTTTGAGGATGCCTTTTAGAAAACAGGAATTGCGGTGGACACTGTATTTCAGCACAGAACCATCTGAAGTCAAAAAATCAGAGCAAAATATTTTTAATAGATGTTTTTCTGGACCCCAACGATTTTATTTAACTTAAAAAATTCTATATGAAATTTTTGTGGCTATTTGAAGTAAAAACTATGATTTTTCACGAAAAAATCCGCCATTTTTTATCTGTAAAATCTCCCCAAAGTAAAAAAAAAAAAGAAAATCTTTGGGGTTTGGTATTTTATATGTAGAAAATATGTTCCAAATTTGAAAAGAATCGGTGAAGTAGTTTTCAAATGACGATGTCCACTGACTTTAAAAATGTGCTTTCGAGAAAAACGCGTTTGAAGTTTCTGCTCTAGAATTCTTGCAGTATTAGATAAGAGTAGATAAAGGCCTATAATTTCTACAGTTTTGCTTCGATTGACTTGAAAATTTGACACAACATTCTTGAAATATTTTACAATAAGAAAATAAAACAATAAAAAAATCGATTTTTTTAAAGTGTTAGGTTAGACCCTACTCCCCCCTTAATTTATCTAAAAATATAAGATGGAGACCAGAAACTACGATTAAATTCTTTCTCCTCTACCGTATTTTATCATATTGAACGAATATTTATATAACATGTTGGTTGATTGAAGTAAGTTCTTACCGGTTGCGGTGGGAAATTTATATCACAGTTCATCTCGTCACTTCCATCGCTGCAATCGTGTCGCCTATCACAGTGGCGGTTGACGTCTATACAGGACCCATCCCGACAGGTGAACTGATCCTCGGAACATTGTGGTGCTGCAGGTGAGGAAAACAAATGTAAGCTTATTTGGTTGAAGATTTTATTTTTTATTTCAATTTCCCTAAACAGTGAAACGGTAATTTGTCTTCAAATATTAAAAGCTGAATACCTTTGAAGTTGTAACCTTTTCGCATATTTTTTTTTTAAATTTTACAAGGTTTTTATTTTGAAATTACCATTCACTATTTAGTAGAATTCTGGTGATGTTTTGGAAATCTGCTCGACGTGTGATTTAAATTTTACCACATTCCTATATTTATTTCAGTCTCCAGTGAATTTAAAATGATTTGAATATGATTTCAGTACTTTGACTATCAATTTCTGAAAATGTTCCTCACAGTGAAATTAGCTAAATTTCTGTTGTTGTAAGCTTAATTTTGTCAAGTACTATAGGTGGTCATCTGAATAATTGGAGCCTGATCGGAAAGCCTGTAACTGTCCGACCAGCCTGAAGTTTGTATAAGAATCTGATTTTTTTTTCGGAAATAGCATAAAAAACTCGGTGTCTTATCGATAACATGTTTTCAATACCGATCAATTTCTTAGTATACAGATTCTGATAACCTGAGAACCAGTGAATAGAGATGTAGACTCTATTCGATGGTTCTCATTCTGCAAGTCACGTGATATTACTCGGAAAATTGGAACGTCGAGCAGATATCCAATTTTGCCGCCATGATGAAAGCAGTTTTTGAAGTTAAGCAACATACATTCAAAATGATATATGTACACACATAAGAACAAAACAGCACACATACATCATTAGACACACATACTCACCAGCTCCTGTTGGTGGACAGGCTGTTTCATCTGATCTGTCTATACAATCGACATGACCGTCGCATCGAAATTCGCTATTTATACAAAAGCCATTTTCACACTGCCATTGATCGTTGGTGCATGAGCCGTTTTGCGAGCCGTTTGGATCTAAATGTTTTGGTGTATGATGATAGGCAGCGACACGGCCGTAATTGTGTTTTGGATGGTTAGTACGGCAAAAGTATGGCATAACCCATTGGATCAGTGTATTTTTGTTTTGTACAAATCAAAACATAGATATCAAATGGAAATAAAAAGCGAAAAGCGTCATTAGTGCATTAGTTTACATTTTCCTGGCAGTGACAAATGTAACGCATCAAGTTGAAAGTAAAAACCTTAGCCTATAATCAATTATGACTATATGTAGAATCAAATGTTATCATCATTTCAACAGATACAAATAACTTTAGATACAACTTACTACAATCAAGCTCGTCACTTCTATCGTTACAGTCCATAACGCCATCGCAATGTTTACTAACAGGAATGCATTCTCTACTTTTGCAACTACGATATATACAAACAACGTGGTAAGAAACAAAATAACAAAAATACGGAATCAATATTTATATGTACAAAATATTATTTTACAACAAAACTTACTGGAAGGCTCCTGCTTGGCATATAATACAGTTATTCTCATCCGTACCATCATCGCAATCCGCAAACCCATTGCAATAGGCCTCTTTACCTAAGCAGATGCCATCACATGCGAACTCGTTATCACTACATTGATCTATCGGCAGAAAGTGTCAAAGATAACGAAAGTTGGTAAAACATTCTACAAAACTATAAACCAAATAGTAATAACTTATTCTAGGTTATTAAGCATGCGAAATTGTTCCTTTAAAATGTTAATTACAATCTATGTATTCACCTACTTCACTATTTGAAATATACTATAACTTGACTGATTTATATGAAGGCGTTCGAACCTTTGAATATTTGCTAAAGAAAATATGAATCAGTAATACAAAATATGAACCTATAAATCAATTATTTCGTGCTCAGATGAAATGACATGGATGTATCAAGCATCAAAGTTTCAAAGTTAGGAAATCGTCGGATTACAAAAACTGGAGACCAGTTGCAACAGTTCAAAGTGAATCAAAAAAGGAAAAGTAGTGACTGTTGAAAATCGATGTTGCGAGAGTGTTAAATCCAGAAAATAGTAGGGAGTACGGATTTTTACCCAGTAAGTCAGACAGCACTACAAAACACAAATTAATCACAAAATATTGAAACAGACACAAATGACAGCTTTATCTGATCAGCCTAATCAAACATGACAAAAAATACGACACATTTTAGGTTAGAATCAGATAATTTTGTAAAGAATTTTTCAGAATTCAGATTCAGAATTCAGATTCAGAATTCAGATTCAGAATTCAGAATTCAGAATTCAGATTCAGAATTCAGATTCAGAATTCAGATTCAGAATTCAGATTCAGAATTCAGATTCAGAATTCAGATTCAGAATTCAGATTCAGAATTCAGATTCAGAATTCAGATTCAGAATTCAGATTCAGAATACAGATTCAGAATTCAGATTCAGAATTCAGATTCAGAATTCAGATTCAGAATTCAGATTCAGAATTCAGATTCAGAATTCAGATTCAGAATTCAGATTCAGAATTCAGATTCAGAATTCAGATTCAGAATTCAGATTCAGAATTCAGATTCAGAATTCAGATTCAGAATTCAGATTCAGAATTCAGATTCAGAATTCAGATTCAGAATTCAGATTCAGAATTCAGATTCAGAATTCAGATTCAGAATTCAGATTCAGAATTCAGATTCAGAATTCAGATTCAGAATTCAGATTCAGAATTCAGATTCAGAATTCAGATTCAGAATTCAGATTCAGAATTCAGATTCAGAATTCAGATTCAGAATTCAGATTCAGAATTCAGATTCAGAATTCAGATTCAGAATTCAGATTCAGAATTCAGATTCAGAATTCAGATTCAGAATTCAGATTCAGAATTCAGATTCAGAATTCAGATTCAGAATTCAGATTCAGAATTCAGATTCAGAATTCAGATTCAGAATTCAGATTCAGAATTCAGATTCAGAATTCAGATTCAGAATTCAGATTCAGAATTCAGATTCAGAATTCAGATTCAGAATTCAGATTCAGAATTCAGATTCAGAATTCAGATTCAGAATTCAGATTCAGAATTCAGATTCAGAATTCAGATTCAGAATTCAGATTCAGAATTCAGATTCAGAATTCAGATTCAGAATTCAGATTCAGAATTCAGATTCAGAATTCAGATTCAGAATTCAGATTCAGAATTCAGATTCAGAATTCAGATTCAGAATTCAGATTCAGAATTCAGATTCAGAATTCAGATTCAGAATTCAGATTCAGAATTCAGATTCAGAATTCAGATTCAGAATTCAGATTCAGAATTCAGATTCAGAATTCAGATTCAGAATTCAGATTCAGAATTCAGATTCAGAATTCAGATTCAGAATTCAGATTCAGAATTCAGATTCAGAATTCAGATTCAGAATTCAGATTCAGAATTCAGATTCAGAATTCAGATTCAGAATTCAGATTCAGAATTCAGATTCAGAATTCAGATTCAGAATTCAGATTCAGAATTCAGATTCAGAATTCAGATTCAGAATTCAGACTCAGAATTCAGATTCAGAATTCAGATTCAGAATTCAGATTCAGAATTCAGATTCAGAATTCAGATTCAGAATTCAGATTCAGAATTCAGATTCAGAATTCAGATTCAGAATTCAGATTCAGAATTCAGATTCAGAATTCAGATTCAGAATTCAGATTCAGAATTCAGATTCAGAATTCAGATTCAGAATTCAGATTCAGAATTCAGATTCAGAATTCAGATTCAGAATTCAGATTCAGAATTCAGATTCAGAATTCAGATTCAGAATTCAGATTCAGAATTCAGATTCAGAATTCAGATTCAGAATTCAGATTCAGAATTCAGATTCAGAATTCAGATTCAGAATTCAGATTCAGAATTCAGATTCAGAATTCAAATTCAGAATTCAGATTCAGAATTCAGATTCAGAATTCAGATTCAGAATTCAGATTCAGAATTCAGATTCAGAACTCAGATTCAGAATTCAGATTCAGAATTCAGATTCAGAATTCAGATTCAGAATTCAGATTCAGAATTCAGATTCAGAATTCAGATTCAGAATTCAGATTCAGAATTCAGATTCAGAATTCAGATTCAGAATTCAGATTCAGAATTCAGATTCAGAATTCAGATTCAGAATTCAGATTCAGAATTCAGATTCAGAATTCAGATTCAGAATTCAGATTCAGAATTCAGATTCAGAATTCAGATTCAGAATTCAGATTCAGAATTCAGATTCAGAATTCAGATTCAGAATTCAGATTCAGAATTCAGATTCAGAATTCAGATTCAGAATTCAGATTCAGAATTCAGATTCAGAATTCAGATTCAGAATTCAGATTCAGAATTCAGATTCAGAATTCAGATTCAGAATTCAGATTCAGAATTCAGATTCAGAATTCAGATTCAGAATTCAGATTCAGAATTCAGATTCAGAATTCAGATTCAGAATTCAGATTCAGAATTCAGATTCAGAATTCAGATTCAGAATTCAGATTCAGAATTCAGATTCAGAATTCAGATTCAGAATTCAGATTCAGAATTCAGATTCAGAATTCAGATTCAGAATTCAGATTCAGAATTCAGATTCAGAATTCAGATTCAGAATTCAGATTCAGAATTCAGATTCAGAATTCAGATTCAGAATTCAGATTCAGAATTCAGATTCAGAATTCAGATTCAGAATTCAGATTCAGGATTCAGATTCAGGATTCAGATTCAGAATTCAAATTCAGAATTCAGATTCAGAATTCAGATTCAGAATTCAGATTCAGAATTCAGATTCAGAATTCAGATTCAGAATTCAGATTCAGAATTCAGATTCAGAATTCAGATTCAGAATTCAGATTCAGAATTCAGATTCAGAATTCAGATTCAGAATTCAGATTCAGAATTCAGATTCAGAATTCAGATTCAGAATTCAGATTCAGAATTCAGATTCAGAATTCAGATTCAGAATTCAGATTCAGAATTCAGATTCAGAATTCAGATTCAGAATTCAGATTCAGAATTCAGATTCAGAATTCAGATTCAGAATTCAGATTCAGAATTCAGATTCAGAATTCAGATTCAGAATTCAGATTCAGAATTCAGATTCAGAATTCAGATTCGGAATTCAGATTCAGAATTCAGATTCAGAATTCAGATTCAGAATTCAGATTCAGAATTCAGATTCAGAATTCAGATTCAGAATTCAGATTCAGAATTCAGATTCAGAATTCAGATTCAGAATTCAGATTCAGAATTCAGATTCAGAATTCAGATTCAGAATTCAGATTCAGAATTCAGATTCAGAATTCAGATTCAGAATTCAGATTCAGAATTCAGATTCAGAATTCAGATTCAGAATTCAGATTCAGAATTCAGATTCAGAATTCAGATTCAGAATTCAGATTCAGAATTCAGATTCAGAATTCAGATTCAGAATTCAGATTCAGAATTCAGATTCAGAATTCAGATTCAGAATTCAGATTCAGAATTCAGATTCAGAATTCAGATTCAGAATTCAGATTCAGAATTCAGATTCAGAATTCAGATTCAGAATTCAGATTCAGAATTCAGATTCAGAATTCAGATTCAGAATTCAGATTCAGAATTCAGATTCAGAATTCAGATTCAGAATTCAGATTCAGAATTCAGATTCAGAATTCAGATTCAGAATTCAGATTCAGAATTCAGATTCAGAATTCAGATTCAGAATTCAGATTCAGAATTCAGATTCAGAATTCAGATTCAGAATTCAGATTCAGAATTCAGATTCAGAATTCAGATTCAGAATTCAGATTCAGAATTCAGATTCAGAATTCAGATTCAGAATTCAGATTCAGAATTCAGATTCAGAATTCAGATTCAGAATTCAGATTCAGAATTCAGATTCAGAATTCAGATTCAGAATTCAGATTCAGAATTCAGATTCAGAATTCAGATTCAGAATTCAGATTCAGAATTCAGATTCAGTCTTCAGATTCAGAATTCAGATTCAGAATTCAGATTCAGAATTCAGATTCAGAATTCAGATTCAGTCTTCAGATTCAGAATTCAGATTCAGAATTCAGATTCAGAAGTCAGATTCAGAATTCAGATTGACGATTCAATCTGTAATGGGGATCTTTTGAGTATGAAAAATTCCAGAACTTTGTTGGACTGTTTTCATTTAGTTTTTCTTGCATATTATCTTTTCATGCGTTGCAAAAGAAATTTATTCATAGAGGAATTTTGGAAAATTGTTATGCTTATCACGCATTGTGACTCCGACTTGTGAAATTTCACCTCGTCATCCTTACTTCAGGAAACGCTTGAGGAAAGGAAAGTAAATTTGGATTAGCGCAGCTCATTCTAACGAACATTTTTGGTCTAGAGGGATTATTCTAATCGGCACTACAAGATAAAAGTCGGCAAGTCACGTCACGTAACTCGCAGAATAAGCTTCAATGTTTCACAAAATTTTACTGATATTTCGGCAGTAGGCATTACAGATTCTTTGAATGAAAAAAAAAAAAAAAAAAAACACTCTGTTTGAGACGCTATGTTATCTCCATGTAATAAAATTTCTATTGCAACTCATTTTTTCTTAAAAATGATCAAAAAAACCCAAACAACAAAATCCGACCCTAATTTAGCATTGTTCAATACCAAACTTTAAATTTAGATTTATTTTATTTTAAAAACTCAAGAAATAACCACAAACCCATTTTGGTGTGAAAAAAATTTAAAAATACTTTTTTTTATTTCCAAAAAATCACAATTTGCTTAATTGGGTTCGATAGTTAGTTGCCCATGTATTTTTCATCTGAACGTGTAAAATTGGTTAGACGGCTTTCTTATCTCTTTTTTCCGTTAGCCCAATTGGTTAGCTTTTTGAGTACCTTCTATTTTTTTTAAAATCATTCTTAGCTAATTCTTTTCTTTGTTAGAACTTATACTAATTTTGCATTCAATGTAAAAGCCGTAACCCAAAATTACCCAGATGTTCGCAATTATCCTCATCTTCCCCGGAGTAACAATCGCTGTGGCCATCGCAGAGGCGATTCTTGTCCAAACAGTTTCCGTCGCAGTAGAATTCGTCACTGGAGCAAATGTCTTCGTCCTCCTCACCGACTGATGGTCATTGAAAATTGAAACAATATAACAGCAATGAAAGCATTTGATGTGCAACCGTATCGTGTAGCGTGGGAGCTTGTATACAGGTACTATGAGGTCAAAGTATCGAAAATTGATTGAATGGCCAATTATAAAGGTAAACGAGAACGCGCAACTAGAAACAAGTACGAAATTTCAGTGATGAAACATTTAAGCCGGCGATGAATTTTGAATGAATGGACCTCAGTAGTAGCACTCGTGGAGTTCTGAGAATATGCTTTTCTATTTTCCGTTACTTAATACAGCGAATCAAAGGTTAAGCAAGCTGAATGTAATCTAAGCCAATCAATTGAAAAGCACATTCTCAAAACTGTAAACGAATCTATCACACTATCGTTCTGGACTCGTCGAGTGTAGTTAATGAATGAAATACCGTATGGACAATCGAGTTCGTCGGACTCGTCGTGACAGTCAACAATTCCGTTGCACTTTTTGTACCCCGCTATGCAGATGCCATCGTGGCATTCGAAACTGTCCCGTCCACAGCGATTACTGTCGTAGGCTGGCGGCTGCTGCTGGCTGGGATGGATGTGATGGGTTGAGGTGTGGGTGGCAGAGCCTCCAGAGCGAGGACTGTGATGGGGATGATCCAATGATTTCTTCAATGATGAGTTATCCTCTGGATTTGGCAGATGATATGATTGCGTGAAACAAAGCTTTTTTAATTGAAACTAGGCTTATTCTAGGCTTAGGCTTAACAAATGTACGTTGCATGAAATGTATAGGAGAGCATTCTAGAAAAAAAACCTATCTTGTGCAGATTTTAAAGTATAAGAATTGCTAGGTTTTTATTAAATAAACACTTTGTTTGGCAATTGAATCCACTCTTTTTACTTTTTTAAGTGAATAATTTTTTTTTAAATTTGTAGATTGATCAAAGTGTATCAAATCAAGATATTTAATTTCCCGCTATATAGTTAAATTAATGATTCTTGATTTATTCAAAATTACTCAGAGACAGAGTTAAAACATGTCGGCATTTTCTTTTATAAGATAAGACTCTTCTCTGAAGCTCTGCGGAAGGGTAAAAAATCTCTATCCTTTTATTGTATCATTATTCTGCCGATTACCATTTGTCACTATTTTATCATTTCAACGGTTTGTTATAAGTAGCATTGGAAAGTGATTTCATTTTGATTGATGCCGGTAGCTCAGTTGATGGGCGGCGCTGATCGGATGGTTCTGGTGGTGGTTTTTTAGTGGAGGTATCTGTAACGTTGCTGACAGCAGGTTCGGTGGCTTGGAGGAAATGATAAAGAAATATTGTTGTTTTGGTATTTAATACGGCATGGACGACTATCGCGATCATTTACTTAAGAGATCTTAGATGAGGACCACCTACACCAGTGAGAATACTCTACGATGTATTGTTGTAGCTGAGCCGTTTGATCTTGAATATGAAGTTCAATAGTTCTTACTTTAAAAGGGCGTTCTACAGAGAGATAAGAAAATTAGTGTAAAATGGTGTCTGCGACTTCCCTGTTATTATCGGGTCTGTTCAATAAGTATCAGGACTCCGAACCTCCCCGATAGAGTCTAACTGATGTTTTGATAGCTACATTTTCTCTTTGTCTTGTGGAATTTTCACTCATCACAGCTCTTGATCAGGACTTCTGGAAACAACTTCAAACATATCTACGTTTTCTTACAGGGAAATCACTGTAACAACACTGTAGACGGTTTCGATCGAAAGGCCGTTCAAATTTTTACCACCTTTGCGTCAATTCGAACAATCAATGATCAATAGCCTCAACGCCTACCCGTGAACTACTCAACACCGATGATAAGGCCACGATGAACCTGTCGCGATACTTGTTGAACATACCCTGTAGTTCTTAAAATTAGAAGTTTTCTCGAGCTCTTATTTTGACATTTTCAACCAAACTTCAGAAGCTGAATGTTTATGAAAGATCGATATTTTTCTGAGGAATATTTCATTTGAACCAAAGCCTGTACTACTCTGTGAATCTGAATTGATGGGAAAAAACCATGGTGAGATGTGTGATGTGACAGGTTTCCTTAACACCGGCTAATAGCATCAATTTTAGATTTCTTTCGTTTGTTTCAGTTTGGTTTCATATGCATATGTGGCTTCGTATAATCCGAAAACGTGTTACATATTCAACGTTTGCTTGTATAAAAGAAAAATTCTAATTGTTAAAAATACAATTATAAATTATATGGGTAATAACAATAAATATGTTCGATTCAATATAAACAACGTTTCCTCGTGTAACGTTTTTCAGTAGGCGATATCGATATCATTTAAAAATTTGCTTAGCAATCAAACAAAGTATTCTAAAAACTATTGCTTCCGAAAAACATGGTTTATGAAATGATCGAGCTTCGATATTGTTTTCTTTAATTTAAGAGAAACGAACATGAAAACTTGCTCCTCCAGTTTTTTTGTAAAGTATGTTAGGAGAAAGGAATCGAATCTATAAATGAAATACAAATTTCTTAGGGAATATGCAAAGATATGTCTGCCAAAAAACACTTGTTTGTTTGTCACACCGGTTGGGTGACCTATGTGGTGACCGTTTATACGAATTCGATGCGATTTCACGTATAGTATGTTCCTCTTTTCTTCATCGTGATCGTGAGTTTGTGGTCCTTCTTCTCTAATCCCATTTTTAGCATCAGCTCCTCCAAGATGCCGTTGATTATATTCCAACTGATTATGTCTTCAAAATATTGTTCATGCCGCTGAACTTCATTGTCGGTCGGAACCGCCTTCTCAGGAGCTCCACATCACTTATTACTGATCATAGATCGTTTCTTGGCAAACAGCTTGTCGCACCACGTCAATCGATACATCATCGAATGCTGTTTGTTTGTTTGGCAACAAGCATGACAGTAGACTTTGTCGTTTGTTAGGGATCTCCCTCATCACTTGTGTATGTACCACATTGAATGAAATCCTTTTACTTTACTTTGATTTTTTTTAGGCAAAATTTGCAAGATGGATTTTTCCAGCTAAACCAAAACACATGACATGAGTACCTGTCGAATATCAACTCAATGCCTACTTGTCATATGCCTTTGCAGAATCTTATTGTTGTAAGTCGGCTTTTAGGTCTGATAAGAGTGGAAGCACGTATAAATGTAAAATTTGAGGTGTGTATGTAGGTTCAAAGTTTTGTGGAATTATTTCAGACATTCTTTTGACTTCAAGGTTAAATATGGAAATACATCGCCACATAATTCTTAGGGTTGATTAATAAACAAATTCAGAAAGACTTAATTGACTATGTAGAGCTATTTTTTCTTATGAACATTTTTAAAATCTGCAAAGATAATGAGTTTTTGTCCGCTTTCTATAACATGTATTCAAAAAGGCAATATTAGCAATATTCGGCAGCGTAGCAGCTTATTTGCATTATAGTACAATCAGATGTTTCTCAACAAAAGTTGATTTTCGCATTTCAAATGTTAGTTTAACAATCACTGACCAGAACAATCAATACGGAACCAAACTTGGACAACGAGTAGTTGACAAACATTTATATACAAACATGACGGACATAAATGTTTGAAAGTTGTAAGCCTTTTGGATGATGTATTTAAGAAGTGACGTAGAATACTTACCACAGCCTTGTTCATCGCTGCCATCCTGACAATCATCTACATTATTGCACTGTCGGTCGCTCGGTATGCAAGAACCATCGGAACAGGTAAACTATTTTTGAAGCGAAAAAAAGCATAACAAATGATAACAGATACGTAAAATAAGAGAACAAACTCAAAAGTCTAATCAAATGAAACCTCATAAGTGTCGTGACAACGACTTGGGCAGTCAAGCTCATCCGATCCGTCCGGACAATCGCGAACTCCATTACAGGCAAGACGCTTGTCGATGCATTCGCCATTGTTGCAGGTGAATTCGTAACTACTGCAAGTATCTGTTAGAATGAAATAAATGGAAACAAGAAACAAAACAAAAAAAAGGTAACTCAAGTTGAAACCAAAGGAGAAACGTTTGAGGGAAAGTGTGGTAAGAAAAATCTTAGTGAACCCTACTGTTACAGCCACGCTCGTCACTTCCGTCACTGCACTGGTACCAGTGGTCACAGCGTTGTTCCCTGGGGATGCAGTGACCATTATCGCACCGGAAATCGCCCTCTTTGCAAAGCACTATGTCATGATGCCATTTCCAGCCATAAGCGTGCACATTTCCGACCGGATTAAGTTTTTGTTTCCAAGTATTAGCATGCAACGTACCCGCGATGCAATCAACCAGTCAGCCAATTTATTTGTTAGGACAAGCACGAATCATTTTGGTTACACGTGGTTTAAGAACCATCAAAACGCAAAAGAAAAAAAAATCATTCAATTATCAAGCAACCCTGTATGACATCACACACAGAAGCAAGCAACACACAAACACAAAATTTGGATTAAGTTCTGTCTTCTGATAAGGATTCGATAGTATAGGCAAAAATTTATGTTTTGGGGATAAACGTTGAAGCAAGAATGATGGAATTTTGCCAAAAATTGTTTCATATTTTTTTCAAGAGTTTAAAAAAAGGAAATACGCTGCAGTTGGAGTCTGTACGATAGAATTTGAACGACACAAATAGAGACGTACTAAGCATTTTGACAAAACATCTTCTGAGAGGGAATTATGTGCAATAATTATCATATTCATTCTTATTCAAAGATTCAAAGGTGTTGATTTAGGTATAGAATAATTTTCTGTATAAGCGCGTTCATATTAGTGTTTGATTTATTTGGGGTGGTATTGAATGGAGGCAGAAAGTAAACTTGACTTGTTTATGAAAACAAAAAAAAACAAAAAGATATTATATTGTTGGCTCACTTCATAGTAGGTACATCCCGAAAAATCGAAAATAAGAAGTTCTACCTCAATTTTCAAAAAATCAAATGAAAATGATTGTTTTTGCACACAGCCTCTTCAATACTTGACTTACCGCACCCTTTCTCATCGGAACCATCCATACAATCAAGCTTGCGATCACAGCGTTTTTCAATGTCAATACAGTGCTGATAAGTTACGCAGGCAAACTGGTTCGTATTGCAATTATCTGAAAGTTAGCATTGTTAAGTAAAGCAGATCAGATGAAAGTTGATTGTTTGGAGATTTTTTGATCAACTTTTCCAGACGTGATATACCATCACATTTTGAAAAAAAAAGGCAATAAAACAAAACAGTTGCTTGGAAAATATAATTAAGATATTGGGTTTCATACATTTTGAATCTGAATTTGAAATCACAATCTGAATATTGAATCTAAATTCGGAATCTAAATTCTGAATTTGAATTCTGAATCTGAATTCTGAATCTGAATTCTGAATCTGAATTCTGAATCTGAATTCTGAATCTGAATTCTGAATCTGAATTCTGAATCTGAATTCTGAATCTGAATTCTGAATCTGAATTCTGAATCTGAATTCTGAATCTGAATTCTGAATCTGAATTCTGAATCTGAATTCTGAATCTGAATTCTGAATCTGAATTCTGAATCTGAATTCTGAATCTGAATTCTGAATCTGAATTCTGAATCTGAATTCTGAATCTGAATTCTGAATCTGAATTCTGAATCTGAATTCTGAATCTGAATTCTGAATCTGAATTCTGAATCTGAATTCTGAATCTGAATTCTGAATCTGAATTCTGAATCTGAATTCTGAATCTGAATTCTGAATCTGAATTCTGAATCTGAATTCTGAATCTGAATTCTGAATCTGAATTCTGAATCTGAATTCTGAATCTGAATTCTGAATCTGAATTCTGAATCTGAATTCTGAATCTGAATTCTGAATCTGAATTCTGAATCTGAATTCTGAATCTGAATTCTGAATCTGAATTCTGAATCTGAATTCTGAATCTGAATTCTGAATCTGAATTCTGAATCTGAATTCTGAATCTGAATTCTGAATCTGAATTCTGAATCTGAATTCTGAATCTGAATTCTGAATCTGAATTCTGAATCTGAATTCTGAATCTGAATTCTGAATCTGAATTCTGAATCTGAATTCTGAATCTGAATTCTGAATCTGAATTCTGAATCTGAATTCTGAATCTGAATTCTGAATCTGAATTCTGAATCTGAATTCTGAATCTGAATTCTGAATCTGAATTCTGAATCTGAATTCTGAATCTGAATTCTGAATCTGAATTCTGAATCTGAATTCTGAATCTGAATTCTGAATCTGAATTCTGAATCTGAATTCTGAATCTGAATTCTGAATCTGAATTCTGAATCTGAATTCTGAATCTGAATTCTGAATCTGAATTCTGAATCTGAATTCTGAATCTGAATTCTGAATCTGAATTCTGAATCTGAATTCTGAATCTGAATTCTGAATCTGAATTCTGAATCTGAATTCTGAATCTGAATTCTGAATCTGAATTCTGAATCTGAATTCTGAATCTGAATTCTGAATCTGAATTCTGAATCTGAATTCTGAATCTGAATTCTGAATCTGAATTCTGAATCTGAATTCTGAATCTGAATTCTGAATCTGAATTCTGAATCTGAATTCTGAATCTGAATTCTGAATCTGAATTCTGAATCTGAATTCTGAATCTGAATTCTGAATCTGAATTCTGAATCTGAATTCTGACTCTGAATTCTGAATTTTGAATCTGAATTTTCAATTTAGACTGGAATTTGTACAAAATCTTATCAATAAGATTAAAAATCATCATGTATTCCGGAAGGGAATTTGTAATCAGAATTTAAAGATGATAGATTTAATAAAGCCTCGGCAGCAAAACCCAAATAATTGTTTTATAATCAACCTTAAGTACTAAAAATAGCTATTAGCGAATCACTTGTTGATGTAATTCCATAAAGGCTGATCTCATTTACGTGAGAAACGTGACTTGGTGTTAGCACTGAATACCGCCGGCTCTTTAAGCCGCATACCCACAGTGAAAGCAAAAAGGGCCGATCCGTTTTTACACAGACATAACAACGGCTCTGCTCCCTGATGCAGTTAGGTTTTGTTACCGCGCGCCGGACGACCTGTGTCTACAGTTAAGAACTGCCCACGCAGAATGCTGAGCACCCTTTAGGTGGCAGTTCACGGGCAAGCACATGGTTCATTTTCATTAACACATGCTCGGTGCTGACAGCACACATTTTTGTGACGCCATTTGATACTGGGCTTAGCTGCGAAAAATTCTTTTAAATGGAAGTGCAACTATTACTTACTATTTTTTGCTGGTCTTAATCCGGATGAAAATATTTGTTCAAATCTAACAACTGAACTACATTATTCAAAAACAAAAAATTCAAGAATGATTTGACACCGACTACAATTATCAAAGTAAGCCATGTTCTAGACACCTACAATCAGTCATGCGATCACATGCAAAATTTTACGTTATTTTCCATAGCTTACTGGGACAATTGCGCTCGTCCGAGATGTCGTCGGGACAATCGATATTCCCATCACATTTTTGCTCCAGGGGTATGCACTGGCCGTAATCGCACTGCCAGGTATTTTTAGGGCACGCTGTTTAGGCAACGAGTCACTTGTTAGTTAATTACGAATAGTTAAGTTAATTAACTTAAAAATACCAAAAAAAAAACTTCCGAGAAAAAATATTATTATTAACAAAGCAACAACAAAACCTACGACATTCATCTTCATCGGCTCTATCTCTAGGGCAGTCTACTTTTCCGTCGCAGCGGCCGACGATCGAGATGCAGGACCGATCGTGGCAAGTAAACTTTCCTAGAGGACAGAACTTTAGTTGCGTGCTCTTTCCTTGTGAGTAACACCGTGTCCGAATGTGAAAGCGTAAATTGGTATAACACGAATTATTATCGAAGCTATTAGAATGAATCAATTCCCTCGCAAAGCAGCAGCATTCTAACAAGTTTTAGATAATTGACATGTCGTTGATTCTCCTTTGATTATTATGTCCTGTCATGTACTGTCTTGTTTTGTCATGTCTTGTCATGGTTTGTCTTGCCTTAACGTTAGTAATCAATAGAATCTTTTGCCGGAATGCTACGCTCTGCTTTCCCAGTTAAAATTAGGATGCTCGTGATAATGCTGGATAATGCTTGTTATATACCTTCTGTTATACAGTCCTCATCTTCACCATCTGAGCAGTGTCTGATTCCGTCACATACATTGTTACTCGGTATGCAACGGTCATCGTTGCATCGATATGCACTTGATGCACATTCTTTTGGGTTTTATGTTTCAGTCATGCAACGAATTTGAAAAAAAAAATCCAATTAAGAAGAAGAAACCGATTAATCGAATGAAAAATTTTGAATTTTGATTGAAACATTTTTGTGAGCCTCACATGACTTTTAGTAATGTGCATCAATAAAACAGGACAATGATTTGTGGAAAAAGTTTGGAAAGTTAGGAACATTGTAATTCTTACCTGGGCAATTTCTCTCATCTTCTCCATCTTTGCAATCCTCATGGCCATCGCACATTTGTTCCGCTGGTATACAGCTTCTGTCACGGCACATGTATTCATCGTTGGCACAATCTGCAAAAAATAGAAATAATGCCCTTTGAGTATGTCGCACATGGATATTCCAGCAGCATCAAGAAAGATAAAGGCTTTCCGAAAAATCACAAGAAGAAGGTTTGTATTGGGTGGGATTATCAGCACTTTTGTTCTAGGCGTGTTCGGCATGATTTTCGCAAGTCAAACGGGATGAAACTCTGAAACATCGAATCCCTGACCAAAACAAGTGGCTGTATGGTACGTGCGACGTTTGCATAACAACCTTCCAAGATTTTGTGGCAAACAATCTGGTTGGGTATAATATGAAAAATACTCAAAGCTGTTTAGGCTTATATAATTTGCAGGATTTTGGTTGTCTATGACTAGTTTAATATACAGATGCTTCTGATCTAACTTTACGTGTTTATGTTTTGAAAATATTTAGAATCATAAATCAAACTGCAATACTCTTTAGGATGGGACTTTTTTGGAATACTTTGGAATACTGGAATGTAATCGTTCCATTTCAATGGGTTGTTTTCCATCAGGTAATTGAAAATGTTCTTTCGGTTTAATTCAGATTTTTATCTGAAATTATCTTAAAAGCATCGTCTGTCTACAAATTGAGCTAAGAAAAACTTTCGATGCACAAATCTGACTAATTCACTTGTTTACAGGTTTTTGGTATTGAAATTGTAGGAAATAAACTGAAAATATATGATAAATTAAATATTATTCTTAACAAGAATATTTTCGATTATCACAAAGATTTATATTTAGAATAAAATGCGTAGTCACATACATAAAATAAACATCTAAACATGATGTTAAACCCAAAATTGTACAGGTTTTTTTTTCCTTGCCAAAATCTTCCCATTGAACTTCTGTGAAATTGAATCACGCCGTATGCACTTCACGTTGCACCATTTTGCGACCGATTGAAACTCTATCGCTGAAAAATGGGTCCACTAGCATCCGAGTAGGAGCCCCATATGGGAGCACAACTCTTGAAACCGCCGCTCAGGATGGTCGTTATCCTGGAAAACATCCGCGCTGATATATGTTCGTGAAAACGTGTTTCGCTCGCTGGCCATCCATTTGACCATTCAGGGCTAGTGATTAGCTAGTTTATGTTGTTTTTGTTTTCTTCCGAACCTCGTCGATGCAACCGAATTCGGACTGATTTTTTTTCGGCGAGCATCATCGCGTAGTTACCCATCAGTTCAAACATTAGATAGGTATGTGTATGTAGGTAGCTACGGCAAATCAGGTGACAAAAACTTTACGAGAGGAATTTTGATAGCGTGAAGGTTTCAAGTTGATCTGAAAGTATCCTCAAATTACTTCAAAAAGAATAGGAAAAAATCTGTTTCGATATGCTGTGCAAGTGCTTCAATTTCTGCACGACATAGAAGGGTATAATAACAGTCATTTTGTGTAAGTTTATTACCTGATATTTTATCGAAATTGGTCTAGTAAAAAAAATCTTTTTAGCGAATACAGTATATGTACGTGCATAACTGTACAATAAAACACATTCATTTGAATTTAAAGTAATAGTTATGCTAAACTAACACTGTCATGGTCTAGTTTTAAGTTGGCTATAAATTCCATTTTTTTTTGTCAAAAATCAGATGAATTTAAGGGGGGGTAGGGTCTAACACTTTTAAAAAATCGATTTTTTTATTTTTTTATTTTCTTATTGTAAAACATTTCAAGAATGTTGTGTCAAATTTTCAAGTCAATTGAAGCAAAACTGTAGAAATTATAGGCCTTTATTTCCTCTTTTCTAATACTGCAAGAATTCTAGAGCAGAAACTTCAAACGCGTTTTTCTCGAAAGCACATTTTTAAAGACCGTGGACATCGTCATTTGAAAACTACTTATCCGATTCTTTTCAAATTTGGAACATATTTTCTACATATAAAATACCAGACCCCAACGTTTTTCTTTTTTGTTTTTTTTACTTTGGGGAGATTTTACAGGTGAAAAATGGCGGATTTTTTCGTGAAAAATCCTAGTTTTTACTTAAAACAGCCAAAAAAATTTCATAAAAAAGTTTTTAAGTTAAATAAAAACGTTGGGGTCCAGAAAAACATCTATTAAAAATATTTTGCTCTGATTTTTTGACTTCAGATGATTCTGTGCTGAGATACAGTGTCCACCGCAAATTCTGTTTTCTAAAAGGCATCCTCGAAAGTGCTCCGTCACCGGCTCATTTTTCAATATTTTTCTACGAAAAAAATACTAAATGTTCTTTCAACAATGCTTTGTATGATGCAAAAAATTTGAATACATTTGTTTGAACGATAGCTCTAGAAAAAAATCGTGAAAATGGTGTTTTTTTAATACCCGTTTGACCCTACCCCCCCCCTTAAATAACCATGGCAGATGGTATATGTGTAAGTATGGCAATACAATTAAGCTTTTTTTAAGAGTTTCTTAAATGTCCCGCTTTTTTGTCGTGAAATGTCCCGCTTTTTTCTAAAAGTATCTGGCAAGCCTATTTTAATATACAAAAATACTCAAGCTGTTCTCATGTTTAGTTGAAAACAACAACTTTTAAAAAGGAACGCATGTGGATGAGTGTAGCAAACCATTAAACTTACAGGACAGCTTCTTTATTGGAATAATATTATTTCATATTCAATGCTTATTACACCGTACACTGAAATAACATGATGTTTTGTTTAAAGACAACAGAAGACATCCCAACAGTTTAGAGAGATCATTATTGAGAAAAATTACAAAACGATAGCTACTTTTTTTCATAAACAAACATTTATACATACCTACAGTTGCAAAAAATTACAAATTAATTTCGACCAAATTTTCTGACTTATAACTTTTTTAAATTCATCACCTTATAATTTTTTTAGCTAATGTTAGAGTCTTCGAAAAAGTTGTTCAGCAGAAAATTTCTTTTCGCAAAAACCATTTGCAGGCTCGGTTCTTCAAGATGTAGATTTTTTGTAGATTTTTTAAAACAAAATATTCAATTTTCCCATCCAGTTAAAATTTACTCATGTAAACGTTTCTTAAAAATTATGCAAAAAATAATGGGTGAATTTTGAATTAAAGCAAAGTTTTTTAGATACTAGGATTTGAGAAATCCAAAAATGATCCCAAATCGCCTCAGTCTACTGGGTTAACTTTGATCATTTTTTTCATATTTTTTTCATCAATCAACGCAATTTTTTTTTTTGATGAAAAATCAGTAAATTGCAGTAATTTTTGGTTTACATTTTTTCTATCAAAAATGTTTTTAAAAAAAAGCATAAGACAGCTGCATAAATTTAGGGGTAAAAATACAACGAAAAATTCTTTTAGCTGAAATCATGAAAAATAATGTTTGGTTGGATAAAATTTTGAAATTAACAAACGCGTGATGCAATACAATCATATTCCAGCATATGGAAACGAGATTTAAAAGGTGGTGATTTTGGGGCATTAGTCAAAATGATAACAAAATTATAAAAATAAATATTAAAAAAAATTAGGATAGGATAATAAAAGCAATATAAAGCTTGTAGGTAATATCATTAAGCCAATCCGTCATTCTGTGTAGAGCTTTTTATGGTATCGATGAATGTAAAAATAAAAAATTTGAACATATATTGCTCAATTCTTGAAATTTTCTATGAGGATCACAAACGTAAAAACCCGATTTAATACCAGTGGATTGGAGGCTTTCCTACAGAGTGTCAATTATCTTTGGAAATAAATGACACAATAATAGATTCCTTATTTCTGATTTATAGATTATTAATCTATAAAAAAGATTATGATTAAAGAAAATCGATAGCAAAAATTACTAAACTCAATATAAAAAAGGTGGCCAGTACGTTTTTTGGATGATAAGCGAACTGATATTCAACGAGTTCATTTACAATCAAAATATTTCAAACTGTTCAAGTTTGAGAGCCACATTTCTTGACGCTCACTAGTGGTCAAGGGGTTAGCCTCCTAAACTCTCATGCTAGATGGCGTGGGATCGATTCTCTGCTGTTAGATGAACTTTTTGTCAAATTTTCGATCGCCTCTGTAATTAATTTAGCGATTGCTGGCTACTGCTGCTGAGCAAATGGCATGATATGTTCTATGGAATAGAAAATTTTTAAACAATTTTGTTTTTTTTTTGTTTTGAAATATGACCTACAGAAAAAAAATCCAGTTTTTTGATACTAAATTCATCAAAATCGTGAAACCTAGAATAGGAGTTAATGTGGTAAGA
Source organism: Uranotaenia lowii (assembly GCF_029784155.1). NCBI lineage: Eukaryota > Metazoa > Arthropoda > Insecta > Diptera > Culicidae > Uranotaenia > Uranotaenia lowii. The sequence continues at coordinate 184,964,889 of NC_073693.1, read as the reverse complement.
ACGTTTTAAATGGAACATACAAATTCACGGACATCATTGTAACTCGTCGAGCTGAGTCGATTGGTATATATAAAGTCGGACCCTTAATTAATGATAGCCCCAACTGACCGTTCGCTATGCCTTTCTGTAAGAAAGCCAAAAAGGTGGCCAATACGTTTTTTGGAAGAAAAGCGAACTGATATTCAACGAGTTCATTTACAATCAAAATATTTCAAACTGTTCAAGTTTGAGAGCCACATTTCTCGACGCTCACTAGTGGTCAAGGGGTTAGCCTCCTAAACTTTCATGCTAGATGGCGTGGGATCATATCTCTGCTGTTTGATGAATTTTTTGTCAAATTTTCGATCGCCTCTGTAATTAATTTAGCGATTGCTGGCTACTGCTGCTGAGCAAATGGCTACCTTTTTTGGAGCCGACATAAGCATGATATTTACTATGGAATAGACAAATTTTAAACAATTTTGTTTTTTTTTTGGTTTTGAGATATGACCTACAGGAAAAAAAATCAATTTTTTGATACTAAATTCATCAAAATCGTGATACCTGGAATAGGAGTTAATGTGGTAAGAACGATTTAATGGAACATACAAATTCACGGACATCATCGTAACTCGTCGAGCTGAGTCGATTGGTATATATAAAGTGGGGTCTTGGACCCTTAATTAATGATAGCCCCAACTGACCGTTCCCTATGCCTTTCTGTAAGAAAGCAAAAAAAACTATCTCACGATGTCATTTTGTAATCATTAAATGTTTACTTTATTACATCAACTGAAAGTTAGCGGAATAAACACCGATTAGCGGATAAGCGTTTTTTTGCCCGCCACACTCCCCCACACCAAAAAGCTTGAAAGAGCCCCCTGGTAATATACACTTCAGTTCTCAGCATGTCTGGCAACAATCAGGTTGAATTTAATTTTAAAACGCGAGCAAAAACACAATTTTTTTACGCATGCTGAGGACACAATATATTCTACTAATTTAAAGCGCGAAGAATGTAATCAAAAGTAACCAAATATAGTGAATCTCAGTGGAAAAATGTTTTCCTTTTAAGGGATCCACTTATCGATGAAAGAAATTCAAGAGTATTAAAAAAATAAAAAAATTAAAATAAATTATAAAAAATTTCGTGATAAGTGCTCAAATCTGAGCTTTCATTACGTCGTTCATTACAACTTAAGAATTCACAGAAAACTGCTGCAAAAGTTATCAAAATAACTTTAATATATGTATTTTGCATATAGAATATGTTGTCCACGTTACAAATATTCTAAATGGAAAGAAGATGCGACCAGTTTATATCAGTTTTTGTTCAGCTCCCGCGAGAAATGGTAGTTTCGAGTAAACGCGCATCAAACTTGTTAAGGTGCTCGATTTTTCATATAATTTTTTTTTTATTCGAACAGTTTTAATTCAATCGAAGAAGCGTTATTATTTTTAAATCTGAATCACCAGATGTAGATTAAAATAAGATAGATTGGTAAACATAACTCAAAATTGATGATTTTGGTACTTATCTCCTTCTGATTTTGAGGATCTCAATTTCAGTCATTTTTCTTTTGACTGAACCACTTTTCAGCACTTTACTGTCAGATACGCTCAGATATACTCTATAAAAATAGAGAGGTGCATACAATTAGGGGTAAACATTGTTTTAAACATTCCGATACTTTGAACTGCTAAACAGAAATAGATAATAATAGTATTTTTTTCGGCTTCGTTGGCCCTTTTACTATTACCTATTGGTATCTTTAATTTTCCTAATATCACCAATTTACCATTTAGAAACCTTAAATTGTGATATTTGTAGAATAAAAAATACTAAGAATAGTGAAGAGATCTTGGCAGCAAACCGAAACCCAAATATTATCTATTTTGAAAAATTCGGGAATTCCTGATTCCCGGGAATCATAGTTTCATTCCCGGGAATTCCCGATATGTATAAAATTGTTTATTCCTATGGAAAAGCCTGATAGCCTTCGGAACCATTCTTATTGTTCTTTTTGAAAATGTAGTCATACAAAACACATTGAGAATATGCCAATTCCTGTGGCAGTAGACATGTTGCAGCCATTTGGTGCAATTTTTTTTATTCATATAGGTAGGTAAGTTTAAAAAGATTATATGATAGATAACCCAATTAAAAAACCCTTCAAAAATGTATGAAAAATCGTGCAGCTGGTAGGCAGAATGGGTTTTCTCACAACTTCTATGCCCTTGTTTCCCTGTGGCTTTGAAAGTCAGATGAATTTCAAAACATAAAAATGACCAAGACATCGTTTTTTTTCATATGAAGAACAATCATGTAAAAAGTTCGGAAGAACGAAAAATAGTTTGATAAATCAAACAAACAAAAACATAATGTTTTTTACTAACCAATAATTGAAATGAATTCTTCTTTTGACCTGTTTAGGTTATATTATAACCATTATTATTCATTTTAAATATATTATGGGCTTGAATGCAGAGAAGGTTCGATAAGCTATACTTCATTCGAAGTGCATTTATTTTACATGTTTTTGAATATTTCCCGGGATCCCGGGAATTCACGGGAAACAGGCCACCAGATTTGTCGATCCCGGGAACGAGAAAATGAACACTCTAGTTTTTAGTAGTTTTAAGTATCGGACTATTTTTCCAATACAGGTTTACTCTTGAAAAAACATACTAAATATGCTTTTTTTTAAACAAACCCATCATTTATCCCAAAACGACCAATGAAGTAACACAAACAACCATACCTTTTTCGTTCAGTGGCTTCGGTTTCCTTTTTTCTTTCTAGTGGTTTAATTTTATCTTGAGAAGTGTTTGTTCATATTTCTATGTGAAAAATAGTTTTGATGAATATAAACAATAGACAGGTACTTTATTTTGAAAAAGATAAAAAAAATTGAAAGAAATTGGAATTCAAAGTCTATACTTTGAGTAGATACTTCAAACATTGCTTGACTTGTCATGTCTTTCTAAAGTAGCTCTGAAAACATTTTCCCTATGAAAGAGATAAACGCCGCCCCACTCAACACTCATGAAATTTAAAGGTAGATGTGACATCAGTCTAATACATAAATATCTGCCAATAAAGAAACCCAGCTTTTCCAATCTTACAACAATTGATATTTGATACATAAAACCAACGAAAAAGTCGGAGCTCGGTTGATTTATAAAGTTCAATTTCGAATGATCCAACTCAAATCGATTAAAATTTTGAGTTTTGTGTGTGGTTTAGCTTAACATTACGGTTTTGTATTCCTAGCTAATTCCTGCCAAACAGTATGAATGATGCTCAAAACGTGTGAATGTGTGAAAGAAAAAACTTTTTTGATTCTCTTTTTTCCCCCTGACTGACTGCCCCGGCATCAACTAGGTACAGGAACCTAGGGCAGGTACTCTACTTTGCCACTCTCTCGATGCCGGATCTATCGGCACACATTCGGTCGGTCGGAGTGCTGTTCCGGTACCTATGTAGGTAACCATATTCTCATAGTGCGCGCTTCAACCTGAACTCCCGAAAACATCTATCCGCTTATGTGAGCGAAAATATCCGGTATCACTGCGAAAAAGCGCATCGAATAGGTGTATGTTGATGCTAAAACTCAACAACAGGCCAAACCAGCATCATTCAACTTTGCCAGAGTGAAATACAGTCATTTTTCCAGAGGACGTCTTGGAGTTTGGTGTTGAGAATAACAAATATAGCAGCCAACAGCAACAGCCAAGCAACAATCCGCTGTAATTCAATAGGACAGCCAGCCATGGGTGGAAGTATTATCCGTACGATTTTTTCTTTCATTTTATTTTTCTATTTGGTCTCGTTTTCGATTGCATTATGCCGAATATGTTATTGCCAAAGAGGCGAAACAACAATTTGATCATGTAAGCTAATATGCATCATGGTTTTGGACTGTGGTATTTTGTTCATGATGGTTCCGTTTTCCATTATACTTGCTTTTACCAATTATGTCGAAAATTTATTGGATTGGAAACAGAGGAAATTAAAGAAAACTGAGTTACATATATTTGCAACGACACGCGAGACACCTCAATTTTCAACACTACTAATCCAAAATTTCTATACTAGGTTTGGAAATTGAGGATGATGTAAAAGTGGCTGTTATATTAGATAATATCATTGAAAATTCGGACCACGGGAAGGAGTCGCTCAACGATCTCAACGCTCAATGTTAAAAATAATTATAAAGAAATGTAGCCTTGAGTCAGTCTAAAATGTTTCCAAATTAAGGAAAAAATGGTTGAAGAGGGGCATGCATTACAACCGAAAAAGTACTGAAAGTCATGTTCCTTAGCCCCTGTGGTTATGCAATTTAAGAAAAAAACGGTAAAAAATTCATCTTCAACGATGAAGTTTTTTGCTTAGCAAAAGTCGTTTATAATCATCACTCCTAGCTTATGAGAATTTTTCAGTGAAAACGAGGTTTTGGGGGTTATTTTCTCTTGAAAAATGATGAAAACATGAAATGGGGATCAAGTAATTTAATCCTCCCCTAAAGTTTCGCCTGGACGACTCCCCGAATAGTCACGTGAATATTATCCACAACCACAACCAAATATTTGAAAAATCTGAGACTTTACAATCTAACGCAAAGAAAACAATCTAAAGCGGTCCTGATTTGACAAAATGGCATGCATTTCAAAAATTGAGTGTTCCGGTCGGGGTGGTCAAACATTTTGAAGCCACATTAACAGTGATGAATATCATCCTTAAAAATGTCAGCCCATTTTTTAAGCCTAATAACTTTTCTATGTTAACTTTAATCGAAATGCAGTTTTGGAATGAAATATTTGCCATAATTTAAGCTTTAAGAAAACTTGTTTTCTAAAGAAATCGGATGAAGGGGACCAGAACAAAATGTCTCAAAATCCCATACAAACTTCAGGTTCATTGAGCGACCCCTTTCGTTTGTCCGATCTGGCTCAAATTTGGCATGGAACCTTGTACTAGGCCTAAAATCAATATTAGCCTGCAGTGCACATAACTTTCTCAAAAGTCGGGTCATTTGGGGCCCCCTCATGTACATTATGTACAGGGTGGCAATTCAAAAACCATCAACACAAAGTAAGAGTACAGTCAAATTTTCAACATCAAAAATTATATCGTATCCATTGTTTATGCATAAAAAGTTTCAAGGCTAATAGGACATGAAATTGACTTTGTCGAAAAAAAAATGATTGGTTTCTTCAGAAATTTTCATTATCCAAAAAACATGATTTTCACCCTACTCACAAATAGGAGTAACTTGCAACAAATTTAGTTTTCAATGTAAAGTCTAATCAAAATGTTGAATTATTTATATTTTTTATTAAATTTGTGATGACATAAAGGCCATAACGCATAAAAATATCAATTGCAGTTTCCTTGTGTGCATACTTTTAGGGGTAAAAATACTATAAAAAATTGAACTAGCTGAAATTACGAAAATAAATTTTAAGATGGATGAAATTTTTATGTAAACAAACGCGTAATGCAAAACAGCGATTTAAAATAAGTTGTATTTTTTTCGAACGCATTTTTCTCGATTCGCCATATACATATGGAGATAGATCCTTTTCATGTGTTGGTACAGATATCTTGCCATTGGTTTCACTTTCTATATATCTTGTAACTGTTGAAGAGCTCGTAAGATTAAATTTAATCTATGGAAGCTCAAGTAAATGCTCTCTAATTTAGAACTGTCAGAGCAATAAACATAGTGCAGCTAAAAAAGTTTACTAGACAATATGTACATACCTTTATCATAGCTCTTTGGCTACCCTTGAGGATATCCAAAAACAGGTAGAAATGTAGGTAGAAATGTAGGTAATTTTTCTTCCGTGTCAAATTGCTTGTTCTCGATTTACCAAATTATTGGCTGCACTTTGATCGGGGATTTACTGTCAAGGCAAATGTCTCTATTTATAAATCATCCAAAATAATAATGCCAGAAATCGGAGCCAGTCCGACCGAAATAGACGAAAAGAGACGAAAACCGATTAAGCAACGAGTGGCAATATTTATTACAGCACACAGCGATAACGTGACTGCAAACAATTTTTAAGAGAATCAAATATTGGTATTTATTAACAAAATGCAAATCAAATACTCATCCAGCTAAACGCTCCATATAGCTCGTACCCTCACTGCGGTTGGTTAAGATCGTTCGCATGTAGCCAAGTTTGTCTGCCCTTCTTCCTTTGGTTTAAGACCGTCCCCACCCCCACTTGCCCATTCCAAGGGTCTTCTTTTTTCTTTTTTTCCCCCTGGCGGTCGGCTTTCGTTGTTCTTTCTTGTGATTATTGTTGTGCTGTTGAATGTCGTTTTGCTGTGGGTAGGTTGGATACGAATCTCGGCTTGTCGCAAATCATAAAGCATCGGATTATTGGCATCAGAGTGGTTAGATTTTTATTCGGCCTCGTGGCACATCGAAAGTGTTATTTGCTGAGGGAAAACTGATTGGTTCGCTTTGAAACCTAATATGGGGGCCAGTTTTGTAGATCGTTTTGACTTAGAGACTTGAAAACATTCATATGGTAAAATTCGTGATTGTATCGATTCGATTGTTGCTCCGTTTTCCCCTATAGAAGACAGCAGTTTAACTTTTGTTAGGCATAACTTGTATCTCTATAAAATGTGTCTTGGTTAGGTTAGGTTGAACGGCAACTGCGGCGAAATCGTTGACTGATCGGGGGGGCAGGACATTGTGGCACGGATTTGTGATCCATATTTGAAGCCTATTGTCGGCATGGTTTATGAACAGTGGTGGTCTTCTTCTCAAAAGAGCCTTTTTATGTGGTTCGAATCGCTTGTAAGATTAAATGATTGATTAGATTAATATTGATACACGTGTCAATATTTAGCAGATTAAAATTATCATGATTATGAACATGATATCGCAAGTAACACAAAATAAACAGGCCGCGTTTTAATGATATTTTACAAAAGTTCATTCAATGCAGTTTTGAAAGTTTGGTGGATGCTTACAAATAAAACTGAGTTTTTAGACGAGTTTTGTTAAAATTATGAGATAACACTTCTATAATAAATTCTAACCTTCGAAAAAGTAACTATAATAATGGTTTTTTTCTAATCGGTAGGGGTGAATGGGGAACTAGTTTGAAGCCTATTTAATATAAATTTCGAAAAAAAATTCAAGAATCCAAAAGATTACTAGATGAAAAATACAAATTTTGGAAAATGGAAGTTATTCAACCTTTTATATTCTTGATTTTATTGAATTTTTCGATAAAAAATTACTTGTTTTTTAGGTTTTGTGCAATGATATTCTATGCAACTTTGTTGCATACAAGCTTTCGTACAATTTATTCCAATTGATTTGTTTTTTGCATTATTTTTTATTGTCCCCCCCTCGCGATTTTCCAACTCCGAGTGACAAAAGAAGGATTTGAAATTTGTTCCGGTCTTAATCATTCAATTAAATCACAGTTAACACAGAAGTATAATTCGTGAGACGATCGGTTCGATGTTCAGGATCCCACATGGTTCATGTTAAGGTGGAAGTCTCTGAGGTTCATTCCATGGTCGATTAGGGAGTACGTACCTTAAAAACCGCTTCTGGACTGATTCGAGAAGTTTCATACCACCGATTGAGTTTGGTGCCCAGACTTGTATGTTGTACTCCAAACCACAGCGGACGAGCGAGCAGTACAATGCCTTCAGAGTGGTGATATAGGTGAACCCTTTGGTGTTTCTTACCAGATATCCCAGCCCTTTTTTAGCAAGATGTTCCTTGAAATTTAGAGACTTATCCACAATAACACCTATATCCCGAACGGATTCAACTTTCTGAAGTACCGTGTTATCAGCTGTGTAAAGATGTGCGATCTCAACTCTCCTTCTAGTGCACTTTATAAGCTTACATTTTTTTTCAGATTAACTTCCATCGCATTTATTTGGTACCAGCACATAAGTTTATCGAGATCCTGCTGCAGTAACAAACAGTCTGTTTATTGTGATATTAAGCGGTACATTTTTAGATCGTCAGCGTAGAACACTAATTCAGAATCACAAAGATCGTTCATAAACAAGTTGAAAAGTAGTGGACCCAGATGACTCCCTTGAGGAACTCCAGAAGGAACAGTGAAATTTTACTATTTTACCCTTTGTCACGAAAGGCTCACTCCTCAGTCCGCAAGAGCAGATGGCCTGCCAAACGAGATTATTGGATGCGAACTTCGACATTTTCTTCTTCTTAAATTTGTCGTCCACATCGTACTTGCTCTTGCCGGTGAAAAACTCCAACCCCGGAATTTGCTTAAAATCGGCTTTTATATACGTTTCGTCGTCCATCACACTGCAGCCATATTCTGTCAGCATCTTCTCGTAGAGTTTCCGTGCCCGAGTTTTAGCCGTCGATAATTGCCGCTCATCGCGATTTGGGAAGTTTTCTACCTTGTATGTACCTATGTAGTCCAGCTCTCTTCTTTGCATTCTGGACGTAGCTCTGCGACATGCCGAACTTTTTAGCCAAATCAAGGGCTTGAGTCGTTGGGATTTGCTTTAATCATCCGCTTCACCTTTCCCTCAGTCTTTTTGTTCTCCGGTCCCGGTTTTCTTCCAGCTCCTTTGCCATGATTCAACGTCAACTGCTCCTGGAACCGCTTCAACACTCCCTCAGTCTTTTTGTTCTCCGGTCCCGGTTTTCTTCCAGCTCCTTTGCCATGATTCAACGTCAACTGCTCCTGGAACCGCTTCAACACTCTGGAGACGGTTGAATGGTGAATGTTCAATATTTTTTCCCAACTGCCGGTGCGACAGGTCAGAAAATTCCAGGTGTTTGGAAAGAATTTGTTTTCCCAACTTGCGTTGGTTCACCTCCATTTTCGTTGAATCGAAAAACACGACTTCAAATTTGACAGCATATAAACAATACACATCAATGAGAAAGTTTGCAAAATTTGGTTGATTTTTACAAAATGATAAAAAAGTTATGCCCTGTTGAATGTGTCGCAATAATTTCGTGTTCGCCCTTGAGAGCTGGGCAATTCGAAGCTCCGGAGACAAAAACGATAGGCGCTTCGTCGATTGCTTTATAAGCAGAGCTATGGAATAATTTAGCAGTTTAGCTCGCTCAATAGACCTTGATTTTCAATCCCTGTTCTAATCACACAAAACCAACGAACACCCTACAAAGAAAAAGGGGTAAGTTGCAACCAATTCTGTTATCCGTGAAAAATCAAATAAAAATGTTTGAAAATTTATAGTTTTTGATTCATTTCGGATGTCATTACGCATAAAGCCCCAATTGCAGTCATTTGTAATTTTGTTCGAATTAAATTTTACAATTTTTCTGTCAAAAATGTTTTTAAGGAAAAAGCGTAAATCTGCTGCATACATTGAGGGGTAAAAATTCTACAAAATATTCTAATAGCTTAAATCATGAAAATAAAACTTACGATGGATGAAATTTTAAAGTTAACAAACGCGTAATGCAAAACAATCATATCCTAGCATATGGAATCGATATTTATGAGGTTTAGTTCTGATTTGCATTTTGTTGCATTTTGCCCCCGACAGGTAACTGAATTATAAAAATATTTATTAAAAAAATTTTGGTGATTGTCCGAAAAATATTTTTACACCAACAGTGTTGGTATAGGATAATGAAAGCTATATAAAGTTTGTGGGTGATATCATTAAGCCAATCAGTCATACTGGGTAAAGTTATTTACGTCACCGAAAAATGTTAAAATTTGTACATTTATTGCTCGATTTTTTAAATTTTTTAAATGAATCAAAAACTTTCAAAAACTATTTCACGATGTTAAAAACTATGTCATCATCAATTTGTTATCATTCAATGATAACTTGAATACAGTATATTGTAATAAAAATTGAAAATTGTAAGCAGTTTGTCTACTGCCCTTTAGTCATGGCAGTTTTCTAATTTTTAGATAAAAGCACTTTTTTGAGCTCGCAAACTTTAATAAAATAGAAATATTTTGAAAAGATTTTTCTTCGATTGGTAACAATGATCTTTTCGTGTCAAACCATCTCTCATACTTCCGAGTCAAATTTTCAAAAACGTCAAATGGCACGTCTCCCGCTAAGTAACATTATTTGTTAAGCATTAAAATTCGCCTTTGCAACTGCATTGCGTGTTGCTGTCGAATGAGAAAATTGTTGGTAGGTACCTACTCTCAATTCCAAGTGTTGTGTATCCTACTTACCTACCGATGTATTTTGTATTATTTATTTCACATCGTGATTTCTACGGTCAGCAACAAATTCCGGCCGAATGTGCAACGGATGCGGTTTTTCAAGTGTGCATTAACCGCGATGTCTCCCAAGGAAGAGCATGGTTGAGTTTGAGGTAGCCAAAGTTGAGGAATTTTATTTTTAGTTCATTTGTTGCAGAGTTGATGTTTCCTTGTTTAAAGGCAACTTTAGCTCAGCTCTTTAAAATGAATTATTTCATTTTTTGTAAAATTGGATATCTAGACAATTATTTCTATTTTTTTTTCGAAATTCAAAAGTTACAGTTACAGAACTGATTAGACTTTTAGTTTTGTTGAAATCTTACAAGCCAGAGACAGGTATGCGGTTTTCCAACGTTCGGCCAATATCCTACTTATTGAAATTACGAACGAATGGCCGTTTGTTAAAAGTTTTTTTTTCTTCTTGCTGCTGTGAGGAGGAAAGAAAATATGTTTGTATTCTAGAGAGGCAAATAAATATAGTTTCGCGAGTGCTAAACGAGGTGCTCTTATTCCGATCCAGCCGTTGTACCTACATTTTTCGTCTGCGTGTGGCTGCAAATAGTATCTAGGTAGGTACCTTTCAAGCAGTTCGTCACGTATTTAATGAGAATGTACCGGCACGAGATGGATCTGTCAGATTGTATTGATACAATAATGATCTAATGTTTAGTTTCAATTTAGTTTGCTTCGAATTTTTGTTTTCTTATTTCGGGACGTGCTTCCATTCCTTGGTATTAACGAACTGTTTGTTATTCAAATTAGTGCGAAGATAGAGCGACGTATTGTTTTTCGGTCTATTCGCCGATTCAGATTTCACGATTTCATTCTTCTACATATGAGAAGTCAAAATGCTACTACGTGTTTTCGATATGCTCTGAAATCAAAGAGCTAATACTGATTTAAATTTGTATACGTATTCTTCGATAATAAAATTCTACTGGGCGAGAAGATACCAAATATATACATAGGTGTACTGAAATAATCCATCATTAAGCCTCGTGTCCTCGGTTGAAAAATATGATCCAGTTATTCAAAGGAGTTTCAAGTTTTTTATAATATCAAAAGCTGGTGATTTATAACCTGTCATTGTAATAAGTAGGTACCTTTTGTAGGCCATAAAAGAGCTTAGCTACACCTGGAGACCAATCGACACAATCGCGTATCACAACCTTTGAAGGGCAAGTTATAATTTAATCTGATATGCTGTCAACTATATTAATTAGAATCGATACTTAAAATATGTTTTATTCCTTCTGTCAGTTTATCTGTTTTATGATTTATTAAAACAAGAAAAACAGTTTGACTACATTTCCAGATTTTCTGTTATAAAGTTTTTTTCATATTGAATCCCTTACTTCCCCAACTCGCAACAATGTGTAAAAGGTATGTAAAAAGGCAGCAAACTAATCAAAACAAGGTAAAAAAAAAGATAAAGTGTAGGTGTGCACACCAGAGAAACTTGATACTATTTTCAAAAGTCGGAAATAATAATGAACGAATCTCGGGGTTGTTTTGAGTTACGTTGAATCAACTTGAACTCTCCCTGCCTTTGCACGGCACACGGGTTTGATTTGTTCCGAAAGATTTCCCAGGTGAATGAAAGCAGCCGGTCGGATGCATTGGAAGGTAAAGACAATTAATTAGTCGAATTTCAGCTTCTGTGCAACAACTCCTAATTGCTCCGCACGGTGTAATCCAATATGGGTGATGTTCATCCTTTTTTCGGCACCATTTTCACCTTTTCGAGAGGTGTTTTTTTCCCAAAATTTCTTTACTGTTTCCAAACAACCCTTCAGTTCAGCTTTCCTCGAATTCAACTTTGGATTGTAAAGAAATAATTCCCCCTGCATTGTCACTGTGCGGGAGTTGCTACTTTTAGTGGTGGACAAGTATGGATCGTTCTATCGGTAGCCATATAATGAAGATGAATGTGTCTCAAAGTTATTCTGCGAGCTGGAAAATCTCTTTAACCCAAATGTTCAAAGTTTTTAGTTTTCTTGCTGCTCGAAAGAAAAGTGCAATATAGATCACGAGAAATGAAAACCATGCGACCATCATACTCCCTGATTGACACCCGATGATACATAAAATAAATGGTAAAAAGTGATTTATGACTTGGATGTGAGAAAAAACATAAATACGTGCGGTGGCTGGTGTAAAACCCCCACTCTCGGTCGGATTTGTGATTTCTCACATATTTTCAATTAGGCAGAAATTCAGGAATCCAGAACGAAAACATATCACGATGCAGTTTTGTTGGCTACACCCCACGGAGGAAGCGGAATCTTACCGAGAAAAGTGCGACCTAGACCGAACGAATGGGCAAATCTATGTTTAATATCCATCAGTATGCTGATAGGTAGTTCTCAAACCAATCTTTGGTGATGAATTTATTAACCCTAATCCGCTCTAATCTGAGTGCAAGAAAAAAAAAAAAATAAGAAAAAACATGCTTTTGAAAATAGACTGAAAAATTACGAAACACAGGATTTTCGACGGTTTTTCATAGGTAGCTGTTTTTCGAACTTTTTGTCCGAGGAAGAATGACCTTAACGGGTTAAACTCCTATCAAAAAGAAAAAAAAAAAAGAACTTTTTGTCAATTTGCATTTTTTTCATATTTGTTTGCACTAAAATACAATCTTGCACTGGATTTTGAGTATATTAACGGAAGGATATCGCAATAAATTCATATCCACCAGAAAACCAATTTCATACCGATTCTAGTGGTCTAATTACATAAGGGCTGCGATACTTATGTCGAAAACTTATGTACAACGTAGCTTCTAACTTCAGCTTTTTTGGACACTAAGTTAAATTTTGTTTGAGCATTCCGTAGCTGATCTACAGTCTTTTTCCGAAGCACGTTTTTTCATATTTTTTTCTTAGACTTTGAAGTTTGAACTACAGAAAACTGTTAATAATATGAAGAGATTAACCACCGTAATTTTTGTTTGTTACTTTGATTTATCGGCCTAGCGGTGAAAAGTGATGTCCTTTTTAGTAGGGACATCTAAAGATTATGAAATTTTTATATAGATGGATAGAAGGTTAGAAGAAATGAAAGATGGTGAAAATGAGCGGGTAGAATTTGTCTAGAAGCATTACCATCACATACCAAATTTTTGTTCCTCACGAGCCTACTACTATGAAGTGGTAGATACAGATAGAGTTGCATCTACCACCACACATTAGTAGGCTTAGCGTGGTCCGCCCCACAAGCGAGAACTTGTAGTGCGGACGAACAAAAAGATGGTATGTGATCGCTCAGATAAGCTCCCTTTAACTCAGAAACGCATCTATCGATGTTTAAGTCTTCTCAGTTTGTTATCTTCGCATTCGTTACATGCGGGGTTTGCATGCGAAACGGTACGGTCGATAGTCTGACCACGCTAAGCCTACTAATGTGTGGTGGTAGATGCAACTCTATCTGTATCTACCACTTCATAGTAGTAGGCTCGTGAGGAACAAAAATTTGGTATGTGATGGTAATGCTTCTAGACAAATTCTACCCGCTCATTTTCACCATCTTTCATTTCTTCTAACCTTCTATCCATCTATATAAAAATTTCATAATCTTTAGATGTCCCTACTAAAAAGGACATCACTTTTCACCGCTAGGCCGATAAATCAAAGTAACAAACAAAAATTACGGTGGTTAATCTCTTCATAAAATTAAATAACTTTGGCCAAAAAGAAATAAAAACACGACATCATAGCATCGGTGGTTGGTCACTATCAGACTATCGACCGTACCGTTTCGCATGCAAACCCCGCATGTAACGAATGCGAAGATAACAAACTGAGAAGACTTAAACATCGATAGATGCGTTTCTGAGTTAAAGGGAGCTTATCTGAGCGATCACATACCATCTTTTTGTTCGTCCGCACTACAAGTTCTCGCTTGTGGGGCGGACCACGCTAAGCCTACTAATGTGTGGTGGTAGATGCAACTCTATCTGTATCTACCACTTCATAGTAGTAGGCTCGTGAGGAACAAAAATTTGGTATGTGATGGTAATGCTTCTAGACAAATTCTACCCGCTCATTTTCACCATCTTTCATTTCTTCTAACCTTCTATCCATCTATATAAAAATTTCATAATCTTTAGATGTCCCTACTAAAAAGGACATCACTTTTCACCGCTAGGCCGATAAATCAAAGTAACAAACTGTTAATAATGTCTGAGTATTTGAGTTACATTACGAGGTTTCCAAAACTATAAATTTTGTCAAAATCGGTTGGAAAACAGGAAAGATATATTGGTTTTAGTCAGAAGTGTCAAAATTGTAATTTATTCAATACTGATGTTATGAAATCGCTTGGTACATCTTTGTACCTGAGATTTTAGCCGAGCGAGCACGTTGGTCGGAAATTGGCTAACGCCCCGCCCCCGTTGTACTGAAGCGAAGATTGCAGGTTCAAGTCCTGCCGGTGAGCCGTTGTATCTTTTTCGAAAAATTCATGATATTAACGGCTTATGTTCTTTCGTTCTTTGATATCTCATGTTTCTCTAATTCTTTCCATCACCTACGAAAATGTGTAATTTATTGTTTATCAATGCGAAAAGACATACACCTGTTAAACAGCTAATAACTTTTTTGTCTAAAAAGATACGAAGTTATAAAGGGTGATACGGTCAAAATTTGGTCAATATCAACTTGACGTATTCCTATCAATTTTGCATTTAAAAGCTGGCAAAATCGCTAAAAGTTGCCAAATCAACCGTTACAAATGTAATTAAAGTGTTTGGGGAACGTTTGTCGACAGACAGAAAGTCTGGATCGGGGGGAAATCGAAAACCGGAAGCCGCTGAGACGACAAAGAGAGTTGCCGGTAGTTTCAAGCGAAACCCTAACCTCTCTCTCCGAGATGCCGAAAATAAGCTGGGTGTATCGTCTACAACCGTGCATCGAGCCAAAAACGTGCCGGACTATCGACTTACAAGAAGGTAGTGACTCCAAATCGCGATGATAAACAAAATACGACGGTCAAAGCGCGATCCCGGAGGCTGTACACGACGATGCTGACGAAGTTTGACTGCGTGGTAATGGACGACGAAACCTACGTCAAAGCCGACTACAAGCAGCTTCCGGGACAGGAGTTTTATAAGGCAAAAAGAAGGGGAAAGGTAGCAGATATTTTCAAGCACGTGAAACTGTCAAAGCTCGCGAAGAAATATCTGGTTTGGCAAGCCATCTGTACCTGTGGCTTGAAAAGCAGCATTTTTATAGCTTCCGGGACTGTCAACCAAGAAATTTACGTGGAAGAGTGTTTGAATAAACGTCTGCTGCCTTTCCTGGAGAAACACGGTTGATCCGTACTGTTTAGCCGGATTTGGCATCTAGCCATTACGGTAAAAAGGCCATGGAGTGGTACGCCGCCAACAACGTGCAGGTGGTTCCCAAGGACAAGAACCCTCCCAACACGCCAGAGCTCCGCCCTATTGAGAAATACTGGGCTATTGTCAAGATGAACCTGAAGAAGACCAAAAAAACTGCTAAGGACGAGCAGCAGTTCAAGGCAAACTGGCTTTCTGCGGCGAAGAAGGTGGACAAGGTGGCTGTACAAAACCTGATGACAGGGGTTAAACGTAAGGCCCGGCAATTCGGATTTGGAAAAGCGAAGCCTAACTGAATGTTTTTCCTGAATTTTATATATAAATTAAGAAATTTAATTTGATTTTTTAAATAAACGATTTCACCGATTTACACGCGTTTTCCCTTGACCAAATTTTGACCGTATCACCCTTTAATGTTCGACAAAGTTGTTCAGCGGAAAATTTCCTTTAAAGAATTTTTAAATTGGCACAAAAACCATAAGCAGGCTCGGTCCCACAGAAGAAATAAATATGATTTTGATTTTTCAATACAAAATAATAAATTTTCCCATACAAACATTAAAGTTTAAATTTATTCATGTAAACGTTACTTGAAAATTTTGCAAAAAATTATGGAACAAAACGAAGCTTTTAAGACCCCAGGGTTTGAGAAATTCAAAAATGACCTCAAATTGACCCAGTCTAATGTACAGTGCATACAAGTATTTTGGCAAGTTAAATAAAAGGCTCCGCACTATAGTGCGTACACAGGTCAATAACAACATATGTTGTCTGTTCGATTGAATGAATCAATCCGAATCATAAGTAAAAAATATGCGAGCATCAGAATTAAATATTACAAAAAAGTATTTTTTTTCCTTCAGATTTTTAATATATATTATATAACTATTAGAATTCTTCCAAAAATTAAAACAAAAGAAGGTTGAACTTGGATTGAGAACCTGCACTATTGCTTGGTAGAAATACAAAAAATAAACATGATACAGTTCCTTTTTCCTCTGTGTGGCGACAGTTAGCTTACGTTTGCATCAAGTGGAATAATGAATGAAATCGGAAGCGAGAATTCTTAAACACTTGCTCAGTGGGAAAAATTATGAGACTAAATCAGACCAGACCAGACCGGCAGATCGGCTGAGCGAAGTTAATATGCAGTTTGTTTGGCGCGGCAACACCCGCAACCAAAACGTGGGATTTGATGGAAACATAGGCGCGTAATGATGCAACCCGCCGGCCGTGCTGAGGATACATCCATAGCAGAAGATTGGGGCGCGATGCCGCAGCAGCTGTGACATATTTTTTTTTAATTTTTTCTCACTTCCCTGCTTCTCTATCAGGACTAATGAGCGGCAGCAAAGTTGCTGAGTTTTTACCTTGCACGCTTGGCTTCAACTATTTGTAGTAAACGTAAAAGAGCAAATTGCGGTTGGACATGTGTCTTCTTGTTCAGAGATATGGATATGAAACGTTTGAAGAAAAATAAATATGAGGATACTTTTAATATCCGTATAAGAGATCCCTCATACCAAGCTTGAACTCTTTAACTGGATCGAAATGCATGAAAAAATATGAGCTTGAGAATTACATCCATGAAAAATATGTTTCACACACTTGGTGTGCTGATATAATGCACTTAAGTACTGCTGGTATAATGCTTCGAAAATGCAAAGCTTTACTGATTTGGGTAAAATTCAAAGTTTTTTTTCCTCGGAACATTGAAAATAATGATAGATAATGAATAATCTGTTTAGAATGAAGAAATCGTGTATCCGTAAGATTCCAGAGCCTTCGAAGCCTATAAATACTTATTCGTAATAAGATAACTTACAAAGTCCGTTCTAATTGAATGTAGAATTTCAAAATTTAAGGGTGCGCCATCTGGATGTATTCTATTTCAATGTTGAATAACTCCGCCATTTATTCCAAGCCAGATTTAGAATACAGCACCAATTAACCGAACACCCACATGGCATAGGTGAATGTCTTTCGCGGGCATTCTGCATAACATTGGTCAGCATGTTGGGCTTTATAGCGGCTATTTTAGCTCGTGATTAGCTTTAAGTTCGTCATTGTTCTTCGGTTTGCTGGCGTAAACATTACTTTTTTTTTAATTTCCTCTTAAAAAAGTCACCATTTTATTAGGGGTTTCACACTTTTTTCACAGTCTTCAATATCGAACGATTGTTTTCGATGCAAAGCGCTACATCATCAGTGTGGTGCATTAAATGCAATGGCATTAAATATTGTTTCGAATCGGCTTTAAATGGCGGAGTTATTCGATGTAAAAATCTGATATTTACAGATGGCACACATGTAGATTAAAAAACAGAATTTGATACTAAAAATCAAAGTCAATGTATTCAAAATCATAGCTCGATAAACAATTAAAACTGAACTGAAAGTAGAAATTATTTAGAAAAATCATAAAAATAAACTAAATTAAAAATCCATTCAAAACGGAATTTCAGAATGCTTTGTAAAAATTGTGATATCGTGTTAAAATTTAATCTTGTGTAAAGATCCGATATTGAAAATCATGCCTTATGTTTTGAGGTTTTCACAACCAAAAGGAATAAGAACATAAAGTAAATTTCTAGAAAACGCGTTTCAAATTTTTTGTGTTGCTTGAAAAGTATGAAAATACAATATAATATAATCACTGCTGAACTGATTTACTACTGAGCTTCCTTTCCATCAATCATCATGTCAATAGTAAGTGATTATACCGTCGGTAGTGATGGCGCTAGTGGGAAAGAAAATGCCCACGCAGGAGCCTATGGTTCGGGAATGATGAACTAGATGTCGCAAAGCTCTGAGCGATAAAATTTTCTTTCATTTACTTAGTTACATCAGTTCATCAGTGATACAATATTCTTAAGTATAAATCAGTGTTCTCGTTCAAAACTTCAAAACCAGAGTATGAATGAGATTTAAGACTGCTGAATCAAAGCAATCGAAAGATTCTATTTAATTCAAACCACGGAACCGATTTTCCGATTGCTTTGTTCCAGTAGAATTATTTAACCAAGTGGGCTCACAACATATATTAGAGTGAATTGAGACTGATTTGAATTTCTTTTTCAAAGATTTAAATTTTAAACAATTCACAAAACCAACCTTCAGATTTCTTAATTCATAGCTTAGAATTGGAATTCAATACTTTGATCCACTTTAGTTTTTTAAAACAAGTGCTTAGACAGTTTTGTTGAAATCATGATCGGAAATACATGCATCATTATTGGAAACTCAATACAGAAATAAATGTTATATTCAAAATCATGATACAAAAATTTTAAGTTTTTTTAATGCAAAGTTCAGAAGAGTGAAGATGTTATTTTGAATTGTTTTCTTTTTCACTAAAGGTGCATTTACACCTCTTGTGAACGTGAAAAAGGAAATATTTATATTCGTCTAGAACTTGACTATACATTTCATGGTTGTCACACTAAGGCTATGATCATTTAGTATCCGGGCACTTTATTTCGGTGATAGCTACGTTAATTTAGCTCGGATCTGAAAAACTTTAGTAGCGTTTTGTTGGTTATGAAAAGGACTATCTTACCTATTTTTGATGGATTTTTAAGTTAACGTGTGTTTGAGATATTTACGATGCAAAAAGACATGGTAAAAATAATTTTGCACAAATTTGCTCCTTTTACGCATTTTGCGTCTTGAAAATTCTTCATTGTTGACTTGAAAGCTCATGAACAGTTGATATTTTCTGTTTATTTTTCCATACCAAATGGTTAAGAAGTATAAGGAGTCCCTCTAGGATCCACACGAAGTTCAAACCAACCATCGGAGTGCAACTCTTGATGTTAAATATGGTAAAAAGTCTATGGTTATTGGGGATAACTGAATGCAGACTCCTTAAATAATGCCGAAAATCCATTTTCGGCAGGCAAAACGGGTTGTCTAACTAGTAGACACCAAGTAGATAACTAATAATGATCAATTCCAAAGATCGCAATCTGTGCATCCGGGTTTTACGCAATATGACAGATGTGTTCTGATGGATAAAAAAAAATATGTTAAAATCGGATTTAAAGGATCAAATTTTTCGAGATGCCTACTCATGAAAAGGTTCCAACCAGATTGCTATTGCTTTTTCCAGGTGAGTTTGTGTAAAATATCATGATTTTGCAAAGATTTTACTTCTGTGGTAAAAAAAATAAATCAATACATGACTAAAAAAAAGTGTGCAAAGATAAAAAAGAGATTTTATGAAAAAGTTAGAGTATTTCTTGAAATCATTGATAAATATTTTTTTTTATATTTTTACATTAAATGTCATTTTAAAACCTTTATTTCCTCCATACAACGTTTTTCGATCAAATGAATAGTTTTGAAAATACACACGTTTGTAACTGCCCGGATACTAAATGATCATAGCTTTAGATGCAATAAATGAGGAATGATTGAAAGATTATTTTTCAACGATTTCCTTGTTCAAATCCTTTCAAACTTGGTTTTACTGTTTACTGTTATTTATTATAAGTTCAATGTCATTCCGCTCGAAGTGTAAACGCTCTGAGCGAACGTGAAAACGAAAATTGATCAATTGAGGTGAATATAATTTCCACGGTCATTCAAGGATGCCTAATCGGGATAGCGCACGGCACTCTTGCAAATAAACGAATTTCAAATCAAATCATTTTTACGTCCGAATGGCAAAGTGCATTCTAAAAGCATTTTTCACCGATGAAGGAAAATATTTTTGCTCTAAACCTTAACACAAAATCTTAAACTTTAAATTGCTTTTAAATATGCAAGCACATTTCAAGGTAATTTAAGGTTTATAAATACAACGAAATTTATTGTTTCAAACGAATCGCATACGATTGTTTTTGTTCTCAATTTATAGACTATGCAAATGGCCACAGTAGATTGAAATATTAAAAATATATAGATTCCATTATATTCATATGTGTGCTTCAAACAAGGTACGAAAATACTTGGAAAATTTATGAAAATTTTCAAAAATATTTTTTATAAAAACTGAAATGCAGCATCAACATAAGTGAACCGATACATTCTATTTCATATTTAAACAATTTTCGAATGTAATTTTTTGACAAATTTTTGCTGATTTTCAATCAAGAGTAAAAAAATTGCTACTTCAAGTAGTTATTCATGACGTTTTCAATTTTTTTTTCTCAAAAGATATGAATCGCTAACGATGAAGAAATAAACAATCGTATAGCTATCGATCGATCGATAAATACTTTTTGAGAGTGCCTAAAACTTATAACTTAAATTGATTTTATTCACGGATAAGGGCTTTTAATTTTTTAAATCAATCGTTTTCAAATATGAATATGTTTTTAAGAAGAACAATAATTATTTTTGTTTCTTTCTTTAGTTTTTCTAAAGAACATTTTTGCTGTGTAATGCTATTGTTGAATCATTGAACACCGGTTCGACTAGTTCCGAATAAAAAACTGTGGTTAAACAAACAGTCATTTACCGATCGAATCCGTTCGAAGCCAACTTTTATCTGTCATTGAACAAATCTGTTGCTAATTTTGGAAATTTGACATTTCCCTGCGGAATATTTTTTACTGTGGTGGGTGAGTTTACGTTCACGTCCGCATCCACAAGAATTGTAAACCGGGCTTGAGGGTAAGCTACGTAGAAGACTTTGAGTTCATACAATTTCAAAAAGTTCTTAAAACGCAATATTTGCTAAATAAATGTAAAATACACGTTCTGGGCCCGATAATTTAATGACAATTTTGAACTTGTTTGTTTATTTTGTACATACATATATGCAAACATAGTCATTCGCGTGCGTGTTGCCGAGCAGTACGGTTCGTTAGCTGCTGACGTGCATCGTTTTGGTTCGTCGGTTGGAGTGAAAAAAATAAAAATTAAGGCTTTTACTCGTCCGAAATATTTAGAAATACTGGTGGATATGCACGGAATATGTTTGATTGAAGGCTTGGCGAATTATATATTGGGCCGAGATTTTTAAGGCTTTCCCGTACCCAAAAGTGTTTGAAAAAATGGCGTCGATTGTGAGCAAATGTGGTCTGCCGCCCTTACCAAATTTTTTGTGCGATGAGTGACAGAAGATTAAGTGCGGAGTCCGGTCTTTCATATTATAATGCAATTCTGAATTGGAAATATCTTGTTTAAATAAATCGGCATAATGGGGAAATTACTACGTGCTCCCTCATACAAATGAGTTGTAATGATGTGAAATATTGTGGGTCATAGAAGTAAATCTAGTGCTAGCTGTTTCAAATTTATTAGCTGTGGTTAAATTGAGAGTTTCGCTAATATGCTCGAATGTTAATGTGAATTGGGTGCGAAATGAAGAATTTTTGTTGAAGTATTGATTTGGCGGAAGATTGGGAAGAAATATGGCGTCATGCTGAAAATTTGATTTTCTTTCTCCTTATACTGCTTCGCGTACTGCGGCAGTACATATAAATGTGGATGTGTACTTAAGAGAGACTTCACACAACCTGGCAGTCCACTTAGCTAGTGTGCGTCATGAATCTACGCGATGAACAGTTCTATGGATGGAAAAGCTGGATGCATGAACACGCTTCATCTGGAGAAAATATCGATTGCAGCTATTTGGTGAGATTGTTCCATCTTCTTTTTTTATAAATATTTGAATACAAACATTATACTTAATTTGTTGCTAGGAAAAAAATTAACACTTATATTCCAGTTCCGATGTCGCGATTTTTTTTAAGCATCCTTTAAATATATCTTTTAGAATTCATTGATTGTAATAATCTCGTATATAATGCCTGGCTCAGATTTACTTGAGTAATTTATTTCAGCTAAATTAGAAGATTTTATTGCAATCGTAAACCTAGAAAGGAATATAACAGTACAGATTGAATCATGGATCAAGGAGCTGATGGGTCGAATTGACCCGGTAAATTGCTGATTAGACAAGCACCACAAGATAACCCGTAGGTGTGCGTGTGTAATATACCTAAAGCGTGAGAGGCCGAGAGCATATAATTTCTCCCGGGAGGGATTAATACGCCGATAAACAGAGACTTGCACACAAATGCGCGGAAACGTGGCATATGAATCCAAAGGTGTGCGAATGAGATGGAGTCCATGAAATTCGTTTCCTAGGCAATCAGTTCTCATGTTTGTGATCACTCTCCTGTTCACATTTGCTTAAAGTATTTGAAAAATTTCACGTATGAAACAATTCAAGATCGTAATGCTTTGCCGGTATGCAGGAATGCTAGTTTTATTAACTTTGAATGTTTGTAAGTAAAATAATAAATATACCCAATTGCAACAACAGTAGAAAGTTGGGGCCTCAATAGAGGCAGATATATATGCTTTTACAGAATCTAATACATTACCATTATTGTGTTGTATCACATGAAAAACTATTTATAGAAATAACCATAAATAATGGTACATATTTGAACATTATGTCATTTATCACCTGGCACTATTATAACAACACGAAAAAGAGGAGGAAATACACACACACACACACACACACACACACACACACACACACACACACACATGTTTGAAAGTTTATAATGTTATTGTTTGAGTTTCAGCTACCACAGCAAGTACTTGCAGCTGTACAATTGAATGGATATGACAGGGTATCCTTCCACAAATGTATCCTTTTAAAATTCACTATTATTTCAATTAGTATTATTTTTTATTCAATATTATTTAATCACATTTTATAACTACATGCGTTTTATATCCTTTTGAAAACTATTACTAATGCTAAACACCATAAATATTATATGTTTCATTTTTTACTATTTATTACTGCTATTTTATAAATTATATGCTTTTTATTATTATATCACTGTACATTTCCTACCATTATTTATCCATTTCCTTATTTTCAAGATACATTTTAAATTAGAAGGAATGCATCTGGGGATAACCTAAAGAGATTATTGCAAGCGGCACGGGTAGCCGGCCATTGTAGGTTTCCGAGGGTTGGATGCCTTCTTTCGACGAACCATCGGACCGTGGAAGCCCTAGAAGAAATTCGAAGGCCAAGCCACACAGACATAGGCAGGACCTTGCTACCGATGGGGGAACCATACATACATACATACATACATACATACATATATGCAAACATAGTAGTTTGAAATAAGCAAGTAATATTGAAACATTCAAGATGACAAGATTTCGAAAAATCTTTGAGCTTTTCTTTGAAGCAAAACAAGGTGCAAACATTCGAGTCGAGGGCCGGGGAAATTTGCGCCCTATTGCTAGCTTTCCCTTTATCCAGCCTTGATTCCAAAATTGAATCTTTGGTTTTGTTTAAATACATTTTCAATAATTCTCTATTTCCTGGTAATACATTCATGTTAGCCAAGTGCTTATCATTATTTTTTAAATTCCGAGCAACAATTCTAATTTAGATCTTTTTCTAAATTCTGATTTTAAATCCGAACTTTTTTATTTCTAAGGGAAGAGTACTGATAACCAATTTGATAATTTATGATAAGTTATAAGTTGGATTACCTATATATTCCACATGAAGTGTTCTTAGATTTATCTTCAATCTTGATTTGGGAGCAAATCACAATTATTTCATTCCAAATGTGAGAATAATTCATCACACAATTTATAATAAACCAGCTATGGCATTAGGTCAAGCTGCATGGATCCTGGCGGGATTGTCTTATTAGTATGAAAAAAAAAACGAGAGCTTAAAAGGTTCCATATGGTAGCAGTTTAGAGCCCGGCTTTTTTTTGTTTTCGTGTCGTGTCGGGGAATCATCCAGCCCATTTCCGGACATGCAAACTTCCCGCACGCTCACTCGGTGTGGCTCGGTGATTGTATTTTCATAGACATTTGATCGCACTTGGTCCGTGTAATGGAAAACAAATCCGTGTATAAATCTATTAGATTGTCTTTTTTGTGTCTACAAACCCAAACCCCAGATGCAAGTAAAAACAAACTTTGTGCATTTGTAGGTTCGTGTCGACTGCAATTCGGTGTCATTTTATTCTTTTTTTTTTTTTTGTGTATGTGTTCCAAACGCAACCGAATTTCTAGCAAATGATGCGTCTCCAATACTACCTATACCGGGTACCTACTACTGACTGATGTTCTATGCAGATCAGACCTTGCTACATTTATATGTGCCTAGGTATGTGCGTTCATAAGCTGCATGTCCCAAAGTGCTTCCCAATCAATTTGTTGGTAAGCGGTATGTTGACACAGAGGCGTTGGCCACGGATTTTTTTTGGATTAAAGAACATTCTTATTCAGTCAATAGTGCAAAACGTGTGCGTCCTGCAAAAACCAGAATTCAAGTATACTTTCAGCAAATATTCTAGTATATCTGTTTCAGTGTGATTGAAAAAGCTTAGATGTTTTAAGGAGATGTTTGTAAGAAAATAAATTCTTATTTTAAGAAGTAGAAAAATAGCCTTTTTTGTGTTATTTTCATGCAAAAATGAAATATTTGGTCGGTGAGTCCTCACATACACTTTGGTTTTTTGAAAAACTTTACGCAGTATGGCGAGTTGGCTATAAACCATAAACTTTGCATTGCTTTTATTATCCCATACCAACACTGTTGTTGTAAACATATTTTTCGAACAATCACCATTTTTAAAAATAAATATTTAATATTTTGATAATTCAGTTACCAGTCTGCCCTAAATGCATCAAAATGCAAATCAAAGAATTATCTTTTAAATCTCCATTAAATTCCATATGCTGGAATATGATTGTTTTTCATCATGCGTTTGCAAAATTTCAACATTGAATCCAACCAAAAATTAGTTTTGGCTTTATGGATCACAATGGTCTTTGCCAAAAACCCCTTAAAAAAAATTAGTTTTCATAATTTCAGTTGGTAGATTTTTTTGTGTTATTGTTTACCCCTTAATGTATGCAGTACCCTTAAGCTTTTCTTTTAAAAACATTTTTGACAGAAAAAATGTAAAATTCAATTCGAACAAAACAAAAAATTACTGCAATTGGTGAGTTATGTCAGCACAAATATATCAAAAGCTATAAATTTTCATTTGATTTCACGTTTTCATTTGCATTTTCATTCATTACGGAACACAACATTTGTAACGACTTTTCGAAGGTTGCTGTTTTTCAAACTTTTTATCAATCTACATTTTCTGAGACAATTCGTACACCTAAATTCAGCTTTGCACTGAATTTTGAGTATGTTAACGTAAAGTTTAGGCAATTAAACTATATAAAAAAGAAAGCAAATTTTATACCGGTTCTAGTGATATAACTGCATTTGCGTGACGATGCTTGGTAAAAATATGAGAAATATATATATATTGCTGAAAGTTCAGATCACCTTGCTATTGATCATTTGAAATTCACTTTTGCGCACGATAAACAGTAGGGAAGAATGAGGATATTTGATCCCTGGGGTGACTTCATGCCTCAGCTACATATGTATATCTCGTAAAAGGAATCTCTAAATAAAATCTAATGTTCTTGAAAAATGTTTCAAATGGAGCAAAACAACAATGCTGTAACCTTGGAAAATTAAAAAAAGTATATTTTCTGAGTTATTGAAGTTTTGATGAAAAAATGAACAAAATGTGACCTACATATAGTTTTAAATCATTTTCAAATGTTTCCAACATGAAAAAACTATTTTGGAAATATTTATTCCAATATGTCAATCGTTGAGTAATGATTAAATTTTATCATGTCTCAATTTCAGAGCAAAAGTTTCTAGAATGCAATCTATGTGTTCAATTGACTCTTTAGTTAAAAAAAACATGTTATTTAGGCCAGTGAACTGTATTTTTCAGGACAAAAGAAACGCATTGGTTTCTAACTTAAAAAGGTTTGTATTTTCTCAACCACTCTATTTTCAAAGGTTGTTAGGTATTTGTAACACTTCAAATTATAGGAATGATGTCTTAACACGGACAAATTCTTAACAAGGTGGATATTCATTTAAATTCACGGATTTGTTTTTAAACGAATAATGTAACGGGCACTGAATTTAAATCTTAAGTGCTTCGAATGTTCTGGAAAGAACGGGAACACGAAGGTAAGAAAGAATCAGAATGTTCTGGAATCTTCGAACAATCGACTATTAATAATTCCAGAACATTCGAAAGCACGTGGAAGAAGCTTTGGAACATTCTGGAGTCATTACATATGGAACATTCTGGAAACACTAAATTCTTCAAGCTGATGGCCAGTCGGCTTCAACACATGTTTTTCAACTAAGTGATTCGTGATCACAATTTAGCACTATTTATATTTATAATACTTCTATTGTTTATCCAATGATTGCCTGCTCAAAAAGGCTTAAAAGATTGATTTTGTATAGAAAATATAATTTTTCGCCTGAAAGTATGCTATGACTATAGGGTTGTAGACAAACGTTTTGATTTCTCTGTGTCTAAGACTTTAAAACTGAGATTTTAAAATTGGTATGGCCAAAAAATCGCCAAACTGCTTTTTATCTTTCAACTGGCTTGATTTTTAACGAAGATGAAGCCTCCCTAAACGAAGGATCAATTATTCTTGAACAAAGGATCAAATCTTCTTTGACTAGAAAAAATCACAATTTTAACGCTCTACGAAAATGTTTCTAATTCATCTATGGTTTGGGACCAAGTATCGTTCTCATTTTTGGAGCATATACATTTGAAATTAACTGCTATCAGAATCTGACGGCGAGTTTCTAAACTTTTTATAACAAACATTTTGATAAAAATTAAAAATGGGATCAAGTTTCCCCTTTTTCCTCTTATGTTGATATTTCTGAATTATGCACGATAGAAAACATATTTTAATTCCAAAATTTTTAAATATTAGTGGTTATTCATGTTACCTTCATGTGAAATTATTATTTATTCACCTTCATGTGAAATAAAGAATTTTAAAGGTTATTTGTTTAAATAGGTTGGCAATTGAAGATGTTATGATTATTTATCCATGCCAATAATATTTGCATCGTGAAGAAATTAAAGAATAACAGTTATTAGTTTCGGAAAAGAGGGTAAAATTTGAAGGCTAAAAACACATTTTAAATAAACTTACAACAACAACAACAACATGAACCCGAAGATGAACTAGAAGCTTTTTGGTGAGACGAAAAAAATTGTGATAAAGGAGACTTGATACTTTACTAAAGAAGACTTGATCCTTAATTCAGGGTGCCTTGACCCTAGGAAAAAATCTAGCAAAATCCAAAGATAAAAGGTCCGTTAACTATTTTTTGCCATTTTAGTTCTCATTTCACAGTTTGTCAGCACCAGACATAGAGAATTCTAAAAGTTTGTCAACTACTAGTTTGTCATTGCATACTTTAAGGCGCAATTTTCTAGTTTTTAGATAAATACAAAATTTTGAGTCCTCCTTCACAAATACTGGATAAAAATTAGTTATTGAATGATCACAACCCATTCAGAAGAAAAAATATATCTTTTTGGACTCTAGGGATCATTTCAACGTCAACCCACAACATACATTTTTGAAAACTTTTTCCTAAAGAAATTGAGAGTTTATTATTTCTTTGAAAATATGAAAATTATGAAGTTTATATTATACTCTAACGATTGACATATTGGAATAAATTATTTTATTATAATTTTTTCATGTCAGAAAAATTTTGAAGCGATAAAAAACATCTTCAAATTACATTTTGTTAATTTTTTTAAACAAAGTTTAATAACTCGAAATTTTTTTGAGATAACAGCATTTTTTGTATTGTTTTATTTGGTACAATTTTCTAGAATATTTGACATTTGTAAGACATTCCGGTTTCGAGATATAGCGAAAAAATCAAGTATCCTAGTGATATCAGTGAAATATTCATTAACAGACTGCCGAAAATACTCCATCATTCCAATTTTTCAATGGAAGTTGGATTACAAAAATTTTTCAACAACAAGTAAATATTAAGAGAATAATCTTTACTAAAATAATGAAACGTCTAAAAAATATTATTTTTAAATTTGAAAAAAATTACTTATATGGAAAGTCTAAGATATTTTAATTTTCGGTCGAAATGAACCGGGAAAACCTTCACTTTGTGCCCACGCCATAAAAAAAACGTTACTGAATTTTCTTTCTACAAAAGCGATAAATCGTTCTAAAGGATACAAATTCCGAATTTTGTTTTCTTTAAGTGCTTCTACCAAACACACCATGATTGTATTCTATTATACTTGAATACACAATATACAAAACTTTAATTAAATTGCTTGCTTATTGTTTCATTGAGAAAGCTAACATTTTTGTGTTTTCTTACTCAGATGGTAACACCTCTGGAATTAGCCCATCGGGCAATTTATTTCGGAAGCGGTTTTTTTTCTTCTATCACTGGCTTGAAATATTCAGATCATCGGATCCCGTGTAGCCCTCAACATAATCGTCCGGGAGAGGAATGCGACATTGATCTTTCAACTAGTTGCTCGTCACTCGTGTAGGACAAATATGTAATGGAAATCGAGCAGTAAAAAATAGGTAGGTACCTACTCAAACACACAGGTATTGTGTGCGGGCATGTTTTTAATAGCTTTGTCCGGATTAGTGAAAATAAATTGATTCACTTCCATACGGTATAAACGATGGCCCACATAGTGGATTGCCCTGGTGGGAAAGTAATTTGTTACGGCTTTGATTCCGTTCAATGGAAGATTCTGATCAGGTCCAGCAATGAGGAGTGTGTTTTAATTGGCTGAGGATATTTACCTTGTGCGTGGATAACATTGAGAAGCGCCAAACAGGCCAGCACCACCCAAAGTCTAGGTGGGCCCATTTTCGTTAGGTCGGTTGACCCTTCCCACTTCACTTCAAATGTAGTTCGATCAGACCGTATCACTGTGTAGCACAACGTATCACTTTCAACAGATATATTTTATAGTAACACCATATGTGAAACGTCTGGAGATTTGATCCTTCACAAGTTTTTCACTTTCACCTGGAATCTGGAAAGAACAACTTCATAATTATTTACATGCGCAACAGGCAGAACAACCAACTTCTGCATGTGTGTAGGATGTCTTCATCAACAGCATCGCCAGCCACCGACCGATTTTTCACTTTTAATTTTCTGGAGCCGGGAGACCATCAACGGAGACGGATGCAAGAATTCTTTGTGTTTTGCTTTGGTATCTTCACTCCCATACACGTGCTTCGGTTTATAATCACTATGTATACACACTATAAGGCTGAATGAGTTATGCCTGCAACAGATGTGCCGAAGGAGGACCCATCCGCAGAGCTACACATCTATGTAGGGCACTTTTGATGCTGCTGGAGGGGTGTATTGTGTTACACTAATTAATATTAATAGTTTTTTAAACGGCTTTGGTGCTACCAGGAGCCTGTTGATTATGTATATTGTTTTGTTTGGCCGGCCGGAGATGATATTTGGATTTGGAAGCTTTACCGATAGTGGTTCTGTTGTAACCCAAACTGATTAAGAGTCATAAATGCTCTTGGTTTGTATTCTGTTTTCATGGTCTTAGAAGGTTGCGGTGATGATTTTCGGTGAGGTATATACGATAGACTAGTAACTTTTTTCTATCCGAAATTCTATGTTCCAACACGTAACGAAAAATGATATGAACCTACTACAATATTTTAATGCACCCAGCAATTTTAATTTTTACTTGATGTGTGGTTAAATTTTATTCATATGAGCAAAAGTAACATCCTCCAACCGCATTTCATGGAGAAGGAATAGTTTAAACTTTTATGCAGCTTGTTCTATGTATACTCATCGCATTGGTGGATATCAGTTTACAACTGATAGGTATCCATATGATAGATGGTCGTACGATGGATGTTCATGTGTTGAAAAACCAAACATTAATATGAACCCCCCTTAAACTTGTTTGCACTTGAGCCCTAATATTAACAATATGCACCGAGATGCTGTTAGCGTAGCCTAACTTCATTCATCACAATTTAATTAAACGTTGCGCTGTAAACATTAGACGTGATCATTTAGTTTAAAAGCATGTTTAAAAGCGATATTGGTTTGATATTTTAAGATTTCTAGTCGTAGAAATTAATTACTATTCATTGTTTGTGCACCCACATATGAGACTCTAAGTGCAAAGAAATATACAAGGCAATAAAAACCGTTTTCCATGTTGCATACTTCGAAGAAAACGGTCTGCTTCAGCTTTAGCCTTTCAACGTTGAACTTTAAAAAATATCGTTTTTTTTTAATAACTTTTTAAAGCTATGCACAATTACAATTGCTGTCCGAAAAAAAACGTTAATAGTGGAACCGGTGCAAAAAAATTGTGGTTTTGATTGGATGGCAAATTTGTCAATAATAATAGTTTTTAAAAATTGAGATTTGAAACAAATTAAAGTTATCTCAGAATATGAAATCTGATTTCTCTTATATGAGAAAGATATAATTGCAATCTACAACCGTGATTTAAACTGCCTGTATTAAACTGTTCTTGTTTTCGAGATACATAGATACCTTCTAAAAACATGTAAAAAATCATTTTGAATAATTGTGTAGCTTTAAGGCAAAACTGAAGAACATTACAAAGATTAGAAAAATAAAGATTTTAACTCATCGATCAACTTTCTAAAAGGAAGCGAGTAACTTTGACTTCTGCAAAAAAACATAAGTTTTCATTTTGTTTGTTTCCCAATTCCGCAAAAAAACTGGAAATTTAGATTTTTTTAAAGAAAGTTTTTAACAAAATTGATTCTAGGATTCTTTGTAAAGCATGTGTGAACTGAGAAATCTGAGTACTTGCAAAATGACAAAAAGTTCTAAGAACAGCTACCTTTGAAAATTCTTTGAGTAATGAATGTTAAATAATTTATTTTATTTTACAACTTTTTTGAAGACTGCGAAGCGATTTGACCGCTTCGCAGTTTTAAACAAAGTTGTAAAATGAAATATTTTTTTCAATATAAATTACTCAAAGAATTTTCAAAGGTAGCTGTTCTTAGAACTTTTTGTCAATTGCCAAGTACCGTAATCCGGGGTAATATTGCTCCCTTTTTCAATATTTTTCGATTATTTTTTCTGTTAAGGGGAATGTGGCAGAGGCATGTTTCATATTTTTAAAACCAGTGCTGGACTCATATTAACGTAAATAATGGTTGCCAGAATTTGTAAGACTACTTTAGATTTGATTTAAAAATAGATTTCGTCGCTGTTCAGGAATTGAAGCTTTGGGATTACATTGATCATTCTCAATTCTGACGGTTTTAACGAGTTTTTCTTGATCATAAAGAATACAAAACACCTTCATAATTGTTAACAAATTTTAATTTATCAATTCTACCTTGCTTTTCAACGTTTTCTTAAAAAAAGTATTATAATCGAAAAAAAAACAATGATGCTGCATACATTTAGGGGCAAAAATTATAATAATTGCAAAAAAGTTTTAGTTTCAAAATACAAATGAAATTTTACCTTCACGCATTCCCCTAGGCCCCCCCACTATTTTTATAGGATTTCTATCCATTTGTGTAATAAGGGCTTACTCATGGAAAATGTCCTTACTTTATAAATATCAAAAATTTATCATTAAATGAATATAAAAATAGCACTATAACTGTAAATATACAAAGAATAAAATTTGTTCTTTCTCATTCAACAGCCCGTTTGCTTCTAAATACTTTTTGGTACCATCAAGAGAGCTGTTTGTTTGCGAGCCTTGGAAAAAATAGATATTTTAAAAATTTGGAATTACATTTTTACTAACAGAAAACAATTTCAAATACAAATCTAATTTTGTATATTTGATACTCAATTAATAGGCTTTCAAACGTAGAAAACAGTTTAAAAAAAAATCAAACTATAGACTAAGTTATTGATGATAATGTGTAATAATTTATTGATGGTCAAAGTTACCCCGGTGATCAAAGTTACCCCGTTTTACGGTACTCAGATTTCCTTACACTTTAACTCTACTTTGCAAAAGATTTTGACATTGCGCAAGATTTTCGCAATTTACATTCAGCAGAAAGGCAATTTTATACCGGTTCTAGCAAAGTAATTAAATGAGCGCTGCGATGCTGTACAATAATTGAGTACTTATCGGTTGAGAAATAAGAGATATATAGCGATTTCAAGCGAGGAGTGTCAATTTGATCCTCAAAATACAAACCGTTTAACTGCCAATATCAACTCTCAAGAGCAGATTAGCGTGGTTCAGAGGGTCGAATTTCATTTCTAATAATATTATTACAAAATTTAATTTAAAGTTTTCTAGTAGTTGTGCTCAGTGTAACGAAGAGCGTGAATCAAAAATCACTTCATACTTCACATTTGGTCCTTAACATGTTGAAATTCTGTTTTTTTTTATAAACTTTTCAAACATTGCATTTTAATTTTTTCATTATGGTCTCATTATCGATCTGAATTTATATCAACAAAAAACAGCTTAGTAATAAAACAGGAGAACAACACTTTTGGAGCATAAGTTAAGATTTATCAGAATGGAATTTTTTTCCTTTATGAAAAAAGCAGAATATTAAGACAATTTAGATTTCGAGAGAATTATGCTATTTAAGCCCTTGGTTTGAAAACTAGACCTCAACAAAGGTCCTTGGAGCCAAAGGTGTATAAGTTAAGGTTGCCAGAATTTTTTCAACACGTATCCGGGCCGGACAAATCCAGTCTATTTTGTGGAAAATCTGGCAACATTCGGGCATTTGACTTCAAAAGTATCGACCGAAAGTCCAGGCAATATCCGGGCGAATTATTAAAAACCCAGGAATTACTCAACAAAAATCAAGAAAAAAACTTGAAAAAAATGTATTCGTCAGAATTTATCGGCACATTTTAAATCGTGTTTTAGGCTTCCAAAATACCTTTCATGATTATTTTTATAAAAGTTGCTAAAACGTTTCATTTTGGACACATAAATAAGTATTTTACAACAAAATTTGTTTTTTTTTGCTTGATTTGGTAAATGAAGTAAATTAATCCGGGCAAAATCCGGACTTTATTCAATGAGATCCGGGCTACCGGGTCGGGCGGGACTTTTTCCAAATTTTTCATTAAATATCCGGGCAAACTCGGATAAAAACGAGAAATAACAACAATAACATAACAACTTCTTTTTTAGAAACTGGCTTTTAATATTTCGCGATGCGCTATTTTCCGAAAAATTGTAGTTTTCGTTCGTACTTAATATATAAAATATTCTAGAAATCTGAAAATAAAATTACGAGAAAAAGTTTGAAATATGAGAAAAAGTTTGCCATTATTAACTGAAAATTGAACATTTTCACACTTATGAAATCCCTGCTAAGTAATTCATTACTGAGTTCAGTTCTTGTTCAAATAAACAGGCGAATAGACCTAAGCACTTTCGAACTTGATAGGTAGGTACACTTATTTATCACACCTTTTTAAACCTAGGGGAATAATTTTAATCCATGGTAACAAATATTAACAAAATCTGCCAAATCATTTATTGAAGCATTTCATTGTGTACATCTACAGTGAGCGAAACAAGATCAGTCCACTTTGTATTTTGCTTGTTAAAAAATATGAATGATTGAAAATCGTCGAAATTTTTGTCTACAATTTGCTTAAGTTGTTCAATGGATAAATCAAGCATTTTTTTTACATTTTAAGGACTAAGAAATTGGAATTGAGTACCAAAAATATGAAATAAGAACTTAAGTTTTCTACAAAAAATCAAAATTACGTCTTTAAATTTACTGTGTTAAAGTGAATAATATGCTCCTGCGATTTCTAGTACATATTTCAATGGTTTTGATGGGGTTCAATGGTTTTAATGGGGAATTTGACATTTGAGCTATAATTGTTTATCAAACTGTTTAATTTTTTCATTAACGTGAAGTGAAACGATGAAAAATAGAATCTAGGCTGAATTTGAATCCCAAAACAGTCTACTTGTTCAAAAATATTAATTTTTCCAGTTTTAAGTCGTACATGGTAGCACTAAATTGCTATTAAATGGAATTTTGAACCATCACCGACTATACAGGGTTGATTAAGGTGTGCGGGGTGATTCTGGTCTAGAAATAAGTATTTGGTATCACGCCTTGGAAATTCTAATTCCAAAAAATCAGAATTGCATCAAGACTACAAAATACTGTATCATTTGGTCCAATAATCAGAATAATGTTGTACTTTCCGATGGAGCTTGATGGACCAAATGGCTAGCATTATTATTGGTATGATTTGCAATTGAATCGATAGTTGGAATGAGCTGAAACTTGGTATATTCTTATGCTGGTGATTTTTTTCAAATCCAGAAAACCTGTTTCCAGCGTCAACTGTAATAAAACTGTGTTGGAAAAATACATCGAAATGATGAAAATGGGCTCAAATAAACCCGAAAAATCAATATTGAGATGTATCATTTTGAAAGTTTAAAGTACGACACGCTCTTACATTCCAACTTTTTAAAATACAACTTAGCTATATCATTTCAATTTCAAAAAATGTATATCGAGATCAAGGAAACAAATACTTCATCTTGTTGAGCATCTTTGGTAAATCCACATTCAGAGTCTTGATTTCTAAGCTCTTATCTAAAAAAAAAAAGGACATAGGGTAACCTCGTGTGGTAGATAGGATATTATAGATGAACTCCATCAAAGATCACAGTCTTCACTAACTTTTTCGATTAGTTTGCGAAAGTAAAACTTGAGACGGAGAGATGATATTTGAAATAGTACCCGAATTGCACCCTCACGCAATAACTTCGAATACTGACCGGTGTGTGTAAATCAACAAAAAAAGACAACAGCACCCTCCTAACAAAAATCAAAAGTGGAGTCTTATTTTTCTCAAGCGATGCTTCCTAAAGGAGTAGAAAATCTCTTTAACATTAACATTTTCAGTGGGAAAACCCGAGCACGTTCCACGCTTTTTTCTTCAATGCGGAAGCAATGAGGAAAAAATGCACTGTTGTAGACTCGACGACGCGCTTGTCGGAAAAAGGGGACTGGCTGACGACGTCGTCAACGGCTCACCGAGAAAGGAAAATTATGTAATGACATTAAAAAGTTAATGGTTTTATATGATATTAATTGACTTGGAATGCCCGTTTAAGGAAAAAATCTTGAATAATGAAGAAAAATGTGCGAATAAGCCACCCCGCGACTGGGAACTTTTAGCTGGTGACAGCAACAATCACACCGGGGTCAAAAACAGGAACAATATTACTGACGAGTTTATACTTTCTTGCTGTGCCGTTAGTTAGTAGATGATACGCTTCGGCAGTTTACAGCTTCGTTAGCTCATCCGGACATTAGAGATTAATCTAGGATGGGAGCGGCACAAATAAAAAAGCGTTATTGCTTCTGCTCGTGGTCGGAAATCGGCTAAAAAGTAAAAACCGGACAATTATTAGAATACAAGGCGGCCTATTAATCTATGACCCTTGCAACGTGTAATGACTGATGGCCCCTTTGACGAAGACCGCTTATATGCAGAATGATTGCGATCCGCTAGTCACATACTTATTGGTCGCATTCCGATA
Source organism: Uranotaenia lowii (assembly GCF_029784155.1). Taxonomy (NCBI): domain Eukaryota; kingdom Metazoa; phylum Arthropoda; class Insecta; order Diptera; family Culicidae; genus Uranotaenia; species Uranotaenia lowii. Next base: position 184,928,906 of record NC_073693.1, on the reverse strand, counting down.
GAAGATCCGCTGATCTGTGATGTTGATTCTAGAAAGTCAGAAAAACATATGCAGCTCGGTGTGTTTGAAATAATGGTTGATTTTCTCATCAAGCTGATGCAAATGTGACGAACAAGATAGAACTTATTCAGCATTACGGAATTTATTCTAAACCGACCAACTAACTGTGTCGGCGAGTTGAAAACGGATGCTCCTGAATGCGTGCGGTCATTGACAGGGCAACGCATAATAAAGCTCTAAACTGCCAGCATTGATGTTGATTGAAATTGATTAATAATAATATTCTAGCTGTGAAAAGGTTAACACAACCATCGTCTGTATCAATTAATCCAAATTTAAGTTCCTATGGAACACCGAGAAGAAACTGATTCGATTTGGAGACAACCTAGTCGCCGGGACAAGGCCTGCAATTTGACTATCGTTCAAGCTTAATATCAACAAGTGGCGTGAACGAGTGATTTTATGACAGCTAGCGAGCTCAGCACTTATCATTTGAACAGCAATAATTTACTTTCAAATATTTATTCGTTCATGATTAATTTGAATCTTTGAATGAGTTGTTCTGAATGTTTCATAACTTTACAAATTTTATCAGAAATCTTGATAAACACCTCCACCATTGACGGTTGTTTCATAACTTCATTAAACTTCTGACCATTTTGGGAGCCAAGCTGATGCAATTCTGAAATCAGGTGAAGGCATGGTCTGAAAAATCGTCTTCTTCCCTACACGCTTTGGAGGAAATTTACCAGATAAACAAAGTGGATCAACATGCAATGATGAAAGAGCTCTCGTTCTTTTGCTTAATTTTTGCAATGTTTGCATTTTTTCATGAAAAGAAAAAAAACTTAATATAATTACGCCAAAGGATGTAATTTCTCTTTAGGCTGTAAGATTTGAAAAAAAAAGTTTGCTGGTGAACGATTTTTCAGGTAGTGTGAATATCTAATCGACATTATCCTTTATTTGTGTTGTATTCGCAAAAGAATTATGTTAAACTTCTGCTTAAAAAAGACATCGAGTAATTGAAATGTAGGAACGCTTAAAAAGATATGTTTCTCATGTATCAATAAAATGAATGTTTTTACAAAATTTTAGATTTCTTGATTGAAGCCCTCAGAGCCAAAGGGGTATGAGTGCAAAAATGATTGATTCCGAACGATTCATCATATTTCAAACTAGATTTCATGTTTTTCTTTTATGTTCGCAAAAAATATATCTACAAATTTTCGACAAAAAGATATAGGGAAAATGGCCAAATACCACAAACTTAAAAGTGTGTTTCCTTGAAATTTGCCGTAGGAGAAGGGAAGGGAGGAGAGGCCAAAAAGAAAAAACTCTGTTCAAGTGAACCGGTTAGACGAAAATTGACATCAGTTGAAATAATCGAATTTTAAATACGGTAGAAAACATTGGAGATACTCATTCAGATTCCAGATTTCGTTGTAAAAATAAGCATTTGTTTTCAGTTTTCATATTTCAGGTTAAGAATGCATAACTTCCATTTTGGATCATTGCTGGGATACCAGATTAAATATTATAAATTACAAAGCAAGTAGGTACGTGGGTAAACAAAAATAGAAAAGAATTAGAATGATAGCTCCAGATTTTATCTGAGAGTTTTATTTCAAATCCAAACAATATTGATTCAGATTCGAAATTTCGTATTGATAACACTTGTTTAAAAAAATTAAGCGTGGCTTGTGATATAGCTCAGTTGGCAAGTCAGTTGCTTCCTGAGCCGATGTCCGCGAGTTCGAGCCCAAGAGTAAACATCGAACACAGTTGTACCGGATAGTTTTTCAATAACGATCCGCCAACTGCAACGTTGATAAAGTCGCGAATGCCATAAAGATGGTAAAACGACTATAATCGAAACAAAAAAAAAAAAAAAAAAAAAAAATTAAAAAAAAAACGTGAACTTGATCGACTAACCAAAATTTTCAATGTAAAATCGGGCGCTGAATCCGAAAATGAAATTCAAAAAAATCTCAGTAAAACGGTTTTTGAGTATGCTCCAAATATTATATTTTGGAAAAATAAAAAAATACTAGTACTTATATTCAGATATATCGAACTGCATTACATAAATTTTTAAACCTTTTTTTGCATATTAAAGGTGAATAAATTTACTATCGATCATACGAACTTCATTTTTGCGTACGACAACATGTTGATATTAGCGAAATTGTGATAGAAAAATAATGAAAAATGCATTTTTTTTAAAGTTGGTTTTATCGTCAGTATTATACTCGATGGTAAATTTCAATTTAAAACAAAGATTTCAAGTGGTTAAAATTTATCTCATTCGGTTGAAAATTTAAGAAGTCATGGTTACTAAAACATAATTATTTGTATTTTTGAATGATTTAACGAACCGCAGTGTACTTATCTTAGTCTTAGCACAGATAAACAGACAAGACACTTCGAAGAAAATTCATATGAATTTTCGCAAGAAACTACACTGCCACCTATCGTCGGTATTGCCTACCAATCAGCTATGTTTAATAAAAACTGATCCAGGTAGCCAATGGTATTGTGATGTTATCATAAAATGTAAACATATAAATTTTCCATTTGTGCTTTGCAATTTGCTTGTTTGAAGCGTGATCAACACAGTTTAAATCACTGGAGACTTAAATTAAGATATCTGACAACTGTTTTAAAGAAAATGGTCAAAATGACCCTTATTACCGTTCAGCAGTGTCCTGGGATTAGGAAGTTTCCTGGTTGAGACCGAAGGTAAGCAGCATAGTGGATTGTTATTATTACTGCATCAATGCATCGTAATTTGAAACTTATCTCACAATTTTGTATTCCAGATGGATTAATTGGAAAACTGAACGGTTTACCAACATCATTTTTTGTAATCCTGTAAGAATATTTCCAAGAAAGCTCGGAGCTCGGAGACACAACAAAAACTGACGGTTGATAAATATTTATTTTGGTGGAATCAATTACAACTGTGATGCTCGTCAGCGACTAGCCCGTCGGAAGTGGAGAGTTTCCGAAACTCGAAATACATTTAGAAACGCTACGGATGTGAATCAGCGCCACAATTCAAAATTCATATGTGTGCATAAAATTTACCTTGTTCTTATTTGAGGACTTTTGAAAAACCAATTTTAAAACGTTTACTAATTGACATGTTGTGATTTTTTTTTAAACGGTCTGTTTATTTTATTCTTAAACAAACCAAAAAAGCAACGTCTTCATTCAACAATTTGCATGAACATAAAAAGGGCATCAGGACAGGTTAAACGTGATTCGAGTATCTCCTACGTTGTGCACAGGAAAACTAACTTCGGTAGTTCATTCCGTTCAGGAAACAGTATGATACGGGTGATCATAATTAAGAAACAGATAATTTCTAGGTCCTAACTAAAATGCACAATATGTGTAATGCTCCCTTTAATTTTCCGTGCCAATTTCCGATAGTCATACTCAAAGAACCAATTTCTTGAAGTTTTCTGAAAGAATTTATAAAAGTTATTAGAATTTGCGGATTTAAACACTGCCAATATTTTCTGCATACGAAAGAAAAAAAGTGACTTCTGATTCCTTCAAATAAATTGTGCGTTTCATAATTGATCTCAGGTAATTTTCCGTTCAATACAGGCTCTTTCGAGGCACCCAATACCGTTATCCGGATTCACAAAACTCTTTTTAATTCATGTCTATTTTTCAAATAGAGTTGCGTATTGAAGTGGTTTCGGATCGTCAAAGTAAACAACAAACAAAATCACAAGGGCTACCATGATGCAAAATTTTGAATTCTCCAAAAGTGAGGCAGAGCTACCTGGTGGCGACATTGCCTACCTCCGAGGCTTGGTGATTACAGTTTTGCGAAGAATGAAAAAAGAGTGTCCCGTCTGTTTGTCTGTGGTCTTAGTCTTAGTCTTAGTCTAGGTAATTTTTACCCGTTAGAGTTCCTGGAGTGTGAATTTGACACTCCTTACTAAAACTGCTGTATCTCTCATGTTTCTCAACCGATTTTTACAAAGATGATAGTTTTAGAAACCTCGTAATGTAACTGAAATACGCTAATCAATATCCAGCTTCAACTCTTCAGTTTTCTGTTATTCAAAGTCTAAGAAAAAAAACGAAAAAAACATGCTTCGAAAAAAAGATTATCAAATGCTCAAATAAAATGTTTCACTTAGAGTCAAAAAAAGCTGAAGCTAGAAGCTATATGTTGCGCACTCGGATATTAATTTTTTTTTTTAATAATAACCTTAAAAAATTAAAAAAAAAATTGTAAAAAGCGTACATTTCAACCAATGAACCGTCAAAACTGTCATAATAAAGTTTGAAAAGCTTATTGGAAAGTTGACGTTACTTGGCATCCTCAGATTTTCAGAACTTTTTGTCAGATTTCTGAAGAAGAAAATTCTATAACTTTGTCTCAACGCGAATGACATTGCATACTTAAAGGCGCGTTTTTCTATAATTAAGAGAAAATTAATCATATTAGCCCTTTTACACAGACAGTTGTTGGATAAATATTAGTTATTGGATAAATACACTAGTTTACAAAATTTTAAAAAAAATTGTGAACTTGATTAACTGACCAATATTTTTAATGTAAAATCGGGCGCTGAATCCGAAAATGAAATTCAAAAAAATCTCAGTAGAACCGATTTTGAGTTATGCTCCAAATATGAAATTTCGAAAAAATTAAAAAAGTTCTTGTACTTAGATTAAAATATCTCGGACGGCATAACAGTTACTTGACATCCCTCTTTTGCATATTGAAGGTGAATAAGTTTTCTATCGATCATCTCAACACTGTTTTTGCGTTTGACCAACAGTATTGTTGATATTAGTGACTTTATGAGAATAAAAATTATAAAAAACGCATTTTTTTAGAGAAAATTTTGTTTCAACGAAATGTGTAGACTCGATGGTAGCATTTAAAAAATCTGATTTTCTCTTGCGCTTGAATGTCAATTTAAAACAAAGATTTAAAGTGGTTATTTATCAAAATCGGTTGAAAATTGAAGATGTTATGGCTACTTTATCATAACTGAAATTTTTGGAGTTTTTAATAATTTAACGAACCGCAGTACACTTATCATAGTATAAGAAGAATGAAACATGATAAATCTCACTCGCTCCTAGTCAAAATTATTTATTAGCTTACCAGAAGGTCACATGCCAAGTTTCTGGAAGATCTGACCATAGGGAGGGGTTGCTTAAGTCTCAAACGTGAATAAAATTTTGAGGTATTTTGCACGGAAGGAACGAAAAATACTGGTTTTTCATCAATAACTTTTTTCATCACTAGCTGATTGTTTTTTATGGTTGATTTTTTTAAAGCCTAAGTTGAAACAAATATTTCACCCGAAGACTGTAAGTCGATTGGATTTGAAACAGAAAAGTTATTTCGGTTCAAAGGCCGCAAATTTTGGCCAACACGCAATGAGTACTTTTTACGCATTGCGTTTTATACGACAATTTTCGACCAAAATACAATTTTTGAACCGCAATTACTTTTCTGTTTCAAATCCAATCGACTTACAGTCTTCGGGTGAAATATTTGTCTCAACTTAGGTTTTAAGAAAATCAACCATAAAAAAACAATCAGCTAGTTATGAAAGAAGTTATTGATGAAAAACTAGTATTTTTTGTTCCTTCCGGGCAAAATACCTTAAAATTTTATTCACGTTTGAGACTTAAGCAACCCCTCCCTATGGTCAGATCTTCCAGAAACTTGGCATGTGACCTTCTGGTAGGCTAATAAATAATTTTCACTTGGAGCGAGTGAGATTTATCATGTTTCATTCTTCCTATACTATGATAAGTGTACTGCGGTTCGTTAAATTATTAAAAACTCCAAAAATTTCAGTTATGCTAAAGAAGCCATAACTTCTTCAACTTTCAACCGATTTTGATAAATAACCACTTGAAATCTTTGTTTTAAATTGACATTCAAGCGCAAAAGAAAGTCAGATTTTTAAAATGCTACCATCGAGTATAAAACTTTCGTTGAAACAAAATTTTCTCTAAAAAAATGCGTTTTTTTATAATTTTTATTCTCATAAAGTCACTAATATCAACAAAACTGTTGGTCGAACGCAAAAACAGTGTTGAGATGATCGATAGAAAACTTATTCACCTTCAATATGCAAAAGAGGGATTTCAAATTACTGTTATGCCGTCCGAGATATTTTAATCTAAGTACAAGAACTTTTTTAATTTTTTCGAAATTTCATATTTGGAGCATAACTCAAAATCGGTTCTACTGAGATTTTTTTGAATTTCATTTTCGGATTCAGCGCCCGATTTTACATTGGAAATGACCTTCTGTTTACTGAGTTCAAAAATGCTGTAAACTAGTGATATTAGTAATCTCATAATTAACAGTGATCACGATCAATTCAGAAGAAGAATATACAGTTTTTAACTCTAGGGATCAATTGAACCCATAGCTAATATTTTAGAAAACTTTTTCTGAAATAAGTTGAGAGTTTACCATTGTTTTGATAAAATGGTATTATGAACTTTATATTACGCTCGAACGATTGATATATTGGAACAAATATTTGGATTTAATTTTCCATGTAAGGAACATTTTGAAGTGATGAAAAAAGATCTTCAAGTCGCAATTCGTAAAATTTTTCATACAAAGTTCAATTACTCAAACAATTATTTTGTTAATTTTTTTTTAGATTTAAGCATTGTTGTTTTGTTCCATTTCGCACATTTTTCTAGAACATTTGATTTTTGTAGGACATTCCAGTTTCGAGATATAGCTAAGGAATCAAGTATCCCCAGGGATCAAGTATCCTCACTCTCCCCTACTAATGCAAGATTTCCGCAATACTCAGCAGAAAGGCAATGTCATACCAGTTGCAGTGAAGTAATTTCATTAGTGCGGCGATGCTGTCCAAAAATATGAGAAATAATAATGTGAAATACTTTCCGAATATTCATTAGTCAGCGCAAACTACCTGACATTCAAGGTCTGATAAAGGATTTTTTGTCTGGCTTTCAGGGTGTCTGAAAAACAGTAGGGGAGAATGAGGACACTTGATCCCTAAGGATACTTGATTCCTTCGCTATACTTCGAAACAGGAATAACTTAAATATATGAAATGTCCTAGAAAAATGTGCCAAACAGAACAAAACAGAAATGCTGTTATCTTAAATAATTTAAATTAATTTTAATTTTCGAGTTATTGAACTTTGTTTGAAATTTTTTTACAAAATGTAGTTTTAAGATCTTTTTTATCAATTTAAAATGTTTAGCACATGAAAAAATTATTTAAAAAATATTTATTCCAATATGTCAATCGTTAGAGTATAACATGAACTTCATAATGCTATATTTTCAAAGCAATAGTAAACTCAAAATTTTTTAAAGATGAAGTTTTTCAAAGTTTTTGTTATTGGTATAATTGATCCCTAGAGCCCAAAAAGATGTATTTTTCATCTGAATGGATCCTGATCATTGGTTATCAAGAAATTACTAATATCTGACCAACAACTATTGTTTATCGAGTAATTATCTGTTAAAAAGGGTTAAAAATACTGTATTTATCTATAAACTAGAAAATCGTGCCTTTAAGTATGCAATGAATCTAGGGTAGAAGACAAACTTTAATAATTCTCTTTGTCTGATACTTACAAACTGTGAAATGAGAATTAATATGGCAAAAAATTGTCAACGGACCTTTTAGCTTAGGATTTTATTAGATGATTTGCCTAGGGTCAGGGCACCCTGAATAAGGGATCAAGTCTCCTTATAAATTCTCCTGTAACTTTAAAAACATCACAATTTTTTTAATCTCACAAAAATGCTTCTAGCTCATCTACGAGTACATGTATCGTTCAGAAAATGAAAAAGACGGCGAGTTGCAAAATTTTGCCTAAAAATATGATTAAAATAAGACAAGGGGATCAAGTATCCCCATCCTCCCCTAATGATGCAAAATTAAAGCTTTCGTGAAACATTGAGGGTCCCAGAAGATTTTTGTTATTTGGATATCCTAATAAAAAATTAAAAATTCTGATACAAATTTCGCATTTGCCTTCCTTAAATTCTCGCGTGAGCTTTCATTACGTCGTTCACAGAATACTGCTGAAAAAGTTATCAAAACTTTGAAAATTTGTATCTCAGAATATGTTGAATATGTTGTCGAGACTCCAAATATTCTAAATGGAAAATAGATGCGACTAGTTTATGTCAGTTTTTTTTTTTTTTGTAAAAAAAACTGTTTTTTAACATTTCGTTTTATACGACGTAATGAAAGTTCACGGGAGAATTGATATTGAGAAATCTAATCCAAGGTTTCAATCCAGATTCAAATTTAGTTTCTCGTTTCATATTTGTGTTCAAATACAGAATTCAGATTACAACATACAGAACCAAAGCTGCAATTTATAAAACAATAATAGAATCACAGAGAAACAGACGGGACACTCTGTTTCCGGTTTTCGCAAACCGGTTCAAGATTTCTCGAAGCTAGGCAATATCGCCACCAGGGTGAACTAGTATGAATATAAATGAACTTTCGCATCATAGTAGCTGTTTGTTTTTAATGTTCCCATGGAGCCCCAAACACATCAAACTTGGAAGTAAACAAAGCACGTCGTATCTATACAATAAAGTGTTTCAAGTTTTTTAGTTTAAAATTCCCAAAACCCCAAAGAAACTTCACTTCCAGTGCCCATGTACCTTCCATCCAAAAGGATCCTGATTTTATACGAAAGAGGTGGTGCCTGATAGTTGCTGCTGCAGTGTTCTTTTGATACCTCAACAAACGATTCATCATTTTTTTCAGGCAGGAATCAGGAAAAATCGTCAACAGCTGCCGAGTGTATGAACCAGTTCCGTGATTTCATTTATGTCCAATTGGCAAAAGTTGAAGAAGGAATATTTCTACTCAAGAAAATAAGGATTATAATAAGGGACAAAACAATTCGGTTTCTAATATCCTTATAATCTGAGGTGTTTTGCAAAGAAAATACAAAGGAAGTTTCCTACTGCAAATGACTTTTTTTCTGTCGAAACAAACTTCAATCAAATACCTATTCTGTAAGGCTGTTTGTTTTTGTTTTAAACACATGACTAAACGAGACTCAAAAAGTTCCTGTTGATCCCGAATCCTGATTAAGCAACTGCCCAGAATCAACAAAAACACAATCATGTAAATTATTTTCTATTTAATTTAAGAAAGGATTATTTGGAGGTCCAGCGTCCAATAGCTTTTTTAAAATAGTTTTTAGGGAAAAGTCTTCATTGGTGAACGTATTGTATCAGTTGACTGTCACTTTTTGTAAAGTTCTAACCGGAGAATCATTTAATCAAATCAGATGTATGATAATGGATGACGAGTATGACACAAATGTGTTAATTAGAGAATTGCATTTTTCTTCAATCATTTATTAATGGCTTCCAGCACTTACGCGAAAACAAATTTCCGAGCACCATTATGATTTTAGGTATCAAAAAGTATGTAAAAAGCACTTTCTAAATTGAACTTATGATGCATGATGTCAACAATAATCCAAATCTGTTTGTTTACATTATTTTATGAGAAGTTTGATTCCATGGGTATCATGATGGTTTCACATTTTCCTAACCGGTTCACGGCTGGATTTTGTCATAATAGGCAATGTCGACACCAGATGGCAATCCAAGCAGTTTTGCGAAAAAAAATTAGATTTTTTTCGAAGTGTCATGTCTGTTTCTCTGTGATAGAATTGTTATTCTAAAGCTGTAAAGCTAAAAATTTTGATATTTTTTTTTCAAATTTTACAATTTTCCTACAAAAACACACATTTCCCAAATTATCTCTGAAAAACGAAAGCCATACAGAGGTCCTCTGATTTTTTTTTGAGGATTTGTCTAATGGTAAGTCTGAACTTTGTCTAAAATGTTTAACAGCACAATGGAAAAGCATTTTTGTTCTTGGTTTCGGAAGAGCACTGAACTCGAGTCTATCATTTCTAGTTTTGGTGGCAGGATGTTTGAAATTTGAAAATGAAAAAAACTTCTAGTTAAATCAATCATTTATACCTGATGAAACAACCAGTTAACATGAATAACTAACACTGATTTTGAATCCGTTTATTATACTCCTTGCAATCAATGGTTAAGATTTTGCAAACATATTTTAGTTTCAGAGAAACATCACTTTGAAAAAGTTGTACTCCACAATTTGAATACATAGCTAGACAATTATTTCTAACATCACTAAAGAAAATCTTTATGTAGGTATTTCATATTGAGAATTGCAATTTATTTAACAACTTGTTATAAAAAAATCAAAGTTACAATTTTTTTTTACTTCATTCGACTTTATTACGACCGAAGAAGTTTGAAAAACTGTTGAAGGTCTTTCAACGGTGATACCATTTTTAGTGCAGTGTGTGTTTGCTTTTCCTTAAATACTACTTAAGTTTAAAACTCTCTTAATTGCCTCTAAGGGAAAGAGAAGGAAGGAATAGGGGATGGGGTTTAGGATAAATGTTTGGAAAAGGAAGGGTAAAGGATGGATTTGGGGTGATACTTTAATTTCCCACGCCGGGCTTACCGCGCTTGTTTGGCTTGAAACTTCGTTAAAACTTCATCAAAATTCTTATATTTTACAGATTTGGGAAAACATAAACAGAGCGAAAATTTTTACTTTTTTTGTGAAGCGGTATATAAGCGGTATTTGGTAAAAATTGATTGAATTGAAATTTTTTATTTAAAATCTTGGCAAAGTTTTAAACTTTTGTCCAAAAAAAGTACCGTAAAACGGGGTAACATTGATCACCAGGGCAGGGTAGCTTTGATCAACATTAAATTTTTCCACATAACTAAGTCTAAAGTTAAAATATCTTAAAACTTTTTTCTTCGTTTGAAAACCTACATGTTGAATTTCAAATTGTTAAAAACTTGGTTTGTGTTTGAAAATTTCAAATGTAAGTAAAAATGTTATTTCAAAATATTGAAATATCTATATTTTCGAAGGCTCGCAAACAAACACCCTTCCTGATGAAATCAAAACGTTTAGAAGCAGCAGATAGATTTATGTGGTAGTTCAACTTTTTTCCTTAATAAATTTATAGTTTTGGTGTATTTTTTGTTGTATTTCGAGGTAAATTTTTGATATTTTAAAAATAGGGAAGTTTTCCAAGAGTAAGCCAGTCTAGGACAAAGGCTAGAAACCCTATCAAATGGTAAAGTTTAAAGGAAAAAATTAAAACGGAATAGTGCGAGGGCCCAGAGAATTGAATGAAAGCAAAATTTTATTTGGTTTTGTAGATAAAATTTTATTAGTAATGTTAAAAAAAATTAGCCCCTTAATTTATGCAGCATCATTGTCCATCTTTTAATTTTAATTGTTGTTTGGCATCAACACGTGAACTGCCTTAGTTTATCAATTACCAGCATTTCTTTAAATATTATGAAGGTGTTTTGTATCCTTTATGATCAAGAAAACTCGTTAAAACCGTAAAACTCGTCAAAATGGAGACTGATCAATGATACCCCACAGCATCAAATTCTTAACAAAGACGAAATCCATTTTTTTAAATCAAATTTTAAGTAGTCAAATAAATTCCTGTGACCATGTCTAACGTTCAAAGGAGTCCAGTACTGGGTTTAAAACTATAAAACATGCCACATTCCCCTTAACAGAAAAAATAATTGAAAAATATTGAAAAAAAGTGATCAATCTTACCCCGTTTTACGGTACACAAATTTCTCAAACGAATTTTTAACCCATTTTCAAAAGTAATTTTGAAAACGGAGCTGATCGAAAAAAAACTAATTGGTTATTGGGATTCAGCGCCTTCAAATCAGTCAAAATTATCACTTGAATTGTTTGCACTCGTTCACGATATATCGATGAAATGTGAAAAAATCACACATTTAATCACAAATAACTCATCACAGTCAACTCGTATCGCGTCACAATCTTCTACAAACTTGTTGATCATTGTTTGAACTACAATTCTTGAAATTCTGAGCTTTCTAGCATATTGGAAACATATTTTAGAACACAAAAAGTGAAAATATGTTGATTTTTCATACATTTTGCCGAAAATCTCCATACAAATTTCAAGTCCTTTGCGCCAGCTCGTGCTTCTGTCAAATGACTTGAAACTTTCAGAAAATCATTTTTCCACCTAAATGCACAAATCTATTTAGGGGGTGCCGCGTTGAAAAAAAAAGTTGTAAATATCATCCCATACAAATTTGTGCCAGTCTAATGTTGAGTTACCTAAACTACTAAAATTTAGTATCTTTCTCAATGATTATAATTTTACCAAACTATTTTGAACTTATTTTTGGTTTCAACTACATTATTTCTACAGTTGAACGTGTTTGATGTGTTGCCAGAGTATTTACAAATCCATCGCACAGAAACAACTTGCAAATTTGTCTTCGAGTCTTCGAGTTTACACTATGTCGTTTGCAATTTTTACTTTTTGCACCTCCAAAACTTAATTATCGTTTCACCTTGCCACTTTATATCGGCGTTTCTTTCTTTGGGAGAAACATTGAAAACCCTGAGTAATTTTTTCTTCCAAAAAGCCGGGCAAAAAATATAATCAAGTGGTTGAGAGCTTTCCAAAACACAATTTACGGAACCATTTGCCAGTGGCTTTTCCTTCAAACATAAAAAAAAACTCAAGTAATGCACATCGCGTAAGACTAACAAAAACAAATCCTTAGCCATCATCCTCTTAGCCATGTGCGGTGTGTGATAACCTTTCTCCGCCATTATCAGTGGGATTTTTTTTCTTGCTGTTTTATAAAAGGTGAATAAAAATAACGAAGGACGCGCTTCCAAGAATTATTGGTGGCTCTGCTGCTGATAATGCAAAACGAGCGAAATCCTACTTATGTACTTTTGTGCTTCCTTTAGTAATAGTCGCCGCAGCAAGTGTCAAGGCTGATTTTGAGACAGCTGGCCACGCCGCAACGATGCCCGTCGGCAGGATCAAGTATACTTGTTTGAAAAATAGGTCTAGGCAGATGGGCAAGTGTTTACTTGTTGATGTGATTAAACTTGTATATTGATTAATTTACCGATGTTTTTTTTATGAGTAGATGAGTGTAAACATAGACTACGATAGATTTCTAAAATGAATCACTTTTACTCGTTTAGTTTAAACCGCACCGCAGGGATCATGGAAACTAGAGAGTTTCCTTCATAGTTTGTTAGATAGTTTGATGTTTTTTTCCACATTTGAAAGACAAAACTATAGAAATTTAACGACACTATCACTTCAATGTTGATTTCATCAGTCTGCTGCAAATTGCCACATTGTCTTGTTAATGAACACTACGCCATTTTCTAACTCAATGTTCCTTCTTCTAAGAAGGACCGAAAAAATGGATTTTATAATAGATCGGATGTTTTTTTTGCATAATTTGGATTTTCTATGTGACCACAAATTTTCGCACTTCTACGCATTTAGTGTTTAAATCGTTCTTACACTTTCAACGTTTTTACACTCCGAAATAGCTGAACTTGTGTTACATTCACTGGCTCGCAGCAGAAAGAGCATCGATAACACCAAAATGACGACATCTCCTAGATTTCGGAACATCAGTTTATCGATTGTAAAACATCATCACTCTAGTCACTAAAAGTGCTCACTCAAAGTTTTACTTGCCACCCGTGAATTTAAATCTCCTGTGAATCAGCATTTTCCTAAACCGCGGCTGGGTAACGTTCGGTGTGCATGGCGTCGATTAAAACACTCATTCATGCCACAGATATTTCCTATGGCTTTGATGTTTAATTTTCCTTTCCGACCACACCGTGTTTTTTTTCTATCTATATTTCCTTAAGCCCATCAACCGCCATCAATTCGAAGAGTTTAAATTTCACACTTCCACGCGGCCTCGTACTTCTAAATGAACCAGCAGACTCTTGAAAAGTGCGCGAATCGAAACTGCCGATGAAGATAGTAGTGTCCTATCCGGAAGAGGGCGCTTTTGGTGTGGCCATTAAGACAGATGGTTTAATATTCGCATAAAATTTTACTGCAACTATTGCACTTAATTATGAATTCCACTCCACAGTCATCGAAAAACAGCGCCAAGCATGGAAGGTATAGAAGAAAATATGATTGAAAAAAACTGAAAATCAGAAACTTCCTTCCCATCTGAGGCAGCATGATAAAAACGATGAAATCATAGCACTTTTATTCAAAGTATATTAAAATTCACTGTTTTAATTTTTCATATAAAATGCTAATTGGGAAAAATCAGCTTGAGTTACAACAGCTAGAATCCAAAAGGCTAAGTCCGGAAATGTAATCCTTCATAATCCATCTTCAAGTTTCACACCAGCACCAAATCGAACACTCCCAAGAAAATAAGTTTCAGCACAATTAGGCAACAATTTTGCCAAAGTCCAATTTAGAACTTTCTTCACCGTTGCTATAATTCCTGGGGAGCTCGCGATCTTAAACGTCTTGTCGGCACCAAATCCCGCGACCAACTGAACTGGCCACTGCGCTGGAAGAACCCTAGTGGTGGAGCAATTTTTCAGATTTGCGTTCGTTCGTCTGTGCCGCCCGCTACTGTCATCGTTGTTGCCGTTGTCCGCCCGCCGAGTCGTCACGTCGTCGTTGGGAGAACTAGGGAGGACTATATTTACTCCTAAGAAGAACTAAAGCTTCGCAAGTGGGTAGGTAGGTAGGTAAGCGTGTAGCTCGTGCTAGTCGATCGCCCAGCACGGTATGGCTGCGGTGTGCCGGCGTTTGTTTGTTGGGGTGCGCCAATTGTGAGAGTCTTGTCTTGTCCCCGTCGACACTTGCCACCGGACGCGGACGGGACGGACCATAAGGAATTCGTTTGATAAAGAAACGAACTTGTTTCGCAGGATTTTCTGCCAATATAGAACGCTAGTATTCAGTTTGATTCTCTAGTTCAAAGGATGAGCTTTAGTAGAACATAAGATCTTCGAATCGGAACAAAGAAACGGAACTATGCATTAAAATTTCTTCTAGCTGTTCTCTAAAAACAATTGGATTGCATTCAATCCTTTTAATAATATCATTGCCTTGTAAGGGGAACACGAGGGAAAAATCGAAAAAATGCGACAGAAGGTTTTTAAAAATGGGGGAAACGAAACATCCGGAAGCGAGACAATGAAATGCAAGCAAATGGCCGTTCCAGCCAGAGTGCTGGGAGGATTATCTTCGCGCTCAAACTCGGCACACAAGAACACGCGTAATAAGCAGTGTATCATGCGAAATAGCTCAACGTAGAAAGTAAAATGTGCCAAAAGTTTTGTTTTTTTTAATGCAACATCCTAAACAAGGCACTCGGAAAATTCATCTCTGTTTATTTTCTTGAAGTGATAGCCTTCATAGAAAAAAGGTTAATATGTTTTCACTGTAGTTCAAGAAGTAGTGGAAAGATAAAGCTAGATTAAGTTTTTCTCAAAAAAGAAAAAAAAAGTCATAGTAATAAAATAAATGAAACTTTATTTGAGAGACAATTTAAGAGGATTTAGTGACACAACCTGATTTTAGTGATAAGACATTTTTTATATGTTTACCGACTACATCGTAAACTTCGTTTTCTAGTAATCGAAAAAAATGTAGGCACTTATAGATAACAACTCTTAAAAAAAAAACAGAACATACTTATAAATTCAACAAAGCTTTTTCAAAATACTTCAAAATAACAAGAATGTTAAAAAGTGCTATTTTCTTCTTTTTTTACATTCAATTAGTTTTGAAGCCATGAGGCGGTTTTTTTTTAAATTTTCTGATGCATCTGAACACTAAACTTACAGGAGAGGGTCTTATGATATTTATTTAACATGAATGGACTATAACTCTTATTAAAATTGTTTTTTTTTCGTAAAATTTTCTACATGAATATTTTAAATTTTAAAATTAACGTATTTTTCATTATTATCATTAAAGTTAAAATTTGTTTATTTCGAAAAATATATGTGGTGTGGTATACCAATTTATACCGCCCGAAGGTCAAATGATCCCTAACACTTTTTCCGCTAAAATTCTCTTGTTTCTCAACCGATTTCTACATAACTTGTAGTTTTGGAAAGCTTGTAAAGTGACTCAAACATAATTTTCAGACAATATTCAGCCACAATCATTTATTTCAAAGTTATACAAAGTCGAAGATTTTTTTTTAACTTTTGAGAAAAGGTTGTAAGTCAGTTATTAAGTGCTCGAAAAAAAGTTCACTTAGTGTCTGAGAAAGCTGAAAATAGAAGCTATATTTTGCACATATGTAAGTATTTTTTGAAAATTTCTTAAGATCATGACCATAAAAATGTTAAAAGTGGTGTAAAAACCGAACTTTTTAATGAATCAACCGCCAAAGCTATTCTAGGAAGAATAGACAATTTTTGAAAATTGAATTCGAAAGTAGATTAATTTGTGACATTTTGGCATCTTTAGAGTTTTAAAGTTTTTCAAATTTTTTAACAATCTGCATTTTCTGAGAGAGAGAGAGAGTATGTTAACGGCTTATTTAAATATGCGCAAAAAATTGCGAAAATCCAACTGACCGTTCTCTCGACAGATTTGAAATTCTTACAATATTTTTATTTCTGATTTATCGAAAACATTCTACTGCACTCGATTATCAATGATTGGTACAAATTTGAAAAAAAATCGTTTTGAAAAAAAACTAACAAATTATTCTTCAACTTTGAAGAGTAATAACTTTCAGTACACTAAAGAAATGACTTGTTTATAATCAGTTGTGTTACTCGGATCAAAATAAGGTAATTTTACTGCAAAATTCATTGCTCTACTCCAAGGCCGTGCGAACGGGGGGGGGTTTTAGGGATTTAGCCCCCCCCCCCATGGAGATTTGTTTCAAGTAAAATTTTAATTTCAAGAAATAAATTTACTGTAGTAACGTGAAATAACTCAATTCCAAAAGGTGTTTGAGAACAAGTGTTAACATACATGTCAGAAAATGTTCTTGCCTCCGGCGGTTTTACTTCTTAATCACACTAGTCTTAGGATATATCATTCTTCGACACTATATGCTTTTCACGAATTTAGACTTATTTTTAATTGTCAATTTCAATTTGCAATTAAATAAATCTTTTATATTAAAACTCGAATGACACACAAAAACCCTACCTCGCCTTTAAAATTGGTTTTTTATTAAGGAGTGTACCTAAACAAGTTCATCCATTACGTTATTACTAATTGCTTTCAAAATTAAAAAAAATCTTTTGTATCATTACAAATTTCATGCAGCTACGAAATATTTCTCAAAAAAACAATTTCAGCCTTAATTTTATTTTTTGTTTCTTGTTCATCAACTCCACATTGAAAAGGGTTTTGATAAATTACACAAAGCCGAATTCACATTTTTCTGAGGTGTAAAGAACTTAAGACTTTTGGTGCCCTGAAACATTTGAAAATAGATGAAAACTATTTAAGGAAAAAATTTCATTTTACTGACAAAACTTTAAAACATTACAAAAATGTTAAAATAAAGGTTCAACATTCTCCAAGACCCCAAGAAATTTTTACATCTTCGAAAAAAGTCATTAAAGTTTTATTTGTTTACTTTTCCCAGTTTTGTAAATTAATAGATTTTTAACATATGCTATCTTAATTGAATTTAAGATATTTTAAAAAGCAAAAATCAATTAGTTTTGCATACTTTAACAAGTTTGTTATATAAAATTTAATCTATTTTTTTCAAACTTTCTTCAGTTATGTCCGAAATACTTATATCTCCATTTTCCAGAACGGTAGAATTTTACTTATTTTGATCATGCATCATCATCATCACTATCAACATATTTTTTCTAAATTGAACAGAGTATTACAAACAACAAACTGATCCGGTAAACTTTGTTTTACCTTTAAATTAATAAATCGTTATAAATAACTCACTTCTTTAACACGTCCAGAACTACTTCGTGCTCGTGAATCAATGCAAATCGATTTAAAATTGTGTCGTATTTTAAGTTGTTTATGTATGAAGCCCCTTTCATAAAATGTGAGATTCTTAAAGTTATTAGACAAACCATCTCTCACCCGATAAGCCCTTGCATTCCAATTGCTATGCATTGCGGCTGTTCGATTATACGTGATGGTTATAATTTTTGTTAATCTAATTTTTCGACTTTATCAGTGAGAGCTATATTTTTAAGTAAGCACATTGCTAGATTATGAAAATTACAGGCGAATGGAAAGTTAGAAGATATGAAATAATATTGAAAATGAGCAAGTAGCATTTGTAGATAGAAGCATTTTCATCATAGTCATCAATTTGTTCCTTATGGAACGAATTTGTATTTTCATAATCTTGAAATGTTCTTACTAGAACAACATAACTTTTACCGATAAGCCTGAGCAATCAAATTTACCTTTTATTTTAATTTTCAAATAAATTTACGGAATTTTCCAGTCATACCTATAATTCATTTTAAATATATTTTGAATAAGTTTGCCTTCGTTATTCAATTCTAAATTTTTGTATTCTGCAATCATCTTCTTGGAAGCCTATATAAATCTAGATTTTTTTTAAGAAACACATAGTTTCGTCTTTTTTCTTTCCGGGCCCAATATTGCACTTGACAGCTACAAAAATTCAGAGCTTGAAATTTTAAACTTTAATTGCGCTTGAAAATTTATAAACGTTTGACTTATTTTCATTGTTTGTTATTGTATTGTTAATTCATCTTTTTGGAATAGATTAAGGAAAAATCAAGCTTTTGTAGCTTTTCACTCTGATAACAACACCGAAGAAATTTGTATCTCTGCTGTGCTTATTTCCGTCCTAATACTGACGTATCTACTTATGCGACGCACTGCACAGCCATTGAAGGAATTATGAGAATTATGTCCGAAAATGATGTTGTTTTCGTTGCTGGAGACTATAATCTTCCGAATCTTAAGTGGAGCTTTGATGAAATCACGAACGGGTATCTTCCTATGAACGCATCCACCGAATCAGAGTTGACAGTTGTCGAGACGACTCTAGCTGCTGGGCTATCTCAAATGTGCTCAAGAGAAAACGCAAACGGTAGAGTTCTTGACTTGATCTTCACAAACAGACCTGAGATAGCCGAGATTGTGGATCCCCCGAATTCTATCTTGCCAACTGACCGCCATCACCAACCGCATGTTGTTTTACTCGATTGCTTAGAAGAAAACGCTGTGATCGAAGACGAATATCATCTCGACCTCGATTTCAGAAGATGTAATTTTAGCCTCGTAATAGAAGCACTAGCATCCATAGATTGGTCACAGCTTATTGGCAGCCTTTATCCCGATGAAGCTGTCTCGATATTCTACGAACAGTTACTAAGAATAGTTGCGCTTCACACTCCAAAGAAACGCCCTTTCCAACATCAGTCGTACAAGCAACCTTGGTGGAACGCCGACCTTCGTCGTTTAAGAAACAGACTACGCAAGATACGCAAACGATACTTCTTGAATAAAACAGCAGCAAACAAAGCCGATCTAGCATCAACGGAAGCTGATTACTCAGCGTTACGCAGCACTCTTTTCCGGAGATACGTCAATGATATGGAGAGGGAAGTGAAAAATAATCCTTCTGAATTCTGGAAATTTATCAAGTCTAGACGTCGTACCAGCAGCTTTCCATCGCGAGTATCGTTTGATGGGCGCTCCTCCGAAACTGCCTGTGAGTCTGCAAACCTTTTTGCAGATTTTTTTAAGAGCGTTTATTCAACACAAATACCACCTGCTACCAACGAAAACTTCGAAACATTGCCTGTATTTGACATCAACCTTCCTCAGCCGCTTCTAACCCAGCATGAAGTTTTGACAGCTCTGAAAACTATCGATCCGTCGAAAGGACCAGGCCCAGATGGCATTCCGCCGTGTCTTATACTGGGCATTGCGGAATCACTTGCCGAACCACTGCAAATCATCTTTAATCGGTCACTTAACGAAGGTATTTTCCCTAGCATTTGGAAGACGGCCGCTATAACACCAAAACACAAATCGGGAAACAGTCATAGCGTGGAGAACTACAGACCTATTTCGATTCTCTGTTGCTTGTCAAAGGTGTTTGAGTCAATTATCTACGAGAGGCTTTACAACGCTGCTAAACCAATAATAACCGAACACCAACATGGTTTCATGAAAAAAAGGTCAACGATCTCGAATCTGATGAGCTACTCTGCCACACTTCATACAGCTATCAGCAAAAAGCAACAAGTAGATGCCATTTACATAGATTTCTCAAAAGCATTTGATAAAGTTCCACATGAAATCGCCATCAGGAAAATAGAACGCTACGGCTTTCCGTCATGGTCTACAAAATGGCTCTACTCCTACTTGACAAACCGACGAGCATTTGTGAATCTACGAGGAATCAGATCTCAGCCATTTGACGTCCCTTCCGGTGTTCCCCAGGGCAGCCACATAGGACCACTAATCTTTATCCTTTTTGTTAACGATCTTGCTTGTTTACTGCAATCCTCTAAATTGATGTACGCAGATGACCTTAAGATTTACCGGAAAATCGAATCACCAGTGGACTGTGCAGCACTTCAAGCCGACATCTCGACACTTTTGGACTGGTGCAAGTCTCATGGGATGGAAGCTAATGCCAGTAAATGCCGATGTATAACTTTCTGCAGAGCTAGAACTCCACTTCTCTTTGCCTACAAAATGGACACAGCAGAAATGGAACGAGTAGTCTCGATTAAAGATCTCGGAGTTATTTTTGATCAGAAACTAAGTTTTTCAGAACACATAGCCGCCACAACCGCAAAGGCCTTTGCCCTTCTTGGCTTTATACGTAGAAACACTGTTGAGTTTGAGGATGTATATTGTCTTAAAGCGGTTTACTGCGCCTTGGTGCGCAGCGTTCTGGAATACGCCGTGGTAGTTTGGACGCCGCATCAAACAGTACACACTGAAAGACTAGAAAGGGTACAAAAGAAGTTCCTACGATTTGCACTCCGTAGACTGCCGTGGAATGATGCCGTTCGTTTGCCACCGTATGCCGAAAGATGCAATCTAATAAGTCTTGAGACCCTACGACACAGACGAATAAACATCCAAAGAATGTTTGTATTCGATTTGTTGATGAACAATATTGACTGTCCTCTACTGCTACAAAGCATCCACATTCATGCTCCAGCGAGACGTCTTCGTCAACAGAACTTTTTGTGGATTCCATCTAGTCGCACAGTTTTTGCCCAAAATCACCCTATGCATAATTGTTGTCGTGTTTTTAATGAAGTGTCTAACGTTTTTAATTTTAATCAATCCAAAGAAGTGTTTAGAAATAATATTCGTAGTCTTAGAACATAACTCATGTTTAGTTTAAGATATGTCTGTATGGTTTATATCAAAGACATTAAATAAATAAATAAATAAATAAATAACTGGAAGAATTCGAACATAAAAAAGAAGTTTATCTCTGACTTTAATCACTGGCACTCTTGAAATAAAATTGGATTTGTTTTATCAAATTTAGTTCAATCAGCTTCTATGTGTTTAAAAATAAAATCTCCCATGTTCAAAATGGTTAACCATGTTAATAAAAAAAGCAAGATAAATAAATAATAAGTTTAAAATGGGTCGTGTTTAAAATATTATTTAAAATTTAACCTAAAACAGAGGAATTTTTCAATCAACTTTTCCATTTAAAATGAAAAAAGAAATGTTAATAAATATGGTTACTGATGGTTAATTTCTGACCTGCCTTTAAATTTATTTTCAAATTCGGATTCTATTTTTTTTTAACCTGGTGTTTTATTTTTTATGTATTCTATTTCTTTGCACTGATTCTTATGTCCAACGGTTTAAATTCGAAATTTTAATACGCATTCGATTCCTGAATTACGAAAATATTGACTAAATAAATCTATTTCAGAATAAGAATCATTATTTTCAATTATTATTAATAACTTACCGGAAATAGCATTGATTCTGTATTATTTTTAATCGTATCAGAAAAGTTAATTATTTTCTGGAGTTTGTGTGATGGTCACGAGTAAGTAAATGGTTTAAGAAATGATTTTTCTTCTTTATTGTGTATTTTTGGTAATGTTATTATTACCAGCTAAATATGAATTTCGAAAACCCCCCCCCCCCCCATGGACGGGTCCTTCGCACGGGCCTGCTCTACTCTAAGCTTGCCAATATTTTATCCGCTCATATCTGAACTGGACAAATCCGGGTCACTCGATCTAAAAATCTAGTAAAATTCGAGCAATACTCGGGCAAATGTTAGCCGAAAAAAAAACTTATGAAAGTTTATATGTTTAACAAAACCCGTCTGAAGATTTTCGATTGTATTTTAAGTTTCTAAAAAACCGAATACGTTTATATAGATAAAACTTGCTCAATAAATAGGTTTATTACTTAACCTTCCAAAGCTGTTTGCAAAATATCCGTTTCAGAAAAAATTTACCGGTAATTTGTTGGCTATCCCTGGACGCAAATTTTGACAGATTTCAATAATATCAAATTCATGGAGTAGGTAATTTATTCTAGTTTCTTAATATTAGAAAAAATTAGTAGATATATTTTTGTCAGGTTATCAGTAGGAAAAGCATAAAATCCTTGAGGCAGATTTTTTTAACGGTTTTGACAACGAATTTTTCCTCAAAATTCTCCGGAAACATGCCCGAAAAAGTACCGAAGTGATGCCAGGCCGGAGAAGGAAGAGCTCTTTAGAGTTAGCCTGCCGTTCCACTCTAAACTAACTAATGGGATAGCAAAAATCCTTTCTCGTCAAGGTTTGAAAACAGCATACAAGAGCGGCAACACCCTTAAGGATCGGTTGGTCTCCTTGAAGGATAAGATCCCGCAAGATAAGAGATCCGGAATTTATGAAATTCCCTGTGAGAGTTGCCCAGCTGATTACATTGGCCAAACCCGTCGAAAATTTAAAGTTCGACTTAAAGAACGTAAAAATGCGGTGGACAACAACAGGGTCAATGAATCGCGCCACCCACGCAACAGAAATGGGTCACTCCATAAACTGAGAAAAAATGATCTATACGAAATGTGTAAGAAAAGCTTCACATTTCAACGCATGGGAGTCGATGTTCATTAGCACTTCCGAGAAAACGCTAATAAATGAAAATCTTTACCAAAAGAAAATTTTTATAAAGGAACCATTCTTCGACGAATAATACGACACTCGTAGTACGATCCTGCCAGTAATTTCTTCGTGTGATCAGTCGGACATCATCCTGTAGATGGGCAACATTGAGCCCGAAACCGGGCGACAAAAAAGGTAATTTTAAATCCTTTTTCCGTTTGTCAGAACGTTAAGTGTCGTGTCCTGTAAAACGTCGTGTGTAAATTGTATCAGTCGTTGGTTTCGTTAAATTGATTTTAGAAATTGTCAAGAGTACAGTTATCCGACGATGTATGAATATGTGCGGATCAAAAAAAGTTTTGACCGCTATCTCGAATCTTCCGGAAGAATAAAAGAAAGAAAAAAAAAGTCCTTAAACTCTTTGAATATAATCTATAATTCAATGCACCTAATTTTTCAGTCGGAATTTTTTCAACTCAATTTTTTTTTCGTTTACTTTATTATGATTATCTTAAAAATACTTGGTCTTTCAAAAAAAAAAGTTCTTCAGAGTATTGGGTTGGGACGGTGATTATGATTATTTGAATGTACGGTTTATTTTATTTTTGATTGTTTTTGCAAATAAAGTGAATAAATCCTGGCAAAATTCGGGCCACTGGGTCTGGCCGAACTTTTCGTATTTTTTTTTCAATCGAAACACCGGACAAGTCCGGGTAAAACCAGGCAATCTGGCAAACTTTCATAAGTTGTTTCTCTCTCTTGAGTCCCAGGGTAATCAGAACATGAAATAGGAATTCAAAAACAAAAATTTGATTCAAAATCAGATAAAGCATTGTAAACTAGAATTCAATGTCCAACAGAGAAAATCTGCTTCGAAAATATATATAGAAACTAGTATGGAAATACTGAATTCGATTTAGACACATAATTTAAACTAAGAATTCATAATAAAATTTCCGAATCAAACATCAACAATAAAAGTCAGAAATCAGAGTTGGGATCCAAAATTTAGTATTCAGTAGACAGTAGAAAAATTCAGATTGTGGATTCAGATAATTTTCCTTAATGTAACTGCATACATACATTTGTCCCCGTACCACGTCTCAGCAGATGTCGCGCGACAATTTCGAGACAGTTTATGCTAGCCGTCGTGCTACAGACCTAGCAGCCCACGATGTCACGCGAGGGATTTCATTCATAAAAACATAGCGCTTCGGGTCCCGTTCGTCGTGAGGAAGAACGCAGCAAGCAGCAGCAAACACGTGGTTTCATTCAATGCAATCGGCAATCTACGACCGACCGACGCACGACGGAAAGTGCACACCCGAACAAATGATCAAAACAAATCGGCACTCAGTGGAGGCGCATGGTTGATTGTGCGTTAGGTTGAGAATGAGAGGCAGTCGGAGTCTTCGGCGTCGTCGATGTTGGTAACTCAGTTGAGAGCGAAAAAAATGGTTTTGTGCGGCGTTTGGTGGTCTTGGCGCTTAACATTTTGGCGGTTCCGGTTGGCTCGATTTTAATGAAGGTTTAATTCCTCCTTTGCCAGTTGGAGTTTGGAAGCGTTTTTTTTTGCATTACATTGGACGTATCTGTTGGTTACTTTTCACTTCTCGAAATCAAATTTTAAAATGTATTCTGCTTTGGACGTAGTTGTAGATGTGACTATTGAAGTCAAATGGGGTCAAATATTTAGAGAGTAATGAAAAACCAGTTCTGGTGTGTCTTCCTTTTGTCAGGAGTTAAAGAAAAAGGGTTCCAATTTCATCCGATGAACGGCCCGTTTTCCATCTGATGATTTGATAAAATTTAACGCAATATTACAAGATAGACTGGAATTAAACTCGTTTTCTTTGTGTCAATTAACAAGGTTTGAAAAAAAAGTGCAAAATGGTATTGAATTGAATTGAGAATTTCTAAATTTATTTTTCAACTTTTATGGGCCATAACTTTTATAATACTCAAAATAACGATTTCGGACCTGTTAAAAAATGAATTTTTTTTTTCACTGAATCAATAACTGCTATTCTAAAGGCGTGCATTAAAGGGTTAAAAGTATTTTAGAAACCATCTTTGCCCCCAAAAACGCTTACATACTAAATTTCAAATTGATCTGTTCAATAATGTTCAATAATGACTAATAAATAATAGATTGGAATAAATTGCACGTAAGTTTGTATGCAAAAACATTACATTCTTTCTACAATGCACAAAATTTAAGAATCGAGTCATTTTTAATCTAAAATTCATTAAAATCAAAAATACAAAATTTGATAAAACTCCCATCATTCCATCATTTTTAAGATATTTGAAAAATTCTCAATAATTTCCATATAAAACCTCATACATTATTTATTTCCTTTTTCGGGATTTACGGAAAATTCGAAAGGAGGGGGTGACAAAAGAAGATAAGACAAAAAAAGAAAAAGAAAAAAAAAGGACAGACAACTGTAAGAGTGTTTTTTAAATGAAAAAAACCATAATTTTTCACTGGTTTGCGAAATTATAGACATAAAAACTGCATGTTTAACCAATAAAGATATCGAAGCAGAAAATATGCAAAAAACCGACCGACGATACTCAGACAGAACACCACCCAATTGCGATGAATGATGCCCTCTTGTACATCTACCAATTGAGATTAGCTGATGATTTAAATCTCAGCATTATGACGCCAAACGCCGGTAACCCTTCATCGGGGTCTTGTTTGTTCCGCTTGTCCGTTAAATATCCTACGGCTAGAGCCACACACTTTTCCTCCATTCTTGGTAAGTTACCGCCTTACTTAGCCGTTGATTTTCAACTCTCTTGGCGCTGGGCAAACATGTGCATGTACATCACATCCCAGTGGAGTGCATCATCGCACAGTTAGCAATGTATCTATGCATGTTCACTGCTTCCACCATCAACGCCACCGTCTATCTATATTACAGCAAGTAGCTAGAGATGCATGTAACCGGGCAGATGGGATAAATCTTTGTAAATATGGGAGAAAAGTTCTTATCTAATCTGACGCTGAATTCCTTTACCCACTTTGTGTCGTCTTCGCGAAGCTGCCTGCCTCATTTTATCTAATGTTTCAAAGTATGCAGATGGATGCTCTTTTCTGCAGTTGACGGATGATCGTTTAGCAGCTGGCTTCACGATTCCGAGACCTTTGTTTTTTTTTCCTTCAAAGTGAATGTGAGGGTTATTCGTTGCTGAAATATGTAACGTTCTCACTTCATTACGAGTCAGCGAAAACTATCTCTAGTCAGCGTTCACGAGCTTGAAGGTTGTTCCATTCCTGGTGATATGAGAAAACTTTTCCAGAAATTTCGGGTACATGTAATGTAGGCGGGAATGTCTACTTAGAATTTCATCAGGTCTATCATTTTAAATTGGTCAAGTTTTGTTTCAAGTGTACTCAGATTTCGGTTTTAGACATCGATTTGAGAATGCTCCCTACTTGCCCTTTCAGGTCTTTTGAGAAATCACAACTTTGAAGCTTCCAGTTAATTGAATAAAAATCAATATTCAAACATTAACGATACCTACTCTCCTCGCAAAAAAAAAACAATAAAACATCAATCGATCACTTGTTTTGCCGAATACACAACGCACCCTGAGACATCGTAAAACAAATGGTTGAGAAAAGAATGTCTCCAATCTGACACGCGCCAGTATTTTTCGGTGATTGCCGAAAATCTTAATAGATATCAATTACACCGACCGAATTCCTAGAAAATGTAATCACATGTATAACACAGAGATTTTTATACCTAAAAGTGCCGCGGACGACGGCGCGCCCACGGCAACTATTTTTCTCAGTTGAGAAACCGTAATAAAATCACACAAGTACAAATAAAAAATGCTAAATTGACGACAATAGCTTTGTCTCGATTTAATATTTGATCTTTGGAATTCTTTGTCCATGGCAGTAGGTAGATATGAGGGCATTGGGTGGCCAACACACAACGGTTTATTCACCGTTCAGCTGCTTGTGTCGCCAATTTTATGAATTTAAGTTAATGGTACAGCATCTGGTAGGCAATGGCATTGATTGAATCAATCAAAACAAGATCAAAATTGTAAAACTATAACATAGGTTTTGCGTTAATTTGGAGCGAACATCTTCGTACTAAGGGAAATCAGAGTTTAGAATCAGAATTCAAAATTTAGAATAGCAATTCGGACCTGAATGAAAAACCTAGGTTTAGAGATAGAATAAAAGATTGAAATCCTAGTTGATAATTGAAATTTTGAATTCAGATATTTTTTGTCAGAAAACAGAGAGAGTATTCTTAAGTATCGAAAAATCCATGACCAACTTTCTTCTTATGCTGTAAACGGAATTTACGATTACAAGCTCAAGCTGCTGCAAAGCGCGCCCATAACCTTTAAATAATTATTTCTTAAATTTAGATTGTCTCATCATGGTTCACCCTAACGCAACATCTGAGTCAAACACAAATGGGTTGAAGTACAAAGACTCGTTGAAGCTCTCATAAGTCAATTTCTAGCGGTCGCCAGAGAATCCGTGGAATGTAGTTCATGCTGCGCGATTTCCATTTCAGCAATTGGATTTCGAATCAAAATGGCAGCTTTAACAAATCTTACTCTATTGAAAAGTTTTCATTAGTTTTCTACAAGAATCTACAAAAGCAATCGTACTCATCGGGTGAATAATAGGGCTTATTCTGCGACACGAGTAACGTGACTTACGAAATAAGCCTCAAAATTTTTGTTCGGATGAGCTCATCGTTACACAAATTTCTTTACTGAAGCATTTTCTGCAGTCAGGACGAAGAAGTGAAATTTCTTGAATCACGTCACTCGAGTCGCAGAATAAACCCCATTATTCACATTTGTAAAACATGACATCTTGTTTACAATGTATCACTTTTTCAGTACAATACTCTATTTACTTGTTGATAGCTGTCTTATGTGGATTTTAAGGGGAACAAGTTTCGTGCTACATGTCTCTATTTTCTGGAGTGTGCTATAGGTAATATTCAAGAAAAATTTAAAAAAAACTTTGTTCATCTGTCCTCAGATTTGTGTTTCTTTTATCTTGTTATCTTTTATCTTGTAACTTGTGAAATCGGTCTAAAGCAACTTACTTTCATACGGGTGCGTGATTCATTTGATTCGTGATTACATGCTCTTCTAAAGTACACCAACCAAAAATCTTCCTATATTAAGGACAGATAGCTCACAAGTAAACGTTGCTAAATAAACTATCTGAACCAGATTTAATTTAACGTCAATATTTGCCCAAAATTGTCCCGAAAACGTATCAAGAATCAGTGGAATGAACCTGAAAGTTTCTGAATGGCAACACGGCTTCCCTTCCAGCTTTCGCTAGAAATCAAGAAAAAAAATTCTTGAATTTCTTTGGATATTTTTGCCCCTGGAGTTAGGCACCATTTTTAACAATTCATCTATATATATAAAAATGAATGTTTGTCTGTCTGTCTGTTCCCTATAGACTCGGAAACTACTGAACCGATCATCGTCAAAACTGGCATCTGAGGGTTTTTGAGGCCGGGGATGGTTTCTGTAATAGTCAAAACTCCATCCGACTTAAGGAAGGAGAGGCTTCCATACAAAATTTGTAGTTTTTCGAAACAAATTAAAGTCATGACATCCATTTTCTTGAGATTTTTTTCCTTTGGGCGGTTTGTTTTTCGTCTCTATGGTAGAGGCGTCGCGAGCCAACGACGCCAAAAGAAAGTAACCCAGGCATAGCATACTGATCAGTAGGAATATTTTGGCGCGTATTTCTCAACCAAGCATATTTTCTTTGAGGGGTTTGTTTTTCGTCTCCATGGGCGAGCAAACGTCGTCGCAAGAGGATGGTAACCAAAGCACACTGTTCATTGATTGCTGGAAAATCTAACAATAAGGCGCCTGTTTCTCAAACACGTGGGGCGATATGCAACCTAGATGTGTTTTTTTCTTGCTTATTTGATTTGTACACAGCACGTGGTAATAAATGACGCCTAGATGTGACACGGATTGGTATTTTAATAATCGAATCAAAACCAATTGAAAGATTTGCTAAAATACTTCCATATTTAGTTCGTGTTAATGTAGGTAGCATTCGACTTTTCATTCAAGGAACATTAGAACATGTTCAAACGTTCAACTTTTTCTGTTAAAAAAAAAATAAATAAAAATTAGGTTTTTTTCTAGAAATTGTTACTTCGGCCCAAATACACAACTCAAACGAATTTAGAAATAAAAATGGGAGCTTTTTATTTTAAATAATTCTGAAAAAACCATTGTACTTTTTGCTTACATACCAATTCAAGTACGTACTTAACATGAAAAGTGTTTTTGTGTTACATGGCTGCATAAAAGAGACTTTTAATCCGCTTCGTTTTTGAAAAGCGAGACTTTAGAACCGATATTCAACTGGACGCAAAATTTTTAAAAGAAATTTTTAGTTTACCCTTAAAGTGTTAAAAACAATATTCCTCTCTGTCAACTTACACGGTGGGGCAAGGGCAAACGTCGAACTTTTAAGAAATTCATCTTCAAAATGATTCAATATGTTGGAAAGACCAGAAGGGGTATTCCGAATGTTGAAACTGCAGCGGATATTGAAAATTCTTAAATGTCTTTGTAAATGAAGGTCATTCCCTTTGAACAGCATTCGTTAAAAGTGGAGTAACAGACATAAATTTATATTGCAGGAATACTGCAGAGGTATCAGTGAAACTTGATAAAACAAAAAACAGGAATTCGTATTAAATCCATTTTAAAGCCATTACTCTGACGCATCTGTAAATAAGCTTTGCATTGACACTTGCCCCAATATGCGGGACAAATGTAAACTTAGAAATTTGTTTTTAACTAAATTTTTGAAAAACTGACTTTCAAAGAAAAAATAAAAAAACGCTGAGAACTTATTTAGTGATGCAACTGATATTTTTTTAAATATTTATATGTTTGCCGTAGTATATTTATTTAAAAAAAAAAAGAAATTTGCACTGTATTTAATACATAACTAATTTAATATATTTTTCATTACCATGATAAGTGCTGTTTGGGTATCGAGCTGGTTAAATTTGCCTACCTTCTTCAAGCAGTGGAAGACAAAATTGAAAAAGATAGGAGAGCTCCCATGTAAATTTAAGATAATGAGCTTTTCAAAGAAGGGACGATATTTAAAAAGGTTTTTTTGGGTATAGAGTACAAATTTCAGATCTTGAAAAACGAGTTTAGAGATCAGTAAATAATATATACCATCTTTAAATTGCTATTCAGAACTGCAACTGCAGCTCCATTTCAAAGTTGTTGGTTCTGAAGTATGATGAGGTTTGATTTAAAACAATGCTCTCTAAAATCTAAATTTTAATAAATTTTTACAAATTACATTTATTTCCGGAAGGTGTAGCAAAGCACAACGGGTCAGCTAGTTGAATATAAATGAGGGTGACGAAAAAGAAGGTTACTGGGTAAAGAAAACAAAAGTATATCTTCATGCTAAGCGAAAAACAACGCACTGATTAACGTTTGATTTTTTTTTCTTCATTGATTGACTTTTGTAATGGTTCAAAAAATACACCATCTAAAGAAAAACGTGGGATTATAGCACTGATTTGAAAAGAAATATTACGAAAAATATCCAAAAACTGTCCCGATTCAAACAAGTTTACGGTACGTAATTTACAGAATGGGATGAAAAGCTCAGTTTATTTGGAAACGGGCCAATCCTTACATTTAGGACAATGTTTTTGGCCAGCAGACATTCGAACATAACCCACAAACAAGGGCTCGAAGACTAAACCACAGGATTTTGACGAAAACCTACGGATGTGTTTTGATGGACGACGAAACCTACATCAAAGATGATTTCAGGCAAATCCCAGAAATAAAATTTTAAAAGGAAGTTTATCCGGATTGTCTCAAAGTTGCAAAAGTTATTCCCATTTTTAAGGCAGGTGATCCGCATGACGTAAATAACTACCGTCCAATTTCTACCTTAAGTGTGTTTAGCAAAGTTTTTGAAAAACTTTTAATGAATAGAATTGAAAATTTTCTAAATCAGGAAAATATACTGTACAAATTGCAAACCTAGATCGAGTACGACCCTGGGGTCTAAAAAGCTTCGTTTTGGTTAAAAACTCACCTATGAGCTTTTGTGCTAATTTATAAATTTTTCAAAGGATTTTCCGCTGAACAACTTTGTCGAAGACCATAACTTCGTATCTTATTAGGCAAAAAAGTTATTAGTTGTTTAACAGGGGTATGTCTTTTAACATTGATAAACAATAAATTCAATTGACACAACTGCTAGGTGCCTAGCAAGGTATTGCATGACTATTTTTTATGCAATATTTCTGGTTGTTAAATGAAAACAAGTGATGTATCCTATTCTACATTCAAAATATGAAATTCTTAATCAAATTTTGATCATTGAGTAAGGTTACTCAAAACTAGTAATCTTAACTCAGAGATAATGCCAAAACCTCGAAAATTAATCACAGATTCAGAATCCTCCTTCAGTTTTTCAAAATGTTCTTGCTTGTTGATGGAAATTAGTTTGTGAACATGAAATTTTAAAGGAGATTGAATTCATTCTCATTCCATATTATTTAAATAATCATTGTTTTCTGTTTTTTTTTAGATTTTCGGTTAAATTCATTATTAGAAAATAGAAATTAAAAGCTATTTTGAAATCGTTCAAATTTGGTTTTGCATTTCATTCACAATTTGATTAATGATTTTAGAGACTCACACACATGCCTTGAAATTATAAGAATTGATCGATTCATGGTTGAGAGTCTGAAATAAATTTCCATTCTTGGCTCGTAATGGAAATGCTGATTTGGAATCTAAATTTAGGAATCGTTTCTTTTTTAAGATATATTTCAGAAATCGTATTGAAATTCGAATACTGAGTTCAACAATGAATTCACAATCAAGATATAGTAATCAAGTTGACTATTTCGTTGGGGAATTGAAATTGCCAGAGATCGCATACTTATAATTTTGATAGTTACACAGAAAGAAAAATGTAAATTTACTTTACACATTTTCGCATCGTCACCGACAGAATATGAAAAAGACTATAGCATCTTGACGACTGCGAAGAAATTCTCTTGCAATTTCATGTAAATCTCAGCGTTGGCAACGTTCGTCCGTTCTTTTTTGTACCTGTTCGTGTGCTGTTTGCTTCTGTTCGAATTGGAGGTGGTGCGTACAAGATTTTCAGCCAGCAACGTTCTTGAAAAACTTAATAATTCCATTTAAGAAGGTATGTGTGTGGAAATGTGGATGTTACAACAACTTTTATTAATTGTGAATTTGTTATGTTGCAGAAAATCACTATACAATGGATTCAATTTTCTTCGGCACCTGACGTCGTTTCCGTCGCTGGGGGAATTGAAAAGCACCGACAGGCGTTTATGTCAAGTCGAAATGATCATTGAAGTGTATGCAAACAAACTGAATAAAGGTTCTTTATTAATGATTATCGCTGATTTATTAATTAATTTCAAACACTCCTTTAAACAAAACATCAATAAAACAAGGTTTAGCATGTAAATCTACAGTAAACAATCAATATCAATGGGACTGGGAATTTACATGTAACGAACAGTATTGGCACATGTAATAACGCGATTCCCTTCTACCCATGCAGTTGCATGTAATTCTACGTAGATTTTTTTAACTGTGTAGTTCAACTTCAAAATTTCAATTTTTTAACCAAGTCATTTTAAATATCGTAAATAAGGTGATTCTGGACTTTTTCTGTAATATTTCTTTCATATGATGCTCTTTTAGCACCCGATTAGTTTTAGACGGTGTTTCTTGTTGTCCTGATTCAAAATTAATCGAAGAAAAAAAAAAGTTGAAAGAGGGTTTTCCACTCTCAATGTTTAAATATTAGTTTTTGATCTCCCCCAAGTGGAGTGACAGTTGCTTGTTTATTGAAATACCGTAAAACGAGGTAACTTTGATCAACGGGGTAAATGTGACCAACAATGAACTTTTCCACAATATCATCAATAACTCAGTTTATAGTTTGAATTTTTGAAAACTGTTTCTAAGCCTATTATTTGAGTATCCAATTTGCAAAATTTGGTTTGTATTTGAATTTTTTTTTTCTGTTAGTAGAAATCTAATTTCAAAATCTTAAAATATCTATTTTTTCCATGGCTCGCAAACAAACAGCTCTCCTGATGATACCAAAAAGCATTTAGGAACAAACGGGTTGTATAATGTTAAAGAACAACTTTTTTCCTTTGCATATGAACCGTCATCAACATCAACAGGCATTTAATGATAAATTTTTGATAATAAAAAAATAAGGACATTCCCCAAGAGAAAGCCCGTATTGGACAAATGAATAGCCCTATCAAATCGTTAACTTCGAAGAAAAAATGAAAATGGAAATAGTGGGAGGGCCTGGGGGGATGTGTGAAGGTAAAATTCCATATGTATTTTGAAGCAAACTATTTAGTAGTTATTATAATTTTTGCCCCTAAATGTAGGCAGCATCATAGTTATTGTTTCGATTATAAATATTTTTAAAATAAAACGTTAAAAATCAAGGTTAAATTGTTAAACTAGCGCATGTAAATATTATGAAGGTGTTTTGTATCCTTTATGATCAAGAAAACTCTTTATAACCGTCAAAATAAAGACTGATCAATGTCTCCCCAAAGCATCAAACTCTGAACAGAGACGAAAACGATTTTTTAATCAAATTTGAAGTAGTCTAATAAATTTCTGCATCCATGTTTTACGTTCATAGGAGTCTAGTACTGGTTTTGAAAAAAAAAGAAACATGCCACATTTCCCTTAACATAAAAAATAATCGAAATATATTGAAAAAAGTTATCAATTTTACCCCGGATTACGGTACTCGTGTACTTAGAGAATGCTCAACATATAGAAATACTTTCATTTTAACTTCATTCATAGCTCATCATTTAGAAGACAAATTTATGCATAGTTTTTCGTTTTGCAGATTTTTTTTATATTTGCAAACCCCAGCTATCACCTTTTTAATCAGCAGTCAATTTAACCAGTTAGTGCTTATATTCGAAGAAATGTTGATTGTGGTGCCTAACCCAAGGGGCAAAAAATTCGAATAAAATTCAGATTTTTATTTCCAGACTTCCTGCGACTTCACTATCAACCAAACTTGGAGACATGTCACATCACTATTTGAAATGAAGTAAAGTGAAATTTGGCGATTTTATTATGCTTCAAAAAACTATTTTCTAAATTGTTTCAAGCAACATAAAGTAAACTAATAATATATTTGTTTTTACTCAATAAATCAATGAACGTTTTGGTCCTGAAAGGAGAAAAAATAATGTGTAGAATGAATCATTCAGTTTTACAGTACATAATTCAGTTGAAAATTAGAAATTTAAAGTAGAATTTGAGTTGATTTTGCAATCTTCTTGATGAAAAAAAAACAGGTTTGTATTTTTTCTTAATCTTTCACAAAGAGCTTTTGCAATTTTCCTACAGGGAATTCCATATGTTTTGTGTATTGTTCAACATTGTTAATATTGCAGTTTTTTTAAGCCTAAGTTCAAACGAAAATCTAGAATTTGATTTAGTGTGCAAGAATCAGATTTGAACCTCTTTGCTCAAATCAAATTAATTAAATTCACCAGATTTTTTTAGCAAATTCACAGATATTTAAAATACACATTTTGTTACTAAAAGAACCCTTATATAAACATACATAGCTTACCATTTCAAAGATTTTAGGACGTATTTTCAAAATTTCAATTCGATACGAAAAACTGTTACATAATGTAAAAAACTTTAAAAAGAATAATGAAATATGTAAAAAAAAACATTAATTTGTATCATTCATGCATAGTTTGAGCAAAAGTATCATAGTAAAAATTGGTGATCAAACCCCTCTCCTCCCTCCATGAGGCGGGTCTTACAACGGCCCTGATTGGAGGTATTAATGTAAATTTATTGCTGTATCTATTATACAATGGTATAATCTCTACCAATAAGTAAGTTGGTAATGCAGGAATTGTTCCTGCTTTACAAAGTGGTTCAATTTCGATTATTTTTTTAAATTGTTTTTACCATTTTAAAGAAGGAGTGACAAAAAAGGGATGGCTCGGGCTTGAGATTTCTAACATATACAGCTCCCTTGAAAGCGTGTCATCAACAAAGGTTTGTCCCAGTTAGTGGAGAAAAATTCAGACCCGTCTGGGAGACCAAAATCCCTCAACTCGTCGTCGTCTGGAGTGTAGTGTAGGTACCTACCTAACTAATAGGCTTGAATTATTTAGCAAAACGAACCGGCAAACGCATCCAGATGTTTAATATTAACCTTGAGATTTCGCGCACACGTTGCACCAATAACATAAAGATGGCGATAAGGAATTTTCTGCACCAGGCGCGCACTTTCCTGTCGTACGATGACAGGAAAGGCATAGCAGTGGATTTAAATGAAAATTTCGAATAAGTATAAATTTGTTTGTAATTTGAAAATACCTGTCTCGACTTTTTCATCTGTTGAGGGATTTGGTTTGCATTAAAACGTCAATAATTTCTAAGAATTTAATCACTTTACCCTTCCTGGATGCTGTTCCAGATGTAAATTTAGATGCGCGTACTTGAAGCTCGCACGCGTGTCTCTAGCAGGGAGGCTGTCTGTTTTTTTTGTTCTTCATGGCAACGAATGCCGGTCGGCGACGCGTTGATGCCGTTGGAACTATATTTGCATTGCAAACGGAAAACGCAACAAATTAAAATTCGATCCACTGAGGGCAGGCAAAATGCACACCCTATCCTCTTCAAATCTATCGATGCAGCGCCGAGCGCGCCAAAGTGAAATGTCGGTACGAGTTGATGCCTGATGGTATGTAAATTAAAATATGAGCTGAAGATTAATAGCGACCGGAATCGATCATAAATCTTCCGACTGCAGTACAAAAAAATCACTCACACATACTGCCAAGCTTATGCGAAAGAATATGAATGGATTGATGGTTTCCTAGGATATTCATTGGCCGTGCTATATCGTATCAAGATATGACAAAGTCAATTATAATCAGCCTTAAAATTTCTTGTGTAGAGATTCATCGTTAGAATATTTGTCAGTTTGTTTCTGTTTGAAAGTACACGCTTCACAATTATAATATTTGTCGATAACACGAACGAGCCGAAAATCGTTGCATGTCTATTAATTTTCCTGTCGACCGGGAAAAGTTTGTTTTGCCTAAATGAGTTTAAAAAAATCCATAACAGACAAACAAAATTGAATCGCTTGCATCATAACGTTTGTGTTGAAGTATATTTCTGGTTTTCTCCTTTGTGTTGTTATTCGTTTTCGAGCGAAAATTCCACAGGGCTTATCTACTATAAAACTCTGGTTTAATAAATCATTAAAACGTTGCAAACTTGAATCACGAATAGTTTTCCTCCTCAGGGACGTCGCCAAGCTTCTAGAATAAAAATTCATTTCTTGGTCGATGGCAATCATAAACGACGAAGGGACACAGAACAACGAAAGGTCTCAGGACCAGGACATCTCTTCTGTTGTGTTGACTAGTGGTTCGGTATCAAAGGTACAAGTTCCCATTTCACAGCGATGACTTTTGCTTCTCCTATTTTGTGTAAATGTTTGCGGGTAGTTTTTTAATGTAATTATCGATTAAATAACTACAAGTCGGTTAGGATACCACCGAAAGAAGGAAGATTCCATCCATCCAATTCCGCGGGGCAAATGAATTTATGGGACGACGACGATTGAAGGCAGCGACAACACATTGCAAAGACGATGACAATGATGACGGTGAACAAATTCGACTTTGTTGCAGAAGAAGCCAAGCCGAGTGAAAGATTCTATATTTGGTTGCAGCCATTTCTGTTCTGTTCTGTTCGATTAGTTGAATTGGAACAAAACGTGAGTCGCGCTCACACATTTCAAATTTCATCCCAGCTAGTTGATGAATTCAATGATGATCGAACCTGTTCGAGATTATTATTTGTCCTATGGATTTTTTGACCGAATTCAGGAAAATACACTCGACGAATAAAATTGTGAATATATCAAGTTCAATTTTTCCCATAAATAATCCCGAATAAAAAAATGGATGTTGCAATAAAACGTTTTACGGTTTTTTCAAATTTGGAATATACATCTCACATCAGTTAAACTTTTTCTCATTTTTTTGCGCGGTTTTAGAGTTAACTGTTAACCAGAATGTTAAGAATGTCGGTTCTACGTATGAACAGAACTTGTTTTATATCCTGACTTAAACCAAGGTTATTAGATCACAAGGTTCTTTGACTTTGTCAGTAAGTAGGCGAGGAGACCGCGGCGAGATTCAGTGGGTTTGTTTGTAAACATTGGTAAATTTGCTTGAGCTGAGGGCTTTGTTGTTCTTCACGAACTCCGCAGTAGCAAAATCAAAATGGCTGAATCGGGAATTTCACATATCGTTACACCTCCTATATATACATATCTTGACTTATATATTGACCGCATAACTTATACTGGTTGGTGGAAGTAGGCCTTGGTGAAATAAGCAGCAAACAAGTTTTCTCCTGCCAAAATTCTTAAAATTTATTAACCTATTATGTTGAGATAAATTGTGAAAAAGTAGATATTATCAAACTCTTAATTTGGATTTGGAAACTGAAAACAAATTATAGGGTAAAATAGGGATACTTGATCCCATTTTCTTGTTTCCATCATACATTTTTGGAAAATTTTTGCAGTCGTCTTTTGCATTTCCTGATAGCGCATAATTTCAAGTTTATATGCTGCAAAAGTTAGAGCGATACATGAACTCGTAGATGAACGTAGCAATTACATGAGACTAAAAAAATTCTGATAATTTGAAAGTAAAAAGAGATTGGATCCCTTACTAAAGAATACTTGATCCTTTAATCAGGGTGCCTTAAGCTTTGGCAAAAATCATGCAAAATCTGAAGATAAAAATTTCATTGACTTTTATGGCCATATTAATTTTTGTTTCACAATTTATAAGTGTCAGACAAAAAGAATCCTGAAAATTTATGTACTATTCTATTTTATTTGCATACTTAAAGGCGCAATATTCTAATTTTTAGATAAATGCACTATTTTATCAGGAAATTATTGGATAAATATTGGCCGATGGATAAATATTATTAATTTCGTTCTTAGCAATAAAAAAAAATATATTTTTTGAGACTCGAAGAATCAAGTGAATCCATTACATACATTTTGAAAAACTTTTTCTTCAAAAAATTAAGAGTTTACAATTGCTTTGAAAATATGGAATTAGGATGTTCATATTATACTCTAACGGAATAAATATTTTTATTATAATATTTTTGTGTGGGAAACATTCTTAAGTGATAAAAAAAGATCTTGAAGTCACATTTTGCTAGATTTTTCAAAAAAAAAAAAAAATAAAATTTGATTAATGAAGACATTCCAGTTTCGAGATATACCGTCAAACGGGGCATCATGCAAAAGCAGGGTTAGATGTAGCATTTGTATACCACAACACCCATTCAATTTTTATTTCAATATGCTGTAATAAAGTTATCATTAAATGATAACAAATTGATGATGACATAGTTTTTAACATCGTGGAATAGTTTTTTTAAGTTTTTGATTCTCATAAAAAATTTAAAAAATCGAGATGTACAAATTTTTACATTTTTCGATGGCGTGAAAAACTTTACCTAGTATGACGGATTGGCCTGATGAATTACATCAAGCCAATACACAAACTACAAAACTTTATATTGCTTTCATTATCCTATACCAACACTTTTGGTGTAAACATATTTTTCGGACAATCTCCAAATTTTTTTAAATAAATATTTTTATAATTCAGTTAGCCGTCTGTGGCAAAATGCAACAAAATGCAAATCAGAACTAAATCTCATAAATCGCGTTTCCATATGCTGGAATATGATTGTTTTGCATTACGCGTTTGTTAACATAAAAATTTCATCCATCCTAAGATTTATTTACATGATTTAAGATAATAGAATATTTAGTAGTATTTTTTACCCCTAAATGTATGCAGCAGATTAACAATCTTTTTTAAAAAACATGTTTGACAGAAAAAATGTGAAATTTAATTCGAACAAAACCAAAAACTACTGCAATTGGTGGTTTTTGCGTTATGACATCACAAATGTATCAAAAACTATAAATTTTCAAACGTTTTCATTTGATTTTTCATTAATTACAAAGTTTGTTGCAACTTACCCCTTTTTCTTAGTAGGGTGAAAATCTCATGTTTTGAAAATCTCATTTAAAAATAACTGGTAAAACCAATAATTTTTCTGACTACGTCAATTTGGTGTCCCATCAACCATAAAACTTTTGATGTACAAGAGGTAGGATTATCTGTAAGCGTTAAGATTTTAGAAGCCTTTGAAGTTGAAAAGTGTTGCATGTTGCCCCAGTTAACGGTAGCTGAGGAATCGAGTATCTTTATTATTCACCAATGTTTCCAATGAAATTTGGAATTTGATTTCTTGTTTGATTTAATAACTGCAGTTTACGTCTTTTTTTTTCTTAATCCCTTACGAGTGAGAAAATTTTGGAAAACTGTATCAGAATAATGATATTGAAATGAGTTTTCGAGGTTTCAATTTGAGATTTGAGTTTTTTTTTATGATTTTTAATCATCTCTTGATAAGTTGTAAATTCAAGAAAATTTCAAATAAAACTTGTTACGACATAATTTAAAAGAATTTTAATTCTTGTGTAAAGTATCTATAGAGCCCTACGGGATTGTAAATTTTTAAAATATATGTTTTGATAAATGAATTAAAGAAATAACAATTTTAATTCATTTCTATTGGTTGAAAATCAATAGAAAAAAAAACCTAAAGTGTTTCCAAATTAAAGATTTTCAGGACGCTCCAA
The DNA here is from genome assembly GCF_029784155.1 of Uranotaenia lowii. NCBI lineage: Eukaryota > Metazoa > Arthropoda > Insecta > Diptera > Culicidae > Uranotaenia > Uranotaenia lowii. The sequence goes on along the minus strand of NC_073693.1, from coordinate 184,889,043 downwards.
ACTTGTACTTCGTTTGCTTCCTCATGGCGGCAAATATTAGAAAAAAATATCGTTATACCATCAGTCACGCTATATCTTCCAGTCGATTTTTGGAAGCCGAAGTCCAACTCGTTTGCGTTCGAAAATTTGTTCTTCTAGGGCCCGTCATAGCATAATGAGATTTTTTTGTGCCATCATATTCAGACTAACTTTAATTGTTGCCAGCCAAATAAATATAAACGGAGCACGACATTTCGCTAAATCAGCTCACAACATGGCATTGAAAGCACACTTTTGCCATCTATTGACAAGGGGAAAGCATTATGCGCTTATTTACGGAACATTACGATTTGTGTGGTTTACTTACAATAAATTGTGTTAGACATAGATATTGATACGCACCTGAAAAAGAAAACAAAAATATCATAATTAGAGCGATATTTTACAGAAGTTTTAGAATGAGGTATGGTAAAAAGATGTGAATAACGATGATATCATTATTTCCGACAGTATCTGGCGAATCAGCGCAAACCTTTTGCTTTGATTGGCGTGTCCTGAGAAGACGTATTGGACAAACCAAGTTTTGCTACATCAACCTTTACACATAACACTTTTAAACCATTTGGTTTTAAGTTAAAGTTTAAGCAAAAATAAGAATTCAAGTCAATAAAGCGACGTTCTTCATGGGCGGAACTTGTTGTTCTGAGGAATGCAAACAATGAATCCTGAAATCGGACGCTACCACGAGAAGAAATCTTACAATTTTCATTCCAACAGTTGTTTGCAGGTTAGAAGCTTCCCAAGGGCAGAAAATATAATCGCAAAAGGCACAGCAGCAAAACGAAGAAGATATCAACTATACACCACACAGCACAACACAACACTTGGAAAAGGAGCGATTTCAGAACACACGGATGGAGATTTGTACAAAATAAAATGCAATGAATTCGAGCCAGCCAGCCAGCTAGCGAGCCAACAGTAAGGGGGGAAGACAAATTAATCATAAATTTACATTTCTAGTGCTGCCCAGTTTTTCTTGATCGTTCTGTACTTTCACATCTACAATATTCACTTGCTGTGCGGTTCGAGTGCTTTTTGACTTAATGAAGGAAGTAAAACGTTTAAGGGCGGGTGAGTTGTTTTACACCAGTATGATTGCTGTTAAGCGTTAAGCGATGCTTTAAGATGATTTTTTTTAGGATATTTTCATTTAAATCATGGTGGATCGAAAATCACTAGTTTGAAGTTAAGGTTAAGCCGAGTCTGATTGAGTTATGAGAAATTAAGTGCAGCGAAAATATGTCTGCAAAGAGTTATTCCTTGCTATGGCATTGGTTCAAGATGAAATTAAATATTCTACTTGATGTCCCGCCGCCATGCCAGCAGCTTAGTTAGAAAAAGCGACGAGGGCTAGGCAAAATTTGCAAATCGAATCACCTTGCGGAGCCGTATGAACTTGTCTCACTTCCGATTATTCATAATATTAGATTTTTTTTTTCGACTGATTTTTTTTTATTATGCTGTGTGTTTATCGGAATAAAATAAACATCGAAGAATAATATGTAGGTACGGATAATAGAACTAGGCCTTACAAACTAAATTAGAATCACTAAACATGAATGAATTCATTGATGAGAAATGGTGGTTTTTTGTAGAAGTCATTATTTATAGACTTCTACAAAAAACCACCATTTCTCATCAATGAATTCATTCAAGTATGGATGGAAAATATTTCGCGATTCTTACAGTAGAATTCATGTGAACAAAGCACAAACCTAACTTGTACCCCTGAAAAGTTTCGATGATATACAAATTTTTTTCAAAATTATTTTTTTTTAATTTTTGCGTTTTTGTCTGCTTATTTGAAAGCTGGAATAAAAAGATGGAAATAAAAAATTCAAAAAGCTGCATTGCATTGCCAGAAAATTTATTGATTTACAAAACCTTTGCAAAAATGTTTCATGAAATTATTAAAAGCTCTACACAGAAAAAAATATGGACAATTACATGTCATTGAAAATGGTTACCTTTAAAATAATCCAACATGTAATTTCGAAATCACGTTATTTTCCATTGATTGGTTGAAAAGTAAACGATAAATCATTTGATATTACAGCAAATGTCCTGTAACACAAAGGAGCAGGACATGTACTGTAGCTTTACAGGTGGAAGCATTATTTTTAAGTGAAAACATTATTTACAGGCTGGTTTGAATTTCAGGACTGTAAAATTCGAGTGATTGTGGCTAGTGTTTATGGATGCAGTTTACATTACTTCCCGTTAGCATCTTTTCGCAGACACCAGACCACGTGAATTCTAGTAGCGACCAACTTTTTAGACTTCAGGTTTGGTAAGTTCTTTTAAATTAAATCGCTCAAAAAAATCAATTCCATGACGTTACGTAAACATCGAGGGCATTTTGCGTACAATATTTCTCATATGTCTGATGCTTTGAGCAATCTGATTTGATTTTGAATTCGTAAGAAATTTTATTTCATAATTCCAGATTTCAGGCCAATTTAAGACCAATCCACTATACAAGGAGGAACTGATAGTATAGACGAGGATTGACAAAACTGCTCCCTTTTTGAATGCCTGTGGATGGATTCTGATGGCTTGATTGATAAAGCTCGGTGAGTACAATTTTGTTAGGTATCGGTTTTTTCTTGTTGTTGGAGGGACATTTAGAGTAAGTGACCTAAGGAGTTATTTTAATTCAAATCGATTTGATATTTAAGATATGAATTTAATTTTCAAACATGAAACTGAAATAAAACCTATATGAAACAGAAGAAAATAAACTTTCACGATCTTAACTAATTCTGAAACATGAAATGTTTAGATATGATTTTTGAGATCTAGATATTAAATCGTGATCTTATTATGCGTTAAAAACCTAAATCTGAAATTGAAATTTGGTTAAAAATCGGATTCGAATATGTTTATAAAAAAATCTGAGTCAGTTTATGTTAGATAATTCAGTTTTCTTTGGTTAGACATGTTTTGTCATTCTGAACAGTCATGTGGTTAAATACTATAATATCTACAAATCAAGTTCCATTTTTACATTTTCTTCCTCCTTTTTATGATTGTAAAGCAATAGTTAAATCAAAATTCAAATTTTTCTAAAATTCTAGTACTTCCTAGATTTTTTTTGCTGTGATCAATATTTTATTAATGAAAAATTAGTAAATATTTAGTCCAGACACAAAATTTAAGTAAAAATGTTTTGCTATCACAGAAAAAAAAAGTAAAGTTACGATGCACGAAATTTTGAAATGTTTAACTTGAAAAGGAAAATCGCCCGAGAAGACATGTAAAATACATAAACCAAAATTCACAATTGATAAAATTCATGTAACCTCACATGCAAGAGGTATTTCACTGCGTATTGTAAATCTACACAGTTGAAACAATCTAAGATTATATTACACGGGAGTTTACATTTTTTGTCATGTTATTATCATTTCTTCTAAAATCAAGTAAAATTTCATGACCCCTCTTGCCTTGCATGCATATACGTGTGTCTTTACATTAAAAAACATTAAACCATATATTTACATCAAGCTGATTTACATGTAAATGTATGAACCTCTTTACATGTCAATGCAATTATACATATTATTTGGCAAAGTTCAGCTATTTGCAATTGAATCCAGTCGCGAACAGTTTATCTCGGAGAATGTAAACTAAAAAGTGTGTTTTAATGTATAATGTGTGCTTAACTTCATGTTTGAAAATGAATACAGTTAAATGTTTATCGAGTACACATTCAATATCAGAAAATTAACGTGCGTAACATCACGGATTTAAATAATTGGTTGTTGATAAATCTGTTCTGAAAAATCTCAAAATTGAAGTGAACGTCGGTTAAAGAAATATTACATTCACATCAGTAAAAAATCTACCAATGATCACTGGTTCTTTTTGTAAACGTAACATGGATCATGGAAACCACTGAGAAAACTAAAGTGTGGAGGCAGAGTGAGGTAATTGAATGGTGTCCTAAGTTGATTAATGAATGCAGGTACATCTAATGAATTCTTTTTGAGTTTCAGATCTAATGTTAAGAAAAACAAATTTTTCGATAGTCATTCAAGACTAAACGCACAAGTAAACGAACCGGAAATATGTCGCTTAGCACATTCAATTCAACTGATAGTAAGTGTTCAATATGTTCACTACTTATTTTTAAATCTCTAAATACATTTTGCCCATCATTTAACTAAGATAATAGGCTCATCACGTTTTATCAGATCATGTTCAATTCAGATATCACTTGTTTGTGATGGAAAAACGATGTAGTTTGAAATTATTGAATCAGTTAACTGTTTTCTACATTGAAACCCTAACGAAACTATTTTTGAGAACATTTACTTTAAGAACAGGTTCTTACCTTGAGAACTTTGCTGAGACTATTTGTCGCTCTTTGTGTAAAAATCTAAATTTCTTTAAAGACTTATAATCAGATTTGAGAAAAATATTGCAACATTATTTCTTTAATTCCCTTCAAAACAGTAAACCAAAATACAAACATGTAGGTAGTATCAGGTTGGTCGGTATTCTGCATGTGAGTGTGTTGGAAGGATCAAATGTAGAGAAAAAAAAATTGTGGTATACGTTTGATTATAGCAAAAATGATTCAATTCGCAAAATTCAAAGGAGAATCCACAATAAAAATTCATGAAAGATAATTAAGTATAAGCATATTCCAATTATAAAACTATCTGCAAAAACTCCCTCAATTAGCGATAAGTTTTCATAATTTCGAACTAACTAATACATGTACAAGCAACAGACTTTTATACCTGCTGTAATACACACTTTGTCGTTTCTATCGTTCTTATCGATTCTGTCAGTTCAATCAAAGGTGGCAGGTGTTCTAGTTTTTCAGGATTTGACCTGATTTTGAATAATCATTGTTCTGATTTCGTACAGCTATAGCACTTTACTACAGCTGCATTTTACTATAGCTGCACTTTACAATTTATAGAATCGTTTGTTAAACGTTCTTGCTAAGCTTCAATAAATCGTTTTAATACTGTATTACAAAACGTGTCGTTACAATCCTGTTTTATTCGAGAGGTCAACCAAGATTCTGCTCGCTTCGGTTGCATAAAATCATGCATCCATTCTGTTAATCAATACAAAGTTTTAAGTGCACAGAATAGATTGCATAAATGAAAGCGTATAGATATATACGCCCTAATTTTTGCTATTCAATACCAAAAAATTTTGGTTGGCATAAGTTCTAGTTCCAAAAAAAATTTTCATTGGTCGAATGAGTAAAACTTTTTTAAAACAACAATATTGAATGCTATCATGATTTAACTTGAATATCAACATATTATTTTAATAATAATTAAAAAACGAGCCTAATTCAGTAACTTTGACAATACAGTTTTGATAATTCCGTACAATTTAAGCGATTTAGGAAAATCAGTACGTCATGAAAAAAATCAGTTCAAATCCTGCTAAATCATTGCACATGGCACCTCTGTTAAAACCCCATCAACGATCATCTTGCCAGGTGAGGCCAGGTGGAGTATTTCGATCATAAACAACTTTAGAGATTTATGTTAAATTATGTTTTTTTTATTTAATTCCTTTAAATACAAAATGGGTATGTATTTCAATGATTTTAATTTGGTTAAGCTACGGACGCATTTATAATCCTATCATAATAGATATTTTAAAAAACATCTGTGTGTGATGGTGCTTTTACTATAGGCATTTTAATACATAAAATTGGAAAATTGGATTTTGTTTTAGGCCTCAATTTATTTGTTTTTTTTTCCATATTTTCAGGTATATATTCGAGTACTCGACATCATGAACCTCTATCTGCTAACTTTAATCTTGGGCTGAGTAGAAGCTGTACCGATTGAAACTCTTCAGCCATGGTTCTGTTGTGAAACGACCGGAGTTGCCTAGGTTGCCGCTCGAAAGCTTTCATCAATCTATCCGTGATTTTCCGACATGAAGCTTGAATTAAGGAATCCCACACTACTGAAATGAAATTAGTGATTAATGAATGTGACACGGGACTCAGTGCTTTGATAAAAAGATATTATGTGGAAGTTTTCGTTTGAGTTGGAAAGATCTTTGTTAGAAGTATTTTTCAAAGGGCTGAGAAACAGCAACTGCAGTGATAAGAGCAACAATCAAAAAGATGCGGAGGTATTTTTAAACTGTTTAAAGCTTTTATACATAAACAAAGTTCATCAACCTCAAACTAAAAAAACCATTACATTCTTGTTTGTCTTATAAAGACAGCGCCGAAAAGAGTTTTACAGATTCTGATTATTATTTCTCCACGGTTTTTGCATTTTTCGTGCACATGACTCACCATTTGATTGTCATTTCAAAGTGACAGGATTAAAGCTCTAAATCACCAAAAGTAAATCGTAAGCAATGAATAGTGATTTTAATAATTGAGAACAAGAATCATATGCTTGTTAAGCATCTAGGTGTACATATGTATTTAGTTTGGTAATCTAAATTAAGCAATTATGATAAATAAATTCGATTGTTTAACATTCACGCAGTCTTTTAATCATCAGAAAATATTCCCATTGATATTGATAAGATTTATCTGTAGTATAAAAATGTAGATTTCCTATAAATAAACATTTAAATTTCATTTCATGAAATAGACAATATTATTATTTTACTGGTCGCTGAAATTACAGGTCGCTTGTAATTACAGTTTGCTTGCAATTACAGGTCGCCTGCAATAACAGGTCGCCTGCAATTACAAGTCGCCTGCAATAACAGGCCTGTAATTTTAAACTTGCCTGTGAATTGCATGTCCTCGACCTGTACAATTACGGTAAATGTCCTGCTCCTTTTTGTTACAGGACATTCACTGTAATTTTACAGAAAATAATTTTTTCTGTGTAGCAAGCAAAGTCTGTCCATTTTTGAATACTTTCCCATGGATTCAGATTTTTTATTTGAAACACCATAAAGTCACTTTATATATCTTATGTACGATCGATATTATTGTAGTGTAGTGTATTGTAGTGTCATATGGAATCCTTATTCAAATAATCACGAGCAACGTCTTGAATCTGTTCAAAAACAATTTTTATTGTATGCATTCCGTAAAATAAACTGGATCACATTTCCTCTTCCATCATACGAATCACGCTGTAAGCTAATTGACATAGAACTTCTCAGTAAAAGTAGAGAATTTTCTCAAATTTCGTTTTGAAATGATATTGTTACACAAAGAATAAACAATCCGGAATTACTTTCAAAACTCCATTTTTATGCACCCTCCCGTCCATTAAGAAACAAATAATTATTTTACATTACATTTTATGACACGGACTATGCAAAATATCAACCCATTAATCAAATTATGTACAAATACAATGCAGAAAGTGAAATTATAGATGTAACAATGAATAAAACACAATTAAAAATTGCATTTAAAAACAAATACAAACAACTACAAAATAATAGATAACATTAGTTTTAACTAGTTTTAAGTATTGTAGTCTACGAAGTTTGACGAAATAAATTAACAAATGCTAAGAAAAGGTTATAACTTTTTTCATAAAATTCTTTGCTGCTTATCATGCTACCAAAAAATGAAGCTTAAGAAAAGTCAAAACTAAAAATCAAAGACTAATTTGATTACAAGCTTATTTGAATTTCAGTGCCCCAAATTTGTATAGGAATTTTAACACCAGTGAAATGTTATGCGTTGCACGCTAAAATTGGCCCTAGGCCTTCTACAAGGTCCCATGCCAGATCGGATCACGAGAAGGGGTCGCTCAAGAAGCCTGGAGTTTGTCAAAACTTATGGTATGAATTAGAAGCACCGAGAATTAGAAGCTAGCTTGTTTGAAGTTAGTTCATTCGAATCGTAAAATTCGAACGCAGCTTATGTGCTTCGATAAAAAAATATTTCAACTGTTTTCATTCCACTCTCTCCTCTCTTTGGAATCTGATTTCTTGTTTGATTTAATAACTGAACCTTTTTTTCTTAATCCCTTACGAGTAAGAAAATTTTGGAAAATTGTATCAAAATATGAAATGAGTTTTCGAGGTTTTAAGTTAAGATTTGGGGATAAGGGAAAAGGTTCCTAAATCGGGTTAAATGCGCCTACGGCCGTTTGACGAAATGGCTGGCAAGACAACATATCTAATCAATGCATTTTAAGGATGATACGCTTTGAACACAAGGCAAGAAAGAATTTTATGAATAAACCAACTCAAAAAATAAAAATAAAAATTCATACAAGGCTTTGATCCTTTTGATGATATATTTTGACTTTTAAAAATTATACGTTAAGAAGCTCAAAACATAAAGTTGGGTGGTATTGTTTCTTATTCAAATGAACCTTAGAAGTAAATCAAATTTAAGCTTCTATAATGGTTTCATAATTATTGGAAAGTGGAATAAGAGAGTGCTTTTGTATGCCCCTATCATGTTTGTAAAATGCCGCTATTTTACACGGAAAATTGACTTATTCATAAAATGTGTTGCGATTACACCTTCATTATAATTCTCTGTGATTATAACTAATCGTTTGTTGCTCTAAATTTGTATTTCCCCAATTCAATTTTGAGTAGTTTTGGGTCACCAATATACATAAACAAACTAAAAGTCGATTATTCATGCTCTGTAAAAAAAAAGTTTTCCTTTGTTGGAAAGCTTTGTGCGGGGATGTCAGAGCAAAACCAATTTTCAAACACGCCAAGTGTGTCACCATGATTTAATCTTTTTTACGTCGAAATCATCATAAATAGCTTACAAAAGGTATGTTTTCTCATGATTTGACCATTTTACTTTATTGTATGACCTTACTATGTTATTTCAGGACTATTGTACACACAGTTGTTGCATCGGTCACAATCGACCTTTACCGCACAACCGGAAGAGGCTATCGGATGTGTTTAAAGCTGACTAAAGTGGAAAATGGACAGTTGCGCGATGGTTTATGATTATCTGATCTTCATCAACCGCCTGATCGGGAAAGTTGAATGCGAGTGCATCGGGATGTTCGAGATTTTTTTTTTTTAATTTTTGCGGACCGCAGCCGTACGTTTATTTTTTCTTTCGAAAATTGAAAGTAAGTAACTAATTTTCTATAGAGAAATTAATAGTTAACTCTAATTTGTTTATTTAAGTACTTCACAATGAGCGCAGAAAGTCTCCGAATAGGATAAAGGGAACCAAAAGTGATGTGCTTATGATCTAATCGGAGCAGCCAGCTAAAGCACTCGGGAATGTTTTGGGTCTATATCATTCCGAGTAAGACTATCGAAAATTTTTTGTATAAAAGACCCTTTTTTTACAAAAAAAATCCTCCCAACTTTACTTTTGAAGCTTTCAAAATGCATGGGCATTCCCATGCAAAACATACAGAATTGAGTAACTGGCAGAAAGCTCAAAATATATAGACAGTTTTCTTGAAACTGTATGGATTTTTATACAGAATAGAGTAACTTTGTTTACCGTGTAACATAACAGGTTATGAATAGAATCATGGCCGTAGGAACGGGGGGTGTTTTGGGGGAAACCCTATCCCCCCCCTCCTCTCATGGGGGTCCGAAAAACATCAAGCAAAATGTTCTCTAAACTCAAAATTTTAAATTTTTAATCAAATTTTGATGAACGACTAACGTGAATGAAGAGTAGCAATCTCGGCTTAGAACTAAGGCCAAAACCTCAAAATCTTATCCCAGACTGTACTCGAAAAACGCTAACAAAAGTTATCCACAAAAGAAGATGGCTCATGATTTTGGGTACAGTCCTGAGTCCTTATTTCCAATAAGATAAGACTCACTAAGGTTGCCGGATTTTACTCGAATTTATTTACTTTATTTGTATTTTATGTATGTTGCATCCAAAATAATTTTTTTCAACAATCCTACTAAACTGGCTGATGTGTTTCGATGAAAAAATAAACAACTTTTCGAGAATTCCTAAATTTGCCTGGATATTTCCCAGATTTCGGGTTGTTGAAAACTTTGAAATCGAATGCTCGAATTTTGCCAGGTTTTTGGATAAAATAGCCCGGATTTGCCCTGATAAGTGCGGATAAATATCTAGTGAACTCAGGTTTGAATCATTCCCGGTGATCTGGTTCCTATTTTTTTTTTTTAATCTTAACTTGTTCCCTGTGAGCGGATTGTGGAATCTGTATCTAGTTTCTTATTCTTGATTTTCAGTTCGGTTCATCATTGGAACAGTATCCTGATTCGAATCTTGGTTTTGCATTCAAAACTCAAATTAGATTCATTTTCCATATTTTAAACTCATAATTGCGGAATATAAAAAGAACCATTCTTTAAATTTCATTTGAAATTTTTACTCTTAATTCTCATGCAGAATTGAAGCTTGAAAAAATCCATAATGGTGATCCAGAATTGAAATATCAAAGTTTCAACATTCGACATTTTCATTCAGATTCACTAGTTGAATTACGAATTAATAATTCAAGAAAAAAATAATAACAGATTTCGCGTTCAGGATTCTGTCTGTTCTGTTTATAATTTTTGGGGATTTTTGTTTGGAATTTAGATTCAGAGATCGATTTCAAATAAGAATTCAAATTTCTTATTCAGGTTCAAAATGCAGAATCAAGATACGAAACAGAATTCGAAATTGCCAAAACAAAACACAAAAATGAAAATCATTACTTTAAAATAAGATCTGAACTCAGTTTCAAAATTGCGTACTTTGAAAAATCTAAATTTAAATAATGAAATAAATTATTAATGATAATAATTTATTGTTGATAAAATAACTTGTACTTAATCTTCAAGTTAAGGAAAATTAAGCTTGAAATATATTTTATTGGTTTTTTGTTTAACATTATTGATATTGTAGATTCTTTCAAAACAAAGATTTAAAATTAAATCGAGTGTATTAAGTTTACAAATGTTGAAAATAAATCTGATTTGATCCCCAAATAAATTTTTCTTTCAAATGAAGCCTTCAAGATCTCTCATTTTCTTTTGAAAGCTTAAATAAATTGAACACTTTTAGGACTTATTTAGGACACTTTTATAAATTTTTGAAATAAATTACTTATAATATAAAAGAACTTAAATTTTCAGCTACCTTTTTTTCAATTGAGTATGTTAGCGTTGAAATTTAAAAATTTTAGTATGAACTTAAATTGATTTTTGCAAATATTCTTTATTTATAACATAACTTTGTCAAAAATCTAGCTATGTCAAAAAAAAAAATTATTGCAAGATGATTGGTTATTGCAACAGTCACTGCAAGTTTACGCTCTAAAATCGTTGATAAAGGTATCTATTTTAAAGCGTTGTGACGTCACGAAAATTCTACTGTTTTTTAAATTTATGATTTACTGAAATTTCACATATTGTCGAAAATTGGAGGTCTCTTCAAACTTTTTGAGTGGAATTTAATGCAATTTTTAGATTGAAAATCGGTTTAGCAGGTTGTGAGGGGGTAAAGAATGCGTTGTGACGTCACGAAAATTTATTTTCTTTTTTTCGAAAACGTTGAAGACTTCAACACTATGATAGTATTTCTTCAATAGAAGTTCAACACAACAATGTGCTTAAAAAACGAATTCTATTATCAAATTTTTTAAGAAACTAAAATATTTTTTTTGCATCAACTCAGTTGTTTTTAAACATTTAAAATAAAACATATAAAACAGCGCTTAAAAACGCTTGATTCAAGAATAAACAAACTAACAAACAAATGAAATCCTCATCGATTTTGTAAAAGAATATTTGTGAAGCATAAAGCAGGTAGTTATCTGTGATTTGAACAAAAATCTCGCAAAAGATCAAGTTCTTCATACATCTATGTTAGAATGAAAAACACCGCTAGTAGCTTCTATTTCTTTCTGGCTTTGTTCAAATAAAATAAGTTCCATGAAATAAATGTAATGAGATTCAAAAAATCTTTGAACATGGTAAACTCAATAGAATAACTTTTTTATTGAAAAATTCATAAGATTTTCAAAGAAAATTAATTAATAAAATTATTTAAATTATTTTAATAAAAAACTGCCCTTATTGAAATTTCTACCTCAAAGAATGTCACTAGAAAATCCAAATCGAACCCCGTGTTCACATAAAATCTCACAAAAAAGACTTTGATCTGAATTACAAAATTAAATAAATTCAAATATGTACTTGCACAAGGATTCATCCAAAATTTGGGTCAGATTTTTCTAAGGAAAAGGGTTTCGCAACGCACCTGAAGGAACGCACTTATAGAATCATGTAGATTTTGTTCGGAATGATAAAAAAAACCGTTTTTCGTCAATAATTTAGATATTTATCAACTAATTTTTCTTTTAATTTGAGTATTTTAAAGCTTTGTTTATGACAATATGACGAACGCGTTTCGATTAGAGTTATCATAAAAAAGCGTCAAAACAGAGTCAAAATTAGCGTCGATTAACGATCATTCAGGTATTTTTTTTTGTATTTGACCCATCAGAAGCTAATTTTTGAAACTCAAAAACCTTTTTAACTAAACCATTGTCGAAATGGGATCTTGAGATAAACTATTTGTCATATTGAAAGTTATACCTAATTAAAACAAATCAGCTGATAGGGACTTCAGAAATTGGTGCATAACTTGGTTTTCATGTCCTTCCAAACCCAATTTCTCATAATTCCATACAAATTTTAGGCTCATTGTGCCCTCTATTTCCTTGGGCCAATCCCCAAATTTGGCACTGGGCTTTGTGTTAGGCCTAGGATCTATTTTAGCTTGAAACTTATAAGATTTTCATTAGATGGCTGATTTAGGCACTCTAGTGTCGATTAACTATCTTTGAAAAGATAGAAGGCTTTGAAATTATCATTTATTTTTCCCTTCCTTTGCAATTAGAGAATAAAAAGATTCAGAAACACATTTCAACGCTTTTACGAATAAATATTTCCTAGTTTTAGTTTTGTCCTAAATTATATTCACATGATCGCACAAAAAAACTTCGAATAAAATTGATGTGTTGCAAACCTTATCTGCTTATATGGGCCTTTGAGATTTAATTCCTTTTAATTTTTGAGAATCAATGGATCGATTTCATCACCAAATCACATTATTTATTAAGTTTTTAAGCATTTTAAGTAAACTAAGCATTCATTATAAGATTATATTTTGATTTATTTCATGTAGCTAACCATAAAATTTCGTGACGTCACAACGCTTTGCAAAACCCTGCTTAAAAAAATGGTGCGTTGTGACGTCACGAAACTGAATCGCACTAAAATAAATTGATATCAAAATTTGAAAAAAAAAAACAAAAACAGCGATTTGTTAGTTATAATGAATCGATACTCTTCTGAAATATTCAAAAAATTTGATCAAATAGAAGAGCAGAAAAATGCGGCGTTGTAAAAAAAAACTGAAAAGTGGAAAAGAGGCGCGTTGTGACGTCACGATTCCTTTTGCTTATATTTTGTTAACTATTTATTCTATACAAATACTATTGGTTTCAAATTGTAGAGAATTAAATTTTGACCTTAAAATGTACAATTTTTAACAAAGTGCGATATGACCTGTAAAACTAACATACAATATACCAAAAAATTGTTTTGCAAACGTTGTGACGTCACGCTGGAATGGGTCATATATGATTTTTTTTTCATAAAAACTTCAAATTGAAGCTCTAATCAACACCTTTAGAGAGAATCAAAGACCTCAAAACAGATTTGATAAAGTTTTTCTTATGGATGAACTGCCTCCATAATATGGCAACCCTAATTTTTGTTTGTTCTATAAAATAATAAAAGAAATAGATTTTTATAAAATTTCAGCTTTGTCGTATGAAAGTTATCAGTTTCTAGCATTTTCAATGATATTATACGTAAATTTTAATAAAAAAAAACAGAAAATTTGCTTAAACATAAATAGGTGCATTTAGACCGTGCGGTTTGAGGTTCGGCGATCTTGACACAGTTATAATAAAATCGATATCACAAAAACTGAAGGAGATTTTTACATGAAAATTACTAGAATGTATAGAAAACAGATGTCTGCTCATGTGTATATAATTTGTGTACACATATTCGATGTAATATTTGATTAAATCAGTATTCTGCTTAATAGGCGCTTATAGCCCGCTTCTCCCCTCAGTGAAAAAAAAATCTGGAAAGCTTAGTTAATAAGTATTGTATCTACTAGCTGTACTACATATTTTACACATTCTTTCCGTTAACCCGAAAAGTAAAAATCACACGTTCAGCAAAAACCTATGGGAACTTTTTTTCATCCTCATAAGATGGATCAAACACTTGCCTGATTTTTTTTCACTGCTTTGACATTTTTTAGCCGTTTCGAGCTGTCTATAAAGCGGCCAACAAGTGCAGCCAAAGGGTAGCGAAAATTTCCAGCTCACAGTTGCTGATGCTGCCAAGCTGGCATATGGTAGGTCTTCATTTATTAGTCTTGTTATCTCAGGGTAACAGTTCCACAATTCGTCCCATCAATGTAAACTAATATTCATTTCTGTTTTTTTTTGAAGGTTTCAGTTGCAATCTCAGTGAAGATAAAGGTTTTGAGCTTAGAGGCTAAAATAGCAGCCACGTACTTTTGAAAGCTACTTCCTTGTCGTGGTGTAGCCCTAATTGGTTCAAAGTAATTAATTCGAACTCAGCAAATTCGTATGTCGCTTGGGCATTCTAATATACTTGACCCCAAATCATAGCGCGTAGATAATTAAAACCCTGCAGTTCTTACAATGTCTTTAAAAACATTTGTTTTTTTTTTCAAAGCTCGAAAAAGATATAGGGGAAAGTCGGGTAAAACGGACACAGCGGGTAAAACGGACACTTTCAATATTTCGAGAACTACAATGTTCAGCACAAATCTAATGATGGGAATATGTTCGTCTAAGTGTATCAACACTTTCGAGACCCTTTTTTTTGTTTATAGCAAGCTAGGTCCCATAATAGTAAACAAAACAAACAAAAACTTTGAGGATCCATTATTTGATGTAATTTTCTCTCCTCATGAAATAGTTCATAACTCGCAAAATTTTCGAAAATGTCATCAATTTTCAAAGGTAGAGTGTTTATTGGGCTTCTTTTTAACCATCTGGAGGAAAATCAGCGAATTTCGGTCAAAGGGCTTGAACAACAAACGTTTTGAAAAAAAAGTTGCTAAGGCGGGTAAAACGGACACCTCAAGGTCGGGTAAAATGGACACATAAGTTTCTCCAGGTATTTTAAATTTTTCATAGGTACGATCCTCCATATGCTTTCAGAAGGCCTTGGTAAGAGCAATTATCGGTCGAAAAGCACTCACCATCTCAAACAGGCCATAAAAATTGTAAAAACAAGATCGCCGGGGAAGGAAGCGCCCATAAAGTACGGAATTCTGAAACCACACTGTTTCACTCCTGGACTCGGACCAGTTGGTTTCATTTTGGTTTAAAACGTTTTCAAATACTTAAATCACAATAATATTTACTTTTACAGCAATTTTTGCGGCAAAATGTACCTTTTCTGAGCAGTGTCCGTTTTACCCGACCATTTTTAAAAAGTGTAATTTGCAAGCATGTTTCAGATAGCTATAAAAACAGTCTTGATGAAGGAAATTTACTAATTCCAATAGTTAGTGGGATAACAAAAAACCTAAACTGCCCATCTGCACGAAAACTGCGATGAAAATTGCAATATCTGATTTTCTATTGCGATTCTACCTTAGGGTGTCCGTTTTACCCGACTTTCCCCTACATTTATTTATCGAGACTAACCAAAACTTTCCATTCTGACACATACCTCGTGCTAGTGAACAAACCAGAAGCTCATCCTTGAACGGATGATTTAATATATACGTATATAGCAGGGGTGTCAAGTGTCCTGATTTTTCAGGATTTGTCCTGATTTTCGAGAAGCCGTCCTCATTTTTCAAAAACGCTTGAATTGTCCTGATTTTTTAAAATATCTAAATTATAACTAAATTTATTGTTGAACTATGAGAACATCCAACAATTATTTAATAAAATAGTTTAACCAGTTTAACCAAAGATAAACTTCGGCTTAAATGATATTTTAATGGTGTTTTTCGATATAACCTGTTGGCCAGCCAAGGTTATTCTTGCTTCAGTGACATAATTCGAGGCACGTATATTTCGCCTTCAGTTATGCAATTAAATCAAAACTGCATGTTATTTTCACCTTTTTTTCTGAAAAATCCTGATTTTTTTCTTCGCGGTGTCCTGATTTTTGACAAAACGACCTGGCACCTCTGGTATATAGTTTGAAATTTGTTAAAGAGTCTAAAAATTGAGAAGTAGAAGTAGGCTTTGCTCGTCAGTTGACGGGTGTTTTTTCCCAGCAGCAAAATAAAAAAAAAAAGAGAGAAAATTTTGTAAATTTGTCATTCTGACAACAAGAGAATCGAATTGTGGGGACCCAAAACTCCCAGATAGGATAAGGTACCTGCATTGGAAAGGGCGTTTTGGTGAGGCCTGTCTATTTGCTTTGGGTGTATTTCGAACAAGAGTAGAAAATTTTGTAAGACTGAACTATACCATAATAAAACCAAACCCTATTATATTATCATATGAAGCGTTAGGCAGGGAACTTCATTCCTCCTTTTTTTCGTATCGGTTTTTATCACATGGTTGGCCTGGTCGTAGTAGAATTTACAATGTATGTTTTATGTAACAGATGCTATGTTGAAAAGCAAAATGAAGAACGCAAGTTTTTCATTTTCCAGAATGCTCAGTTTTGGTCATATTGTTGTAAAAGAAGAAGAAAAAGTGTGTAAAAACTATAACCGAAATACAATTTCTTTAGCCCTCGTGATAATGCAACTTTTGAAAAAAAAAATTGATGGTAGGTGTACTTTGAAAATGTTACTAAAGTTGTTCTAAAGTAATTCGTAAGAAGTTTACTTTAAATGACTATTTTTTAAACAAATCTTCGTACGTCTGGGGTGGCTTCCGTTAGTTGCGGTCAATGAATATTTGACCGAAAAAGGACTGCACAAACAATTTCGTATGCTCTCAAAATCGGAACCCCGCCCCGATGAACTCGTAACGCCCTCTCCGGCTCGGAAAACCCCACAAAAAGGACTCCAGCTGTGCGACTAATGTAAAATCTCAAACGGCAACGTTTTGCTCGCTTGAAAGTGTTTTTTTTTTCTCCTGTAGGTATCAGCTCCTCTATTCGAGGTCAGGAAAGTGCCGGCACATTGCTGTAACTTTGTCTGTCGCTAGCTGGTATCGAGATGTGGTTGTCGAGAAAATTTCACAAGAACAGCGCGTAGGATGATGACAAAATCGGAAGATGAGGACAATATTAATAGTCTCCGGTTCAACGAATGGTGATTTCGAGCGGATGAAATTTGTTTCCCGGTCGTAGAAAATGGACAAATTCATACACAATCAAAGGGGAGATATTTGATTTAAAATAAAAAAAACTTTTCTAATGGAAACGATTTCAAAGCATGTAAGATCATTCAAGAAATCATTAATCTGATTTTTGATGCTCGACCATGTCGGATAGAATGAATCAATATTGATGATTAAAACAAGCCCGACTTACCTCTTGAGGGTATAGTTGTCGTTTCGCAATCCAGCTCATCGGTTCCATCGTTGCAATCTCGTTTCCCGTCGCAGATCAGGGCCTTACTGATGCAGTTGTCTTGATCACAGCTTATCTCGCCTTCAGGACAATCTACGGAAAAGTAAGGATAGAAACCAAATGATAATCCAGAAAAGACAACAACGATTTAAGTTATGCGCATGAAATCTCAAAGCTAACCGACTTCTTATTATGTGTGGGTTACGATCTAATGCGATATTCATTTGCGGTTTAGTACGCTGTAATTATGAATCGATGGCATTTGGTGATCTCCTAGTCAGTAAATCTCGATCGGGAAACGTTCACACGAAACAAACCAGAAAATAAAATGAAATCTTTCAAAGCAGAATGGAACAAAAGCCGTGCATAAATAAATGGTACAAAGCGAAAATGTCAAACGACCGAAATATCAACCAAAAATACAAAATCATATCTAAAACACCCACTCGGACAATCAGCTGGATTCTCATCTTCGCCGTTGGGGCAATCTGGCATGCCGTCGCACTTTTGAACTTCGCAAATGAAAACATCCGTTTTGCCACACCGGAACTTGTCATCCCCGCGGCATCGATCATCAGGACCGGTGGAGGGTTTTGCAGGCACAGGATTAAACATATCGTCATCATCTCCTCCGACAGAATTTGGCACATCTGTAGAATCCTCTTCCTCAACTGACACATGCATTGGTGGTGAATGCATCGGTGGTGAATGCATTGGTGGTGAATGCATTGGCGGTGAATGCATTGGAGGTGAATGCATTGGAGGTGAATGCATTGGAGGTGAATGCATTGGAGGTGAATGCATTGGTGGTGAATGGGCTGGACGAGGAGGTTCCGCATAGTCTGGTTCTAAATTTAAATAAATAAAGCTTAGTCTAAAGTCCTCTTTACTTCACACCGTCTCTAGAATAATTCAAATGGCTTACTCGATGAGGAATTCCGTCTGAATTTCTCTCAGTTTCGGATGTATACGTTTGCCTGTTGGCATCAATATGAGAGTATACATTTCGTTAACCACGAAAATAATCGTATAGCATTTATTGACCCAAAACGAACGGTTTATGAAAAATTTGAGCTAAACCGGCCAATACCCTCATTTTCCAATCTCTACCCTCCAATGTTCAATAAGGTGGGTAGGGAGTGTCTAAAAAATTGGCGCCAAAATGAGTGCATTAACGTCGGGATCTGGCGTTAGTAAAACAAGATTTGGCTAGAAATCGACTTTCTGGAACCTGACTGTGTTTTTTAAAACCAACAGTTTTATATGAGAATCATACTTAAAATGCTCAAAACATTCACTAAGGTAGCTTGGTTTTTTTTTGAATGATTAAAACCGACAAAAACAACTTAACTCATCATATGCCTTTTTTGATATTATCTTCCATCCTTTTCATTTTCATCAAAAAGATTTTTTTTAATTCTCGTCAAAACCTTTCAGTTTCCCAAAAACAGTCGTTCCGGAAATTTGACTTTTGACTTTGTGTTTTCGCCAGTTATTGGAATAATACACGTGAAGTTTTGGCATCAACAGAAATTTCGTGTTGCCAAAATTCCTCAAACAAAGTGAGACCATATCACTTTTTGGTCAACGAAGTTTATGATGATGATGATGGAAACGATTGGAAACAAGTTGTAGCGTTTCCGGCACGTGATAGGATTTGAAACCGTTTTTTGGTTAGCTCTGAACTCTGAACTCCGTGCTTTTGGAGCAGAATCATCAAATCGTCGTTCTAAGCCGATACATGCGAGTGAATTTTTCAAAAAGTTTCGAAAATTTTCAACATTTTTTCAGTTGAAAAAAGGTGTTTATGTTTCTATATGTTCTTGAGAAATATGTTGTGATAAAAGTTTATCATCTACCCAAAGTTTGTAAGTTTGAAACAAAGACAATTAATATCAGACAAACATCAAGGGAAGCCATTTGAATTTCGTAATCCTATGAATAGAGTGAAGGTTGAATTTTCACTAGATGTATGGAGCTGTTAACAGACATCTTAAGAATGTGGCGTTTTCATCTCGTTTAATCAAAGAACCATTCTATTTCTTATGTAATGCCACTGATATTTCTTAGCATCATACTACTAGTGAAAAACCTTTGATAAATTAGTAATTGTGGGCAATGTCTTAAGGATGAAATTTTGAAATGATTTTTCGTATGATGAAAGGCCGATTATAAGAAAAACTTGTCTACCTTCTGCGTAGTCGTCGTCGTCGTCTGATACACCTAGATATAAAAGAAAACAAATTATATACAAATGCAAAACTGAAACATAAGACACGCGTTCAAAACGAAGAACAAAGCTAACAGTTGGAACCCGCCATTACGATGTGACCCGTTTGACGAATCTGTCATAAACATGTAATATTGATTTATAAAACAAAACTTTGAATCGCGAGAATTCTTTCTAAAGACAAAACAGTGCACTCATCAAATTTTTGAAGAGTGATAAGTTTCAAATCTATATCAAGAATCTAGATAAATTAAGAAAATTAACATTTTTCTAAAAAAAAACTTAATAGATCGCGTTACCTAGACAGTCTGAATGGTGTTCAAAATAATCAATACGAGTTCAGTTGAGAACTGTAAAAAGTACAAACAGTTTATATTTCGAATTGCTTGATTTTTGACAAAGTAGCGCCCCTGAATAAAGGATCAAGTACCCTCGAATCAAGGATCATGTTTTCATTAACTTAAAAAAAACACATTTTTTTCCTCTGCAAAAAGTCGAGTATTGTTCTATTTTTTCGGGAATAGAAATAGAATCTGTAAAGACAGCGGGTTGCTAAGTTTTTCAAAACAGTTATGATGAAAATAGGAAAATAGGAAAATTTTCCCCTACACTGTTAGCTTCCATAACCTTTTACTACAATGATATTGTTTTAAAACGTTCATTACAGTTGACATCTCACTGTTATCTATCAACACTTTTACGATAATTTGACTTCTTGGATTTCTTTCATTCCATCTGTAAAATCTCACATATGGGGATTTTTTTTTATTATCTGACAATTTGCGCCGGGGGTCTTCAGATTTTCCCCAAAATTGAAAATTGGGTTCATTTTTGCGACTTAAAAACACTGTAACCCTCAGTTCCATACTTACTCGTTAGCTTCGCCACAATAATATTGTTTTATATATACCTCGTTCTCAATTTCCTTGAACCATTCTAATATCAACTTCCCAGACACTCTTGGGGCGTATAACAGTTATGTACCCATGGGCGTCGGTCGCTCGTACTTTGGACGGACTGAATCAAGGTGGATGGAACTGGTGATCAGGTGTGAACATCCTACATTAAGCCATCTGTCGGTCGCCAGCCGAGTCGTCTCATGGAGACGATTACTGAGCGGGTAGAGCATAAATGTCAATTCTCGGGTTTCTCTTGTTCGCTCTTACAACACTATTAGCTTCGCATATAATATCCGGGCAATCTTCTGTCTTTCTGTCCGTAACTTCCATCGCAATAAGTCGCGTGTGCGAGTATTTTTGTTAATCAAGGTTGAATAATTCAGACATGTGATTGTGGGGAGTTTTTATAATTTCCAGTGTTGTATTTCAGGATAGAGTGAGGATTGCAGTTAAATCCCGTAAAATTACCGTCATTTATCGTGCAAATAGTACGTTAGCTTGAAAAAGGTGTGTAATTGAATAAATAAAAAAACCAATTGTTAAAACATAACCTAATTGTAACCTACAATAGTACAGGATTGTACAACCACCACGTGTACTCTAAACGCCTTTTTATAAGGAAATAAGCAAGCAGAGAAAAAAGGTAATTGTAACTAAATATTATTGTTTCTCTATTCTCCACCATATGAAATCAGTGTACTTGCATAATTCGAATTTATTGTTAATATTGTAACTTCTTAAAAGTGTACTTGCTAAAATTATGTTCACGAAAAATGTAATTGGAGTGAAAAGAAAGCTGACCAAAAGAGGAATTAATGCGTTGGATAGGTCCAAGAAGGGCCTTTTTTGCTCTATTCTTTAAACAAAATACAGGTCCTGGTGCCGTTATTTACCACGTGTGACCTTGTACACCTTCAGCGAGCGCGGTTGCCATTCTGAGCTAACATAACCTCATTCTCACTCATCATACCGGACAGAAAGAATCAAGGGTCGAAAAGGTTGGTTCCAATCCAGAAATACGCCATCTTTGGTACTTAGACCCACAGCCAAGGCCTCCGGAACCACTTTCGACGCCATTTTGTGCGACGTCCGTCTTAAGTCGCCTAGAGGAAAGCTGTCAAGCCGTTTGTCAATGGCTGCAACTACCGTGTGATTCCGTAACATCAAGCTACAACCTCTGCACGTTCTGTCAGCGCACACGCAATTCGTACATCCAAGCAAAAACCAGTATCACGCAAGTACACTCAAATGTGACGTCACGTAAAACTTATAGTTTATTCTTTATGTAATAATATACAATCAAACATGTTAAAAACTTTGGTGGAGTTAGTTTAGAATACGGCCTTGGGGGTGTAAAAGTTTTCCACAATCTCAATTAGTTCCTTTTTTGCTGATAAAATTCATTATATTCCATTATTTTCGCAGTAAGATAGCAGATTGCCTGTAATTTCACATTTTGATTCTAGACAAGTGGTTAAACACCACTGTCGTTTTCGACCAGGTTGTAGGAACCCACGAATTTTCTATGGACCGATAGGCGAAGCGGTTCGCGACCGTTTTGAGTTCCCTTACCCCTGGTTCCTTGGTTGCTAGTAACTCAGCCGATGACAGTTCTTACACTGTGTGAGCGACCCTATGAGATACCACCCACCTCCCATGCAAAACATATTTGTTTTTCCCTTCCCCGAGAGCTAGAGGGTAACAAATTGGCGCCCAACTAATTTTTTTTTTGTAAGACTGAAGTTGCATTCCCTAAGGGGGGAGTAAATCAAAAATAGACATTTTTTATTTGTGTATTTCGTCGTTCTCTAAACGAACGCTTAAATATGGATGCTGATATTGATTTCCAGTACAAAAACATTTTATGTCACCACCTAGAAAGAGATGAAATGGAGTATGAACTGACCATTAGGGCCGTTAAATTCCAGGATTCCGAACCTCGAGGAGCAATTCTTCGAAGGTTAAGAGAACGTCTAAAGGAAGAAAAGGAAAAGAATACATCAGATTTAGATATTCGTAGGTTAGAAAAATCAGTTGACGCAGAAATTAAAATTATCGATAAAAATGTAAATCATATTCGTGGAATTTTAGAAAAAAGAAATAGATTTGATGGGCTCAAAGAAAGCTTGAAAACCCGTCTTATTCATTACCTTGTTCGAGCCAGACGAGTTCAGGAACAGGTAGAGAACGATCAAGATCTGAACGATTTAGATCAAATTTGCTCAGTAATTCGAGACCTATTAGGAACACATTTTTCTCCTTTTCCAATCGTGGAAGCAATTCGTGAAGAAGTCAGCCAGCAGATTGCACAATCCCTGTCGAATCTTAACCTTGTCACCCCCATGGGGAAATCTCTGAATGCTGAAAAAGGTACAAAGAAGAAACGTAATAGAAGATCAAATAAGAAGCGATCCCAGGCGGCTAAGGATAATAGGTCTGAAGGAGAGGAATCTGGCGTAGAAGAGTTTGAGAAACCAGGAAATTCCGGATCACGTCGTGCGCTCAAATCGGTTCGCAGTAGAGCATTAGTGTCCAATCAGCTCAACGTGCCCCCCAATCTCCCATCGTTCTGGAACCCCTACGCGTTTCCTCCATATCCGTATGTTTGGCCACCTCCTGGCCCCGCCGGTGATCAAAATGTTGAAGAAAAAGTTATCCGGAAAATCTCTCTGGAGCCACAACCATCCGAACGAAGAAAGATTAACTACAAACGCGAATCATCTGATTCCGTTTCTTCTGATGATTGGAATAAGTCTGCTGATTCGTCATCCGAGCCTGAAAGGGTTAGATCCCATTCCAGACACCGTCGATATACTCGTCAGAGAAATCGTCCTGTTTCGGAGTGGAATTTGTTCTACGATGGCAAAGATAACGGACAAAGACTTATGAAATTCATCAAGGAGGTCGAATTCTATGCAAAATCCGAACACGTATCGAAACGCGAATTATTTCGTTCAGGTATTTACCTTTTCCGAGACCGCGCAAAATCTTGGTACATGTCGGGAATCGAAAATGAGGACTTTACAAACTGGAACGAGCTAGTAAGAGAACTGAAAAACGAATTTCTCAGTCACGACCATGATCATGTAAACGAAATACGAGCCACGTCGCGGAAACAAGGCGCAAAAGAATCTTTCCAAGAATATTTATCAGAAATGATCAATCTCTTTAACGCGTTGACGAAACCTATTTCCGAACGTAAGAAATTTGAAATCGTGTATCGAAATCTCCGGTCAGAATATAAAGGCCATGTGGTCTCGTCTGATATAGACAACCTCGCGGACCTCAAAAAAATCGGTCGTCGACTAGACGCAGTATACTGGTTCAAATATGTTAATCCTAACCCCGAACAAATCCCTAGAAACCGAACGCAAGTCAACGAAATCAATCGCGGCGCGAAACCCAAACAGAGTTTCCCGGAAGAATCAAAAAAATCGAATAAATCGCGTACCTTCTACCGAACACCGAAAAATGATTACGGTTCTACCGAAGAAGAAATGGAAACAAAAGGGTCCCGTCGCAATTATACGAAACCCTTTAAGTCAGGTGAGAAGAAAAGATCGGATGCTAAAGGTATAGAGGCCTTGTTGGAAGTCTACGTGCCTCCGAAAAAGGGCACATGCTATAATTGTCGCCTTTTGGGCCATTCACCTGCCGATTGCACCCGCCCAAAACACAAATATTGTGAAATCTGTGGTTTCTACGAGGTAGAGACAAAAAACTGTCCATATTGCGCAAAAAACGCTCAATAGACGATCTGGTGGGGCAGGTCTGTCTGAACGAATCCCAAAACCCCCAACATTTCACAAATCTTACCCTAACTTTGTCCAATAACGGCTTCACCCCCGTGGATGAAACGTTATACGATTCAACGGAAACACATGTAGAAGAAGTGTTTGTTCACTTGAAAGGCGACGATCGTCCTTTCGCGCGTATCGCTGTGCTAGGTTGCCCTATTGTCGGCTTGCTCGATAGCGGAGCGCACAGGAGTATCCTAGGCACAGACGCAAATCGCTTTATAAAAAGATTGAAACTCAAGACATACCCATCTAATTTGACAGTTTGTACCGCGAGTGGGCAAGAACTTGCCATTTCCGGTTTTGTCAACTTACCCATGACTTTCAATGGATCCACGAAGATCATTAAAACTCTCATTGTCCCAGATCTAAAACGACGCTTGATATTAGGTACTGATTTCTGGCGGGCGTTTGGAATCGTTCCTCACGTCCAGTCGGTGTCAGTTGAGGAGCTGGTGGGGCTTGAGGAGACCTCAGAGTTAACCCCAGCTCAACTCGCGCAGCTAGAAACCGTTAAGTTACAATTTAAGGTAGCCGTCGAAGGGATGCTAGATTTTACGTCGTTGATTTCCCACCGAATAGAATTAACAGATGAAGCCAAAAAACTACCTCCCGTTAGAATAAACCCCTTTCCTACCTCTCCACAACGTCAGCAGCAAATTAATAATGAGCTAGATAGGATGCTCGAAGCCGGAATAATAGAGAGGTCTTATAGCGATTGGGCCCTCAGATTAGTCCCCGTTGACAAACGGGATGGATCAGTTCGTCTTTGCTTAGACGCTCGAAAACTGAACGAACGGACAGTGAGAGATTCCTACCCACTACCCCATGCAGATCGGATACTAAGTAGACTGGGGCCTTGTAAATATATTTCGACGATAGATTTATCCCAAGCGTTTTTGCAAATCCCCCTTCACCCCAAGTCAAAAAAGTATACCGCATTCTCTGTATTGGGTCGTGGGTCGTTCCAGTTTCGACGAGCCCCGTACGGTGCCGTCAACTGTCCTGCCACTCTTTCGAGATTGATGGATAAAACCCTAGGGGCTGGCGAGCTGGAACCGAACGTTTTTGTGTATCTCGACGATATCATTGTCGTGAGCATAACATTCGAGGAACACTTGCATTTTCTTCGTGAAGTGGCCAAGCGCCTGAGCAAAGCTAACCTATCGATCAATTTAGAGAAGTCACACTTCTGTGTGAATGAAGTACCGTACCTGGGGTACGTGTTGACACAAGACGGCCTTCGACCGAACCCTGACAGAGTCGAAGCAATACTGAATATCATTCAACCCACCACTCTTAGGTCCCTGAGAAGGTTCTTGGGGATGTGCAACTACTATAGAAGGTTTATAGCCAACTATAGCGAAGTTGTACAGCCTCTTACGGATCTTCTCAAGGACAAACCTAAGACTGTTAGGTGGAACGACAAAGCTGAACACGCGTTTGTCACTATTAAGGAACTTCTTATAAGTGCCCCGATTCTCACCAACCCAGATTTTACCAAATCGTTTGAGATTCATTGCGATGCCAGTGACGTGGCTATCGCGGGCGTCCTGACTCAAGACCATGAAGGAGTAGACAAGCCAGTAGCCTATTTTTCGCAAAAACTAGGAGGGGCCCAGCAACGCTATTGTGCCACCGAGAAAGAAGCCTTAGCTGTAATAAACTCGATCCAAAAATTTAGATGTTACATCGAGGGCACAAAGTTCACTGTGTATACAGACGCTTCCGCCCTCACCTACATTTTAAAATCTAGCTGGCGTACTTCATCAAGACTCTGTCGCTGGAGCATAGAACTTCAGCGCCATGACATGATGATCAAGCACCGCCGAGGCGTAGACAACGTGGTGCCTGACATGCTGTCACGGTCGATCGAAGTTCTCTCTGCACCAGTTACAGGTCAAGATTGGTACAGTAAGGTCTACCGAGGGGTACAAGACGATCCTGAACGATACAAGGATTTTGCGATAGAAAAAGGTGTTTTAAAGAAACTTGTTACGACTCAAGATGATTCTCTCGACTACCGTTTCGTTTGGAAGACTTGCGTGCCTTCCGATCATCGCGAAAAAGTTCTCGTAGCTGAGCATGACGATTCGCTACACCTTGGCACAGATAAAACTGTCGCGAACATTAGAAAAAAGTATTATTGGCCAAAGCTGGCACAAGATGTAGCTGCTCATGTTCGACGATGCACTATTTGTCAACAGAGCAAGCCATCCAATCGATCCCAACAACCGGAAGTGGGATCTCAACGTATCACTACTAAACCATTCCAAATCCTTGCATTGGACTTTATCCAATCGTTGCCGAGAAGTAAAGCAGGAAACTCTCACCTTTTGGTCACAATGGACCTATTTTCAAAATACTGCTTACTCTTTCCGGTTCGCAAAATCTCTTCCCAACAAATTTGTCAGATTTTGGAAACCTCTTGGTTCCGACGATATTCCGTGCCGGAATGCATTATTACAGACAATGCATCGTCTTTCCTTTCCAAGGAGTTTAAAGACCTTCTCTCTAAATATGGTATCCAGCATTGGGCAAACTCGAGGCACCACAGCCAGTCCAACCCCGTAGAAAGGCTGAACCGCACCATAAACGCGTGTATTCGAACTTACGTCCGCACTGATCAACGTCTGTGGGATACTCGTGTTCCCCAGATTGAGTACGTGCTCAATACTACACCACACGGTGCTACAGGATACAGCCCATACAAAATCCTTTTCGGACACGAGATAGTTGGCCATGCCGAAGAACATCGTATCGATAAGGACACGATTGACATCCCAGATGATGAACGTATATCTAAAAAAGCAAACATTGATCAGAAAATTTTCGATCTGGTTTATAAAAATCTAAGAAAAAACTTCATTAAAAACTCCCGTTACTACCACACTAGAAACAAAACCTTCGCACCGGTTTATAATATTGGGCAGGCAGTAATGAAACGGAATTTCCGACTCTCTTCCGCCGCAGATCACTACAACGCGAAAATTGGTCCCTGTTACGTCCCGTGCAAAATTTTGGCTAGGATTGGTACCAGCTCGTACGAGCTGGCTGATGAAAAGGGAAAGTCCATAGGGGTTTATTCAGCGGCGGACCTTAAGCCTGTCGATTCCTGAAAAAAAAACAAAAACTTCCACAAAGTAAATTCGCCTTATTTTTGTAATTTTCATTCCACTTATCTAAACGCATTTTGCCCTGAGCAAACCGCGACCCAGCTGTAGCAGGCTTCCTGAAAATAAAAAGAAAACAACAATTGTTTCTCGTCATGCAACTAAGCTTTCCATATATTACTAGGTTCCTTCAAATACTATCAAAATTACTCATTTTAACGACCTTTGGAACTCGCGCGAACCAAGCGTCGATAAAACGACTGGTTTTTCCGATAATAACACTTAAACTCCTTCAAATTAATTCAAACTTACCTTCATTATTAAATCATCAGTTTTCCGGTTTTTGTATTTCTCTTTCCGATTATTTTTGACAGAAGTTTTACTATGGAATTTGCTCGTGTTGGTGAGTGACCGATTAGAACACACTTGTTGAGGAAAACGTTATACACAAATAAATGTTGCTAGTTTCACGGATTCAATTCCAAATCTTTACCAATAATAAAAGTTTGTTTAATTGATTTCATAACATAAATTATATACACTTGTTCACAGAAAATGAACCAAGTTCATTTTCTTCTCGGAGAGAGGGGTAATGTAACCCTCAGTTCCATACTTACTCGTTAGCTTCGCCACAATAATATTGTTTTATATATACCTCGTTCTCAATTTCCTTGAACCATTCTAATATCAACTTCCCAGACACTCTTGGGGCGTATAACAGTTATGTACCCATGGGCGTCGGTCGCTCGTACTTTGGACGGACTGAATCAAGGTGGATGGAACTGGTGATCAGGTGTGAACATCCTACATTAAGCCATCTGTCGGTCGCCAGCCGAGTCGTCTCATGGAGACGATTACTGAGCGGGTAGAGCATAAATGTCAATTCTCGGGTTTCTCTTGTTCGCTCTTACAACACTATTAGCTTCGCATATAATATCCGGGCAATCTTCTGTCTTTCTGTCCGTAACTTCCATCGCAATAAGTCGCGTGTGCGAGTATTTTTGTTAATCAAGGTTGAATAATTCAGACATGTGATTGTGGGGAGTTTTTATAATTTCCAGTGTTGTATTTCAGGATAGAGTGAGGATTGCAGTTAAATCCCGTAAAATTACCGTCATTTATCGTGCAAATAGTACGTTAGCTTGAAAAAGGTGTGTAATTGAATAAATAAAAAAACCAATTGTTAAAACATAACCTAATTGTAACCTACAATAGTACAGGATTGTACAACCACCACGTGTACTCTAAACGCCTTTTTATAAGGAAATAAGCAAGCAGAGAAAAAAGGTAATTGTAACTAAATATTATTGTTTCTCTATTCTCCACCATATGAAATCAGTGTACTTGCATAATTCGAATTTATTGTTAATATTGTAACTTCTTAAAAGTGTACTTGCTAAAATTATGTTCACGAAAAATGTAATTGGAGTGAAAAGAAAGCTGACCAAAAGAGGAATTAATGCGTTGGATAGGTCCAAGAAGGGCCTTTTTTGCTCTATTCTTTAAACAAAATACAGGTCCTGGTGCCGTTATTTACCACGTGTGACCTTGTACACCTTCAGCGAGCGCGGTTGCCATTCTGAGCTAACATAACCTCATTCTCACTCATCATACCGGACAGAAAGAATCAAGGGTCGAAAAGGTTGGTTCCAATCCAGAAATACGCCATCTTTGGTACTTAGACCCACAGCCAAGGCCTCCGGAACCACTTTCGACGCCATTTTGT
The DNA here is from genome assembly GCF_029784155.1 of Uranotaenia lowii. Taxonomy (NCBI): domain Eukaryota; kingdom Metazoa; phylum Arthropoda; class Insecta; order Diptera; family Culicidae; genus Uranotaenia; species Uranotaenia lowii. The sequence continues at coordinate 184,859,746 of NC_073693.1, read as the reverse complement.
GCGACGTCCGTCTTAAGTCGCCTAGAGGAAAGCTGTCAAGCCGTTTGTCAATGGCTGCAACTACCGTGTGATTCCGTAACATCAAGCTACAACCTCTGCACGTTCTGTCAGCGCACACGCAATTCGTACATCCAAGCAAAAACCAGTATCACGCAAGTACACTCAAATGTGACGTCACGTAAAACTTATAGTTTATTCTTTATGTAATAATATACAATCAAACATGTTAAAAACTTTGGTGGAGTTAGTTTAGAATACGGCCTTGGGGGTGTAAAAGTTTTCCACAATCTCAATTAGTTCCTTTTTTGCTGATAAAATTCATTATATTCCATTATTTTCGCAGTAAGATAGCAGATTGCCTGTAATTTCACATTTTGATTCTAGACAAGTGGTTAAACACCACTGTCGTTTTCGACCAGGTTGTAGGAACCCACGAATTTTCTATGGACCGATAGGCGAAGCGGTTCGCGACCGTTTTGAGTTCCCTTACCCCTGGTTCCTTGGTTGCTAGTAACTCAGCCGATGACAGTTCTTACACTGTGTGAGCGACCCTATGAGATACCACCCACCTCCCATGCAAAACATATTTGTTTTTCCCTTCCCCGAGAGCTAGAGGGTAACAACACATGTATTTTTTCAGATTTCTAACATTTTAATTTTTTGAGTTAGCTTCGGTTAGATTTTTTTGTCAATAAAAAATAACCATTTTTCAAAGCTACATAACTCTGTTGTTTCTCAACGGAAATTATAAAATAGCACATCAAAATGCATTGAAATTTTATCAGCTTTCCAAATATAATAGTTGAAAAAAATTAAATAATGACCTTCAACATGAAAAGTTGTAAATAAACTTTAAATGGTGTCTAAAAGTATCGTCTGCACCACCGAATATTTTGCAAAAAATATCTTTGTGTAGCTCGATTCATGATGCAACTTTCATCTGAAGACACCAAAGTGGGCCATTAACACCTTGAAGAGTTATGAAAGAAATAATGACAATAAATCTCTTTTTTTGCATCGAAAACAAACAATGGTGGAACAACTGCACTTGCATATGGAGATAGCAAGCACTTCTAACAACATGGAAACAAAAGAACTTACCAAAGCAGGTAAAAAACACAACTTTTTCGTGCTTTGTAGAGTGTTTGCAGCAAAACTGACCTTAAATTTTAACCAAAATTCTGAGTATCGCGTTGTTTAAGTGATATAACTAATAATGGGAATGTTGCTTTTACAACCTGGTCATATACTATATAACTTATTAATTTTTCGATCAAAGATCATTGTGAAGCATAATCAATGCCAATAGTAGAAGGTTCAGTCCCTGTGTTTGGGATCACAAAAATGTGATTAAAAAAATGAAATATAGACGTGCTTTACATAGTTTTTATATCGGGAGCTAAGCACTGGACACCAAAATCCTTTCCCATTGATCAAAAAAGTATGAGAAAGTGGCACAAATGTTGTAGAAATTATCAAAGAGCTCAGTATGGCCAGCCCAGGCTGTAAAATGACGAAAATATGATACTTTTAACGTATTGGTTTTCTACATTCGCCCAGTTTTGAGGTTTATCATACTAGAACGAACATAATTCGTCGTCAGTGTTTTGCTACCTCGATCGCTCACACACGAATCTTCAGTGTTCCACCGTCCATTTTTAATCAAATCTGGGGAATTACGGATGCAAAACTTAGCGCATAAACTTCTAAAAATGACAGTAAAATGTGCATAACTTGTTGTGACCTGGTGCAAAACTGGGTATAAACGAATACATTATTAGATTTTTGGATATAACATGAAGTCAGTTAAGCTGCAATAATCTACCGCCCCTTCTTTCATAACAGTCCCATATACAAAAATAAGCAAGCGAGACAATCAGCTTTTTCTGTTTTGGAATATATTTTTAAATTGTGACCACCACTTTCAGCATAAACGAAAATCGTTTCTAGGTTGTCATAATAAATCGTTAGGCCTGAAATTTTCGAAATTGGGTTATTGGTAAGGTCGAGAGCACCATTTTTATTCATTATGGGACTGTTAATCGACCATATTTGAAACCTTTTTCGAATTTACTAGCATAACAGTCCCATACAAAATATATTTTTCTCACCAAGCTACTTTCTAAGACTTAAATTTGATCATTTTTGAACTTCTAAATGCAATTGTCAGAAAAAGAAACATACTTTTGCAAAAAAATATCATGAATTCCACATTGTAAGTTGAATCTTTTTACGATTTTTGATTGCATCCGATAGTTTTTCGCTCAGGAAGTCATTCCTAAGAAAGTCAAACCTGCCTTCGAAAACTAGTGTGCATCATTCGACATCAAGTGAGTTAAAAAAAAGTTTAAATGATTCAAAGCAATTAACCCAAGACTATTTCGCCGAAAGAAACATTGAAAAGTAACCAAATCCGAGGTATTTCACAAATGGGACTGTTATTCAGGTATATTTCATATAGGACAGCCACGAATTGATATTTTTTTCGAAATTTCTAGAACAAAACCTCTTTTTTTAGTCTTTTATGTTGAAGCCTTATGTTAACCTAAAATGACGAAAATTCATATGGGACTGTTGTGCGAGTGAGGGCAGTCTGAAAAGGACGAAAAAATAGTGCTTTTTACCAGCTTTGATAAGTTCTTTTGTTTCCATGTTGTTAGAAGTGCTTGCTATCTCCATATGTGAGTGCAGTTGTTCCACCATTGTTTGTTTTCGATGCAAAAAAAGAGATTTATTGTCATTATTTCTTTCATAACTCTTCAAGGTGTTAATGGCCCACTTTGGTGTCTTCAGATGAAAGTTGCATCATGAATCGAGCTACACAAAGATATTTTTTGCAAAATATTCGGTGGTGCAGACGGTACTTTTAGACGCCATTTAAAGTTTATTTACAACTTTTCATGTTGAAGGTCATTATTTAATTTTTTTCAACTATTATATTTGGAAAGCTGATAAAATTTCAATGCATTTTGATGTGCTATTTTATAATTTCCGTTGAGAAACAACAGAGTTATGTAGCTTTGAAAAATGGTTATTTTTTATTGACAAAAAAATCTAACCGAAGCTAACTCAAAAAATAAAAATGTTAGAAATCTGAAAAAATACATGTGTTTTTAAGTCGCAAAAATGAACCAAATTTTCAATTTTGGGGATGATCTGAAGACCACCGGCGCAAACCCGTCAGATAATAAAAAAAAATCCCCATATGACTCAATTCATTTCGCAAAAAATCCACTACGAGGTTCCAGAATTTTTACAATGGAGCATGTGTGTAAGCATGGTGGAATCAAAAGTTTTGAGGAGTAAAATGGTTAACCCTTCGATCGAAAACTTTGAATTCTATATTAGGGCGATTCATGGGTCAAAAATGAATCTTAAAATTTCCGTTATGATTGGAAACGTATATTACTTTTCGTATGCAACCTACCTTGCATGACTTTTTATCCTGACCACAGACAAGTTTGCCACGTATTTTCATTATATTTTGAGAGCATCTCAATGAAATTTCAGAAAAATATGTTGAATCATATTTGAGATATGATAGATTTAATGAATAAAATAAAAAAAAAACGTTAAATAACTGAAAGCTGACTATGCTTAACCCTAATCCGCTCTTGAGTGTTAATATGACACTATTGGAAGGTTGAGGGCTTGTAACTTCATTCGGCCGCATCAAATACAACAATTTTTTAGGGGACCCTCAATAAATTTTCGAAATATTTAATTTTACATCATTACTTTTTCATGGACGCACCCTGAAATTCCAAGAAAAAACTTCTTTAATCAGACCTTGAGTGTCAATTTGACGCTCTTCGCTTAAAACTGCTATACCGCTCTTGCTTCTCAACCGATTTTTACAGAACTTTTAGTTTTGGAAACCTCGTGACGTAACTCAAGTATGTTACTTACATATGTTACACTTCAGTTTTCCGTTATCAAAAGAATGAGAAAAAAAATCGGAAAAAACATGTTTCTGTAAAATCACTGCAAATCAGCTAAAGAATGCTCAAAAAATTATCACCTTATGTTGAAAAAAGTTGAAGTTAGAAGCTATACGTTGCATATAAGGATTTTTTGTTAGTTTTAAAATGATTTAAGATCATCATGACCTCAATATGTATTTATAGTAAAAAATGGTGTAAAACCGTTCTTTTCAATCAATGAACCGTCAAAATTGTTCAAGTCACACCAGGTAAATTTTTAAATTGGATTGAAAAGTTGACGTAACTTGGCACATTTTTGCATTTTTAGATTGTCAAAATACGAAACACAGAACTTTTGATGAATTTTCAAAAGTAGCTGTTTTTTTGTCAATTTGCAATTTTTTCAGATTTTCCTTCACTTAAATTTATCTTTGCACTGGATTTTGAGTAAACCAGAAAAATTTCATTCCGATGCTAGTGGTGTAACTAAATAAGCGCTGCAAAACTTTAGAAAAATATGATAAATATAAAACTAAAAGTAAATCCAGAATATTTACGCGGACGCTTGCGTTTTTGTCTGTTTTCGCTCAACCGTCGCTATCGAAAATAGAAAAAGGAGTATAGGTTACGTATAGGTATAGGGAGTATATGAGATAGAAAGGAGTATAGGTTACGCTCAACGCCAAAATACTCAACTGGTACGAACCAACTTATGATTTGGTCGTTTTTGCCGCCTAGTCCCACCCAACTTCGGAACGAACAAGCAGCTGCTAGCGGTAGTTTGCGCTAACTTATGTATGAGTATTTAGAAAGAATTTCACATTTTTATTTTTCATGTTTTTGTAAAGTATCGCAGCGCTTATGAAATTACACCACTAGAATTGGTATGAAAAATGATTTCTGTTGAATATATTTTTTTACGGAAATCTAAAGTTGATATAGGTACTCAAAATGCAGTGCCAAGTTGCATTTTAGTGGAAGAAAATCTGAGAAATTGCAATTGACAAAAAGTTAGAAACACAGCAATCTTTGAAAATTCTTCAAAAAATCTGTGCTTCGAATTTTGACAATCTAAAACAGCAAAAATGTGCCAAATTACGTCAACTTTTCAATCCTCTTTGCAAAGTTTTTGACGGTTCATTGATTGAAAAGTACGGTTTTTACACCACTGTTTTAAATTTTTTGAAGTCATGTTCTTAAAAAACATTAAACAAGTATATCCTTATGTGCAACGTATAGCGTCTAACTTCAGCTTTTTTGGACATAAGATGAAATTTTTTTTTGAGCATTTTATAGGTGATCTGCAGTGATTTTTCCGAAGCATGTTTTTTCGGATTATTTTTCTTAGATGTTGAATAACGTCAAAATCAAGTGTTGTTGGTGAATATTGAGAAATATATTTGAGTTACATCACGAGGTTTCCAAAAATATAAATATTGTAAAAATCGGATGAGAAAAAGAGATATAGCGGTTTTAGTAAGGAGTGTCAAATTGACACACCAGGGACTGTAACGGGTAAAAATTTCAGGGACGGATGGGGGTTAAAGTGCCGTTTTTTGACATTCAAGAGCAACTTACAGATATTGAAGTTATTAATCAAATTCACCAAAGCATTTTGAATAATGCTTAACGAGAATTGAAGACCAGTGTAAGTGTGTGTCCGTTTATCGAATTAAAGTAAGACCAGTAACGAATAAAATTGATGAGACATAACTGAAATCTTTTTCCCAAACGTTTATGGTTGCCACAAAAGAGCTATCTAGTAAATTAAAGATTTTTTATCTTTCGGTCAAAATAAACATATTTCTGTAACTTCCCTGTTGAGATCATCAACATTCTTGGAACAGATGTTACTTTAGATGTGTAAGATTTTTTCGATTTATCTTTAATAGGTCGCGATTCGGCCAGACCGAACTGAAAGCCATAAACTTGATTTCGAGATAATTGAGTTCAAAATTCACAGCCCTACCAATATGTACCATTTCAAAAGATTTCTTACTTTTCCATTTATCCAACAAATTTAGACTCTAATCAAGACATTGAGGCTATACTGGTTGATTTCTGATATCTCATTTAGTAGAAAATCGGATTTGGATATCTATTTGTTTGCACACAGTTCCCTCTGGTCGAACCAAAATGTTAAAAAAACCGCCATGCATATCATAAGACTGAGTAATTTGTTCTAAACGTAGGAGCCTACTAATAGGCGCTTTACGAGCAGCACCGAACGAGTATGGATGGTGCTTGAAAAATAATTTTTTTCGTTGATCCAGAGGGAACCGAGCCATACAAATTTCTCACATTCTGAATGAAAAATATACAACATTTTATCTTACCGGTTGTGTTCTAAACGATAGTACGCAATAAAAGCCAACTTATTTTATCATTAAAAATCAAAAATCCTACTTTTCTAATTAATAGTTTGAAAGATAAGATACAAGGGACTAAGTTCGGTCTGGCTGAACGAAATTTCATTCGGATGCTAAAAATCTACAACAGGAAGTTTTAAGCCACGAGAGCGTCATTCATCATTAAGTTTATGAGATTTAAGTTCTAAACGCGTTGAAAAACAGTATCGAACCGAAAAACCGAACGGACTGAGACTAGTTTCGAATAAAAACAATTTTCTTGACCAAAACGTGCTTTTTATCTTCCCCTTCGAGTTGGCTCTCAGTTCACTTTGGCGCAACGCATTTTGGCTATTTCAATTCAAGATTTTTTCAATAAAATCTTTAAAAATTTGAAAAATGCCCTGATTTTCATAGGATAGGTAGTTTAACATAATATGCATCCGTTACAAAAGATAACTCAATTTTTTTCATCTTGGCGTTCAGTTCGGTCTGGTCCAATCCAGGCCTAATTATCAAAGACCTACAGACTTTTTTTTTTTTTTTTTTTTTTTTTTTTTTTAAAGGAATTTAACAGCAAGCTGTCATTCTTCCCAACCCAAGACCTACAGACACAATCAAGCACTTACTTTAATTCGATTAAGGGACAGAAAATGATACAGTATGAGAATATTTTGAAAGAATTATTTTACCTCGCGTTCCACTATTGAGGCTGTAGCCCTTCGTCGTGAATCCGAAAAATTCATTAACGAACGCCTGATGGAGATGTTCGTTTAGTAGCGATTTACTGATGGGTCGATCGCAATTAATCTCGTACGTAATCAACGTCAAGTTTTTGTCGGAATATTTTCTGTAAACAGAGAATGAGATATGAGTGACTCGCACTGCGATAATAAAGTCAGCTGTGGTATTTTGCTCCGCATGCATGGTTGTTTGCTCAGAGTTGGAACTCAGAGAAAGAGAGCTACACTGAGAATGAGAGTATGCATGGGAGATGCATGTACGTTCTCTCTCATTCCTAAAAAGTTGCATGCAAGAGAGCGTTATATACCAAACAAGCCCGAGCACGTGAGATCTCTCAAATGCCGGCGCCAAGCGTATTTTGTGTACTTACTCGAGTTTATGTACTGTGATAATAAAGTTAGCGTCCGTGTCCACCATGGAACAAAGTTTATGTAGGTTTTCGGCATAAAGCCGCGCCACTCGCTTGAATTGGTCACTTTCCTTATTAGCGAATTTCGGGTCGTAAGGCTCCTTGACAGTCGTGATAAGCGTCACTGAGGAAGAGAGAAAGAATGCTTCAGCGCTACGACTACAATCATTCAATTAGCAAAACTTACCTGGCATATCAATATCATTATGATCACCTGAGCCGCCGGAACCAGACAAGTTGTCTTCATCATCGTTCAATCCATCGAATTGTCGCTTCCATCGGGGCGACTCAGCTTTGCGCACCGGCAGCGTGATTTCTTTTTGCTCGGCTGGCTTTTGTTTTCTTGGTTCGTCGCTTTGGGGATCTTTCTTACCCCCAGTTTTTCTCACTTTAACACCACCATTGGGCGCTTTTTTAGCGTTTTTCTTCCTCTTCGGTTTTTTCGTCACTTTCTCACTGCCGCTCAATAGGTTATCGATGTTGCGCTTGATCCGATGCACACTTCGCACCAGCCAGTTTTGGCCTTCATCTTCAGGCGCCACCGGGACTGCGGACGCAGCACCAATATCCATCTCTACCTCTTCGTCGTCGTCGTCGGTGTCGTCGCTGTACTCTACATCTTCAATTTCAAAATTGATGGCGTCATCGTTCAGTACTTTGTTGTTATTGTTGGCGCTCGAGATGCTGCGCTTTTTCACGGCAGCTGAACCGTCGCCGGTCGAGAGTAGTGCGCCGGCGTCGTCGAATACTAAGTCAGCATCCCGATGGGGCTGTAGTAAGAGAAGAAAATGTTAATTGATTAGATAAAGTCCTTAATGATTTTTAAATGGACTGATTCTGTTCGATTGAAAAGTTTAGAAAATTCTCCCAATCAAAAGTGTGTTTTTAAAGAACTACATATTTCCAACTCAGAGGGCTTCATATGTTAAGGTTAGGATTTTTTTTTAAATTTGTTATTGGAGCTTAACACGCAGTGTCATTCTTCTTCAAGAAGGTAAGGAAAGTTTTCAAGCGATCGTGAAATGGGCTTGGGAAACGACTAGTAGATTGCTCGTCTTAAGGATTTCCGGTTATTGTGTAGAAAAAAAACTGGTAAATTTTAAGTAAACCCGTTGAATTATCATAATGCCATGCGAAGATCTCATATTCAAAACATTGACATTGGACATAATAACTTTAGGTGAAATTATTAAATAAAATCAACCAGCGAGGAGTGTCCTTAAATATGATTACGGAATGACCAGTGACCTCACCATTGAGGTTGAAATGAAAACAAAAATAGACTTAATTGGGTATGCATTAGCGCATAAAAATTATGAAGAAATATTGTTGATTTTCAACAATATGATGGTCAAAGTTACTTCAGGGCTTTATGCCCTGGAGTGTTTTATATTTAAATTCGAAAGACATTTAAAAATTACGTAGCCAATCACGCTTTAAACTCCCGTACTACAGCAAGTATTTCAAAATTTTCATGGGGTTACGAAAAAGAGATCCCCTTTCAAAATATTTGAATGCCAAAAAAAAAGTTATCTGAGCTCCTTCTTTTTGTTATTTATTTAAAATTAAGCATAATAAAATGCTGCTGAATAAGTCCCAGATAAAATTGTAATCAAAACTTTAAGTTTCATGTGTCAATTTTTAACGAAACTATTTTTTTTATCTGTAATATTTCAGTAAATCATCAAAAGTAACCTGATCGGCATAAATAATACAGTTCTAAATTAACGTTTCACAAATCGAATAACCACCAAAATGTATATAAGATTCATCAAAATTTCAAAATATTATCAAAACTCAAATCTATGTCACACTTAAAGTTTGTTTCCGTTACATACATAAATGCAATCACAGTACCATTTTGAAAAAAAAATCATCGCTTTGGCAGCTGATTTTTGGTTGTCATCTTTCACATACAGGTACAAGTTGGTGGTTTTTTATTTCATTTTTTATACTTAAATCTAACGCCGATATAAGACAAAATGATTTAGATTTATTTGATACCTATCAACAAAACTTAAATAAAAACAAAAATTTATAAAAACATCGCTTCGCTAGATAACATTTGCTGAAATTGTATAAAAGTCTTCACTTTTGTTTACAAAACCTTGAGTGCACAAACGATAATCACTCAAAATTGCCCAAACTTTGAATACACGTTTGCAAATGCATAATAAACAATCCTTGAAAGTTTTACTATGAAATGAGAACAAATAAAGAAAATAAACCAGTCCAAAAACTAGTGTATGTACAATATTTTTACATAATTCTGTTGACATGAGGCCTAATTTATGAACAAGTCAAAAATTAGGGTAAATGCTCTTTTCAAGATCCGTTCATACAAATTTGCTGCCTTTTTGACCAATATATGCTGACTTTGAACGTTAATTTATGTAATGCTCGACCGATATTCATCCGAAAACTAATTTGTTTGCGTTCATTTTACCCCTAAATGTATGCAGCACTCTTATGTTTTTTTTAAATCAGCTTAAGGGATAGAACCAAACATAACTGCAATTGGTGTTTTATGCCTTTTGGCTATTATGGCATCAAAAATATGCCAAAAACTATATATTTTCCGTAGATTTTCGTAACATTTTTCTTTGAAAAAAAAATTTGTTTGTCGCAAGCTACCCCTTCTCTCACTGTAGAACGCATGATTTTGAGTCATTAAAAATTACCGACAATACTTGGGTATAATTTTTTTAGACTTCATCAATGTGGCGTCTTTTATGATTTATTGTGGAGATATTTTTCTAAAAGCCATTTAAGTTAAAAAAAAAAGTTGCAGTTGACGGAATTGCCTTTGCCTTTGTATTTGTCTAAGTAAAAACATTAGTTTTGAAAATCGAATAACTGTATCGATGGTAACTTATTGCAGTTTTCAAAATTATAAATTTCAAAATTATATGAGTGAAGGCTTTTGAAAATGTTGTCGGTAAAATAACACAGGGGAACAGTATTTTTGGTTCCTATGCTTTAATAACTGATTTTGGAAGATTTTTCTGTCCTGTGTTCAAACATTTGTCAGATTAGTTCGATCATCTCTAGTTTCGGTGAGCGTGGGTTTTTTTCTAAAATTGGCCAGTTTTGGGGAAAATCGATCTTAGATAACTGATAAACTAATAAACCAACATGAAAACTACAACCTGATTTAAAAAAAAGTATTATCTTTCATTTGATCCAGGAAACAAAACTTTCCTAGATGTTCTTGTTTTGAAAACACAACGCTATAAAAATATAGTTCTACAATTTTATATTTAATTTGAACAAAGAAGATTATCACTATTTCTGGCATCATTGAAGAAAGTCTTTGAGTAATTGAATTTAAGATTTTTACTCAGTTTACAACTTTGTTGTTTATCTTCTCTAAAATTTAGTCAAATTTCCCCTTTTTTGCAGATTTGAGAAAAATTAACAAAAAAGAAAATTTCAATAACTTTTTTTAATTTTTTTGTCAAAAAAGTGCACAAATCATTGAATAATTTTTTACCTATTTTCAAAAGTGATCTCGTTATGTATAGCTGATTAAGCTGATTAAGCTGAGCTATTAAGATTAATATCTGGAATCAGGGCTTCAAAATTAGCTCTTATATTCTTGCACCTAAAAAAAATGGGATTTTTTTACCTTGTGTAATGGTTATAATTAAGATCATATTTTAGTTCAATTTTAGATCAGGATTGCTTTTTCAGTTTAATTGCTCTAGAATTATTAATTTTTGCTCATAAATATTCTTCAAAAAATATACGAAGCGGAAACCAAGATCTTTCCGCTGAACTTAAAAATATTGCTTAAATATGACCCATATCGATAGCGCTAGATTCATTGGTTCAAGTTGCTTCGAACCATTCGACCATTCAGTTCACTTCAAGATCATTTATCCTATTATTGATCTTCAAAGAGGACATAACCATACACAAGATGAAGATACCGTGATACAAGTTTTATTCTACCGAATTACACACAACATTCTTTCGCGTCCTTAATGTGCTAAGAAGAACCTTTTCTGATAATTTTATTTTAAAATTAGTGCTGTACGAACTATTTTTGGCCTACTGTGTATCACAGGTGATTCGATTAATGGTTCGATTTTTGTTTATATTTTTTTAGAAAAGTTTTGAAAACTTTTGCTCCCGACAAGCTTGAAAAACTTACTTGAAAACGTATGGTTCTAGTAACTAGGTCATGGGTATGCATCGCATCAATCGCTGAAATCATCACAATAAGTCTGAAGCGTCACCAGTTTGTACTTATGCAGAGGTTGATGTGTTATTGGTTGACAACAACGTGTTTCCGATTTTTTTTTCAATTTAGGTGTGTTGTCTACCTTTAAAACATTAGAAAAATCGATCCTTCTGAATTATCGATTGAAATGAATGGTTGTCGCTGTTTGAAAGGTTTGAAAATTGCCCCCATTATTGATTCTACTTCACACGAGTCTGCATGAAACACTTATTTTGGCAAGGAGAAGGTGAAAACATACAGGTAGCTTGCATCGCCATGTCAATATTCTTAGGCTGCATGCATGCATATCGATAGAAGAAAAGCCGAGATGGACACGGGCTGTGATGAATCCGGCAGCAGCCTCTCTACAGAGTGGATAACAACCGGGCCGGGGTCGTCCAGTGTTGGTCAGGTTAAAATCGGTTTTACGCCCTGTTAGCCTCAAATTGATTTTGTCTTCCGCTGTTCATTATCGTTCTGTGATGCTGAGGGAAGTGAAAATTGGAAAATCATATTGGCGGAATATATGCATCCTTTTCAACGCCAAATCTTCCATAGGTACTGTTAGTTGATTGTTCCGAGGTCTTTTAAGATACTGTTGAATAGTAAATGTTTATGAAATTTAGCGATGGAAATAACTTGAAAACTAAACAGTTCTTCTGGAATTATTGTTATAGTTGGTTACTAAAATGAAGATATCTGCAAGAAGAGCAAGAAGTTTTGAATATCAAATAAATTTATTCACCACTCCCTCATCTTAGAATGATATTTGTGCTGTTTGGAGGAATTCATATATTTTTTTTGCTTTAATTTTTTTTAAATATTGATGACAATTGAAGATATGAACTTTTGTTCCACAATACCGATTCAATTTCAAGCAACAACCATAGGGGAATGCTAAAATTGAGAACGGCAGTGCCTGGCCAAAAACGCCAATCCGATAATCGCTAACTTTTGGTGAGCAAATTCATTTGCTCGCTGAATTTTTCTTAAAAGTTTCGCCAATTTTTAGAACCGCTAACTAAAGAACATTTAATCTTTTAAATGTTGGTATGTCCATGGAAGCATAAAACATATTTTCGTCTTCATTTCGATTCAAGTGTGCCGAATTTCGGTTTTCCTCGGCTTAGATTTTTTAGCTGTCCGTAATGTGTTGAAACGACTATAATCTAAACAAAAAAATAATGTTTAGAAAAGGACCGAATCGATTAACGAGTTTCAAGAGTAAGAGTATTTGACAATTCTATATGTATTTCATATCCTAGAAAAGTAACATGTGCATTCTAAAAACAGACACATTCACATTAGAAAACCCCTTGATTGCTTAATTTAATCGACGGACCATCCTCCCCTCCCCCAATTCCTTCTATCCATGGTGTTTGAGCGCCAGCAGTGACAGGAAATAAGCCGCATGACACGTGTACCACAAAACGAACTCCATTTAGCTTCAGCCCTTCAGACCGAATGGGCATGGCATGAAGATATTTGTTAGGTACAAATCACTTCGCACCTCTTTCTCTACGAGCAAAATTGTCGTTTCGATTTTAGGTAGGGAGGGACACAGTTTGGGCCCAGTTTGGGTCGCTAAGGTTTTAATGTAAAAGAACCATTTTAAAGGGATGAATTGGAAAAAAGATACACCACGTTTTAGAACGTTATAAATCGTAACGAACGATTTGATCTACATCTGATCTACATTTGATCTGCCAAAATATTTAAAACAATCAACAGATTGTTGATTGTTTTGAATATTTTGGCAGACGATAATTCACAAAATTCAAATTTAAATCAATTTAATTTTTCTTGGTCAGTTTTAGTATTTTAATATTTTGCAATATTTGATCGGAAATATTAGTTTCTGGGGTGACAAAAGAAGAAATTGATATTTGTTCTGGCCTAATTGAATTCTTAATGTCAATGCATCAATTATTTCAAATCTTTTACAGTATTGAATTAGGCTTAAATTGTAAAAAAAAGCAAGGAAATACATATACCGCTCGTATGCAGTAGAGAGTAAAACCTAAAATTTTATATATTTTTCTAACTATTCGATTTATAGTCATGTTTCCAACTAACCGGAAGAAAACATTGGATAGGTACACAGATTCATCTCTATGTTTATTCGCTTAGTTTAGGCATGATTTCGGGGTTTCCGTTTATTCTTGGTGTGAAACAGAGACCGAGAGCTATTAGACATGTCTACATAGATAGGTGAATGTTGTCCGAGTAGGAATATACTGAAGTTTAATCAAATATTCAAGGCACGCGACGACAATTTCAACCGCTATTGCTCTTCTCCTCTGAAATTTCGCCATTTCTTTTGTGGGATTGTCGTTGCTTGCACCATTGCATTGCATTGGAGCTGCATCATGATCGTCTTTATGACTGTCACTTATAGGTCGGTACGAGACCAAATAAGTAGACGGGAGAGACAAAATGCAAATGCAACCATCAAGGCTTTATGGGGTGTGTTTTTAAAATATTGTAAGAAGTACAGACATGCATTTGCTAGCAACATTGTTGAAAATGTTTAGAGTTAATTTCTATGGTGAGTTTTTCTGGTCACACATATTTTATTGAAGAGTTTCGAGGAAACGCTCAATTTTAGATTTATAACGGCTAAAAACAAATTAACTTTTTGAACTGTACAAAATCAGCCAAAATTTGTTACTAAGAAGTGTATTCGAAAAAATATGCTGCACTTTGTTATGTGAATAACTTTTTAATGAAAAGATGGAATTTGATGCAACAATCAGTGAAGCTACCTATTTATGAAATGCGTTCGTGTGCAAAATACGGTGACAATCTGTCAAGTGGTTTTTGAGATAGCATTTTATATAGAAACTTATTGACAAACTTTGATAGTTTTATATGCTTGAAAATGTCTGCCACCTTCAACCTTAAAAAACTTAGCCCATTTTTGAAGCTTAATAACTTTTTTATCCAAACTCCAATCGAAATGTGGTCTTCAAATGAAATATGTGTCATAATTTAAGTTTTAAGGAAACCCTTATTCTAAAGAAATCGGTCGAAGAGAATCAAAGTTATTTATGAAAAACTGGTTTTTCATGTTCCTCCCTAACAAAATGTTGAAAAATCCCATACAAACTTCAGGTTCGTTGAGTGACCCCTTCCCGTAGTCCGATCTGGCCAAAATTTGGCATGAGATCTTGTACTAGACTTAGGATCAATATTAGCCTGCAGCGCATGGCATTTCACGAGTTTGAAATTTCTCATACAAATTTTGGGCAGTCTAGTGTACGTATTTGTTATTTAAACCTTGATTCAGGAATTTAAAATCATCAACGAATTTCGCTTCATCTTTGGTCCAACATACACTGGACAAGCTTGGACGACGAAGCTAGGCTAGGTTGCGCAGTGCTTAGTAGGGAAAACATTGACGTGTAATTTATAAGAAAAATATTTTTTTTAATAAGAAACGTTTTTTTTGACAAATGGAGCATGTCGTTTGAGAGTCATCCTTGATAAACGTACTTACTTTTGTACGTTATTTAAACTCTAAACACTTATGATCAAAACTATTTCTTCCAGTAAGCCATTTTAACAGCTGGAATCTAGGGACAATTCTAAGAATGGGAAAGAAGCTCAGGAAAGCGAACTTTTCTAAATATCCTGGATGTTCGAAAGGGTTTGCTCCGGACTAATTAATTATTTTTATTCTTGCTGAGAACTTCAAAATTTCAACTTCAAATTCAGTTGCTAACCTATTTACTAGAAAGTATAAAACAGTTTATGAAATCACTTGCCTTAACTATACGTCAAGGGTGTCCCACATTAAATTACATTAAAAGTAAAGTAGCTTCTTCTATAGGGGAGAATGAGAATACTTGATTCTTTAGCTATATCTCGAAACTGGAATGTCTTACAAAGATCACATGTTCTAGAAAAAAAACTTTAACTTAACAAAATAATGTGCTGAGTTATTGAACTTTGTTTGAAAAACTTGTAGATCTTTTTTACTACTTTAAAATGTTCCTTACATGGAAAAAAAATATTACAAACACATTTATTCCAATATATCATTCGTTAGAATGTAAAATAAACTTCCTAATGCCATATTTTCAAAGTCTCAACTTTTTCAGAAAAAGTTTTCTAAAATGTTTACTATAAGTACAATTGATCCCTAGAGGTTAAAAATGTATATTCTTCTTCTGAATGGATCGTAATCATTGCTGATTACGGGATTACTAATATTTATCCAATAACTAATATTTATCCAATAATTGTCAGAAAAACTTATTTACTTACTTAATGATTCCGCGCCGATCCACCGGAGCATTGTCAGAAAAAAACGATTAAAAAATTGATTTTCTCTGAGTAATAGAAAATAGCGCCTTTAAGTATGCAATGTCACTAGTGTTGAAACAAAGTTATGGAATTTTCTTCTTCTGACACTTGTAAATTGTGAAATGAGAACAAACACGAACAAAATAGTCGATTGCCACTCTATAATGGGTTTTTGGTTGATTTTGTTTCCAAAGATGAGGGCTTCTTGAATTAAGAATCAAGTCTCCTTTAATAGAGGATCAAGTTTCCCTCAACTCCAAAAATATCTCAATTTTTTCAACAACACGAAAATGCTTCTAGTAGTATGCTTCTATGATAAAAAAGTATCGTTCTAACTTTGGAGCATAGAAACTTGTAGTTACACGCTTTAAGAAAATGTGAAAGGGTTCGAGTTGCTATTTTTTTCTAAAAAGATATGTCGAAATAAGAAAATGGGACCAAGCACTCCCATTCTCCTCTACAGAAACCCACTTTTTATTCGTTTCTTCCCCAAAATTGACCTCTTCGAGATGAGCACTGAGTAAAAAAAATACAAATGCATTAACTTAATGAAATATCATCGAAAATGCAAAACAAAACTATGGAAAATACCGTCAACTGGGACAACATGCAATAATTTTCAACTTCAATGGCTTCTAAAAAACATATGTTCACAGTTAATCCTACCAATCCTTATGCATCGTTTTAAGGATGATAGGACAACACATTAGCATTTTAAGAAAAATTATTGGTTTTTATAGTTATTTTGAATTCTCTAAAAACATGCGATTTTCACCCTCCTTATAAAACGGGGTAATTTGCAACAAACTTTGTTTTCAACCATTTCGCATGAAAACACTAACTGCAGTAATTTTTTGGTCCGTAAAAACTAATTTTCATTTTTTTTCTGAAAAAAGGGGTCATTACATTTAGGGGCTAAATAATATAACGAAAAATTCTACAAGCTGAAATCAAAAAACAAATGTTTGGATGAATGATAATTCAATATTTATAAACTCGTGATGCAAAACATTCATATTGCAGCACATGGAAACAAGATTACCAAGGTGTTTCTTTGATTTGTATTTTGTTGCATTTTACCCCAGACACCTAACTAAATTTTAATAATATTTATTTAAACAAATTGAGTGACGGTTCGAAAAAGAAAAATTTATACAGCTATAGTGTTGGTATAATATTAGGAAACCAGTAAAAAGTTTGTAGGTAATATTATCAAGCCAATCCGCCATACCGGATAAAGTTTTTTACAGCATCGAGAAATGCTCAAATTTGTACGTTTATTGCTCGATTTTTTAAATTTAATATAAAAATAAAAAACTTCAAAAAACTAGCTTAAGATGCGAGAAATTATGTCATCATCATTTTGTAAACATTAAAAGATAACTTTATTACAATACATTAATTTTAAAATTGATTCAGTGTGGTGTTATATAAATGTTGCATTTAGCCCCGCTGTTGCATGATGCCCCGTTTGACGGTAGTTTTTGTTCATAAATTTGTATGGAGTCGCTTCGTAGTTTCGAGATCCAGAAGCTTGGAGAACTTAGAAAACTGTATTCACACGCTTGTAAGAGAACTTTTTGGACCTCAAATTTTCTTCTGTTGGTGCTGAGGATTCACAAAAACAGTACGACTTCAGGTTGATTTTCAACATTCCGTTGAAAGAGTTGAATATTTTTCTAAAAGTTTGCCGTAGATAAATTTTCGACTTTCTTTTTGAGTGACTCTAATTTTTTAATTAAAAAACAGATGAAAATAACTTAAAAATCATTGTAAAAATTGAATTTCAGCCGTCTCAACTTACAAAAAAAAATGCAATTGGGTGATGATTGATGACTTTTTGCTCCCATATAATTTGTCGATGTCTTCAGAGTCACTAGATATCAGTGTAAAATTTGAGATGATTTATTCCATTCCTAAATGAGCGCAAAGCGTTTCAATTTTGCATGAAAATTTGTGTGAAAGAAGAATTTTTCTTTATAATATATCATACAGGGAATTCAAATAAGCTTGAAAAGAAGTTTGATTTTAACACTGAACGTACCGACACTTTGTATATATGAACCGTAAAACGAGGTAACTTTGATCACCGGGGTAACTTTGACCATCAAGAAATTTTTTGATTTGATTTTATTTGATTTTTGAGTTGATTTGAGTTGATACATCATCTGACACCTTATGGTCTCCATGACAATTATTTATACTTCTATTTAACTAGCCTAAGTCTATACAAAGCAAAAAGCTATACATGACACATAAATTTAAAATTCTATAGTGAACGATTTAAAAACAGGTTGATACTACTCTGCAGTTCGGAAGATTTTCTGATTTTGTGTTTGAAGGTTTCAGTGGACATCTGGAAGTCGTAGAGAGGGAAGAACCAATTAAATGTTTTGGACATAACTCTAATTGGTTCGTTCTGCCCGTAGCATGTTCAGCGAAAGTCGATGCGAAGGAACTCATGTTCTCGAAGTATACGCGGCATGACGTTGAAGTTCAAATGTGATAGAAGATTTTTCCACATTATCATCAATAACTTAGTCTATAGTTTTAATTTTTTAAAACTGTTTTCTACGTTTGAAAGCCTAATTATTTGAATATCAAATAAACAAAATTTGGATAGTATTCGAAATTGTTTTCTAGAAGAAATAATGTAATTTCAAAATCTTAAAACATCTTTTTCTTCCAAGGCTCGCAAACAAACAGCTCTTCCTACGATAACAAAAAGTATTTAGAAGCAAAAGGATGGTTGAATGTGAAAGAACAACTTTAATTCTTTGTATATGAATAGTTAAAGTTCTATTTTCAAAGTTAATTAATGATAAATTTTTGATATTTAAAAAGTAAGTACATATTCCAAGAGTAAGTCCTTACTGGACAAATGGATTGGAACCCTATCAAATGATTAACTTTGAAGAAAAAATGAAAATGGAAATAGTGGGAGTGCCTAGGGGAATGTTAGAAGGTAAAATTTTATTTGTATTTTGAAGCTAAAACTATTAAGCAAATATTATTATTTTGCCCCTAGATGTATGCAGCACCATTGTTTTTTTTCGATTAGTAATTGCTTTTAAAATAAAACGTTAAAACGCAAGGCAAAATTGATAAATTAGACTTTGTAAACAACTATGAAGGTGTTTTGTAGGTGATCAAGAAAACTCGTTAATACCGTCAAAATTGATCAATGTAACCCCAAAGGTGCCCATGCATCAATTCCTGAACAGCGACGGAATCGATTTTCAAATAAAATTTAAAGTAGTCCAATAAATTTCTGCAACCATGTTTTACGTTCATAGGAGTCCAGTACTGGTTTTAAAAATATGAAACATGCCACATTCCCTTTAACGGGAAAAATATATGAAAAGTATTTGAAAAAGTGATCAATATTATTCCAGATTGCGGTACATATTTATACCGCCGGGGGTCAACTGACTCCTTACACTTTTTCCGCTAAAACTTTCTTGTTCCTTACCGATCTTGTCGCTAGAACGAATTTCATAGACTCCCTTCGGGCCCGAAGAAAACCACCCAACGTATGTATGTATGTTGATAATCCACCATGGGTGCACGGATTCACCGCAGTTTGACCAAAGTATGGATTCACATGCATTATTTAAGTAACTATTAAAAACTCCATACCCGGCACCATGGTTTCGTGTGATCTGTTATGTAGTGTGTGTATAGTGTTTATGTAAGTATTTATTTGGACGAGCAATTCAAACAGATACACAACCAGTTCAAAATGCATAACATATTCAATGTTATGCATTTACTACAGGTATTCCGGCATCCGTGTATATACCTGGCCAGCTGGCACCTGATTGAACGTTCTTATTTTATAATCGAAACAAAAAAATCATATAATGTAACAAAAAAGAACAATCTCACCAAGTTTTAGGCATCTTTTCCTACATTTTCCGTATGCCTTCAATAATCTGCAATGGGTAACAGCTCCTACATGGAGTCAACATTTCGCTATACAACTCTCATTTCTTCTTCAGCGAACATTCAACCCTGAATTTGCGTATTCACACACTCTCACCAAACTCACTGATTTATTCTTCTTACACTTTTTCCACAAATTGGGCATATTTGCGCCGCGTGAAACAGCATTTGAACCGAAAATCGACGATCGACCGACCGACAATCGAAAAGCGGACATTACCGTCTTATCCAAGCGCATAATTAATTTCTTTATAGACGCTTGAATATTGCTATTCTAATTTATTTTCTACGCAACGTCATAGTAGGCCATAAGTGTGCCACGCATTTGAAAAAAAAACCGACCTGCAGAAACAGGTGCTGCCTTTTCCCTTATGATTAGTTTTTAATTTTCCACCCATCAAGTGTTTCCGAACGCGAAGCAAGAAATGGATGGAATAAATGATGATCATAATTGGCTTCATTTCGGAGACATTTTAAATATAAGAATCTCCAATTCCTTAAAATCACAAACACAACACTTCAAAATCAAATCATGACTTGATTTGCTTGCTTCAGACACTTTTAAAACACCAGGCGCGTATATTTTTGTCACAACACAGCAAGCTGCTCGAAAATTCAAAACTTCTCGAAATTTTCGGACACCGCTCCTCTTTCTTGTTTTCGTTGCCTTAATTCCCCCAGCTATACTCATTTTTCTTGGGAAATTTTCATTCAAATTCCTCAAAATATTTAATCACTGCTAATAAATTCTGTTTTCCAGTTGCCATATCGGCTGAGAACTGCACTCTTCACAATTCCCATGCCCTGACCCACCATGCATTGCTACCAGAGCATCTTTTTCTCACTCAGTTTGCAAAAACGCCATCATTATTTTTTTTTAAATCTTCATTTTTTACATACTGTTAGGGCATTTTCTATTTTTACCAACTAAATACTTTTTCAAACACCAATTTAAATCGTTTTATCAGCTCTTTAATCACATTCCAGTGTTTTCTGTGAAAGCAATTATCACAAATTTCTCTTCGTATTTTACGACAACGCAACTACCGAAATACGCGTCCGTTCACGAGCGAAGCACGAGAGGAACTCCGAAAAAACGATTTTTTAATTGAACAGCCAAAAGTCGAATTGTTTCTTGGATTTACCACTTTCAAACAAACAAAAAATCTTCTAGAGCCCTTAAAAAGCTTTAGCATCTCAAAGTTAACATTTGTAGTCTATTTACCGTACCCTACACTCGGTTCTAATTTTTAATTTATAAGTTGATCAGTTTAACTTTTTGTTAAGTATCAAGATCATCAACCTATCTTGTTTTGAGGAAAATTGACTCTAATCGGTCAAGTTCCTATAAAAAAAAAGAAAAAAAACCTAACTCGTCTTTGGCAACGTCCTATCCTCGTTTAATTGACAATAATATTTCACATCCTTCAAAATACGCTGTATTACTAATATTTAAAAAAAAAAATAACTCGGCTCCCCTTTTAAAAGCACCTGTATCCGTGGCCCAAACAGCCGATTTAGACTCAAATTCCGACCAAAGCAACCGCACTTGACTACATGTTCGAAGTATACCTTTTCCTAAAAGCTATTGATCTCCGTCTATAATTCTTTTTTTTTTTCATATTTCTCTATCTATTTCCTATTCTCTTCAAAAAGTGTTAAAAAAGTGATCTAGACCTAAGCAAACAATTGTAAAAAAAACTCAAAACGAGTTTGGCTCCTTAAAGCCTCAAGGTATGAGCCGTTTCAAATAAACGAATTACAAAAAAAAAATTGGAAAACTTGTAACGTGTCTTGGGATTGATTTTCAGACAATATTCAGCTACAATCATTTATTTTAAAGTTATTCAAAGTCGAAGAATTTTTTTTTGAAAAAAACATGCTTTTTTGATGATTTTTGACGACTATTCAAATGCAGCTGTTTTTCGAAATTTTTTATCAATCTGCATTTTCTAAGAATATTCTAACATCTAAATTCAGCTTAAAACTTGATTTAGAGTATGTTAAGACAAGATTCAGGCAATAAAACTATATGCATAAGAAAGGAGATTTTCTGCTGCAAAACAAATTCTACCAGATTACTGGCCACTCTTGTTGACATACCGATTCTATCAAGGACAATAAGGTATATGCAGTTATAAAATCTGATGTGTGAACTTTGGCGTTGAGTAGTTCTAACATATGATAGAGGTGCTGGCTGGCCCAACTTTAATGCACACGTATAGCCGTTTACGATGCAAAAGATTTATCCCAATAAAACCGGTAATTGAGCTCTGACAACACAACGCAGTGATGGATAATGGCAATGCGTAGGTGTTAGTGCAGTAATGATGTGCTGATGGAAGATGAAGACAAATTACCTAGTGATGCGGTATTTATACCAACGACGAGTAAAAAGTTTGCATGTGTAATCAATTGGGGAAAAAATTTAAGAGCATGTGTGGAAACTAACTAATTTTTATTTTGAAAAGATTTTATAATTTTATTCTGTCTAAGTTCGGTTTTCAATCTGCTACTCTGTAACGAAGGGAAGTTGCCTAACCATCAGACATCCGGATAATTAGTCAATTTATCTTTACCTAGGTGTTCCCAGGCAGTGGCATCTAGAATTCGTTTTTCATTTTCTAATGTGATAGATTATTTTTCCGAATTGCCACCACTTTGATCTGCGCAACCACCACGAGCTGCGTAAACAATTCGTGAGTCAATTTACAGCAATTGCGGGCGGGCGGGGACCATAGTCTAAACAACTCCGTAGCTAATTTCGTCTATTCGTTATAGCAATTAACACATCTGGATATTGTACGCACGCCCAGTCGGTGGGTGTTTCACAAGGTCACATCCAGTTAAGATCACTTGTGGCGAGATATTTTCTGAAAATGATACCAGAGCCGGGTTAATTGGTATTTCTTTCGATCTGTGCTGGAATTTCATTTTCACTTACAACAATAGAGTGGTTAGTGCATATCGGTTTTAACAAATTAAATGACAGGCAAGAGAACCATGTTGGTAACAGCTCCAACTTCAGCGAGATTAACTTATGTATGTCATTAATCCGATTCCGTTAATTTGGAAAACAATCAAGCTCACCTTCGAGTAAGTTAATCAAACAGCGTTCTTGACACTGAGAACCCAAAATACTTATCATGATGCGTGCTGCGGAGCAATAAAACAATTTATTCTGGTGTTGACACGATTCACGAACTACAACTTGTTGATTTTTTTGAGTTTCCTTTCGCTATGTTTATTCTTGGTCTATTTTATCTCAGACAGCTAAGTAAACACCATTTCTATGCATCCACTAGGAGATGCATCATGCGGATGTAAAGTGCTGCTGTCTTAACAAATGGAGTCGGGGTCTGGGCAACGATTTCCCTCTGGAATGCTTCTATTGAGTTTCAGTTTGGGGTAGCGTTCTATTTTAGAAGTGAGATTATTGGAAAATAAATAATCGAGATTATATGACATTATGATCATTTTGTGTTGACGAGCACTGATCTGTATCCAAATGGGGCTGTGAAAAAGAGGGACGACTATTCTTACCGAAAAGTTTTAACTTTTTGAGTAAGTTAGTTTACGCAGAGCCAAATAACAGCGACCACTCAAGACCGAAATTCAGGTCTGCATGTTCTTGAATTTACATGGAGAGTTAAAAAGGAGAGGACTCCCGTAAAATAGGAAGAATGATTCGGATGGTGATTCGGGACAAAAGTAGGCAAATCGCTGGGATTAGAATTTTGGACCAATAAACCCTTTGATTTCAATCACATTACGTAGTTTGGAATACTGTGGAGAATAATTTTAACATTTTTTTGTGAAAAACGGTGACACATTTCAAACGAAACGTTCCATGGCACATTTATCGTGGTTAATTATTTGCGGGATGAATCATTCTTCGGGATAAAAATCCCGAGAAAATTGTAAAAAAAGGTTAATCTTTAACATATTAATTGAATTTTTCAGTCATACACAACCGAAGTAGTTAATGTCCAAAGGAAAAAACTTCCATTCTCAAAGATCATGGCCCTTAATTTTTGCTGTAGCTCAAGAAAAAATATTTCTTCAACTGGTTTTGCCCCTGTATTTATGCACCATAATTAACATTTGTTCGAATAAAAGCATTAGTGATGATGAAAAAGTTTAGACAGGATTGGATATACCTAAGAAATATCTGCCAAGCAGAAACTTTGCAGTTTTACGTTTGAAATTGTCGAAAGTTAAATGAACATATGTTTTGTTCTTTCACGTTATTCAAATTTTGAGTCTTTCTCAATTGAACATCCTTTTGGGGGGACGAACAGAAACAGCTGTTTTTACCTAGTAAAAATACTTTCTACTTTTTTTATTTCTTTCCTTGTACTGATATTCACAACATCTTAAACTAATTGTTTATTGTTTATTGTTTGTAAAAAAACATCTGACGTAAATGTCTTAATGGTTTACTTAATCTAGGTCTATCTTGACATACATTCAAATTTTACTTATTAATTAGTTCTTAATTGGTCACTTATGCTGGATTCGATCAAGCGTTTAAAGGTTGCAGTTGAGACATTAAAGTCAAAGAAGGCATAATTGCGTTAGAAGCTTACTTTTGCAGAACGCAGGGGGTCATTGCTACCATAGCGCGTATTTCTTGATTCCAGTGATAGCCAGTCACGATTTCGCAGGGTTCTTTCTGGAGCATAAATATGACAGCGCGAAAGTATCCAAGAGCAATCGATTTCGTTTTTGAGAATTTTCGCCACAAACAGTGATTGGCTAATATCATGGCGATTCGACAGCGTGTGGAGGCCAAGCAAAGCGCAGCGTTGTGCATAAGGTGGCAGATTTTGAGGATTATCCCACGGTAGATCACGCAGAGCATCACGTACGAATTTTCGTTGAACCGCTTCAAAACGCGCCACCCATGTAGTTTCGAATGGCCACAACACCAGATTTGCAGATTCTAATATTGAACGAACCAGGCAGCAATACAGAGCTCGTAGACAAACAGGATCTGTAAATTCTTTACTCAGACGTATGACAAACCCCAGCATTCGATTGGCCTTTTCAAGTGTAGCAGAGTAGTGTTCCTTGGATGTCATATGACTATCCAAAACAACGCCAAGGTCCTTTATTTGATTAACACGATGAAGAAGTTCGCCCTGGATATAATAGTCGTACAAAAATGGAAGTTTCTTGCGTCCAAAAGTTATGATACAGCACTTAGAAATGCTTAAGGCCAGCAGGTTGACAGCACACCAGTTCACTACTGTATCGAGGAACTGCTGTAGTATCTGACAATCTGCCAAACTGTTAACGTTCAGAAAAATTTTCAAATCATCCGCGTACATAAGTACTCCGCATCCAAAAAGCAGCATATTAATATCATTGCAGAACAGGGTGAAAAATAAAGGGCCCAAATTGCTTCCTTGTGGTACTCCTGAAGTCGGAATGAAATCTGAAGATTCAGATATTCCGATTTTAACAGCAAGACGACGATTTGTTAAATAGCTTCTGATCCACGCACAAAATCTCTCAGATAATCCCAGGCGTTCTAGCTTTAAAAGTAAAATTAAGTGATTAACTGAGTCAAACGCCGCAGTGATGTCCGTGTAAATTGCGTCGACTTGTTTGCCACAATCCATATTAGATATGCAAAATGATGTGAACACTGCCAGATTAGATGTTACCGAACGTTTCGGAAAAAACCCGTGTTGATTGTCCGAAATCCAGTTCCTGCAGGCTGAAAACATAACATCGTTGACAATAGAGAATAGAAGAAATAGTGATCGAGCCCCAAATAACATTTAAAGTTTTATATCAGGCTACAAGACAAAGTTTTGGTTTTATAAGGGGCTTGAGGAATCCAATCAAACTATCGGTGTTATTTGGGACTGTCCTTATTCACCCCATTTTGTGGTAAATTTGTAGGGGAAAACTGTACAAGACGCACCAGTCAAGCATAAACGCTATTTAGAGCGATACCAATCATCTAAGAATTAAAATGAAAGTTTATGACGATTCGAGGATCAGATTCACGTCTTATCGAAAAGAAATTATATGATAAAACGCGATTTTGATTATATTTTTGTAAAAAATAAAAACATCCAGAAAACAAACCGCGGGGTAGAACCAAGGTTGCCGAAATCACAGAAAAATCTGTAATTTCACAAAATTTTGAGCAAATTTTCATCACAGAATCTGTGTCACAGAACACAGAATTTTGAAAAATTCATAGATTTCCAAAATTACAATTTTTTGGACAAAATAAAATTTAGATTTTAGCTTTGTAATTCAGTAAAGTATATTAGGATTGGTAATTTCATTTGATTCTACTCAACCTGAATGTAAAAAAAAGATCTAATTTATCATGAATTTTCAATGAAATTTAAGGAAATAGCATCACAGAAAACCATCACAGAATTTTTGGGTAAAATCACAGAAATCACAGATTTTTTTTTCTCAAAAATACAGAATTTTTTCGGCATCCTTGGGTAGAACGCCAAAACTAATGGACAGAACGCACCATACCGAAAGGGTGGTGAGAAATGGAATAATGATTATACGGAATGAAATAATTGAAACAAAAAATGATTAATTACATGTTCATCGTATTTTTGTAAACTACCCATACCTAGACAAATAATCATTTATTTTTCTTAATGTATCGCATTTTAAAATACACTTTTTAAATCCATATAGGTAAAACGCCTTCAGGTAGGCAACGAAATTTAATTTCTTGACTATTATCGCTTCAAACATGGCGGCAGATAATTTTTTCGAATCGAATATTGGTGCTTTTTAACTCGAACAAGGACGAAATTTGTTATAATTATGCAGTGATATCTTAATTTGGGAGTCAGCAAATAAAAAGAATGGCATTTTGTTTTGAAATAAGTGTTTTCTTAAAAGTTAACAGCATTCGAAATTTGAGCGTAAAACACGAGGGTATGTGGGCATTCTGACTCAATTTTGATATGATTGATTTTAGTTAAAATTTGTGCGAAGTTAGTAGAATACCACAAAACATTTATAGTCTTTCGAATCAGATTGCGCAGGCTGGTTTACCATAAAACTTTATATGTTACCCATGAAAAATAACAAGTTTCACACTGATTCCATTAGTCCTTCTGTTTCTAAGAACTTAAGTCGTTTTTTGTGAACATTTCATCTGATAAATGATGACAAAGCTTGTTTGCTACAATAAAAATGAAGATTAACATCATTCGAAGCCATAGGTTAGTATATTTTTTAGAAAGAATGCCATGGGCCATTAGACTGAGTCGGGGCCATTTTTGAATTTCTCAAACCTTGGGTCTAAAAAGCTTCGTCTTGGTCCAAGACTCATCCATGATTTTTTGCAGAATTTGTAAGTAACGTTAACATGAGTAAATTTTAACTTTTAATTTTGTATGGGAAAATTTACTATTTTGTACTGAAAAATCAACTTCATTTTGGTTTCTTCTGTGGAACCGAGAAATATGTTGATTTTTGTGCCAATTTATAAATTTCCTAAAGGAAACTTCCGCTGAACAACTTTGTTGAAGGCCGTAACTTCGTATCTTACTAGACAAAAAAGTTATTAGCTGATTAGGAGGTGTTTTTTTGCATTGATAAACAATAAATTCAACTGGCATCACTGCTGGAGCCTCGCGAAGTATTGCATAGAAAGTAGTCCTGCAATACCTCGCTAGGCACCCAGCAGTGATGTTAATTGTTAATCAGCTAATAACTTTTTTGTCTAATGAAATACAAAGTTACGGTCTTCAACAAAGTTGTTCAGCGGAAGATTTTCTTTAAGAAATTAATAAATCGGCACAAAAACCATCAGCTGGCTCGGTTCCACAGAAGAAACAAAAATGATGTTGATTTTTCAGTACAAAATATTCAATTTTCTCATACAAACTTAAAAGTTCAAATTTACTCTTGGAAACGTTACTTACAAATTCTGCAAAAAATCATGGATGAGTTTTGGACTAAGACGAAGCTTTTTAGACCCAAGGTTTGAGAAATTCAAAAATGACCCCAAATCGACTCAGTCTAATAATGGGCCATCATGCCGCGCTTGTGCGTCTTGTACAGTTTTCCCCTACATTAGACCGCTGCAAAAATGACTATTTTTTATGTCTTTTGGATCACCAAGCATCAATGTAAAATTTGAGATGGTTTGGCGCAACGCGTTTCAATTCTGTATGGAAATTTGTATGAAAGAAAAAATGTTTGCGTAAAAAATCATCCAGAAAATTCAATTAAACTTGAAATGAAGTTTGTCTTCAATCAATGGTTTGTTTCCTATTCTTGAGCTTCATTTTTGGCTAACATGAACAGAAGCTAAGTTTTTCATGGAAAACGTTAAAAAGTCTCAATTCAATGAAAATTATTTAAAAATGGCAGGTTTTGCTGGCTAGAGCTTTCACAAATTTTAATAAATGTTTTTGTCAAGATTAAATAAGTCAACAAATTCATTGGCTATGCAAAGCAGTTTTTTACGATTTTTTATTTTCATCCTACGATTAAACAGCTTTGAAATGAGCAGTCAAAAAAAGCAGTCGCAAAAATTTAATAAATGTATTTTGAAATATATGTATATTTTTTCTGGGGTTAAAGTTAGGTTTAAAGTTTGTTTACACGAAGTGTACTGCAAGAATCAAGAAATATTTAAAATCCAAAATATATTTTTTTAGATTTCAGTACATCTAATGCGATTTTTGAACGAAAAATTTTGCTATGCCATACAATTTCCCATATAGAATAAAAATTCGTTTGTCTAATTAAGGACTGAATGAATCGCTTTTAAAATTTTAATTGCTATTTGTGGCAGTAAAAATAACAAAAAAGTTATGGGAGGTGCAAAAATGTATCAATGTGAAATTTTCAAACAAAGCTTGCAGCGCACAGTGGTTCAAAATCAAAAAAAGTGGGAAAAAATTATTAAAAAGCTGTTTTGTTAAAGATTATAGGCGGATATTTGAAAAAAATAATAAATTAGATTTTTTTTTCAAAGTTTGCTGTTTTTTCAAGATTTGCTTAAACGGGGTTTGAGCTTTATACTGGGAAATTTTATATTTTTCAATTATTTATGAATATTTTTGTTAAAACTATGTATGGACTCCTAAATTCCTGTGGGTTGGTTGGATAAATATTAAAACTGATGTTTTAAGTTGGATTTGCGTATGTATCGAAGCAGACAATGCTTGGTTTACTCTGTATAAATACTTTAAAATTTGCATTTTTAAACCAAACAGCGTTCCACTCAATGACATCGTATTCAAAATATAGCAAAAACTAGCAGCTGATTTTAAGATATGTTTTTGATGAGCCTTTCACCTATCCAACGGTGTATAATTTACTACGGCGATCGGCAGCGCAAGCTTTATTTCTGCTTCCGAAAAATAAATAGAGTAAATCGAAAAATGTTTTCATCTAATTTTGGGTTGTCAATCAAGCGAAACTTTATAAGTTCATGCTAGTAAGGAACTTTTTTATCTCCAAACTGTGAATAATATTATAATACATCACTTCGGTACTAACAATTATAAATTTTTAAAGATTTATATGCTTTTTTATGTTGTTTTGTACAGAGAATAAAAAATCCTATTTTTAATTCTTGTGTTTAAGTTGTCGTTCATGTTTGTTTCATAGAAGGTGTATAAAAAGTCCTAGAAAATATCTAAATACATCATAACGTTCCTAGAATATTGGAGATTCGATTCCAGCATAAAAAATTTGATTATCGATGTCTTGAAAAATGGACTTTTTTCCGGCTTTTTGGGGATTTGAACCACTGTGCAGCGGTGTGATATACATAATTCTTTTTTTTAAGTATATTTGCTGGAATATTCCATGCCCTTACAATGCGACTGTGTTTTGTGTTTGGGGTACGTACATGCACAATGGACTGAGTCGATTTGGAATCATTTTTGAATTTCTAAATCCCTGGGGTCTAAAAAACTTCGTTTAATGTAAGATAATTGATTTCCCCATCTAAAGTTACTTTAAAATTCTGCGAAAAATCATGGATGAGTTTTGAACCAAAACATAGCTTTCAAGACCCCAGGGATTGAGAAATTCCAAAATGACCTCAAATCTACTCAGTCTAATGCACAGGTCATCAAATAAAATGTATAGAGTAGTTTTAATCAAACAAAAAAATACGTACACCCACATCAGTTGAATTTTCCAAAGCCGTTAACATCAATTTGAAAGAAAATAATTTATGTCATGAATCCTTTTTGTTCATTCAAAAATATTAACTTTATATAGTTCTACTAAATTCATTGTGTCATTTTGCCATATTTGCCTTTCCAATGCAAATTTTGATGGTAGCTTGCCGGCATCTTTGTTCATCTCACAGCAACAGTTCAGTTGAACTAACGTCAACAGTCGCCCAACAAGCAATGAATTTTCGGAATCAATCAAATAGCAATAAATTGAAGACACCCGCAGAATGTGGCGCGCGGCTGGGTTTTCCAATTTGTTGAACTCGTGTGTCAATGTTTTTCGACTAATGAATTATGAACTGAATGTTTCCAAGCGAGTTCCATGTATGAGACGCCTCTGATAAATATTTGTCGTTTGATTAAGTCACATGCCACAATCGATGATTTGCGGATTCGAATGTATTTTAATTTTCGTTCGACATGGTTAGACATCTGAAGATGGACGCTCAACCTACAATTTAATACAAAAAAGTTGTTGAAAACTGAACACTCTACCATTTTTAGTTACTTTAAGTTAGAAAACCGGTTGAACTTCAACTCTGCGGGTGAGATGATGTCTGTTTATTAATTCAATCAGCCGTGGACGACGCGACCAATCCAACAACAACCAAATATTTTATAACACGTTATAACGTTTGAAAATCATTCACAATTCATCGATGAATACAAACCCTTGTATTAATTTTTGTGAGGTTTGCTAGAAAATCATACGGCATGCGTCATTTTAACGCCTTTGGGTAGAATTTTGTATGAATTATCCTTTCAATTCTTAATACTGACATGTTTTTCTGGGGTATTTATAAAAATGCTCCACCACAACATAAGAATTGCAAACCAGCATTGTTTTTCATCCTAACAGAAATGCAACACTGTAAGCAGCTAATTGAGTCGGCAACCATGATCTTGTGATTGAATGCAGGCAAATAAATCAAACGTTCAGAGTAACGAATCAACAAGTGTTGGCTTCCATCGTTTATGAAATAATTGTTACGGATGTTTAGAGCTCCTCCAGGCCGATGTGTGTATGTTTGTAATGTAGGTACCAACATATGCACAGATCGGCGTCTCAACCGTAGAAAATCAACAATTTGTTGATTCTGACGGGAGATATTTCTGGGTACATGATTCGGCTTTTTAGCCAGCCCGTGTCGTGCCACATAAAACTAACTATAAACCATCTGCGTGGGAGAACCGGTATAAGATATGCCCATATAGTCTGGGTCTGGGGTCGCTGGTTGATGATCGTTTTTTGCACGGCTTCGTATTTACCCTATGAACTTTCTGCGCTGGGATCGTTCGTCGGGCGACTGCAATTTTATTAACAACCGAAAAGCGATCATCTTCAACTCGAACCCACTCACCTTCCGTTACGAAGGGCGAATGGGCGAATCAGGGTTTAACCTTAACGAGTCCTCCAATTAGTTTTACACTCCTATGCATCTCAAAACAACGTTCGTTGGTTAAAACAGAGACCACAACAAAAACTCTAACGCCACGGAACCTTAGAAGACCACCATCTGTTAGTCCAAATATGGACAGCGCGTGACTAATGGGGCACACTATGCAAACCTGCTATCGGCAATCCGTCCTGATCTTGGAAGTAATATTGTGATGAATGGAGATATTTTTATACACACTCATTTGAATATGCAAATGTCATGCGATTTAACCTTGGGGTTGGAAGTTTCATCAATAGTTTTATGTGGATTTATCATTTTTTATCATAAGATTACATGTATAGATATGGATGTGATGGAATTAAATTGTAAGGCTCTTACCTTAGCAATAGTAAAGGGTCGTGGGCCATTGGTTAACGTGGACAAACTGAATATTTCGGAAGTGTGTTGAGGTAAAAAACTGTCATTGTCATCGCTCTCCATAAGTATGTATATTTTCACATACATGTTGTTGGCCTATGCTTGAACGTTATGCTCTTTCATATGAAAAAGTAATTTTCCGTGAAATTTCCACAAGTCACTAAATCGCAACAAAATTACAATTCGTAGCTTTTGGGGAAACATGGGCAAAGCAATGTAGGGTATCTTAGATCTCCTTAATTTAAGTGTTTTTAAACATTCATGACAAATACTACATTTTTCCTGTCTGTTGGATTAAAACTGCAACATCCAATCCTACTTTAGGGGGGCGTTCAAATATTTATAACGCAAAGTAATTTTCCTCCGTAATCCCTGCGTAACATGTAAGACCGCAATCTCTAAACGCGTTAGTTAATATTTGAATGGACCCTAGACTAGGGATGCCAAAAGTACTATTTTAAGAGTACATGTAGGGGAGAATGAGGATACTTGATCCCTGGGGATACTTGATTCCTTAGCTATATCTCGAAACTGGAATGTCTTCCAAAGATCAAATGTTCTAGAAAAATGTGCCAAAATGAGCAAAATAACAATGCTTGTAGTTTAAAAATTTTTAACAAAATAATTGTTTAAGTAATTGAACTTTGTTTGAAAATTTTCATAAAATGTAACTTGAAGATCTTTTTTTATCACTTTAAAATTTTCCTTACATGGGAAAATTATGAAAAAAATATTTGTTCCAATGTAACAAACGTTCGAGCATAAAATGAACTTCATAATGCCATATTTTCAAAGCAATGGGAAACTCTCAACTTTTTTCAGAAAAAGTTTTCTAAAATGTTGATTATGGGTACAATCGATCCCCTAGAGTTGGGTACAATTGATCCCCCTTCCAAACGGCATATTCTTCTTCTGAATCGATCGTTATGATTGCTGATTACGAAATTACTAATATTTATCCAAAAACTAACAATTGTCTAAAGAAAAGAGCAAAAATAATTAATTTTCTCTTAATTATAATAAAATAGCGCCTTTAAGTATGCAATGTTATTAGCGTTGAGACAAAGTTATAAAATTTTCTTCTTATGTCTGCTATAAATTGTCAAATGAGAACAAACATGACCAAAATAGTCAATTAACATTCTGTCTTGGGGTTTTGTTTAATTTTTATACAAGGATTAGGGCTTCCTGAATAAAAGATCAAGCCTCCTTCAATAGGGGATCAAGTCTCCCCTAACTTCAGAAAAATCGCAATTTTTTTACTCCCACGAAAATGTTTCTAGTTCAACAACGTGTTCAAGTATCGTTCTAATTTTTGGAGCATAGAAACTTGAAGTTACATGCTGTCAAAAAATATCAAAGACGCCGAGTTGCTAAATTTTTCCAAAAAGATATGGTGAATATAAGAAAAGGGGATCAAGTATCCCCACTCTCCCCTACTGTTTTTCGATCGAGAAATGGTCGTACTCTTCTTTTTGTGAATTTTTACCAAATTTACTCTTTTTATTGTTGAAGACATTTGATCAGAAAAACCAACGTATTTCCTCCATTTTATGAAGTTGTTTTACATCTTATGCAAACACTACGAAAGGAATACAGCGTACAACAAATCACTTTGACATCTGGTTTTAATAAACATGCATTTTAGTCGATATAAACAGTGAGCGCGATAAGCGCCTTTGAGTATGCAACCAGTAATCAATGTGAACAAAATTAAGGTATATTTTGTACAAGAATATTTTAAAAGAAAATTTACAATTGTCACGTAAGTCACATAACCTGCAAGACATTGGCAGTATTTGATTGAACAGATATTTCAATGCCACCTCAGATAACACGATATATGTACAGTAGTTCTACGCTTATCCGAGCTCGAGTCATTCGAGCTTCCGCGTTATCCGTGGCACCATTTTTATACAAAATCCATGTAAAAATGTTTTCACGGTATATTGTTAAGCTATTAATTCGACGTTTTTTCAAGTTTAAAGTCTTAACTTGCGAGAAACGTCGATTAAATAAAAAAATATAATCCATGTAAGAACCGAGCTATGCGCCTGGGTGATATGCAATACCAGAGCAAAAGGATAGGGTTTATCAGTGTATTTCGTTTATTCCGAGGTTTTACTTATCCAAGATTGTCCCTTCCCCGACTACCTCAGATAATCGGAGTTTTACTGTGAATACACCCTATGGATGGCTAGTGAAGTAGACAATGTGCAACTCGAGACCCCATACACCCAACCTTCGGGTAGTGGTCATATCACCTCTTGTCTGCAACTCCGATTCTCTACCTCCCCGTGGTACTAGCTGGGGTGCGAGCAACCTTAGCGGAGATCGGGTACCCAACCCCGGTGGATGCTTTGGTCGCATGCAGAATGAGTTAGGGGGCTTCGTACGCGTCTGTTCTCCATGTTAGGGGCGGCGTGCGGAGTGCAACAACGTCCTGGTGGTGTTCGGGACCCAAAACAGCAACATCACGACGGTTCTCCTGCGAGATAGTGGGGTTAGCTGCGGGCCTTGCGAGCCTGTGACTACTAAAAAACATAAGCAACGAATAACGAACAACAAATTTCGGATGGAAATCGGCAAAGACCCACGCGACGAAAAGGGACTAGCGATTGGAAACTTGGAACATGGAACTGCCGATCTCTAAATTTTGTGGGCAGTACCCACGTGCTCTCCAACGAATTGAAGAGCCGCAAATTCGACATCGTAGCGCTGCAGGAGGTATGCTGGAAGGGCTCCACGGTACGAACGTATCCAGATGGTCGTGCCATCTACCAGAGCTGCGGCAACACACACGAGCTTGGAACAGCTTTTATAGTGATGGGAAAGATGCAAAAGCGCGTGATCGGGTGGTGGCCGATCAACTCACGAATGTGCCGGTTGAGAATCAAGGGCCGGTTCTTCAACATCAGCATCATCAACGTGCACAGCCCTCACCTCGGAAGTACCGGTGACGACAAAGACGAATTCTACGCGCAGCTGGAGCGTGAATACGACCGTTGCCCAAAACATGATATCAAGATCGTCATCGGGGATTTCAATGCTCAGGTCGGCCAGGAGGAGGAATTTAAACCGACAATTGGAAGGTTCAGCGCGCACCAGCTGACCAACGAAAACGGCCTCAGACTTATTGATTTCGCCGCCTCCAAACGAATGGCCGTACGTAGTTCCTTTTTTCAGCACCGCCTCCCACACAAGTACACCTGGAGATCACCGTACCAAACGCAATCACAGATCGACCACGTTTTGATCGACAGCCGGCACTTTTCGGACATCATCGACGTCAGATCCTGTCGGGGCGCCAACATCGAGTCGGACCATTATCTGGTGATGGTGAAGATGCGCCCAAAACTCTCCGTAGTGAACAACACGCGAAACCGGCGCCCGCCTCGGTTAAATATCGCGTGACTGAAGCAACCTGAGGTCGCGGCAGACTACGCGCAATCGGTCGAAGCAGCGCTGCCGGCAGAGGGCGAGCTCGACGAAGCCCCTCTCGAGGACTGTTGGGATACCATCAAAACAGCCATCAACAGTGCTGCGGAGAACGTCATCGGTTATGTGGAGCGATCTCGACGGAACGACTGGTTCGACGAGGAGTGTAGGAGGGTGATGGACGAAGAGAATGCCGCGCGGGCGGCAGTAGTGCAAAGAGGCACCCGTCGAAATGTGAAAAATCACCGACAGCGGAAGAGGCAGCGAGTCCGACTTTTCCAGGAGAAAAAGCGCCGCCTGGAGGAGAGGAGCTGGAGCAGCTGCATCGTTCCCAAGAAACACGAAAGTTCTATCAGAAACTCAACGCATCCCGCAAAGGCTTCGTGCCGCAAGCCGAAATGTGCCGGGATAAGGACGGGGGTATCCTGACGGACAATCGTGAGGTGATCAAAAGGTGGAAGCAGCACTTCGATGAACACCTGAACGGCGCACATGCAGGAGATCAAGACGGTGGGGGAAGGTACATCGCCGGCGTAGCCAACGACGAAGAGGAGCCACTCCCAACGATGAGTGAAGTTAAGGAAGCCATTCGCCAGCTGAATAGAAACAAGTCGGCTGGGAAGGATGGCATCGCAGCTGAACTCATCAAAATGGGCCCGGACAGGTTGGCCGATTGCCTACACCGGTTGATATTCCGGATCTGGGACATAGAACAGCTACCGGAGGAGTGGAAGGAGGGGGTAATATGCCCCATCTACAAGAAGGGCGACAAATTGGACTGTGAGAACTACCGAGCGATCACTGTCCTCAATGCCGCCTACAAAGTGTTGTCCCGAATCCTACTCCGCCGCCTAACGCCACAAGCAAACAGATTCGTGGGAAGTCATCAGGCCGGCTTCATGGAGGGACGGTCTACGACGGACCAGATATTCACATTACGGCAAATCCTCCAAAAATGCCGTGAACACCAAGTCCCTACGCATCATCTATTCATCGACTTCAAAGCCGCATACGACACGATCGACCGTAACGAGCTATGGAAAATCATGGACGAGAACGGCTTTTCCGGGAAGCTAATCAGACTGATCAAGGCGACGATGGATGGAACGCAGTGCTGTGTGCGGATTTCGGGTGAATTGTCGAGTTCATTCGAATCGCGCAGGGGGCTTCGACAAGGTGATGGT
The DNA here is from genome assembly GCF_029784155.1 of Uranotaenia lowii. NCBI lineage: Eukaryota > Metazoa > Arthropoda > Insecta > Diptera > Culicidae > Uranotaenia > Uranotaenia lowii. The sequence goes on along the minus strand of NC_073693.1, from coordinate 184,823,203 downwards.
CTATCCTGCATGATGTTCAACGTGGCGCTAGAAGGTGTTATTCGACGAGCGGTGGGCGAAATGCGGGGCACGATTTTCAACAGATCCAGTCAACTTATCTGCTTTGCCGATGACATTGATATAGTCGGCAGATCATCTGCGGCGGTGGAGGAGATCTACCGCAAACTGAAACGCGAAGCAGGAAGGATTGGGTTGATGATTAATACGTCCAAGACGAAGTACATGCTGGCCTGCGGATCCGAGACCGACCGAACCCGCTTGTCCAGTAATAACAAGGTCATGATCGACGGCGACGAGCTGGAGATAGTCGAAGACTTTGTCTATCTCGGCTCACTGGTGACCGCAGACAATGACACCAGCCGTGAGATCCGGAGGCGAATTATCAGCGGAAGTCGTGCCTACTATGGACTCCACAAGCAACTGCGGTCGAGAAGACTTTGTCCTCGTACGAAGTGTAACCTGTATATGACGCTTATTAGACCGGTTGTTCTCTACGGGCACGAGACATGGATATTGCTCGAGGAGGACCTGCGTACACTCGGAGTATTCGAGCGACGAGTGTTAAGAACCATCTTTGGCGGCGTACAGGAGAACGGAGTGTGGAGGCGAAGGATGAACCACGAGCTCGCGCGACTCTACGGCGAACCCAGTATCCAGAAGGTGGTGAAAGCTGGCCGGATACGCTGGGCTGGACATGTTGCGAGAATGCCGGACGACTGTCCTGCAAAACAGGTGTTCGCTACGAATCCGGTAGGAACAAGACGAGCGGGGGCGCAACGAGCGAGGTGGTTAAACCAAGTGGAGCGTGATCTGGCGAACGTGGGGTGCCCGAGAAATTGGAGAACGGTTGCTATGAACCGAGTGAATTTTAGGAATTATGTTCGTCAAGTTATGTCGTGAGACGGAATACTATGTAAATAAAAAAAAACAATAAATAAACACCCTATGGATCTTGTGCCAACCTGATGGCTGGGATAACGCGGGAGCTCAGAAAACTGGGGTTCGGATAAGCGGAGTTGTTTAACGTTTCTCCTGATAACTTTCCGGATAAATGATCTCAATGTACTCTTTTTGGTGTTGCGGGATATGGTAACCCTACCCTAGACGGGGTTTACTAAAATCGGCATCGTTAAGGTTTAATTCACGTTTAATGTTCTTCACATTCTTTTAAACGTGTATATCTCCCTTTATTATAAGCTTATAATAAATGGAATGGCAACCATATGTTTCATTTCCTTAATTCCGATTCGTTTCCTCTTGCAATCAACTTGTTAAACGAAAACGCGCTTCTTTTCATTTGTATCCGAAATTTCCGTATTCCCATTAGGCATAGCATCAAAGCCAATCATTATTTAAACTTACTTTTTGCGCAGAATGTTTCAAAACAAGCTAAGAGAATCTCAAACATATGAGAAAACTGGAAATGAGTCTATTTTCGAAAAATTGTAATTTCGGTAGCGAAAGAAATGTCAGGTGGTACTCGATTTAAACAAATTACTGGTGTTTAGAACAAAGTGATATAACTGTTCTGGGTTGATTTTTAAGATAAAAATGCTCCTGGATTGGGAAAAAAGACAACCAATCGACAAATATGTACGTACAATGTTAATTTACTAGTTTTAATATCATAGTTATTTGTGGAATAATTTTACCAAAAAATACATACATAAGCAAAGCTATGAGTCAGTCTTTATATGTTTCAAAATTTGGGAAAAATTGGTTAAAGTGTGTAAAAACTAAAATCGAAAAATTACCGAAAGTCAAGTTCTTTGTTTATGAAAAAATTGTCAATAATTTTTCAACACTAAAGTTTTTCGTGGAACATAAGTTGTTCGTTATCATAAAACTAAACTGCTGTGAATGTTTCAGCGAAAAAAATGAGTTTGAGAGGGTTAACCCTTACCTGCCACGTTTTGAAAATTGAAATAGAAATAGGGTGCAAATGAAAAACAAAAAACAATTACAAAAAAAAGTAGAATTTCATCACCTCATTGATCACAAACTAACACGATCCTATTTTGTAAAATATTTCTCTGGTATACCCATCTCTCAGAAGTCTAGCTGTTGAATTTTTTGAAATTTTCATTTTTGGCTTGAGCAATGGCCGCCTTGACACTTTGCGCCAGGAAAACAAAACATGCCGTTTTTCGTAAAAAAAAACCAACTTTTACAAATGTTTCGAGACATGCGGTCATTTTAGCGGATGGAATAACTATCCTGAAGCGAAAAATGTTAATGACGCCATGAAAAGCTTCACAAGAAGAAAAGTGCGTTTTGTTCCCAGTGTATCACCAGTGATCTACTTTACTTATTCTAAAGTTTATATATTTACGTTAGAATCTAAGTAAACCATCATTTGATTCTGCTTACATAGGCAATCTTCTACACAGAAGGTGATGAACAAACACGCGCACTATTACAGAACTCGTTATTCAAGATGTAAAAAGGTAAACAAAGCCTACGTCACTTGCCAGGATGTTTATGTATCCTAGGCGAGAATCGTAAACAGCAGTTGGCAATGATTTTTTTCTCTATAGTTTTCGCTGTTGGTTGTTTGTTTGAAAATGCAACTGACGTCACGAATTGTCTTGGTTACAATGTTTACAAAAAAAAAACTTTTACTAACACTTAGCACGGGATTTCCATCGCCACCTGAGATGTGTATACAGGTTGCTTCTACACGTTAGTATATTTATTTGAGGATAATTTGGCAAATAATGTGAATAAATCTGGGAAAAAATCCGGGCTATTTTCAATAAAATTGAGGGTCTATGTATCGTTCTAATTTTTAGAGCATATAAAGTTTAAAATTTACGCAGTCAGAAAATGCAAAAGACACTGAGTTGACAAATTTTTCCGAAATGATAAGACGATAATAAGAAAATTAAATCAAGTATCCCCAGTTTTCGGTAGGTAATGAGCTAAGAAATTTTGAGAGAGAAAACTTAAATTTTCTTGGTTATTTAAGTAAGTTTTTTTTTCTAGTTATCTAGTTATCATTTTATGATTTTTTTTATAAATAAATAGCTGGTGTTAAATATCGGTACATTGTCTTATCAGGTCGCTTATTCAAACCAGAAAAAATTTAAAAAAAAAAACAAAAAGGACCTATCGTTTATTTATAAATTGAACCTTAAAATCGGAGTAAATATTTAGACAAAACATTTTTTGCTAAAACTTTTTCCCGACTGATAATAAGTCATTCATACGCAAATGAAAATATTTTGTTTTCACCTATTGCTTAAAAAGAGCTTTCCCTAAATATTTTGATGTTAAAGTTAAAATTAACATCTTTAAATCATATTTGAAATTCTTTTCTACCCAGAAAATTGTTGGATACTGGTACTAACAAGTGGCAACTAAAATTTTGGATTTAATTCAAGGCCCCAATACTCAAACATAAACGAGCTCAGGGAAAATAAAAGAGTTTTTTCTCCTCTTTTTGCCAGAATTTTTTGTTTTGTTTATGTTTGCCCAGTTTTGCTCAAAATGCCGTCGAAACAAGAAGTGTTTCTCGAGCGCGTTGTACAGTTCACAAAAATCTCGTTAAAAAGTATACAGTACAAAAGTTTAAAAGTGAAATTGTGGCGGCTTCCACTGTTTACCATATCCTACAATCCCTAACAACTACTTGCAAGAAAGGTAGTGGCAGACCAGGGAAAATTATGGACGTAAAAGGACTTCGTTCTCTTTCTCGTGCCTTCAACAACAAGGATTCACTGAGCCAACGGGATGCCGCAAAAAAGTTCAATTGTTCTCACCAGTACATTGGCAAGACATTGAAAAAAGCTGTAATTGAGTGCCGAAAGAAGGCATCAGCCCAAGAATTTAACTGAGGATCGAATTTCGACTCTTAAATGCCATTGCCGCTAGATCAGGCATGTCAAACTGGGGGTTCGCGGGCCGCATGCGGCCCGCCCTCCCGCCCGCCTATAAGTAAAGATAGTTTTAAGCATAGATTAAGAAATCAGTCTGAATGATATTAAGTTGTCGAAGACCGTGAACAATAAATAAATAAAATAAATACAAGTTCAAACATAAGTTTGATCATGAAGTGATGCTGTAAATCGCCATTTCCGAGAGAGGTATTTCTAAGCCATGGTTCAAGCCATCTGGCAATCAATTTAGATGTGTACCAGAATGAATGTTTGAAGAGATGCCGTTTCTACACAAACATCATGCAGATGGACGATACGTGTTTTGGCCGGACAAAGCGTCATCGCATTATGCAAAAAAAAAACACAATCTTTCCTAAATATCCATTCGATCCCAAGAACCACAACCCGAAAAATCTGTCTCAGTGTCGCCCAATCAAAGCCAAGAACTGCAAACAATTGATTGGTAGAATCAAGAGATGTAATCACAAAGTTGACATGAAGGCCGTACAACACTCCTGTTCCGATACCAAACGGATGCTTCGCCAAAAAGCCGATCATGGACCGTTCTTAAATGTTTATTTTTTTTTTTCAACAGTGGACAATTAGTGGTATGAATAAAGTTTAGCAATTGCTTCGGTAGCTTTTACTTAGCTCGAAATCAAGCAAAGCAAAAGCCCAAAGCATTTGCTTAGTTTGGTATGAATAAACATTTGCTTAGCGGATGTGTACTAAAGTCTTAGAACATAGCTTTTGCTTCGAAAAATAGAGCTATCCAACCAGCAGAATCTGAAGTTTTCTAAAGTTAAATGAAAGAAGACGATCAGAAAATTGAAAAGTACGGCTTAAATAGCCATGAAGTCGACGGTGCGGATGGTGGGTGTATAAACGACCGGAAAGTTTTTTTTTAAATCTTAGAAAGAAAAAAAATCACGTAAATATGGAAATCTGAATTATGTTTTAAATTATAACAATTTTCTTCCAACTTCGAGCCGATTGGGACTTCTTTCACTTGCAACGGGAGTCAGTGGGCGAATTGGGATCTGGGTTGTTAGCGGATGATTTAAGCGCCACTCCGAGGAGACCAGTCGCCTTTTGAAAGCTTGCCCGGCTTTTGAGACCCAACATAGGGTGGGTGTATATTGTATTGGCCCAGATCAGACTCAACCTACCGACCTCAACCGTCGACCATCCATCAATATCCCCGACTAATTGGTTGAAAAATAAACGAGAACTAAGACGGGTTGTTCGGTTGGCCAAAAAATATCAACTAACTGGAAAACTATATTTCCAGAATTAACTTCAGCGGACCCACTTTCCCCGAACCAATTCCCCAGGATTGCTTCGGAAACTGGAAAGGGGTTGAAAGGGAAAAGAAACAAGCTAGAGTCAACCCGACTCGAAAAAAAAACCTTTACTCTACCGAACAACCGAAAAAAAACGTGAACCTTAACCTTTCATAATAAAAACATCGTTTATTTGGTCTCAAAAACGTTCGTTGCAACAACTAATTATTTATTCGCATTTTCCTAATTTGCTTGGTGGTGGTTTGTTGTTTGTTGGATTAGTAGAGAGTGTAAGTTTACATTTTTGGTGGGTGGTTTTGGGCTTATAAATTTCCGTCTACATACACGCTTCTTCTGAGAGATTTCTCCTACTCTACATTAGCGCCTCTAGCGCTGCCTAGGCATACTAACCTTCCCAAAGTTTCCCCGGATGGGGGTATTTGTCGGTAACGTTGAGAGTGCTTTTCCTAAGTTTCCTTTACTTGACGAGGAAACGGTGCGGTGCGTTTTCTTTCACCACCGGAGGTTATTCCAACCTCATCGGTGGACCATGGATTTGATATATATATATATATATATATATATATATATATATATATATATATATATATATATATATATATATATATATATATATATATATATATATATATATATATATATATATATAAAAAAATATATCGTAAGGGGAATTGAACCCGGGCCCTCTAGGTCCTCAGCTGGGGACGTAGCCGAGTGAGCTATTTGCTCATATGTGTGATCGGCTTCAAAAAGGGAATCAAAATGGGATTCCGATCATGCGCATGATATAAATAAGTTTCTGAGTACTCACGTTGCTGGGCAATCAAACCTCAATTAACATTTCGGTTGATCCCCAGACCGTCGTTTCTGCTGCTGTCGATGTTGGTATGGTCGTCGCCGTCGCAGGGTGTCGTCGGAAAATCGGCGCAGCTCCCGTGATGTGTGGCTTCGCCGGTGGCGATATGCGTCGACCCGCAGCGGATTTCCTTGGACCAGGTGATGATGACGTTGTTGTAGGCTCGCGTGGGCTTCGTACCTGATCCGTTTTCGAAAGTTAGTTTTAGGGAAAAACGCACTAAAAACCATTAAAAATTACCGTGTTCTGCTCTTTGAGCTATCACCCAACGGTATTGCTCGCACTTAGAACACTCTTAATGGCACTCTATTTTGGGAAGGTTTTAAAAAAGACATTTTTATAAAAAAAATTAAAACCCACGTTTTTTTTAACAAGTACCTTGTGGTACCAATGCGAACCCGAAATAAAAAAAACTTGCAGTCCAGCCTACTCCACAGCCCAAGGAAAAGTGATCGAGTACTTGCATCAGCCCTCAGATCAGAACAGTCATCTAATTTCCTGACCGGAACTTCGTAATCGTTAGCGAACGATTACGAATGTTCACGAAAAACCCTCTTCTTTTTCATATTTTTTTCTGGTAATCAACCCGAGATATTGACATCCGATCTCGGGTGTAGATTCTAATTCCCGATTCTTACCAATACAACCATAAGACCTATCATCTGGTGGGGTCAACGCCCGGACATGCATCAGCTGGTGGCGATATCTCTAGCAAAGTTTCGCCAAATCCCTTTAAAACACCCAGATCCGCTTTACGAAGAAAAAGAGTTTTTCCGTGACGTCACGCTCTCGATGGGGTGCGTCGAAAGTTTTGTTTACTCTCCAAAATATTTCTCTCCTACTCGGCTATGCTCTTGGTTTACTTGGTCTATAAATAGATATTTTATCGGCTTTTACAGGGATGGCTATTTTCAGCTAGGTGTTCATTCGGTCTACTAAGGGATGTTCAAGTAAAACAATATGAAAATTATTTAATTTTATCCATACTGCTACACACTATAGCCGGATTTTTTAAAATTTGGAATATTTACTAATTGATTTGTTTAGTTTCATCTTAGACGAATCATTTCATACAACGACAGGAATATGCAAAAAGCTGGGTTATCACTTCGACTTTCCTTTATCCATGAAAATGCTGTTTTGAATTGTATTGAAGTGTAATATTGCTAATTTAATAAATTCATGACATTGCTAAAGAATTTTTTATTGGAAAAGTCTGGTACCGAGCATGCTTAGAAAATAAAGCAATTGCTAGGAGATTTGTCGAGCGATTACTTTAGATTTGGGCTTTATTCATACCAAATTAGCTTGTTCTAAAAGTAAAAGCTCCTGACAGAGAAAACAGCTGTCAAAAAAAAACTTTATTCATATCAACCGAAGCAATCGCTTTAAGCGACTGCTCGACTGCTCGATTTAGTTTAGTAAAAGCAATTGCTAGGTTTTTTTCATATCACCTAATGTACCTTTAATTCCAATAGATCAAAGCTTCTTTAAGTACACTTAACTTTTTTTCACAGCTTGAAAGAGAAATTCCAAAATATCAGTTTCCACCCGTTAATCGCCTCTCGTGTTTTTTTTTTTTTTCAAAATTCGTTACTGTGTATGTTGCAAGAAAGCGCTTGATTTTATATCATACATTCTACGCGAAACTGAAGGCTGTAAACTCCTGTTTACCTTATTCCTATAACAAACATTTTGTGAGAAATGTGATTTGACATCACTTGAATTATTCCGAAAATATTGATTTACTGCTTCATATTGTAACCTGTCCGTTTCCTTGTGTTGTCGTTTTAGTTGTTACATTTGCAATATGGTTGCTCACCTGAAAAAAGAAGAGAAAAGTGGTATAAGTTATGTGTTTTAAAATGTATGTCATATTTTGTTTTAAGTAAACTAACGGAAAATAAGAATAAACACGTGAAAGCTCCGAGAAAGAATTTTCAAAACAACATCCTTATGCATCAACCTCTGAATAAAAAATTATGTACAATTGAGGAATTCAAGACTGCTTTCCAAGCGTAGCAGAACCAGAAGAGTTGACAAAAGTTTAACGTTCAATGAAATTCGTCAAATTTTAAATATTCATAAAAACATACATATTTCAATTTCAATCGTACCCAAGTTTCATCGAAACACAGTTTTTTTTCCCCTGATTGTTTGGATAGACTTTTTTTATAGAGTTTAAATTCTGATGATTTTATCATTGAACTACTGAGAACAAGTTTCCTTCGCTCGATCCACCGAGCTCTTTGCCGTCTCTTTATTAGCTGAAGGTTCGTCAGCTGGTGACAAATGCTAATTGGTGTTTCGTCGATACCAGTTTGAGTGTTCTCAAAATAGTCATCAATTAGCCGAAGCTACGCATACTTAGCATCACTTTTTATTTCCTTTTCTTGTTGTTGAAGTTTGATCTTCTTTACTTATGCATGCGTTTGAGCATCTTAAACTAATCTTGTCACTGAAATCTCCAGCTATTGTTCTCGATTACATCTTAATGCATGTTTAGAGGTTTTGGATTGTTGCATGCCTAACGTGGTTGGAATATTTGCATGCCCGTATGTCTGAATGTTCCAACAAACGCCGCTGGAGGGAATCATTACGCGATTTGTTTTATTTGTTTGCCATGCCAAATGACATCATATTTATTCTTTAAATTTACAGAACTTTGCAAACCGATCGACGCTCCTGCGCTGTTATAGGTTGAACTCATACGGACGGCAACTGCTCATCCTCAGTCATCGCCAACGTTTTCGCGATCATATTTATGCAAATGGTTACGCTTCCCTGGGGCTTAGTTTATTTAGATGTATGCATACAATCTAGCACGAAGAGTGTTACAAATCGCTCATAAATAATGCACTAGCTGCCAAGAAACATCTCCAGATCCGTCCTGGTGTGTTCTGCTAGGTAAACATTTCAGTTTTAAGACTTTCTTTTCAATTGATTCCGTTATGCAATAACTTAGAGCGATAAAATTGAAGAAGGCTGGAAGCTTGAGTGTTTCCAGCTGTTAAGGCTTTTTGAAACAGTGAAAAATTATAAAAAAAATCTTGCCAGACTTACATACTTTAAGCACCTTTGATGTCATGATAAATTAACCTCATGTCTCCTGAACAGAAGTGTTCTATGGATTAACTTCAAAATCTCTTGTAATTCAGCTTATTCAGCCCAAAAACAGAGCCAGTTATTCGGACAGCCGTTACTAATGCGGGTTGGATGACACCCCGCACAAAGATGTTACAATACATGGTAGGTACCCACCTACTTCAGAAAGTTCCTCAGAAATGCAGAAACCACTGCTCAGTCATCTAGAGACTTAGACGGTTGAGTTGCGTTAGGCGATGATTAAATGGCAGCGTGGTGAGATCATCGTGGTGAAATTATGGCCGTCGTGCTAGACGAAGGGCAATAATTGTCGTTCAGAAATCTGTTATGAATAACAATGAAACTTGCCTCAGGATCCTTCGTGCATTTTTCTTTGTCTTTAGCAAAACTGTTCAACTTCGTCGATTCATATCAATCAACTGAGAGTGATCGAAAATTTTATCGAAAAAGGTATCTGTACACTTGAAAGACATTTTTTATCCTTATTATTTGTTGGCATCATCCAAACCGTACAGTGTCCAATGTCACATTTTTTATTATAATTCTTTAATTTGGACCTTTGAGTTTTATGGAGTTAACATCTTTTTTGCTTTTTACAATTGATTACTTAACCAGTACAGCTTTGATTGCCTTTCAATGCTTAAACTGAAGTCGAATTGTGTATCGAATCTTAACCCACTGAAACTCAATCCCGCTTTTAACTATCTAAAGCTGTTCGAAGCGCACATTCCGGACATCCTTATCATCATTCCAATTTACTGATGAACTGGGATGTCCAAAGTTGGATGTCTTTTTTAAGTATTTTTTTTCTACCGGACGATCCGAAATAGCGGTCAAAACTTTCATTGGACGTATTTACACATTACTTGTTATTCGTTATTTAATTCTGATCAACGAATCACATATTGATCCGAATGATTAATTCAAATTAAAATTAAAATCAAAACATTTGGTTCAAACTAAGGGGTTCTAAGGCCCTTATCACTTTTTTTCGGAAACATCTTTCGGAACGTCGCAGTTGAAATGCTCCAAAAAACGGTTGTACGATTTCATAGCACCAATAACAGCGGTGTTGGTTCCGTAATTGGTCATTCGAAGGGGAATAAGAAGTGTATTCGAAAAAAATGCAACACTTTGTTTTGTTAATAACTTTTGAATGAATAAATAGAAATTGATGAAATTTTCAGTGAATCTACTTAGTAATGTAATGTGTTCGTGTACAAAATTCATTGACAATCCAATTGACCAACTGACAATCTGTCAAGTGTTTTTTTAGATAGCGTCTGATACTGATGATCATTGACGACATTTTCAGGGCAGAATCGAGAAAAACTCCGAAAAGTTCCAGTGGGAAACCCAAAAACAGCTGGAAATCAACTATTCGACCAAAATTCCCATGGCAAATCGTTTAAGATGTCCTAGAGGATCCAATAGTTAGCTAAAGTTCGTATAAAACTGAAGATGATTGATTACATGAAGCAAGATGAACGTGAGAGGTTATTTGAAGCTCAATTCGAAAATATGAATAGAGGAAGTGATAAAAAGTCAAATGTTTCTGACTGGTTCATTCAGCGAAATTATTTTTTCATGTGAGAAACATTTTGAAGTGATGAAAAAAGATATTCTAATGACATTTTGTTAAACATTTCAAACAAAGTTCAATAACTCGCAGAACTAATTTTTTAAAACTGGTTGAGATAACAGCATTGCTGTTTTGTTTTGTTTGGCACGTCTATCTAAGAGAATAAAAAGATACTGCACGGTTAGGACAATGCATTGTATGCAATTAGCGAAAAAATAGTTAAAGTATTTCAGTTTAATAACCTTATTTACTAATTCGAAGTTTTCAAATTTGTCATCTAATTGAAATTCAAAAAAAGTAAAGAATTTATAAGCTCAGGAGTTAAAACAAAATTTATAACCATTTGCTCTTGATGTATTTATGCTTACGATTGCAAATTATTAACATTTTTTTTAAATTGCCACTACAATTCAATATGTGGCTCAAAATTGTGAGATTAATATAAGATAAATGGTGAATAAAATCAATCTTAACACTTAAAGTAACTCAACAAATATGATTTGGTAAAATTCGGACCATGGATTGGGAGCTACAGCATTTTGCGTTTGGAGGACTGACTTGTTTTCGACCTTGGGCTTTTTAGTTAGTATGAGGAATATTCCTTAGCTGTAAAGGTATGGTGATGATAAGACCAAAACAACAATACAAAAGGTAAGAATTAAATTTAGGAAATGTCATTTCACCTGAACTACTCAATCATCATATCATGACCATGCCGAAGTGGCGAGCAGACTGTCCACGCTTTAAGTACCTACCCACCATGGCTCATGCTGTCAGTCAGAAAAAATAGCTCACTGTCAATATTTGCTAAAGAATTTGTCAGCATTTGGTCTATCGAATGACGTTGATGATGATTGCTGGCTTGCTTGCTATAATCCATTCCAACCATCGATCACCATGAGAAGGTAGGTATAATGCACATACTTAGGCCACTACGCACGAGGTAAGATGATACCGGACGAGCAATTTCCGAGTGGCTGCGCTTAGATCAAACAATCTTGTGGCTTTATTTTTATGCAAATTCTCGGCGCTCTTAGCATTTTTGTTCTCCGAGGGTGAAGATTATTTCTGGGTCAACATTTCAGAAGAAGCAAGTAAACAAGAATCCCATTTCCGCTCACCATAAAACCAAATGAAAATTGGGATCACAGATTTATGTACACTGGTATGTTGAAGCTACTTCTTTTTAAAATTTATTTGGTCCTTAGGATTTTAACATCTGGATGTAATTCTTCCCATTTTTCTAGCTTGTTGCATTTTTTTTAAGTACAGCCCTTATTGAATGGTTCCATCTATTTTTAAATTCAAAAATGCATTTCACAAATCATTCAATAAGAATCACGTCTTAAAGAAGATTTTTTATATTTCAAATTTCATAGAGTGCATAGAGTGATTATCACTAACAAAAATTTAGATATGATTCAGGAAACATGAATAAACTCGGAGTAAGTAGCATATCAAGCTTCGAATAAGACCAATAAGGTATGTAAAAGCAGTTTTTCTCATTTTCAAATTTCAGGAAATTCTTTTTTTTTGTTTCGCATTCGCGACTTTATCAACGTTGCAGTTGGGGGATCGTTATTGAAAAACTTATCCGGTAAGTTGCACCGGATTGTTCGATTTTTACGCTTGGGCTCGAACTCACGGACATCAGCTCAGGAGACAACAGACTTGCCAACTGAGCTATATCACAAGCCCTAAGGAATTTCAAGTTCCTCAAAATGTTCCTAAATATTTCATTTCTACAAACAAAAATTGTTCTGAAAAAATTGAAGCACTTTCTATAACACGGTTTGCTTTACGTGAATGTTTTATTTATCAGCTTAGTATAGAAGAAGTTTTTGATTTTTTTATAGTAATTGGGATAAATTTTGAATTTGTTCAGAAAAAGGTATATTTACCTAGTTTTCCAAAGAAAAAAATATTCATTAACTGTATACAACATGAATAATGAACGGGTGTAAAAAGTTATATGAAATTTAAATTTATTTGCTTTTTCATGTTAAATTAAAGACTTAACAGGCTTCTTTCGCTGTTAAGATTATAAATGGAGAAGTTCAATCGCCAAATCTTCTAAGGATGATAAACCTTAGTGCCCCATCGAGAAATCTGCGATATAATTCGTTGCTGTCACACATCAAATCCACCAAACATCGAATGGCTACAATGAACCACTCAGTGCAATGATGCGTATGGCTTGAGCACCTGCATCAGTTCGAAGAATCCAGCCGATTTATTCGTCGAATTCGTCAGTCCAAGTTGTTTCACTAATTTGATTGTAACTAAACCTTTTCATTTAAACATTTATGTTCGATTAATTCAATTATAATGAATAAATAAATAAATAAATGTATTGTGGAAATTTTCATATCTTCTAAATTTTTATGGGTGGGTCTGTATTCAATGTGTGGCTTTGAAATTTTCTTTTAGAGTTGATATATTAACCAAAAAGTTGATATATTAACCTAAAGTCAAAGAAATCATTGTTAGCTTTTGCACGTTTTCAAAATAAGCTCAGCTTGGCTGATTACAATTTTTGGTGATTATAACAAAAGAAAGCGGCACGGACCTATAGGATATTACAATGTTTGATTTGAATAAAAGTTTAATTCTTTTTTGATGCAGAATGCTTATTTCTGAGATAACGTTAGTGACGCTTAAAAAAATCCCACCTTGATATTCATATCTAATAGTGTTTTCGTTTATTAGCAGTGGCAACCTAGTTATCCACGAGTTTTGCCCTAACTGCTGTTTTTGTGTTCGTTTATTAATTCAGAAGTCCACTAGAATTGCCCGAGATTTGCACCTCAAGCAGGCGGTTGCAACCCGTAGAAGTTGTCAGTGTTTGGGGTAAGCATAAGGTTGACTATAGCAACCATATATTTGCATCGTCCCGGGTGACGATTCTGTTTGTTTATTCATAGAAAGTTTTGCCCGGCGCTAGTGGAGAAAAACGAAAACGGCATAAGTTTCGTAAATCGGAGTAACATTGATCACCGGGGTAACTTTGATCAACAGGCAATTTTTCCACATAATAATCAATAACTAAGTATAAAGTTAAAATATCTCAAAACTTTAAACCTATAAGTTGAGCTTCAAATTGAGAAAAACTTGGATTGTTTATGAAAGTTTCGATGTAAGTAAAAATTTAATTTCAAAATCTTGAAATATAATTTTTTTCGAATTCTCACAAACAAACACCCACAGACAAACAGACGGGACACTCTGTTTCCGGTTTTCGCAAACCGGTTCAAGATTTCTCGAAGCTAGGCAATATCGCCACCAGGGTGAACTAGTATGAATATAAATGAACTTTGAAAAACGAACACACACATATAGGATCTCAGTGAAACTTCATGTTTCTTTGAAGAGATCTAATTTACTTAACTCTAAGGCGTACATCTTTCAAGGATATTATGGCTAGCATCTTACAAATGCTAAAACCACCAGACCACAGAAAGAGTACTATGTGTGCCGTGATCGGGATTCGATCTCATGGACTCTGGCTTAGAAGGCTGAAACGCTATCCTCTAGGCCACGGCCGGCGGCAACGCCGCATCATAGTAGCTGTTTGTTTTTAATATTCCCATGGAGCCCCAAACACATCAAACTTGGAAGTAAACAAAGCACGTCGTATCTATACAATAAAGTGTTTCAAGTTTTTTAGTTTAAAATTCCCAAAACCCCAAAGAAACTTCACTTTCAGTGCCCATGTACCTTCCATTCAAAAGGATCCTGATTTTAAACGAAAGAGGTGGTGCCTGATAGTTGCTGGTGCAGTGTTCTTTTGATACCTCAACAAACGATTGATCATTTTTTTCAGGCAGGAATCAGGAAAAATCGTCAACAGCTGCCGAGTGTATGAACCAGTTCCGTGATTTCATTTATGTCCAATTGGCAAAAGTTGAAGAAGGAATATTTCAACTCAAGAAAATAAGGATTATAATAAGGGACAAAACAATTCGGTTTCTAATATCCTAATAATCTGAGGTGCTTTGCAAAGAAAATACAAAGGAAGTTTCCTACTGCAAATGACTTTTTTTCTGTTGAAACAAACTTCAATCAAATACCTATTCTGTAAGGCTGTTTGTTTTTGTTTTAAACACATGACTAAACAAGACTCAAAAAGTTCCAGTTGATCCCGAATCCTGATTAAGCAACTGCCCAGAACCAACAAAAACACAATCATGTAAATTATTTTCTATTTAATTCAAGAAAGGATTATTTGGAGGTCCAGCGTCCAATAGCTTTTTAAAAATAGTTTTTAGGGAAAAGTCTTGATTGGTGAACGTATTGTATCAGTTGACTGTCACTTTTTGTAAAGTTCTAACCGGAGAATCATTTAATCAAATCAGATGTATGATAATGGATGACGAGTATGACACAAATCTGTTAATAAGAGAATTGCATTTTTCTTCAATCAATTATTAATGGCTTCCAGCACTTACGCGAAAACAAATTTCCGAGCACCATTAGGATTTTAGGTATCAAAAAGTATGTAAAAAGCACTTTCTAAATTCTTTTTCTCGATGTCAACAATAATCCAAATCTGTTTGTTTACATTATTTTATGAAAAGTTTGATTTCATGGGTATCATGATGGTTTCACATTTTCCTAACCGGTTCACGGCTGGATTTTGTCATAATAGGCAATGTCGACACCAGATGGCAATGCAAGCAGTTTTGCGAAAAAAAATTAGATTTTTCTTCGAAGTGTCATGTCTGTTTCTCTGTGAAACACCCTTCCTGATAAAACCAAAGCGTTTGGAAGCAGCAGGTTGATTTACGTGAGAGTTCAACTTTGTTTCTTAGTAAATGTACAGTTTTTTTGTAGTTTTTGTTGTATTTTGAGTTAAATGACAGCGTGTAATTTCAAGTTTCTATGCTCCAAAAGTTAGAAAGATACTTCAATTCTGGGTGCCCGAACCCTAGGCAAAAATCTAGTAAAATCCAAAAATAAAAGGTCCGTTGATTATTTTTTACCATATAAGTTCTAATTTCACGGTTTGTAAGCATCACAGAAGCAAAAGCAAGAGCATCAGTAAGAAAATCCTAAAAGTTTGTCAACTGTTGTTTTAATTTTAGAAACAATTTTTCACACTGTTGTTTATTATTCAAAAAAGCTTACCTTCCTCTTTAGGTATACCGAGACAAGTAGGGACGACTTTTATTTATTACAACTTTGAAAAATCATTAAAAAACCACAGTGGATCAATTGAAATCTATGTTTCATGTTGTTTAGAAATGCTAGAGAGTTGAGGGGACCTTGTAGATGTTAAAACCCCAATGATAAAATAAATAAAAAGAAAATGCTAAAGAGATTAGCCTGATAGATGCAAAGCGAGACAAATTATCACGTTAATTTTAATGCACTGCGAGTGTTTCCATAGCTCATTTGGTTAACTCTAAGGGGTCTCTCAACGAGCCTCAAGTTTGTATGGAGATTTGGCATCATTTATTCTAGCGCAATTCCAAAATACACTGTTTGGCACAGACTTTTATGAACATGAGGTTTTCGATCAGATAAAATTAAAAAGAATTTCCGTAAGTGGTATTTTAAGAGACTATGATTTTATGTAATAAACTGAACAAATTCATTAGTTAAACTTTTTACCATTTTTTTTTTTCATCCTACGGTCAATCAGCTTTTAAATTTGCAGTCAAAGACGCTAAAATTCAACAAAAACGATTTAAAATCAATTTTTTTGTATAACACCAAATGACTTTTCTGGGGTACAATTTAGTTTTACTGCAATAAATAAGGAATATTTACCATCCAATGTTTAATTTAATGAACTTTTTGTACATCTCTGGTGATTTTTGAATGAAAATTTTTGTTTTCCCCTACAAATTTCCAAACAAAATTAAAATTTGTTGCGCTAATTCATGACTGAATGAATCGCTTTCAAAATTTTTGTTGCTTTTTTCGCCAGTGGAAAAAAAACGTTATGGAAAGTGTAAGAATTTAAAAATTTAAAATTTTCATACAACACTTGGACCGAGTGAATTTAAGGAATTATGTTCGTCAAGTTATGTCGTGAGACGGAATACTATGTAAATAAAAATAATACAACACTTGCAGTGGCCTAGTGGACACCTTTTGGAGCGTCAATTAATAAACGAAAAACTCTGAAAAAGAACATTTATTTCCATTTAGGGCTAGGTGGGGTAATTATGAACAAAATTTCTTCATTTGGCACACTCACAGCCACCGTATGTTTATTTCTTAACATAAATTCTGAAAACCTGCCAATATTGAATGTTTCTGTGCTCTTCATCATTCTGTAGAGCAACTTTTTTTTTTTATCACAACCCACGTCCTTGAGACGTCTGTTCATAATTACCCCGTCTGTTCATATTTACCCCCCTGTCTAGGGGGTAATTATAAACACGGATTACGGATTTGGTATAAAATTTTTGAAAAGTAACAGTATTTATGCGTTACATTTATCCATAGTAAGCAGTGTTTGGTGATTTTTTACTTAAAAAATTATGTTCATAATTACCCCAAAACCTGTTCATATTTACCCCGAGACTTGTCCAATATGATTTATATGGTGTCAGAAAATCTCAATTCAACACCAAATAATGAAAATAATTAGCAGTAATAAGAAAATGGGTTGTTTTATAAAAACTCAATTCAATTTATGTATAAAACATATAAAATAAATAAATGTAATCAAAATTTAGAGGTACAACAACACAAAAAAATGTCTATTTAGTGTTCTTTTGTATTGATTTTTTCTATCTTTTGTTTCGGTAGTTTAATTTTTCGTTGCATTTTTTACGTTTTAGTTGATTTCTTTTTCTTTCGTTTCTTTATGTCGTTGCAGATCATTTTTATTTCATAGGACCTATCCATTCGTGTGAAATTTTAGGCGAGTTAGGCTACTCGATAGTGCTTACCTCCGTTTTAAATGCCCTGCGCAACAAACATCAAGTTTTCACCTAAATGTCGTGGGTTAGGCTTTTCGCGTACGTGCGAGATATCATGAAATTGAAACCTATACATGTACAGAAAATTCTATTTTTTTTTTAAAGATGGTTGTTTCACAAAATCACCTATTAAAATCTTCTTGGATCAGTGAACAGTCATATTGAATTCGCTGCTAGATTCCCCGGCAAAAACGCACATCTTGCTCTGAGTAATGGTGCTCATACTGCCTCAGGGGGGGTTCTCATTATGCCTCCACAGTGGCTGGTTTTCAGCTTTTGACAAAAATTTTTAAAATGCATTTTTTAACGTTTTCATCTAGTTTTTCACGTTTCAGCCCGTTAGGGAATAGGCTTTTCAAGTGTCTGAACACGAAACAATAATGTAACCTCCATATTATAGCTATTTTCTATGGTTAAATAACCGTTTTCATTAAGGTGGTCATTATGCCCCCATCTCCCCTATTTTGTAAGGCTTGTCAATTCTATATGATCGACTGTTTTGAAAAATATTTCCACTAATTAATTTTTTTTATCACCTGTACGAAATTTCACATTAGTAGCTCTATTTTCTCAATAAAATTATTACGGCAGAAGTTTTCATCACCAAACTGAAAGAGAAAATTTTCAACAAAAAGATTTTCATTTTGTACTAAATTTTAAAAAATGTATTCGAACAAATAAAGATTGAAAAAAGTAACTAAGTAACTTTCGGATCTTTACGTATTCATCTATTAAATTTATCATGGTTTTTCATATATTTTACTGTTGACCAAAGAGTTTTATGGTTTATAATAAAGTTAAATTTCACGCGGTAATGAATAAAAACTCGAGCAGCAAATCTTTTGTTAAAAAATGGTGAATTTTATTTTTAGTAAAATTAAAAATTTCTTCAAGTCTAGTTTATAACCTTGTGTTGGACCCCGACGTTGTGTGATTCCTAAACGTTCCAGGTTTACGACGTGCGACGGTTTTAACGTTAAACTTCCGTACCAGATGGCGAGCTAACTCAGCTGAGGCGACAACCAAACTTGGTTGTGAACACTTTTCGAGGGGCTCAGATAAAACACACCGGTAATTGGAAACGAACTTTATTACTTGGAAACGAACCTTACTGAGTAACGATTGCGTCCTAACTAACTTTATTCAAATCATTCTTACTCTCTATACATGACAGCTGGCGTTGATCTGTACAGTGTGTATGTGGTTGTGTTGATATAATTATGGCTAACAATACTAGGGATGTCAGTGTTTTCTGGGGAGATAAACTGCTCGAATCCTAACATCGTCCCCACCTTGAAATACATTCATTTCAATATTTTAGCCTACCTAGTTCAAAGAATTACTTTCAATGTGAACTGCTGCCATAAAACTTATTTCACTAATACAAGAATTGAAAACATAAACAAATGAACATCGCATTTCACTCTACTGGACATCTTTGGCTGCTGCATCGTTGTCGGCTGGATTTTCTTCGTTGGATGGCAGGATTTCTTCGTTGGATGGCAGGATTTCTCCGTTGGCTGGATTCTCTTTCCCTGGTGCGACGTTTGCGTTCAGTGCGGAAGCTTCTTCAGGGGTTTCTTGTGGAAGCAAGCATACCTTCGTCACAGGACGTTTCACAAAACCCTTGGCTGTTTTGAGAGTAACAACTCGAATCAATCCATCTTCGCCGGGATGTACGGAAACGATTCTTCCAAGTGGCCATTTCACAGGAATCTGAAACTCGTCGACAATGGCCACCAGACGCCCAGGCTGCAAATTTGTGTTAGGATCACAAGTTTTCGTTTCACGCTGCATCTCTTGAAGATACTCGGTTCTCCAGTTGTGCCAAAAGTTCTGATACATCCGCTGCAGGTGTTGGTTATGGTCGAGGAGATTAATCGGAACATCACGAATATCAAATTCTGGAACAGATCCCATAAGGTCGCCGATGAGAAAATGCCCAGGGGTCAAACAAGCGAAATCGTTAGGATCCTCGGACATTTGGACTAATGGGCGGGAATTCATACTGGCCTCGATTTGCACCAAAACGGTTGTTAGATCTTCGAAGCTTAGTTTGGAATCACCTAACTGTCGGTACATCTGCTTCTTGCATACCTTTACTGCAGCTTCCCAGAGACCACCAAAGTGTGCTGCTTTAGGTGGGTTGAGATGCCAGCTTATACCTTCCGTTGCACAGTAATCAAAAAATGATTCTGTGTCGGTCGCGTTTAGTTTTTGAATGGCCTCCAGTTCATTTTTGACTCCTAAGAAGTTCCTGCCATTATCGGAATAAACGTGCGCTGGTGGGCCACGACGGCCAACGAATCGACGAAATGTAGCCAGGAAACCAGATGATGCCAAGTTGCTTACTAGCTCGATGTGTACCGCCTTTGTTACGAAACACACGAAGATACATATGTACGCCTTAGTCGCAGCCGCTCGTTTATGCGCAGGTTTTAGGTAGACCGGGCCGGCAAAATCCACTCCTGTCACTGCAAAAGGTCTCTGCGGTGTCACTCGATGTGCGGGTAGTTGGCCAGTTTGTTGATTCTCTGGAGCGGGACTAGCTCGGGCGCATCTAAAGCAGTTTCGCATCACATTCCGAATCGTTCTTCTTCCGTTGATCGGCCAGAATTTTTCACGCATTGCAGCCAGAGTAACTCGGATTCCACCATGTATAAGTTTGAAGTGATAGAATTTGGCAATCATGATCGTATAAGGGTGAAAGTTGGGTAAAAGTGCGGGGTGTTTAAAATGGTATGGCAAATCTGATAAGCGCAATCTCCCTCCCACGCGAAGTACTCCATCTTCATCAACAAAGGGGCTGAGTTTTCGAATTTTGGAATGTTTCGATAGGGTTCTACCAGATTGGAGCTCCTTTATTTCGTCGCGGAATCCATCTGATTGAGCTAGATGCAAAAGACGAAGACGTGTTGCTGCTAATTCGTCAGGAAGAAGCTGTTGGTCTTGTGAAGCGTGGGGATCTGGTTGTGTGCGAGTTTTATTTTTTGTATTTCGGAAAAAGCGGAAACAGTAAGTTACTACTCGTGTGAGTCGGTTCAGACTTTTGAAGTTGGTGAAGATTGGAGTGTAAGAGGTAGAACAATTAACAGTGGCAACTACAAACTGCTTTCTACGTTCGGTTCCGTTTTCTGGATACTCAGGAATGCTCGATATCGGCCATTTGTCTCTAGATAATGTGAGCCAATGAGGACCATATTTCCACAGTGAACTTTCGATGAATTTATCAATGTTTTGACCTCTCGATACTAGGTCAGCCGGGTTAGTTTTTCCAGGAACGTGATCCCAACGAGAACCCTGAGTTTCAGTTTGGATCTCTGAAACTCTGTTGGCCACAAAAGTCTTCCAAGTCTTGGGAGGTGCCCTGAGCCACTGCAGAGTTACCATGGAGTCTGACCAAAAGAAGGATTCCGATATCTGAATTGCCAAGGCCCTTTTCACAGCTGTAAATAGATGTGCACCGGTTTCAGCAGCACATAACTCTAATCGTGGGAGTGTTACCCTTCGTAGTGGAGCTAGTCGGGATTTAGCAGCTATTAAATGAACAGATACATTTCCTTTGGAATCAGTTGATCTCACATAAATGCAGCATCCATACGCCATCTCTGAAGCATCGGTGAAGGTGTGTAATTGGATTTCAGAGCCAGGAAGTAAAACTAATCGGTTCAGATGGAATTGCTGCAGTTTGGGAAGTTCATCTACATATTGCTGCCACTTTTCTTTGATCGATTCGGAAACTTCGTCGTCCCAACCACAAGAAAGTAGAAAAATTTGCTGCATTATCATTTTGCCTCGTACGACTATTGGTGCCACAAGTCCTAGCGGATCGAACAACTGAGAAATCGAAGAAAGAATTGCACGTTTCGTCACCGTTCCTGCAGTCGGTTTCAAACGGGAATCAAAACACAGAATATCCTTTTCCGGCTTCCAAACTATGCCCAAAGTTTTCACACTCGTATCAAATTGATGTGTGGGACGAGTGCCAAGCTTATCAGGTGATAAACCTTCTAAAATTTTGAAATTGTTTGAAGCAAATTTTCGCAAAGGGAATTTTCCCTTCTCTAGTAGATGGATGAGCTCGTCTCGTGTTTGCAAAGTCTCAGCTATTGTTTCAGCTCCATAAATACAATCATCTATGTAGAAGCCCTTGGTCAGGGCAGCTTTTCCCAAAGGGTATCGATGACCATCTTCATTTGCTAATTGCAAAAGAGTGCGTGTTGCGAGGAAAGATGATGGGCTTAAACCATAAGTAACAGTCGACAGTTCAAATTCTTGTAATGGTGCATTTTTATCAAATCTCCAAAAAATTCTTTGCAGGGAAGTTTCATCAGGATGGATGAGAACTTGACGGTACATTTTCTCTATATCGGCAACGATAACAAACGGATAGGTTCTAAATCGTAAGATTAATGATATGAGGTCATCTTGTATCAAAGGACCCACTAACAAAGCGTCGTTAAGGGAGTAACCGGATGAAGATTTTGCTGAACCGTCAAAGACAACTCTTGTTTTCGTTGTGGTACTGTCTTCTTTGAAAACTGGGTGGTGTGGGAGGTAGAATACGTTGTTTGATTGAGGAGAGTTTGGATTTACTTGTTGCATGTGTCCTAAACCAATATATTCTCGCATGAATTCATGATATGCCGTTTTCAAATTTTCATCAGCCTCTAAGCGCCTTTCTGTAGCAAAAAATCGTTTCATGGCATTGGTCCGGGACTCCCCTATCATGTTGTCGAAATCATCATGTCGTGGCATTCGTACAACATACCTTCCATCTGCTTGGCGGGAAACATGATTGGTGTAATGCGTTTCACATGTTTTCTCTTGGGCAGTGAGATTCGATCGAACAATCGGCTCTTCTAACATCCAAAATTTTTCCAATGCTTGCTCCAGTGAAATAAGTGACATAACCTCGACGTGACATGCTGTTTTCAAGTTTGATTCCGTTTCCAGATTCGCTGCTCCACACACTAACCAACCGAATACGCTGTCGACCAACATTGGCAAAGATGGACCAAGAACAATTCTATCGGTGGTTTTGAATAATGAAAAGAAATGTTCGTTGCTTATCAAAACATCAATCTCTTTGCTTTTGAAGAACTGTGGGTCGGCTAATTGTATGTGGCAGGGAACGTTCCATCGATCTACTGATATGTCATGCGACGGTAGTTTTGGTGTTAGCTTTTCAAGAATTACAAAGTCAACGTCAATTTGAAAATCTTCCTTCAGAGATCGTATTTGTGTAGCGACACTATGCTTGGCTCTTTTAGTTTGGTCTCCAACACCTTTTACAATCAAATTAACATATTTTCTTTGCAGGCAAAGGGTTTGGGCCAGCTTACTACTTATCAAATTGACTTGAGATGCACAGTCAAGAACTGCTCGAGCCAGATGTTCTCTCCCATAGCAATCAACGATAGTTACAATCGCAGTAGGCATGAAAATACATTTCCCAGCAACATTAACGTGCAAGCATGATGACGTCTCTGAAGCAATTTCTTCTTCGCCATTCGTGATGTTGACAGAGTGGACGTTTCTCGCCGGACGAGACTCACCGGTTTCGCTAACATAACCTGGATGTAACATTGAGTGGTGGCGGCCGTGACATATTCGACAACTTTCATGGTTGGGACAGTTTCTCACTTGATGGGTACGACGAAAACAGTTGAAACAGAGACGTTTGGAATTCACCACGTTCAATTTTTCCTCAAGAGACATCCTCACAAAGGTTGGACATTTCATCAGGGGATGACTCTGATCACATGCATGACATTTAAGTGAATTGGTGCCTGCATAAACCCCGGAGTTATATCGCATAGGAGCGGAAATTTGATTACACACAGCGGAGCGTTGCGAAGGAGGAGAATGATTAACGGTTATTGATTCCAATACACGATTTCGCCTATGCAAAAATTCTATCAGCCCTGAGTATGTCGGTTGGGTCAAATTTGACGCAAAATCTTCCCACGCCTTCAAAGTTTCATCGTGCAAACGGTTGCAAAGCATATGCTCTAAAATAGTGCTCCATTGTTCAGTAGGCTCTCCCATTTGATTCAATGCCTTCACGTGTCTTTCAAAAATGTCTACAATTCTATGCAGCGAATCGGCAGTTTCAACTTTCATTTTTGGAACATCGAACAGCTCTTGTAACCGCTTCTTCTTCATCACGTAGTCATTCGAATATCGATCAACTAAAGCTTCCCACGTAGACTGGTAGTCTGCTGCGCTGATATCAATGGATTCGATCAACTGAGATGCTTCACCTTTAACTGCTGCTTTGAGATAGTGGAATTTTTGGATATCAGGGACATCAGGATTATTGTGAATCAGGGCAAAAAATGTGTCATAGAAACCACGCCAATCCTTGTAATCGCCGGAGAACTCAGGTAAAGAAATTGTCGGCAACTTCAAACCCCTAAGACCAGAACCATTCTGAGGGAAATTGTGGAGAGGGAGATGCGCGTTTGGTAAGTTGGTGCTAGGAATTTTTGAAAGCAACCCAGCTTTTATTTTAAAGAAAAGCTTTTCAAAGGACGATCGAGATATCAGATTGCGTGCCATACCTGCTTCGGTTCTCTCAAGTTCCTCAAGCGTCGTCTGAACAGTTTCGAACTGTTGCCGCAGGTTGTCCAAATCCTCTAAGCGCACTGCGACCTCAAGCTTGTCCCGCTCCTCGATGAACTCGGCCAGGAACTTGTCAGCTCTTCCTAATGAGGCAACCAGTGTTGAACGTCGTAGTGTGGCACGCTCCTTCTTATTCGCTTCCTCCATCTCTATCTCGCAATTCAGGATACCAAAGGGTAGGTCGAAATCTGCCAAATATTGAGACCAGGTAGACCTGACTATTGAAATTAAGAAGCTTGGAGAGGTACGTACCTGTCTCAAAGCAAATTATGCCTTGAAATATATAATTTAAGCTCCTTCTACCGATGGCGTGGCGATTATGTAGCGTAGTATAGTATGATACAACGTCGAAAATATGCGGCGCGTGGCAGCACGTTTGGTGGTGATATTTCCAACGACGATGAATATTCGCTCGAAAGAAAGAAAAGATCTAAAGGGCAGCCGTTGGACGCGTTATAGGCATTGGACAGGAAATTACCTGAAGCCTAAATTAAATAGGCCTTGTATTATTTAAATCTTTTCACACGTTGGGGCGTAGAGTATGTCCATATGAACTTCTGGTCCGGTTTGGTTCGTATCGGTGTAATAGCAGCAGCTCTCGAAAGAAAGGAAACGGATCTAAAGGGTACCTGAGTAAATCAGGAAAGGCATTGGACAGATAATTACCTGATGCCTTATTTTCAAAGGCCTTGTATTCAAATAATTTCTGCTTGGCGCGCTCAGTACAATGATGGCGGCTTTACAATAGGTATTAACAACCCGTATTGAAAGCAAACAATGATGGCATAGGCATACAAAATGGCGGTCTGAGCTTCATAGGGAATCTGGACGGAAATTTGGCGGCACAATCCTGGTCACGGCACCAAAATATGTTGGACCCCGACGTTGTGTGATTCCTAAACGTTCCAGGTTTACGACGTGCGACGGTTTTAACGTTAAACTTCCGTACCAGATGGCGAGCTAACTCAGCTGAGGCGACAACCAAACTTGGTTGTGAACACTTTTCGAGGGGCTCAGATAAAACACACCGGTAATTGGAAACGAACTTTATTACTTGGAAACGAACCTTACTGAGTAACGATTGCGTCCTAACTAACTTTATTCAAATCATTCTTACTCTCTATACATGACAGCTGGCGTTGATCTGTACAGTGTGTATGTGGTTGTGTTGATATAATTATGGCTAACAATACTAGGGATGTCAGTGTTTTCTGGGGAGATAAACTGCTCGAATCCTAACACCTTGTTATTTATCAATACAATAAAAACTGGCTTTGGAAGGACCTAAAACCTTTATTCGGTGTTAGAAAACTATTCCTTGGATACAGGTTTTCGGTGACCTGAACCTGAGAAAACATTTGACTGTATTTTTTTCTATCAACAAAAAGCAAGTTCTTATCACTATTTTTTTTAAACAAAATTAAAACTCGTTTAAATGCGGATTTAGCCTTTTGTTTTCAATTTCTGTTTTATAAACTTTTTGCACTCTTGAAGTTTTATTAAGTTTTGATAAAATTGTGCTCAAAACTTTTTTTCAAAGATTGAAAAGAACTTACATAGCTTTTTTGTAATTTTTTGTTGTTGTTGTTCGATTATAGTCGTTTTACCATCTTTATGGCATTCGCGACTTTATCAACGGTGCAGTGGGCGGATCGTTATTAAAAAACTTACCCGGTACAATTGTGTTCGATGTTTGCTTTTGGGCTCGAACTCGCGGACATCGGCTCAGGAGACAACAGACTTGCCAACTGAACTAGATTACAAGCCCATTTTTTTCTAAATCCGAATCTCATTTTTAGAAAAATCAATTTCTCAAAAATCAAAGCTTAACACATTGCGGACTTAATTTAATATAGATATGCCGAGTGTTGATGTTTCCTGGCTAAGATTTCTTCACAGTCCTGTTTTAAGATCATACAGAAGGGGGAAGGGTGGGGGGGGGGTATTTTTGTGAGAAATTTCTTACAAGGGGAGGAGCGGGAAGGGGGTCTGGAAATGCTTGGGTAATAAATGAATGACCCTCTAAGTTGATGAATAAAACATTGGACCATCTTAAAGCCAAAGAAATGTCAGGAAATGTGTGTTCATAATT
The DNA here is from genome assembly GCF_029784155.1 of Uranotaenia lowii. NCBI lineage: Eukaryota > Metazoa > Arthropoda > Insecta > Diptera > Culicidae > Uranotaenia > Uranotaenia lowii. The sequence continues at coordinate 184,796,824 of NC_073693.1, read as the reverse complement.
ACCCCATAGAACGAAAACTATGGGGTAAATATGAACTGTCATCTGCGAATCTGTGCGAATAAAATTTTTCAAAATTTTTCCAAAATCCAGACAAAGCATCATTAACCGGTTGTAAAACAGTTGATAACAACATTCTAGCTGGATTTCATATGATCAGATATTCAAAACCTTGAACATTGTCGAAAACGATTTCCGTTTCACGGGGTAATGGTTTTTTAAAACATCTGAAATGATATCATTAGGATTTGAAAACAGTTCGGAAACAGCTTGAAGCTATCAATCGGATGTTAAACTACCATTTTTGGAACTTTTTGTGTTCATTCATCCCCCACACCAGCGCGTATGGCACTTGTTCGGAATTACCCCACTTGACCCTACTTCGACGAGGGTTTCAGTTCATACAAATCATCTTAAAACAGATAACGTTTCTCCTCATGCAATATGTTTACTGCTGAAACGACAAAATTTATAATTAGTCAGGCTGGCAAGTTATAACTGTAACTTATCAATAGAATGATAGACTATCACTTTTTTAAAAGTTTTGGACCCTCAACTCAAATGGGACCTTTGTTAAAAAGTTATAATAAAACAAACATCCGAGTGATATACTTGTAACAAAATAAGTTCCCAGCCAATTATGTAACAACAATTCGACGAAACTGTTCATGAGGTGCAGACCAAAGTGGAACATTTCTTCACTTCCGCACTCTGCCCAGTACACGTGTCAGCCCGGAAACGGATGGACAATCAAAACTGCATCGCCTTTTAAAATCGTCTCGAGTTTCCACTCTTTTTGCTCTCGCTCGCTCGAAACTGCTTTCCTCATACCAGAGTAATCAAAATGTATCTCCGTTACACTCGCGGAATAATCAAGTGCTGGTGATGGCCCTTTCCACTTCTGGCTGGTTCAGTAGGTTGTTGTTGGTAGGTAGGTACTCTATGCTTATATCCTGTGTGTTTCGGAGCGCTTTGGCAGAGTGTCTTGCCAAAGTGAGCAGATCCGCATCCACATCCAGAACCACATCAGATCAGCGTTTCAGTCACAGCCAGTTTATGGAGGGACAGTTTATGAAGAGCGGGGTGGATTCGCAAAGACGGGACGGGATTGTACGCTGTGTGTATACAACGGCACAAATCTTATTCCTCGTCTTTCAACTGAAAATCTCAACAAGTCAAATAAACATCACATCGTTTTGCGGGGAAGAAGTTTCACGCTCTTTTACTCCGAATCCAGCTTATCCATATTTATGGAAGTGTATTCTTTCATTTGTACGGTCATTAATCAAGTGATGATGCTGTGGCATGCTGTTAGCACTATATTATTATCGGTTGATAGGTTGATAAACGTTACGCTTTTATGGGACGATTGCATGTTCACATACCTATTTAAGTATGAAGTGTTGAGATTAGGAAATAAACTATGAAGGATATTTTTTTTAAATTATGTTAGAAGGGATCTTCCACTATATCAGATCTTTTCAAACTAATCGATTTAAGTTTTGAAGTAATCCTAGAACCTTAGCAATATACTATATGGTCGAGGCACATACATATGTATATTTAAAAGGTTGCATATACAAGTTTAAATAAAATTGCCCTCTGCGCCTTAATGTGTTGCAATGTTGCATGAATAGAATAAAGTGCAATACTGTCCAACATCGATGTCCTACAGGAGATGAATTAATGTAAAGACATGCGTTGAAACAGAGGGTGGATTTTTTAAGCGTATTATTTATGCGCTTTGATTAAGTGCTCCGAAAAGCCTCGCTGCACTCAATGATAAAGGTGAAAATCACGATTCCCAGAGTAGAGCGGAACTTGTTAGGAAGGCCAATGAACCGTGTATTTCGGGCATGCATACATAAGATCAGTAACCTCTAACCTGGCAGTTTTCACTTCATTCTGTATATCCAGTATCGATGGTGGAAAGCAAATTGATGCCATATATATTGACATTATTGCCGCGTTAGATTCAGAGAATCACGAAATTTTGCTCAAAAAGCTACAATCGTGTGTATGGATCAGGAGCTAGGTACCTAAAAAACCGTCGTTTAGCTGTCAGAATTAGCTCCGCTGAATCAACCGACCTCATTCCAACTTCAGGGGTACCACGAGGCAGTAATTTGGGCCTATTTATTACTGTTTACGCTGTTCTAATGATATAAACATGCTTCTTGTAGGATGTGGAGTACTCCTGTATGCGGATGATCTGAAAATATTTCTGACCATAAACAGCCTTACTGTTTGCACGAATTACAACAATACCTCTATACAGTAGTGAACTGGTGTGCTGTCAACCTTGTAGTTTTGAGTGTTGATAAGTGTTGCATCATAACATTTGGACGCAGGAAACCACCTTTCTTGCATGATTTTAATATTCTAGGCGAACAATTGCATCGTGTAGACCAAATTAAAGATCTTGGTGTTATTCTAGACATCCATATGACTTTTAAACGCCACTACTCTGCAACTATCGAGAAAGCTAACCGGATGCTGGAGCTGGAATTTATCTTACGTTTGAGCAACGAATTCCCTTATTCTGTCTGCCTGCGAGCTCTATACTGCTGTTTGGTTCGTCCAACATTAGAATCTGCAAGCATGGTGTGGTGGCCACTTGAAGCTGTGTGGATTACGCGTTTTGAAACAATTCAAAGAAGATTTGTACAATATGCTCTTTGGGAGTTGCCTAAGGAGAACCCTCTAAATCTGCCACCGTATGCTAAGCGTTGTACTTTACTGTGACATCATACACTCTCGGATCGTCATGCCATCGCGAAAAAACTAACTTTTAAATAACTTTTAAATTAAAACCTTTATAACTCTGCTCTAAAAAGAGATAGAGTTTTGGTGTATTCAACAAAGTTTCATATTTTCTTGTATTCTACAACTTTGTAGTATAAAGTAATGCTCTATGTATTGAACTAAAAAAGTTAGAATTTTCAACTTTTTTATAGTAGGCTTTGACTAACTTTTGATAATTTCAAGTTATGAAACATGTTTAAAGAAGCAAATGTTTTGAAGACACTTAAAAGATAAAATGAAGGACAGAGGCGCTACGAAAAAAGTTCCACTTTTAGCCTTTTCGGACCACTGTGCATCGGCCAGTCACTGTTGGTGGAGAAAGTTTTACGAAATGAAATCGATTGTTCATGGCTTCTTTCTCGATTTAATATCTATTCTCCTGAAAAAGCTCAGCGAAATCGTGACCGGCTTTCACTAGAATCAAGAAGCACTCAGTATGGTAGTAACGACCCTTAACGTTCCGCAAAAATAAGCTTTCTACAATGTATGTACAACAATCTTTGAATAACGGATTGTATCTTATTTAAGTGACGAATTGAGAAATAATAATTAGAACAATCATCGCTCGTGGAATATACAGTTGCGTTCAAAAAAGAATGAAATCGCATGAAGCTGCGCACCCACTTCCAACTTTGACAAGCTGCCATTTCTCTCTCGGTTTATATTTTTCCACGAAAATTTCACACAATCTAGTTCAACTATCCAACTAACACTCCACAAAATTTGAAGTCTTTTCAATAACGAGAAACAAAGATACAGCTTTTCCTGTAAAAAAGGGAAATTTGGAATTGCTTCACTAAATTTGCTGTATCTTAGAGAATTTTCACTGAAAAATCTTGAAATTTGGCCCAAAGATGTAAAAATGTTTGATCTAATATCAGGCCAAGTTTTGTTAAAATCGATGAACGTGATCAAAAATGGTGCCGGATTGAAAATGAGGTTCATTATCGCCCAGCAGACGATTTCATTCTTTTTTGGACGGATGTTTGTATGGAAAACATTGTAATCCATTAATCCATGTATTCTTGCTTTTTCTTTCACAAAACCAAAAGTTATCACAAATAATGTTGTAAATTGCTAAAAACTTCATTCGTACTTTGTTTCGAAAGAAAAAATGTTTAACAGGGTTCAAAATAAGAAAAACAGAGTTTCAGAAATGACCTGCTAATTATACCGATGAACAAATTTGTTCCAAAATTAAAGCGAATATTCTATTCGCTCTTTTGTTTCAATACCAGCTCTGTTGAAACAGTTTCTATTTCTAAACAAAGCAAGGATGAAGTTCCTATCAATTTATAACACTCTTTGTAATAAATATTGGTTTTGTGGAAGAAAAAAACAAGAATACATAGATTACGAAGTTTTCCATACAAACATCCGTCCAAAAAAGAATGAAATCGTCTACTAGGCGATAATGAACCTCATCTACAACCTGGCACCATTTTTGATCACGTTCATCGATTTTAACAAAACTTGGCCTGATATTAGATCAAACATTTTTACATCTTTGGGCCAAATTTCAAGATTTTTCAGTGAAAATTCTTAAAGATACAGCAAATTTAGTGAAGCAATTCCAAATTTCCCTTTTTTACGGGAAAAGCTGTATCTTTGTTTCTCGTTATTGAAAAGACTTCAAATTTTGTGGAGTGTTAGTTGGATAGTTGAACTAGATAGTGTGAAATTTTCGTGGGAAAATATAAATCGAGAGAGAAATGGCAGCTTGTCAAAGTTGGAAGTGGGTGCGCAGCTTCATGCGATTTCATTCTTTTTTGAACGCAACTGTATTTTTGTAACCTTAAATTAAGTTTATCATTAAGTCAACTATGTCAGGTGGTTTTTAAAACAATAAAATAAATAAGAGGTCTTTTTACATTTTATGTGGGTTTATTGGGTTACAATGTTCTTGGGAAAGGGATGAAGGAACATGGGTACTTGCGCACGCTGGGCGTGCGGAAGATGACTTGGCGGTGGGTATCCCCAAAAGGTTGAGCTGCGGGTGTCTCGTGGAAATCTCCTATCTCCTGAGTGGTCGTATGGTGTAGCTAAGCACGTGTTCGGCAACCAAGAGTCAGCCTCGAGTACCCGGAACGGTACGTTAACACTTGGAAGTATCGTAAACGGAATACAGGAACCGGATATACGTCCTCTTGGCGCAGCCCCTATTTGCCCCGACGGTACCTTACATCGGATGTATGGAGCTACCAATGACCCAGGTTACCAGGTGCTAACATGTTTCGTCTTAACGATAGCCGAAACTTGTACCAGTGGGGACGAAGCACGACGACCGACTTGACTTTTGAGGCCTTCTTCTACTTGTCCAGATACCTTTGAGTTCTCCGATTAGCTTAGGTCGCGAATCTTCCAGAAAATTCCGGTTGGCGAGGGTCTGACTTGATGGAGATCACGTGGGCTGGTGTTTTTACCCACTCGGACGGGTGCGAGTCGAAATTGGCGTCTGCTCGCTTTGACGGACTTCCTCCATCAACTCCCCGTGTCTTCGCCGGCGCTCTCGCAGACAGTGTTGCCAATCAAACTGCGCGACATTCTCTCGATCTTTTCGCCATCAGCTGTCATTCGTAGTTGGGGATATGAATTAGGAACGAAGGACCTCGGAATCCAAAACGAAAATTTTCTCTAGTTCCCAGTACAGGGGCCCCATTATGTTCTTTATTACAGAGTGTCCGTGACACAACCTATAAGCATTTGATGTACAAGCGGTATGATTATCTGTGGACATTAAGTTGTTAGAAGCCATTGAGGTTGTAAAGTGTTATCTACATGAAACCCCAGTTGAAGGTGTTTGATATTGAAAGTTTAAAACATCGTTCATTTGAAGTCCAAATTTTCATAATCTTTCATAATCTATTATGTTAGAACATACATACATCAAGTATCATGGACCCTGAATGTAAACAGTAAAATAAAATAAAAACAGGAGATTATTAAAACTATCAAATGCATAGCAAATTAAATTGCCATCAAAACACGAACACATTGCAAACCAAAAACAAGTGTTCTCGTTTTTTTTTGCTGTACTACTAGGAACATAGCTCAGATGTTATTAATCTTGAAATCAAACTCTACTGTACAAAATTAAACACAAAACTATCGGTAACTTAAAGATACAAAATCAGCTAGTAACATTTGGTCCACCGAGTTTTGAGATATGACATGCAGAATTTGCTGTATTTCTGTGCGGTCCTTAATATGCTAACATTGTTATTTTATCTATCCAAGCTTTGTTTCAAGATTTACAGTATGGTAATATCTATTGGTAACAAAATTCTAGAAATATGAGATTGCCTGAATTTAGGCGCTGAATATTTCATAAAAGTTCCTCCTACTTTTTTAGATTAACATGAAAAACGCATGTTTTTTCAACATTAAAAGATACTGAAGAAACCAAATTTTTACCACCACGGAATTGATGATAGAACGGAGTTAAACTGGACAACTAGTTAACCGGTAATTCTTCAATGGCTTTCATGAAACTCTCTTCCAGTGATTCAGGAATCATCTGAAGTTTGAAGAAATTCTTTAACACTTTTGTGATTGCCCAATTTGAGACGGTGAGCCCGTAATTGGCAATTTATGATAATTATCACATCATCACCCCGTCAATTTATATGTTAAAACAACTCTATAAAGCCGGGTTCTTTGGCGTCCGGACGCATCCGACACGAGACGGCAGCAGCTCGTTCGCTCGTCGAGAAAAGTAGCACCAGATTCTTCGTCATTTCACTGGTGATGGATTGTCCTGATGAAAACTAGGGAGAGACTTACAACAACGTTTCTAGTGGAATTAGGAATAATCGAAATTTTTGTCACGTTTTTCCTGTTAAATTCCTCGGCTTACCTTACTACTCTTTGCTGCCGGTTTGAATTTCATTGGCCGTGGCAAAGTGCAAAGATGTAGGGCAACTCGCGAAAAATAACCACATTGTTATTCACCATCCGACCGGCCAGCTTGGGGGAAATTGGCCGATGGAAAAAATGGGAAACCGCGAAAAATTTGTTCAACTATTGCGAGAACCGGTTATGTAGGTAGTATTATGATGTTCCTCCCCATACATGTTGTATGGAGGCCAGAACAGAATCTTCTTTTCGTACGATAATAATATGGAGAGAGCGAGAAGCATATATAAAAAAAAGAATCGCTGCAACTTTGGACAAACTCGGAAGAGCTGAGAGTGACTCTTGCCTCCTATAAAAGATCTCCACTCTGATTATGAACGTGTCTTCTTCAGCACAGCAGACTTACGCCCACTCGTGTAGGTGTGGGCAAGAGTAAAAAAAAAGTCAACCGTCAGAGGCCAAACGGGTGAGTTCGAGAGGTATAGAAACCATAAATTTTGATTTCCTGTGAACCCCAACTGGAAATTGACGAGCTAGGTGACTACTGTGGAATTAATTGGTTTTTAAGCTCTGTCTACACCACCCTAGGTATTGGAAGCCCTGAACAGCTGCTTTTGGTTTGAATGTCATAAACCAATTTGACTCTAACATTTGATGAAATGGACGTTAATTGAGCGTACCGAAATAATGTACTTAACTTGATTTCTGCAAAAAAAAAAATCCATTGTTTTTCGATATCTCACACTAATTTAACCCATTTGGTGCCTTTCTTCTTCGTGAAGGAAGTCACTGTCTTGATCTAAATTTGTACATTTTTTCCCCATTTCGCCAAAATGCGATCGAGTTCTATAACATCGGAACCAGCCCAAATCCTCAAGTAAGACCAGCAAAGAACAGTCTCTTTGCTTCCTTGATTACTTTTATGTTTTGAGTGTTGCCTAACTTACGGAGTATTTATGCTTATGTTTTAAGCTGTGCAAATGCAAATGTATAAATTATTAGTTGTCTATCGATTATGGTCAGTAGCTAGTTGACATTTCATAATCTTTTTTTTTAATTTGGAGGAACCGCATTGAGCGATAAATTCAAATAACTCAGTCAAATAATGCATATAGACTGTTCTAGGCAACCTTTTCGCTAAACGTTTTCTCTTTATTCTCCAACTAATTTCAAGTTATGGTTCCAGTTATTCCAGTTTATGGTAAACTTAGTTCATCAATTATCCACATTTCATAAAAAAAACACATGCTGAACAGCAGCATACATTGTATTTCACTTCAAGCAATTTTCAATTCCCCAACCATATAATACAATTGACAAAAACTGAAACGCGCTCAATTTTTTTATTGCGCTCGATCCCAACAGGAATAAAACATAAATCATCTTAATTGAAGCTATAAATTAAAACAATCATTACCGATCCCAGATGGTCCGTCAAATGTTGCTAACGAATGCGTATATCAAGTGACTTTCTAAACCATGACATGTACCAAAAACTATCTCATTTTTTCACAGACGTTTTTTAATCGATGTATCCTGCTACAAACGCTGAATATGCCACTTGATATTTAACCCGTGCAGCAAACGAGAGTGATGCGATGACATCGTTTCGAGTGTTTGTTTTTTCGCCGATACTGAGCTGAATCCAGTCGTGAGTCAACATCATTGGCTCTGGTGAAAACGCAAGTTTAATCTTAAGCAGAAGCAAGACAAAGTTTTCGGCACGCCGACCGATATCCATAAATAAATATTATTTCCCACAAACATTTCGCTGATGTGTGCATTCGATGACCCCATCGATTTACGGTGGAAGATCTTTTTTTTTCTTCGCTCTTTCTCCTCAACAAGGCTTCCCAAATTAATCGCCGCCATTAGACATTGATGAGACTAAGCCATGGTGTCAACGAATTTGGCGCAAGGAAGCACACCCTTCAACAAATTTTCGGTTACCCAAGATATGACGCCGCAGACGAGGTCGAAAATACACACCAGCAGCAAAGTTGGGGAAGAGATTCGGTCGAGCTACAAAATGCTAGGATTGGTACCAACCCAACATACATATGCCAACATCAGCCAAGGAACACAACATAGAATAATGACGAGACCGGGCTGCATCATCGTCGCACGCGTCGTCGTCCGATCAACATCATCATCATAAAACCTTTTATCTGAACAGCATTTCTTATTTTGTTTTGATTGATGTTTGTGCAGTCGGAATAGCAGCGCATTTCAAGCTGATTTCGGTGAGACTACCTACCTGAAGCTGAACGCGGCATCATGAAGTGGATGATGATAATGTGACCCATTGCTAGTTTTTTCCCTTCAAATTAGATGTTTAACCCTGGAAACAACACATCGATAATCACATTTTGCTTTGCAGGTTTCTTTATCAACTAATATTTTTCAAGGATTTACTTTAAAAAAAGCATGAATAGTTAATTAGTGGTATTTATTTTGAATTGAATTTTGATTAGAGTTATAACCGTGAACAAAATAAAACACGAAGAATTATTATTAGATTTTTTTTTTTTTATAGAGGAAATACAGATTGAATTGAACTAAAAAATATGAGAAGTATTTTAGGTCTGATTGTTCCAAAAATACGTAATAGATTTGGAATAATATCAAGAGTCGGAGAAAACATAAGATATTTAACTTTAGGCCTAAAAAAATCTACGAGGAACAAGTATTCCATCCAAGGACCAAAGAACGTTTTATTACAGACTAACAGACAGGACACTCCCTTTTCATTCTTCGCAAAACCATGACCTCAAACCAGAGAGCTAGGCAATGTCGCCACCAGATTACGCTATTCCACCTTCAAAAACATGTCTCATTTTCCTTAATGGTAGCCGTTTGTATTTTTTTATTTTTCTTTCCTGACAACCTGACACTCTTACTAATAAAATCCATTCCAATAAGTTTAAGAATTTTGATTAAAGCTGTAGTTTGAGCATATTTTTCTGATCACAAAAGATTGAGTGAGTATATTTATTTTTTATTTCTGTCGAAGAATTCTCATGATTTTTATAATACATGATCCGGGAATCATCTGAAGAGTTGAATTGCCGTACTCTACGGTGCACTCATAAGAGGAAAACACAAGCTCGTCTCCTGGAATCCCGTGAAAATTTTAACAGAAGCAGCTTTTTACGGGAAAATGCCCTATTGCTTACTTTAGTTATAAAAATTACATTTCTGTGCTAAACCAGGAGGAATCCCTCGCAAAAATTAAACTTAACGTTTATGTACTAAAGTGTCATGGAATTTAAATAATAGAATTGTTTCGAGAAGTTTTGATGAAATATAAGAATTGATTTGTTTTAAACTATTTGTCCTAGAATAAATTTATTTTATTATTCTTTTCCAATTCGTTGCTCCTACGGATTTCCCGGGGTAACGGCAAATCACATAAATTAACAGATGTTGTTCTGTGAATAGGGCTACTAGCATTTGGTCAGTTGGTTTACCAGAATCAAACAGAAGCAAGCAAACATTTCGAAGTGAAGAATTTGAATAAGCTCGTTTAGTGACAAGTCATTTAAGGGTGTTGATACTTTTGTATGTTTTGGGAAATAGGCCGATAGGTTGACCAAATAAATTTTGAATTCAAGGGTTTGTACTATAACTTTCATTAAGATAAACTCACTTTGAAATCATGAATTTAGAGACCCAGGTTTGATTATTGCCATTTTCAGAAGCTCTGGCTTTTACGGTTGTGGAAATTGGGTTTTATTTCCGATTTGCTGAAAACTTCCTTCTGTAGAACACCAAATGAAACCTTAATTAGGACAGGAGACTACATTGCCTTCCACCAAACTTTTTCCAAGACTGACTTCGCACCGAGTCTTATGAAGGGAATTCATAATGATTCAGTTGACGGCCATATTTCATAGGAAAACGTTAGAAATTAAAATGCACAGCTCAGTACAAATAGACACTTTTTTACTGACACTTTTCGTGGCATCACAATATCATCGGCATCCTAGATCATTTTATAGAATTCTTTTCCATTGGCAATGTTGACACCAAATGGTAATGTCAACACTTTGCGAAAAATTATACGAATTTTCTTCGAAGGGTCCTGTCCGTTTGTCTGTGGTTTTACTATAATCTGATTTGCCGCTAAAAGTATTCGTGTCATAATTCAGGAAGTGTCACTAATACTTTTCAATTTTGTGAACATTAACCTCGAAAACGACCGTGTTCGTCGGTTGGCTGACCAGTTTTTGCACTGAAATTTGTACCGAGAGTTTTTGAGGCTAATTGTCCTGACTCATCTGTACACGCTCAGCAAGTGTGCCTAAGAAATGTCAAAAACAACTTTATAGCGAGGGGATAATAAAAAGTAATGCGATAAACAAAAAAATTGGAATAAATTGCACGAAATATTGTATGCAACTAAATTGCATACTATATTATTGCACAAAACCTATAAATCAAATAATTTGTTATCGAAAAATTCAATAAAATCAAGAAAACAAAAAGTGATAAAACTCCCATCTTTCACAATTATGTTTGCTCTTGTATCTTGTATATTTGATCAATTTTTCAAAATTACCATAAAGTACCGGAAATTTTATTTATTCCCTCCTTCGGGTTTTTTGGAAATTTTGAAGAGGGGGGGGGGGGGTACCAAAAGAAGAAATTGATATTTGTTCCGGCCTAATGACATCACAAATATATCAAAAACTATAAATATTCAAACATTTTCATTAGTCCATTAGTCATGAGAGAAATATTCTAACTACTTTCGAAGAAGCACATACCAAGCGATCAATGATGGAATGAAAATTATTTTAATATCTATCTTTGAATTTTTCTAAAACATTGAATTTTAGTTGTTTATGTAGTTTTTAAATAAATTTGTTTCAAGTGTAGAAAATTCTATTATTTTATAACGTATAAAAAAAGTTCGTTCTGAATTTTTTTCCTGCCTCATGGAAAACATATAATTATGGTAAACCAACATCATCACAAGCAATCGCAAGCAAGCAGTTCATCACACTTCAAAAGAAAAAAAAACAAGTATTCTCAAACAAAAACAATGTCTCTTCCATCTGCAGCAGAATTGTTTTGAGGTATCAACAATAGCAGCAGCATCAATGCAACATATATAAGTCATTTGCCCAAGTGCACTCAATCATTTTCTTGGATTCCCGTTTTTTTCTCTTGATCATCGAGCAACATTTTTCTCCTCCATCACGACGACGACGGACGCCGCGCCGAGAAGAAGCATGGAATTATGTCGCTTCCGAGCCATCTTCCGATTCCCCCCAAAGTGGTTCACGGGCAATATGAGAAAGTCGTGCAAGCTCAGATTACCATTACCACTGGAATTCCGCGTCTGTCAGAGAGCCTCCTAGCTAGACACCCGCTAGAATGAGCGCCGTCCATCGTGTCGTCGTCGTCGTCGTCCTCGTGGTGTCACCTTTGGGGCCCACCCTCGCATCTACCATGTTGATGCTACAAGTCTGCATCATTCGTCACGGCCAAGAACGGGCGAAGATGAACTGCTCTCGTCAAGAATGTTCTGTCCTCTGTCAGTGAGCAATTCAACGACCGCAATCCGGACCTGAGGAAATGGTCCCAATCCAGTGTTGATGCTGCAAGCCAGCCATTCAACGAACAGGCTGCATTGCACGGTTAAATAGAAACTTATTTTTATTTTCAAGTGCTTCGCGAGATCAGACCTTGAACCTTTATCGTTTATGTGTGACTATCGGAAAGTTGCCCAGTTTAATCGTTTAATTGGATTTTAATGAATCATACCAAAACAAGATTAAACGATTTTTTAATTCTATTTCGTTCAAAACATTCAGACTTATATTTGATAAAACATTATCAATGAAGAGTCATGGATAATTAAAGTTTTTTTTAAATCAACCTTTCGTTATCACAATTCAACCAACCCTTAATCAAACCTCGGTTAACAGTTTAAGTGAACCACAAAATACCTACTGGCAATAAGTCGTCGTCTGAACCAGTATAAATAATTCAAAACTTAATAAGATTCATGTTGTGGGAAGACTGACCTGGTTCGTGAGCTTTGTCAAGAAAATCCCACTTTTCGGGAAAATTTGGACGATTATTGCATTAAATGAAGGTTGCTTGTTGAAATGCCGACCCTGGAAAACGGCGGCTGCTGGTAATTACAAAAAGAGCTTCAGAGAGATTAATGCGTAAATCCGAAGGTTGGCCTCAACAATGAAGGATTAACTCTTGTACGCCACATGTTTTTTTTTTATTTCAGAAACCACTGTAAATTCAATGATAATTTCTTTGTTTAACATTTATTGGATAATTTTTTTTCTGCTACTTAAGGACTGTGGTAGAAAAAATACAACACTATCTTCTGTGTAGGGGTGAATGAAGAGACTTGATCCCTACTTGAACCCAACCCCGTTTTTACCAGGTGTTTTCCTGACGTGGAAACAAATTAAACTTCTCCAATTTATAAAAATATCTTAATTGGATACATCGACAAGGTGCCAGCTATGGGATATTTATCGGCTTAAGCGAAACAGGTTTGAGCCTCACATTGTTTATTTTATCCATGTAATTTATTTAACATAGTTTATTTTCAAGCATCTTTATACTTAACTTAAAAAACAATTTCAGCTTCAACTTTTAGTGGCTTAATGTTTATTGAAATGCTCAACTTCACATTTTAGAGGGTTTTGATTAACTACAAATCTGATTACCTTGTACCTACGTTAATTTTTACCTGAATGATGGTGATTTAAAAAACAAAAAAAAATCGAAATTAAAATAAATAATCTGAAATTTATGTCTTTTTTGGATTCACAATTCTAATTTTAATGGACTCTTATTTTTGGGAAATTTTACCAAATGTACTCTTTTTCGTTGAAAGACATATGATCAGAAAAACCAACGTATTTGTTCCATTTTATGAAGTTGTATCACATCTTTTGCAAAACCTACGAAAGGAACTCAGCTTACAATAAATTACTTTAACATTTCGTTTTACATTTGGGCGCTTAAAATTTGACTCCGTGATGGCGTCGCGTTACGTCACAATCGTTCATAAACAACTGTATGGATACCTATGTGGTTTATCTATAGGTGGTTACAACCAATAACTTTAGTATTAGTTCCATACAGTTGTTTATGAACGATTGTGACGTAACGCGACGCCATCACGGATTTTTAGCGCCCAAATGTAGCCATGAAAACTTATTAGAAGGAATGTTTTGGACACAAATAAAGTTGTTTATTATTTAGGACAAATAGCGTCGCCATGCTGCGCGTCAGGAAGAAAATGCGAAAATAAAAGGGTGCTTTGATTATGATTTGATTATGAAATTACATGAAATATTGAAGGCCGCCGTATGACGACTTCAACGTCGAGACGCCCATGAGCGTTTGTGACGTTGCAATCAAAACATTGAAAAATTGATTCTTATACTTGTGCAAGGGTAATCTTTTTCCCACCTATACATAAACCACATAGGGAGAATGGTACTTAAGGTACTTTTTCAAGATACTTTAATTGTTTCGAAAAGTTGGAAAGGAGTGAGATGAGTCAAACCTGGGTCAGTGCCAGTGCCTGTGTTAACGGACCCCTTGGTAGTGCTACAATTATTGTTGACCCAAAACTGTAATTTCTTAATTAATTTCGTTATTTTAAAGTAATTTCAGATGATGAAATTAAAAAGAGAGTTGTGTATGATCGAAAAGTTTCGAAACCCTGGCATGCTAAAGTTTCGGCAAATTCCTAATATAGGATGGACAAAATATTTTTCAATCTCTTCATTTAGTATAAGAAAACTTCACAGATAGGAAAAACGTATTTAAAGTTCTGAATGTGTATAAAAACATAAAAATATAGGTGGCCCAAGATAAATCCCACAAAATTTGGCCCACGATTCCCCACAAGCTATGATTTGCAAATTGGTTGCGTTTGTGTGACTTATTGAAGTCTCATTAAAAATTCCTTATCCAAGTGAAAGAACATGACAAAACTAAGATCATAAGCGTATGAGCATATTTTTGTTATGAACTTGAAGTTCCCCATCGATGCAATCACCGGGTGCTTGATTAATTATGTAAGTAATTAAATTTCTCTCTAGTTTTTTACTCCGCCAAACATGCCACCTAATAATTTGAAACATGAAAATAACGACAATGAAAATCATATACAAAACCTAACAATGTAACTCAAATGTTATTCTCAGACAGTATTCAAATGCAATCATGCATTTTTCTTTAAAGTGGTCTGCAAAGTTGACGTAATTTGACAAATTCAAGCATTATTCATGATTCACGGCTGCTTGAAAGCATCTACGGTTTTCATCGTTTTTTTTTAATTTTTGTTGTCATGATCTTTAAAAAATGCAATGTGTATTTATAGGAAACCTCTCAAATTAAATATAAGGGCAATAACCTTCAGCCACTCTTCAGCTTTGATAGAATCATTTGCATTACGAAAAACTTAAGGCCTTGTCTCGTACCACATATCTGCTGTTCTTGTATTCGACCAATATCAATTATGAAACCCTACGATTTCGTATATCTTAGGCGGAAATGAATGCAGCCGTCCAAAAATTTTGGCGTTAGATCAATAGTTTACTCGTTTACTGTTTGCCAGATGATTTCATCAATCAGCAGGTGTGCCTCGAAAACTTCTTTTCTATTCAATGCTGCGTATCGAGGTGTCCATAGTTTGCCTAAATTAACATATAATCAATAGAATCCCTCGAAAGCTTCGACACAGGTGAGCTAAAAGCCAAAAGGTGCGTAGACCAGTGTTTGAAATTCTCCCAGACTGAATATTTTGCATTAATACTAATATTTGATTTAAATATTTGAATTTATGTCATGGCTGGTAACAAGCAAAGCCAGAAAAAAAAATTATTTTGAGAATAATCTAAAATCCTTATATGTAAAATAAATGTCAATAGTTGATTGCACCAGCACTTGAATGTACCTGTAATTTAGGTTGAAAACTCGAGTCCCTCGATTCTAGGAGTCGATTTAGGTGAGAAACGTCCCTTCGGATGAACTTTGGAAATGGACCTCTGTCAGTTCACTTACACCGACCATCGGAATAAGGTGATTAGAGTCCCGTGAGTCACCTCGACTATCATCTCCTCCGGAGCGGCGCGTAATAAGGGCCATTATCTGCCAATTTCCGAACAATTCTAGTCGAAGGCTTAATTTCTGATACGAAATTGATTAGAATAATAAATTGAATTCAATTTATATTGAAAACTATTTTTTTGAGTCTTCTATCTGATATTTATGATGGAAAGAAATGGACTCTTGGAAACTTATTGCCAAAATCTGCGTCTTTGTTTTATTAAAAATTGATGTGAACCAAACCAGTTACCTTTCCCACAAGCGCATACTGAATTAATTTCATATCGTGCACGCGCATGCTGATATTAAATCGCTTTAAGCAAACGATGCTTCAGCTAATCCACAAAATGATGTCATATAATTTTGATGGCAGGTTAGCGATACGCCTTCCCAAAAATAAAACGCTTGTGGATGTCATAGAATGTCTGAAAACAGGATTTAATTTGTTGAGAAGACCTGTTTCTACACAGCATTAGAACTAATTCGCAACTCGATAGCGATCATTCTGGACTTTGAGTCTTGTTTGGAATAAATCGGCGTGGCTGTGGTCATTCATTGGCGCAAAGTTCACCCATAAACCTATGGTTAAAGAGAAACGTGCGAACTCAAAACATGAAAACACTCGCGTTAAAAATAAACCGGTGTTTTTTTTACACCCAGACGCGAATAAATGAATGAAAACCCAAAGAAAGGAAAACTTACAGTGAAAAAGTGATAACTTGATGAAATACAACAGGAAAGATGCTGGGGAAATTCGTTGAACCACGAGCAGTACAGAACGGGAGGCACCAATTCCACCATTCTGAGGAATGAAACAAAAAATTAAACGCAGTCAAATGTTTATGACTATTCGCTTGCACACTCAAAATGAATGTTGAAAAAAATTTCGCGAGACCAGGAATTTCCCGCATATGCGTGTGGCGCGGATTTGGATACCGACTCTCCGACGGCTCCATGGCGTTCTCGATGCGGTCGATCTGGACTCCCGCCTTCAGTTTTGCCTTGACTCTGGTCTGGTCTGGTCTGGACCGCTTATATAGGTTTTAGTTCGGTTTGTTTGCAGGCTAATGGAGCGCGCGCTAGAATTCTGTGGCACCAGCACCAGCAGCAGGACAGGAAGAAATGCCGCGTAACGAAGGGCGCGCGGCCGCGGACATAAATCGTGCCAGTTATTTAGACTTGTTGAGTCAACTCGGCGAGACAGCAACAAATTGACGACGGTTGATGGTTAGACGAATCGACAACGAACAGCGAAGGGAGCAATGCCATCTGAACTGCGTAATCCGGTCTGGTGCTGCTGTTGTTGCTGTTGGTCTGAAATCCGAAATGCGTTCCCAGGAGCGAAACGCGTCGTTTGTTGTTTGATGCTATATTACAGCTCCGGCCCACAATAAGATGGATCTCGTTCTCTTTTTGGGAATAGAAAACTAAACGATTTCATATGTTGGTTAGGCCAACGCCAAAAATGGCTGTAACAAATGCGATGTGTCCTCAGTTCTTATGTTTAAGTATACGATTTGGATTGTTTCAGAAGAACTTTCCAAATATTTAAGCAGTTTAAAACCTTCTTAGTCCAGAATAATCATACCGCTTATGCATCAAAATTTTTAAAGTTAATGGGACATAAAATTGACGTAGTCAGAAAAATTATTTTTTTCGCTAGTCACTTTAAATTTTCTAAAAACATGTGATTTTCACCTTACTCAGAAAAAGGGGTAGCTTGCAACACTTTGTTTTTAATGAAAAGAAAATGAAATCGTTACAAAATTCAAAGCTTGTGATAAATATGTGATGCCTTAACGCATAGCACAAAAATTGCAATATTTTTGTTTTTTTCGAATCCTGTCGAAAATGCTTAGATGTGCTGCATACATTTAGGGGTAAAAAATACTACAAAAATTGTACTAAATGAAATCATAGAAATCAAAGTTTGGATGAAGATCTCTCTAGATTTTTTTTTTCTGGAAGTGATATTTGAAAATTGAAAAACGCTAAATTGGACCATGTGAACAATGTGGACAGGAAGATTTGAAATAGTGTCGTCAAAAAGTGCTACCGCCTGTTTTTCATCAAATTGGACGATGGCTCTTCTACACTTAATGAAACTTGCTACAGGGAAACCAAGCGCCACGAAATCGGCAAAAAAAAAATCAAGATATAGATGGTTTTTTACTCGATATAATTTTGCTATAAATGAAATCCGTTATCCTGTCTTGGTGAGCCCGTTCCTATCCAATTGTTTTTTTAAGTGATGTTTTATCTAAAAAAACTTTTTTTCATGTTGTTACATTGGGCTTGTGATATAGCTCAGTTGGCAAGTCTGTTGTCTCCTGAGCCGATGTCCACGAGTTCGAGCCCAAGAGCAAACATCGAACATAGTTGTACCGGATAAGTTTTTCAATAACGATCCGCCAACTGTAACGTTGATAAAGTCGCGAATGCCATAAAGATGGTAAAACGACTATAATCGAAACAAAAAAAAAAAAAAAAAATGTTGTTACATTCCTCAATATTTTTTTCCCTTGTTCATGAAATAAAGCAGTCGAGAAATTAAGTACCTAACCAAATTTAGAGCAGAATCGAATTCAACCGGCTTTGTGGATTTTGTCCACATAATGTATATTTGTATACTATGTTCATATCTAAATCGTCGTGAGCAAATATTGTTAGAATTTAGAATATCTTACAATGTGCAGGAAAGTGCTTCAATTCTAAACGTTCATTTGCTTGAAAATTTTACGTGTTCAAAAAACTTCGGAACTTGTGTTAATTTTGAGCTCAGGATCTATATAGGATTGCATCCCATTTACCCGAAAACCATTGCCCAGAATGAATTTTCCCAGAATGACAAATTCCCGAAATCAAACCCCAGAATGAACCATTTCCCAGAAAAAAATTCCCCAGAATGCACCATTTACCAGAATTTTTTTTCCCAGAATGGACCATTTCCCAGATTTTTTTCCCCAGAATGGAACATTTCCCAGAATGGCACAAATCCCAGATTTTTGCCTCTTAATTTTTTTTTCTAATGAATTCTTGTAAATTTCATATGATTCGAAATTCATTTTTTCAAAATGATTTTTTTTAATGAAACTACAACTTTGAAATTTTCCAACTAAATTTATTTGAGAACCAATATTGTGCTTTGTTTATGGTTTATGGTACTTTAATTGATTCAATGCTTACCATGGTCCTTTAAAAAACCGTTTTGGTATCCGGCTCCTTACGCTGCGCGTTCGAACTTGAAAGACGTTTTGTCCTTCACGCTGTCGCGTGGCGGACGGGATCTTGGATCACCCCTAGCTTTCACGCAGACCTAGGAAACCCCGGCAGACCTAGACCAATGTAATGGGGCCGCCGCTTCCGACGGCGGGTCGGCGGCCACCTCGGATTTGGGAGCTTCCGCGGCTTTGTGCCGCCTCAGCCCCTTCATCCTCGTTGGTTGCGGCTTTGCCGCAAAAGAATTAGGTTATGAAACCCTATTTTTTTGTAACAATTCCTTTTTTTAATTAATTTCTAGTAAGGATAAATGTTTTCAATTTTCTCAAGAATGGTACATTCTGGCGAACATTTTTCTAGGGAATGCTTCGTCTGGGGAAAAAAATTCTGGGGAATGGTTCTTTCTGGCGATTGAAATTCTGGGCAATGGTTTTCGGGTAAATGGAGTACAACCCTATATAGATGTACCTATTAAAGTTGGATCTTAGTGTCTATTATTGAAAAATGGAAATGTTTTAGAGAAAGAACTTCAAAGATAATCCATGGTTGAAACTTACCTTTTAAACTGTTAGAATTGAATTTTAATTTTTTCATTGCGTTTTAGACTTATGTGTGAGTACTTTCACCGAAGTATTTCTAACAAAAAATATGTTTGACTCGATTCTATCAACGAAATAGTTTTTTAATTTGAATTTAAATTTGAAAGTACATTCAAAACTATGTCATAATGACTCAATTCTATCGATGCAGAGATAATATTCAAAGAAGCAGTTATCAGCACAATCTCCCAAAGTTCAAACAAAGTTGTTCAAGGCATCATTTCAGGGATTATCACACGAACAAACAGTCATTTGTGTAATTCTACTAAATTGAAAGTTTCATTTTATCCTAAGTTTGCGGGAAGAAATATTTTAATTTTAATAACGAGTTTGAAAAGGTTTTAATGAATTTTGTTGCTAGAATAGGTGAACCAGATAGAGTCCTAATTATTCGAAATTTCCTTTTACAAATTGTGTATTGAATGCATCAGAGGTTATGATATGAGTTTCACTTAGGAACATTCAGGAGCTTAGGAGCAAAAGTTTTTCGTGGCCACATCACTTACCGAGGTGATCTCCATTGCCACATTTCCTTTGCCCCCAAACATCAGCGTGAGATTTGAGGATGGATGGCGTACTGCCGGACTCCGCAAAACAAATCATCACATGTGCTGCACTTCCCTTCCTATATCGACTACACGGACTTGGCCGGCATCGTTATTGGTTCAGTTTAAAGTAAGAGATCTTCAAAATTGTACAGCGAGATTGTATTGCTTGTTACCAGCAATCTTTCTGTTGGTTCATTGTGCAATGTTGATTATCTCGAACCTATCACGGAGTGCAACCATTGAGTATGCCATTGGCCAGAAGGGGAGGTAAGTGGACAGCAGTTGATAACAAGTTCAAGCTCAAGCTCATATAAATCGCAGTTTGGATGGAAGAAATTTGGCTGTCTACGAACGGGTGATGCATCTTGCCCCAGATTGGTAACTGAATTATAAAAATATTAATTTAAAAAAACACCAACAGTGTTAGTATAAGATAATAAAATCAATATAAAGTTTGTATTCTTTAAGCCAATCCGTCATACTGGGATTTTTTTTTACGGGCTCTAAAAATGTTAAAATTTGTGTATCTTTTGCTCGATTTTTTTTTTAATTTTCTATGAGAATTAAAAATTTTCGAAATATAGCTTAAGATGGGAAAAACTATGACTCCATCATTTTGCAATCATCAAATATCATAAATAACTCGAATATATTTTATTAAAATAAAAATTGAATAATTGCTGTGGTTTACAAATGTTACCAAGAAGATTATAATCAAGACTAAAGAAAGTTTGTATTTGAAGTACTCACCAGTTATTAGTTGCCGGTCCTGTATAGAATCTTGTACCGATAATTCTGCCTTCAAGGAAGTTCATCATTGGAGTAGAGTGTGATTGATGGGTGTAGTATTGTTTACATATGCAAAATTTGATGATATTGATTGATTGAAGTGCGTTTATTTGGGAGGATGCCGTGCGCCAAGCGATTAAGCACCCTTAAATTTGATGATAGCCAGTCTAGTGCTTTATGGGATAGCTTAGAAATGACAATGGCTGAGAAATATTTCTATTTTTTTCTGCAGGATTGGCGTCTATATAACAAACAAAACAAAATTAAACCGAAAGATCTTTGAACGAGCGATCAACTCGAATTGCTGTCTGTATCATTTGCATGAGCATTTGACGAACTTCATTCCAGCGCTTCACCCTATTCTGAACGTGCAATGTTGTTTGATATATCCATCAAAATGCTCTGTTACCCCTGACAGAAACCGCAAACTTTGAATGAGCTGACGTAAATGAACCCATCAATTGACTCGGACTCCCAATAATATCCTCGATACGTAAGTATCGTCAAAAAGTCAAAGCAAGTAAGCCGAATGTGACGCTTTTGTTCAGCATAATGCAGTTCAGCTGAGATATTACCGAGTCTCCCTTTTGCAATTTCCATTTTACCCATGTGCCCCACTGAGCGCAAGCTTGATTTATGAATCTCTGAGTCCCAAAAGTTGACACTCCAGTATGCAGTGCAGTATGCACAGTTGGTTTTGCCGAGATTCCTCCAGAGAACAACTTTCAACTCTTGGTTGGAAGAAAGGTTGGTGTGAGTGTGCGCACAAAGCGATTGACTCAACTGGCTCACAGATTCACGGGCTTTAGATCCAGGAACGCGAATGCGGCCAGGCGACTTGAAGAAAACGCCGGCTCGCTGGGCATCGAAAGGGTTTAGCCGAGCGAGATTGGTTGACTTTTAGCTGAACTTAAGCATCTGCTTTGGCGATGCCAAGTCATATCTACTGGCACTTGGCTGGAAGACCGAAGAACGTTTTAAGCGATGGCAATTTTTCGTTCACCTTTGTGCTACATTTAATCTTTCGATTCATCTTCGAGGTTGGAAAGTTACCTGGAAGTCAGCTCTCGGTAAAGTTGGGCGTGAATATCAAAATGTGTAGCGGCTTACCATTACATTTTATATTGATAGGGTATGAGTACTGTTTTTCATCAGATTATTGAATGCTTGAATACATTGTAAGGTGTCTCTATCAGAATATTGGTACGATACAAATATAGGGTAAGAGTTTAGTTCATTTTTCGCAATGTGGAGACTTTTATTGATTCTATCGTCCGATCTCAATGGACCTGTGAAGTGTGTTTACCTTTAACGGAGCGTTTTGCTTCTGACAATTCCCCACATGTGTTAATTGAAAACTGGTTTCCAATGAGTGGAAGGTTTGATTTTCATACATATGATCAAAGATTCCATACTCCAGTAGAGGTGACGATGAAACAATAAAATAAAACCACAAGCCTTCATTTGCTTCTCTCGAAATGCACGCGTGACGGACAAGCGAATCAAAATGTTTAAAAAAAAAAATGCCCATCAGTTTGATTTATTGCCATCACGAACTTCGGCGTTGAGGGACACACCTTGTTCGAATCACATTTGTGTAGGCTGAGCCATAAGTGGTTTCCTCTTATCCAGTTCTGAATACCTACATTAGAATCTTCAGTTTCACAAAGCATGAAGCGGTCAACAGCAAATGGGATATTTGCAGCTTATTTTGTACAACCTTTTTTTGGCGCCGGGTTCGCCGCTATATGGCTGAGATCACAGTTTTCAGTCGCAAATTGTTAGTTTGGATGCTGAAATCTTGCTAATGAAACTTTGAATTACAAAAAACATCAGGGCGATGAAGACACTTGATCCCTAAGATGACTTGATTTCCGAGCCATATCTTGTAACCGCAAGTTCTTACAAAGATTTTATGTTATGTGAAAATGTGCCATAATGGAAAAAAAATATTTATGATGATTACTTTAAAAAAAATCAATAACGAATTTTAAGTTATTTAACAAAATGTGTAAAACAAAACTGGTTGTTTCCTGAACCAAGGTAATAATTTTTTGCCACAGCTAACAAACATTTCGGAACAAAATTTCACGATCAGTAACATATTTGATTTTTGATTTGGATGTTAAATATTTGATGCAGTTGTCAACTGCAAATTGTGGCTGCAATTTCAAAATTGATGTCAGTGTCATGGAAAAGAGCAGGTGTGAGTATCTATATTGTGTTATTTTAAACAATGCGTGCGATTTTTGTTAATGATGACTAACATTTCAAGATATAAGAACATTTTTTTTTAGATAAGTGTTGAGTTATAATATGCAAAGAATGGTATCGGACCAATCGTCTCTAAACAAACTCCCCGAGGCCTCTATTCATGTTATCAAAAATTCATGCAATACTGCCAAAACAATTAGGCCACAACACCCGAAAAAATGTTTTTAATTGACTGGTTGGAGACGAAATATGTCTCTTAGCAACTGGAATAGCCAAGTTACCAAGTTGGTACTCAACCTTTATTAATCAGTGACGAACAGATTCGAAAAGAAGCCAGAACATCCGTCCATCTAGGACAAATACAACAAACGGGGCTCACCTATGCCAAGATCAAACTATTTTTCGTTTGCAAACAGTACGACGAGGCCCTCCGCAGTTTTATGCTCCCCCGGCTTAAGAAACTTTCAGAAAAGACACATCATGCGCCCGTAGGTTAATGTTTGATCGATTGGACTTATCAAATATTTAACAAGATCTTTTGCCAATCCAAATATTAAATGCAATTGCAGAATCCGGATCCTGGTTAAGTTGTACAGCATCAAAGGTTTCGTCTGGGGAAGGAAACGCCAACACCGTCCAAGTCAAAGCAAACTGAACAGGAATCGAAAATGATAAGTTGCTTCGAGCGGGCTATACCTAATTCCCAATAAACCTTATAGCCCAATTTTATTCAGTGAACTGAGGATTATCCAAGTCAGTTCTGTTAGTAAGTCCGCGGTGCATTATGTGCATCTGTTCGACACCTGCACTTAATTTGGAAATAAGAATTAAAATCTAAAAGGAATAGGTGTTTTTTTAGTTCATGTGGGGAAAGTCGCAATCACATCCACTTTCCGTTCCAACAAGCATCATCAGTAGGTTATCGACTAAATAAGCCAAGAGCCGGTGTTGGAAATATGTTCGTCAGAGTCAATTTTTTCCTAATAATAATAATTTGTTACACGAGAAAAAATATGGCTGAATAAAGTTAACGGACATTAGGTTGATTTTGGTAAAGCTCCCTTGAATACTTAGTCTGAAGATCCAGAAATTTTGAGTTAAAAAATGGCTGGGGGAGTGGAAACCACGAAAATTTGTTATGTTCTAAATTCTAAGTACATGATCTTTGTGTAAGCAGACGATTTTCAAACAAGTCAAAAACAGGTCTTTATCATTTTCATTCTTTTTCAAACCACCCCATAATGGGCAATTGTTGAAATCAAACCTAACTGCTCGATCGTTCAGATGATACGAAAAAACGGAAAAACCGTACAAGGAAACATACAAAAGTTGTATGTAATCATAAAACTACGCCTTCTGTGAGTATGCTTTAAAAAGGTACCTCGCATATTTCTGATTTTTTTTTATTGTTATGAAATTCATGCAAATTTTTTTGCAGGATTATCTAAAGTTTATATGAAAAAAATGAGCATTTTGTTAAACTTGATTTTTAATTTTACTATGGACCCAATCTTCTTTCTTGTTGTATCACAATCTGTCAATTGGAATAATGAAATTTTTCGGCTGATCAATTGTGGAAGACAACAATTCACTATTTGTTCTGATAGCAATTTATAAACTGTTGAATGAAAATTATGCATATGTATTGGCATTGAAGGCAATCAAATTTAACCCGCAACTGTTGATGCCAAATGAGATAAAACTTGACTTCAGCACAATTTTTCTCGGAGTGTATGTTAATGGTGACAAAAGCAGATTTTTAACATTTGTAATTACTTAAACTTACATTTTTGTAGCCATGGCATTCAGTAAATATGTATGTATAAGCATTTCTAATTTCCCGGATGTACTCAGATTACGGGTGTTGAGTTCAAAAAGGGGCATATAGTCTTAGTTACTGGCCCTAAATCCAGAACTGCTGGCAGATCATCGATGCTGCAGAAGCAGTTCAAGTAGGAGGAAGAAGAAGAAGAGATCAAAAAAAGCCTGAAAACCCCTTATTTTGTAGGATGATGATTCTTTTTGGATTTTGACATAAGATCTTTAGTCATCAAAATGGCGTCAAAGCAAGAGGAGCTACGAATCAAAATTTTGTACATGCGTGGTTGTAGTATCCAAGTAGACATATATTTCAATACAGTTTATCTTCTGTCAACTTAGGATTATTGTTAGTTCGATCGCCGAAGCTGGAGGTTGAAGATACTACAAATTTGGTGACGAGGAAAATCGGTTTTCAAATGGTTTTCAACGCTCGAAGATTCACCAGGAAGCATCGGAAGATTAAGGTATTGGAAAGGGCTTGGCGAATGGTGAGTTGATTTTAATTCTATTGAAGAAGTATTCAGTTTCCTTTCTAAGAAAATTTCAATGTTTGATAAAATGTTGTGTTCTGGCTAGTGGTGCCGGAAATGCCTCAGACACAGCACGGGTCTTGAATTATGGGATCTATTGCTGAAACCTAGGAAACTGGGAATTTCGGAATAGTTGCCCAAAGTATGGCTATTTTTAATACCATGCAGTCGAGCGATAAATCCTGGCTGGAGGTGCCTCAGACACAGTGCAGGGTTCGCGAATCGTGGGAATAGTTGCCGAGACCCGGTAAAACGGGAATTCTTGGAACAGTTGCCCAAAGTGTGGAAACATTCAATTTTTCCATGCAGTCGAGAATAAATCCTTGGCTGGGGGCAAATCAGTACACGGTTCTCGAAATTGGGAGTTTTTGCCTGCCCAAAGTATGGTATTTTTGACCATGCAATCGAGTGTAAAGCCTGACTGAAGAGTAGATAATAAAAATGAAATGACTGAGGTAAGGAAGCTTGATATTCGAAACCCATTTTAAATTAAGAAGTATTGACGAATCCAATTCTCGTTATTTTGGATTCCGAGAACCATAAACATAGATGTCGCTCCATCGTTAGGATAGGGATGAAATACTCGAAATTTGTCCACAAGTAATAAAAAAAAGAAATGATAATGGAAGTGTGAATCATGTTCAGGCTCGATGTTTATTATAGTTGGATTCACTACTAAAACTGCTACAGAAGGTTCATTTGATTGTTGCTAAAAATTCGGCTCTGTTTGAAAGAAAATCATACGTCTGAGAGCAATTTGGAACTTTCCCTCTAGTGTTTGTCTTTTTTTAATGAACTGAACTACACAAATGTTAAACAAGATGCAGGCTGGAAAAATTGTGGCAAAACAAAGTTTGGCTTTTTCTGTCTTTACGAGACGTTGGACGATGAGATTGACAATGTATAACAAAATAACTGATGTTTGAATAAAAAAAATGAGTGATAGAAAATAAATGAAACAAAATTTGTTTTATGAATATTTATTCTAAAACTAATGGAAAAAGGGAGAGAATGTAGTATCCAAGTAGACATGTATTTCAATACAGTTTATCTTCTATCAACTTAGAGCAAGTTCACTGGTTGAGATGGAGTTGGAAATTTCGATGGTTTACATCACATCACAACACATTTGCCGTCCACCGGTGTTGGGAAAATCTGATATTCGAACAGTTTCGCGCTGCAAAATTTGTATCGTATAACACTTTTTGGCTGAGGGTGATAGAAAAACGCAATGTTTTGCAACACCGAACCGAGTGATAGAGTCGGCGTTGCAATACAGTATTCGTGCATGAAGCGATTCGGTGCTGCCATCTATCTTATACTGAAAACCTCAGTTGAGGGGAAAATAAAGGAAATTGAGCAATTTCAGGATTTAAACATAAAGTGATATTTTCTTTAAAAAAAATGCTTTTATCACTTGAATTGATACTAATTGCAAAGAAGTAAATCAACTTTTTAAAATTTACAACCAATTTTGTTCATGCCCTTGCCAATCGAATGGGCTATCATGCATTTTTAGGGGCAGAGATGCCAGATAGCTGTGTGAATAAATAAATTCGATTTGTTTGTTTTGTTTGAGCGGTTTTCGGGAGAAGGAAAGTGTTTCATTTATTTTTATTTGAAAAAGGTATTCCGTCGGAATGTCCGGTAACAAGTTCGGAACACCGCCTTTAATGGTTCCATCACCCTCGCTGTTAATTTGACAAGTGTCAATTATATCAAACGCAGGCGTCGTATCGGGAGTAAAATTCAGCTTCCAATGAATTTTTCGGTCCCAGCGCAACCCGGACAAATTGCAGCTTATTGAAACGAAGAAACATCGGAAATTGAATGTTTGTATCAGGTAGGTGTTCTCAAAAGTCGGTAAATTATTTAAAATCAAAACCCATATCCCAAATTTTAGGTTGTGCTGCCGGAATGCACCAAGTTTGGCTTCCGATGGGTTGGATCTCTGATCCCTCTGTTCAAACACGGGCAGGAATGATTTTGCAATCGAAAAGTTCCACAGGTGTGACCTGGTTAGATGTTCGAAGAAAGAACAAGAAAAGAAACGGTCGGAAATATAAGTTTGTTTGAAAAGCTACGAAACAAAAACTCTTTATTCAAATTATATGTGAAACCTTTAAATTCGAAAAGTCCTTCAAATACCAAAATCACTTTCATGTGTGCTACATTGGCAGAACGTTACAATACCAGTATTATAGAATAACTATAATAACAACTGACTGATGATTTAAATACGTTTTTCATGAGTTTTTTTTATCTTAAGTGAACTGCAGAACAAACGTCCCATGCAACAGTTCCAAGCAGTAACATAATTATGCTTTGAGACATAAATTTGCAATGGTCATAAATAAGACTAAATGACGTCTCGATCATGGCAAACATAATACAGCTTCTCCAATTTATACGTTTTGTAATGAGAATTGATTACCTAAATCTTTTTTTTACCTTAAATGAATAAGTTAAACAAAGTTAAAACAAAAATTTAGTTTTTAATATTAAAAGCAAACTTAATTTATCGAAGTTATTTGGTTTTAATAAAAAAAATTTTTTTTTAATTTTGAATTTGAATTACGGTTTTATGGAATAAGAAATGTGTCTGAAATACCTATACTTTCTATTTGTCACTTACTTAATTATCACTTTGAAAATGAAGGTTTTAGGAAGAAATAAAAAACTTGATCAACTCGTGTTATCAAATGCACTTCAATACCAAACACCTAATTCTGCAGAATATAGTTTAATATTTGAATGCATTATAACTTAAACAATACTTATTCATGCATATAAATAATCAAATTTTCATATGGACACTACTTACTATTTCAAGTTAATGATCAAGTAAAATGAATTTGATTTCAATTTTCAAACGGTGAATTCAAAATACAAAAACTTTGTAAAATTACTGAAAAGCAAATTCTCTTGGTATCGCTGGTTGCTTTCGATTTTATACCTTCGTATTCTATCACACCGGTGGACGGCCAACATTTTTGGTCTATATTTCACGATAGAAAAATTCCCATCTGTGCTACAGAAGATACTACAGTGGTGAAAATAAAAATTACATGCACGCAGAAATAGCTAAATTGTTGAATGGCAAATCAACCGTCACCATTGTAATAAAAGTGTTCGAGGAATGTTTGTTGACAACTAGGAAGCCTGGATCAGGGGAAAATCGAAAACCAGGAGCCACAGTAACGTACAAAAGAGTGGCTAGCGCTTTCGAGCGCAACTCCAACCTCTCCGTTCGAGATGTCGCAAATAAGTTGGAAATATCTTCTACAGCCGTGTATGAAGCTCAAAAACTATCCGGACTATCGACTTATATGAAGGTAGTGACTGCTAATCGCAACGAGCAAAACCTTACGGCAAAAACAAAATCTCAGAAGCTGTAAACGACGTTGTTGACAAAGTTTGATTGCGTTGTTATGGACGACGAAACCTACGCCAATGCAGACTTCAGACAGCTTCCTGGACAAGAGTATTATACAGCAACCGGAAGGGGAAAGCTGGCAGCCATTTTCAAGAATATTAAACTATCAAAGTTTGCCAAGAAATATTTTGTTTGGCAAGCCATATGGTTTGCTATATCTGTAGCTGTGGCTTGAAAAACGACATTTTCGTTGCAACTGGGAACGTCAACCAGCAAATTTACGTGAAAGAGTATCTTCAAAAGCGTTTGTTGCCTTTTCTGAAGAAACATGACTCGTCTGTGCTGTTTTGCCGAATTCGGCATGAAAAAAGGTCATGGAGTGGTATGCCGCTAACAACATTCAGGTTGTGCCCAAGGATAAGAACCCTCCCAACACCCCAGATCTTCGCCCCATCGAAAAATTTTGGGCGATAGTTAAGCAGAATATTAAAATGACCTGAAAAACTATTGACAGTTTCTGAAATGCCGAAAAGTCTCTATCCACCTCGCTCAACTTGTGAATGCAATAAGTATTAATACAAGTTAATTGATTTATGGTAAATGTTAAATTAGCAATGAACCAAAACAAACTTTTTGGCAGAACTTTTCATTGACCATAAATAATGTCAGTTATCTAACACTACAAAGACGCCTGATTCAAACACCAACGTCTTTTCAGCCCACACTCATGTTGGCGGCCTTTGCCGAATGATGCAAAGCTCAAAAGCTGCTTTCTGAGAATAAATTAATGATAATATAATGATCGCATTACAACTGGGCGATCTGAAGAACAGAAAATCTGCGAAATTCATCCGTAATCATAGTGCTTACTATGCAAATGATCATTTCATGTCATAAATTAGAACGATATTGGACTTCAGTTTGCACCGATCTTCTGGCTCAGTTCCGAAGAAGTTTCATTGACAAAGATATTGTATGATCTGTTCACTGGTTGTCCCAATATCACACAGCCGTGGTGGACTTTGCCATATTTCGAATTAAAAAAAAACCGTGGACGTGGGCGGATAAATTTGGAGCGGCATCATTGCTACGCACTTTATCGAATCTTCGTGATCTTTGGGATTTGAATACCAGAAACTGGATTTCCCTAGGGTATGTTATGGATTTTCTTTTTTTCCGTGATACAAAAACATATAGCTCAGCTTTGTTGGAGCAGTCACATGTTTTCAGTCAACTTCAAATAATTAAAAACAAATATTCATCATGTATTTTCCATTTCTCGTCGACTATAAACTCGTGGTAGGTGTTTGGCTTTTCCGACATTTCGTCACACTTTTCCCCCAAACACGCCAAGTCGTAAAAACTGCTCTGTTCTTCCCGAGGCGGCGCATTGCCACGCTATTCAGAAATTCTTCTGGTCAGACAATTTGCCGAGGCGGTCATATGGAGCGCGATCATGGCAATAA
Source organism: Uranotaenia lowii (assembly GCF_029784155.1). Taxonomy (NCBI): domain Eukaryota; kingdom Metazoa; phylum Arthropoda; class Insecta; order Diptera; family Culicidae; genus Uranotaenia; species Uranotaenia lowii. Next base: position 184,766,503 of record NC_073693.1, on the reverse strand, counting down.
CACGTGTGCCAAAAACGCACGACAAGAACGGGTTTCGAAGCATGTGTGAGCGGGTGTTTGGAAACGTTTTCCTGAGAAAACATCTCGGAAATTCGCCGAAATATTTCACACATAACAGAGCTGAAATAAAAAAAGCAGCTTTACGATCGGAAAGGTAACAATATCCATCATCGTTCGGTACGATTGCATGACGTTCCATTTTTCAACCTTTCATGCTAATTTATCATTTTTACGCAAAATTCTTTTGATCGTTGTTAAGTCGACAATAGTTTAGAAAGTTTGACTACCTATAGATGTTTCTTTTATATTTTAATTCAACTTATCATGTGATCAAAATCTGTTGAAAGAATTAAAAATACACAACAAGTACCTTTCGACGCTAAGCATACGAATAAAAACTGATTTAAGAATGTTTTAAATATTTAAATAACGTATGCAGAATCAGAATTCAGAAACTAAATTCAGAATCAGAATTCGAAAACTTCATTCAGAATCAGAATTCAGGATCTAATTCAGAAATCAGAATCAGAATTCAGAATCAGAACTCTTATGAAGAGATTAATCACCGTAATTTATGATAGTCACTTTCATTTATCGGCCTTATCGGTGAAAAGCGATGTCCTTTATAGTAGGGAGATCTAAAGATTATGGAATTTTATGGATGGATAGAAGGTTAGATGAAATGAAATATGGTGAAAATGAGCGGGTAGAATTTATTAAGAAGCATTATCATCACGTATCACAATTCTGAATTCTGATTCTGAATTCTGATTCTGAATTTTGATTTTGAATTCTGATTCTGAATTCTGATTCTGAAATCTTGATTCTGAATTTTGATTGTGAATTCTGATTCTGAATTCTGATTCTGAATTCTGATTCTGAATTCTGATTCTGAATTCTGATTCTGAATTCTGATTCTGAATTCTGATTCTGAATTCTGATTCTGAATTCTGATTCTGAATTCTGATTCTGAATTCTGATTCTGAATTCTGATTCTGAATTCTGATTCTGAATTCTGATTCTGAATTCTGATTCTGAATTCTGATTCTGAATTCTGATTCTGAATTCTGATTCTGAATTCTGATTCTGAATTCTGATTCTGAATTCTGATTCTGAATTCTGATTCTGAATTCTGATTCTGAATTCTGATTCTGAATTCTGATTCTGAATTCTGATTCTGAATTCTGATTCTAAATTCTGATTCTGAATTCTGATTCTGAATTCTGATTCTAAATTCTGATTCTGAATTCTGATTCTGAATTCTGATTCTGAATTCTGATTCTGAATTCTGATTCTGAATTCTTATTCTGAATTCTGTTTCGTTAGAACATTTTTGGAAGTATCAACAAATAAAAAAGCTCCAAATTTGGCCTCAATTTTAGTGATAAATATGAAAGCCCATACTCTTTTTTTTGTCGAGTCGCCAAAGTTTCGCTCATCAGTAGACTTTAACTGCATATGAATTTCACCTACATGTCCGATTGTCAATCACGAATGCAAAGCAAACAAACACCTATTGTAGATTTCCGTACAAGCTGTAAACTAACAAAAAAAAATCAATTCAACTGAACGCGACGCAACGGCCGATAACTTTTATTCTTACACTAATATACTTTTTGCTTTATCAGTACGGTCAGGTACGATACACCTCATTCCTTACATCACAATCGTTTCGGCACACACAGGTTAATCAATATAGGAAAAAAACATTAACCCTTATCTTTTTTTTATTTCCTTCTCTTCGTCTACTTTAGTCTTCCAAACTTTGCTCTACAGGTGTGTTGGTACGATTTAAAAAAAATGATGATGCTATCGAAACGACATATTTCATTTTCATTTGACTAAACACTTTTTAGTCGCACGATGCACAATGTTCGTAAGTATGCTCAATTCCGAAGACTACGATGTGAATGGATTCGACTTTTATGGGAATGGAGGAAAAGGGTTCAAAATTCCAGGGAAGTTGCCAGCCATGCGGTTGCACTTGGCGATTTCGGCCAGCTGAAATACTTGAAACTAGCATTTTCGAATACAATTAGGCGTTGAGATATCTCCCACATGAGCTTACCTGTGCGTTGATAGTCTGAATGCCGATAATGAATGTTGATAGCAATGCTACAGCTAGTAGACATTCGCCGAGAATTCGGGTCTCGGACCCCATCTTCACTTAAGCACTTGGAACAACACTCGCCGGCCACCTAGTTTGAACTTCAACACTTGCAACAATAAGCCAAATCCAGTTATCCACACACGCAATGAAATTGTTATCTAATAACGTCACCGCTGAAACAAATCTAGCTTAGATAAAAAGAACACAAATTTTAACTTTTGAACTCATTTCCACAAATTTGGCAATCTTCCGCTGTAACAAACTTCTTAATTTTTCTTTCTTTAAATTTCAGGAAAAACAACACGACAGCTTCGAATAAAACAAGCCGACCGAAGGTTTTACATATCAAGCTATTACTCAACGTTACAAAATCCCAACGATATGTATATTTAGATCGACAGAATATTCCACCCGAAATCTTCACTTCTGCTACTAATTTGCCTCAGGCGCGCTTCACTTTTGATATTAAAATAAACTCTGACAAACCGACTCAAGTCAGTAGCACCAGCAGCAGCAGCACACTCCGGTCGTTGTTCCGCTAGGCGAGAGAACTTCTTCTCTGGCAGAACTGGTCTGCAGCAGAGATCAACCAAGACTAACCAGTCAATGGCAAGAAACCGACTCACAGCCCCATCGCATCGCATAGGTCTGACGGGTGGAGCTCCCGGCGTGCTTCAAGATTTCGACCAAATCAACACGTCGAACAGGGACTTATCCAGCTTGGGCTGGACGGCACAACGGATGATTAAGAATTGCCCCCCAATAAGCCGATGGACGCCGCATTCCCCTATAGGAAACTTGTTTCCCGCGCAAAATGAAGTCAGAAAACATCGAACGTGGGGAAGCTTTTCATCGTATCAATCGTGTAAAGTATAGAATTTATCTTGGCCACTTGGAGTGGCTCGGTTTCGCTCAATCGAACGGTCGCGTTGGAAATATAGACGTTTGATTAAGATTGTCGATAAGTTTTACAAAAGAAATTGAACTGCTTTCCAAGAAAAACGAATGATGCACTGTTACTTCATTTATCAAACACTATTTTCACTAGGGCTCCACACAGCGAAAAGTTTCTTAAGGGGGGAGTAGGGTCTAACACTTTCAAAAAATCGATTTTTATTGTAAAACATTTCAAGAATGTTGTGTCAAATTTTCAAGTCAATCGAAGCAAAACTGTAGAAATTATCTCCTCTCCTCCTCTCCTCTTATCTAATACTGCAAGAATTCGCAAGCAGAAACTTCAAACGCGTTTTTCTCGTAAGCACATTTTTAAAGCCAGTGGACATCGTCATTTGAAAACTACTTCATCGATTCTTTTCAAATTTGGAACATATTTTCTACATATAAAATACCAAACCCCAACGATTTTCTTTTTTTTTTACTTTGGAGAGATTTTACAGATAAAAAATGGCGGATTTTTTCGTGAAAAATCGTAGTTTCTACTTCAAACAGCCACAAAAATTTCATAAACAAATTTTTCAAGTTAAATAAAATCGTTGGGGTCCAGAAAAACATCTATTAAAAATATTTTGCTCTGATTTTTTACTTCAGATGATTCTGTGCTGAGATACAGTGGACACTGCAAATCCTGTTTTCTAAAAGGCATCCTCGGAAGTGCTCCGTCACCGGCTCATTTTTCAATATTTTTCTACGAAAAAATAACTAAATGTTCTTTTAACAATGCTTTGTATAATGCAAAAAATTTGAATACATTTGTTTGAACGATAGCTCTAAAAAAAATTCGTGAAAATAGTGTTTTTTTTACTCGTTAGACCTGATGTGTCTGCCTCACGAAAGGAAATCAACTAAAATACTCAGCTGTCAAATGGATAGTTTAGATTAAGCTTGCCAGATTGCCCGGATTTATCCGGGTTTGCCCGGATATTTGATGCAAAATTTCGAGAAAGTCCGGTCCGGCCCGGTTGCCCGGATATCGTGAAAAAAGTCCGGATATTGCCCGGATTTTTTCACAATTTTCACAAAGAAACCAAAAAAAATCAAAGTTTTTGAGTAAGTTTCAGCAAAATCGATTAACGGTATGGAAATTTTCAACGGTTGTTTCAAATAATTTCGCTGATTTACTTTTATAAACCTTTAAATATTTAAGTGTTCCAAAAACTTTTTGGAAGTCTGCAATTACATTAATAAAATATTAATTTCATTTTTTTGCATTTTTTCTTTGCTTTTATATATAATAACACCTAAATTTTGCCCGGTTTTTGCCAGGTTTTTGGATTTGAAAAATTGAAATCCATGCCCGGATTTTGCCAGTTTTTTTTTGAAAAAATGCCCGGAATTGCTAGGCCCGGATGAGAGTGGAAAAAATTCTGGCAACCTTAGTTTAGATATTTCGAGATAGAATGATAATACTCAGGGTTGTGGTAGTGAGGCTGTACGAATGATAAGAGACCTGCTCTTCTTATTCGTCAGCTATTTATTGTAAATCCATACGTCTGGTTTCACACTCAGAGATGTAAGTCTCCGTCACGATATTAATTTTAATTCAATGGACATAACAAGACCCTACTCCCCTCTTTAAGTATACGGAATCCAAAATATTGGTGATATATTTTTCCACCACTGTAATTCATCAAACATGGTATTGTAAACGCTTTTTGATTCATTTTTTTTGTTTTTCCAAAAAAAATGTAAAGTTGAATTGGTTTTGTTATACGTTTGAATTTCTTGATCGGAATAGTAATTCTCATCTAGAGTGTTTTAGAAAATTATGTAAAGTAGGACAGATCAACAGTTTTTTTTATTTTTTTGTAATCGTTTAAGTTTTAATTTTGGTTGGTAAAAAATAAATTTATTGAATTTCTCAATTTACTACTCGATTTACCCAATTCATCAAACACTATTTTTAATAGGTTTCTTGTAATTTCCTATGGCCAGTTATTTATGTTCATTCGACATGCAATTTTCTCTTAGCCTCTTCTTTGTGCCTTTGATATATAGTTTTGTTTTTTTTTTATTTTTTTTTGTAATTTCAAGATTATATTTAACCCTACACAATCCTCTTTCCTATCCTCTAGTTAAATTAATTAACAGTTGAGTAGCCGCGACGATTACGGCCCCCCTCTTACTAACATCACACAAGAGTGAAATTCATACTCGGCACAAAAAAAAACTTAATGAGTTAAATGCCTTAATAAAACTACTTGTAAATTAAAAAAAAATTATATTTAAAAGAGTTGTGATGGAGATTAAATGATTTGAATCATAGAATTTTTATCTCTGATTTGTTATATATATAGACTGATGAACATAAGTATTCGACTTAAGCTAACTCATCGCGTTTAATTAAACTATCTTCAAAAAGCTTGTGATATTTACACAACAAGTCAGTAATTTTTGGTATTTTTTTTTCAATTTGATCTAAACACTTTTAAAATCGTAGATCGTTTAAATGCAATCAAAACCAATTTTTCAATTGTGTAACTCTCCTTTCGTTACGCCCGCTCAGTCCAAAGAGATTCCTCAAGATTCCCAGGGTCGGCTCAAGCTTGTCGTAATTGAGAAAGTGATAAGAAGAGGTAGAAATCACACCAAGTTACTGAATTTTGATATATTTATTCGGCACATAAATCCCTAACATGCCCTAAGTCGCCCAGATCTGAGACAAGTTCCTTGGTTTGGAAACGAAACCACGAGGCCGTCGGGAAATCGGTGTTGCCTTCGGAGGTTTTAGGTTTCTATCGGTTCGGCCACCAATGGGGGATTCCACACCAGCTTCCAGTGCGTCGGACCACAGGGCCGTCGGAGCGTAGGTTGTTGTAACGCTCTTTTTGGAACTTCCGACCACGAGGTATGTTAGAACGTATGTTGGTTGAACGCTCTTTCGGAATTTAGAAAATTGAGGAATGCTACCTCAGCCTTCTTCGAGAGCAGACAGTTTACCCAGGCTTATCCTGGTAGAAATTGGCGCTACCCACGGATTAAGCCAAAGGTTTTGATCAACGAGGTCACTTAACACGGATAAAACTTCCGGAACTAGTTAAGGGACGATTTATAGGTAAACTTTGGAACAAACACCTTTTTGTAGCGTAAGATGTTGCTTTCTTGCTGGTCCGAAACGAAGTGGAAGATCCAGCGGAAGTCTCGTTTTTCCAACTCCGTTTTCCATTTTTCCATGAACTTTTACCATAGGGCAGTATTTATACCACTTTGGTGAAGTTCTGTGGTGTTTTGTGGAGAGTGTGGTGTAGTTGCTTCTGTCTACAAACCTAGCAGTGTACTGTTGGTTTAAATATGAAAAAGACGTTGTGCCGCAACCTACTCTTTTCTTTTTCAATATTTTGAATTTTTATTTTATTTTTATTTGTTTTATTTTAGTAAATTTTTGAATGCATTTTTAGTTTGTTGGTTGGCGTTTTATTCTTAAAACTATCCTAAATAGCTTACTCGGTAGAAGTGGGATTTTTACTCTTATATTTATTAATAATTTAAGAAAATCAAGAAATTTACAAATGAATAAGGGGACGTAGAAATATGGACGGTTACAATTGTACTGAAAAAAATTAAGCTAACAGATCTTTTTATCACAAAAATTGACAAAAGTCAGAGCATTGTAAAATTTAACTCAAACTTGGCAACTGTCTTAGAAACTCCCAGAAATTTTGGCAACCCTTTTGGAAAGTCTGAGGATGATTGGAAATATTTAATTTTTATTTTTTAATTTCATTCTTTTTTTAATCGACTTTCAGGGTCAATAAACAATTGTTAAAATGTCTAAAACTGTCGATGAAAATATTTCTTTAAAAAAATCGGTATTATTTTATTGATCACACATTCAAAAATATCAATATTAAAGCGTTTAAAAGAGATGAAAAATAAAGAAGGAAATTTACAATACATGAAGAGAAGAGCTGATTGTAAATTGAGGAAAAGTGGGTTTCCGAGTTTTGTTGCTTTAGTGAAAAAGTTCGCCTAACAGAAAATCAACTTCTTCAAGTTCGTTAAATGCTTTAAGTGTGTTCAACATTCATTTTTCTGTGTTCCTAAAACCTGCAAAAGACATGTTTGAGTTTAGACCAAAGGACTAATAAATATAAATTATTGAAATTAGGCCGGAACAAATTTTGTTTTTCTTTTTTCAACCCCTCTCCCTTCCAGATTTTCGAAAACACCCAAAGGGGAAAATAAATAAAGTTTAAAAAATTTCATCGATATACCATCATGTCACCATCTACCGCCCAGTTAAGGTTTTTCAACTTCAAACATGTGTAATAAAAAAACGACGGCAGATTTTTATTCGCTTTTTTTTCCAATACATCTCAAAACTGCTCTACTTTAAATAAAAAATTTAGTGGAAACGTTGAGGTGTTCAACTGGCCCTATTACCGCCCACTCGACTTTTTCGGGTATCGATAATGTTTTCTTAAGGAAAAACTATCTAACAACACGGAAACTGTTCTTTTTAATATTGTCCATGTAACGGGCTGTCAAAACCATATTTTGGATCTTGAGAGAATACATTTTGTGAAATCTTTCCCGCAAATTTTGTACAAATTTTAACAAAGTGCGTTGACTGACAAAATGATGATTCCCGGCAAACAGCCTCAAGTAATCGGTTACTTTCAGCGATAAAACATCATTTTCTAACGTAATCAAACTAAATGCTTCTTACAATATACACTTTTGATACAATACATGCGTTAAAAACAAAGAAATTGTGCGTGTAATTAGGAACCCACACTTTTATTTATACACCAATTACCGCCCATCACTAAACGCTTCAAAAAACAACAACTATTGAAAAAATCGAAAATTTTCCGATGCAAATCTATTCTACAAAAATCAAACTATCGTTTCAAGTCGATTGTAGGACAAATACGTACTATTTAGTAAACAAAACCCCTTTTTTCCCTAGGAGCACAGTTATGCTTAGTTCGCTAACAGGCGTCGAATTCAATAATTTGACCGGAAACGAAAAACCAAATATTTTATTTCTGGCTATAGTTAGCATAATTAAGTGATGATTTTTCAGTGAAATGGTCGAACAATGATGCCGACACAGAACACAGGTCTTATTTTTAGAGAAAAAATTCCAGTTTTTTTCGAAATACACACAAAAGGGTGATTTTGGGCGGTAAATGGTGTCTGGGCGGTGAATGGTGACTTGATGGTACATACATATAAACAAATTTCATTCAGTGGACATAGAAACAGGTCAGATTTCATATCTACAAAGTAAGAAAGCTGTCTAGCCTTATCAATAGAAGGAATACGTTGGCCTAATTGTAAGGATGAAGATTGGATCACTGATTGTAAAATTCTAAATTGCTTCGACGTCAAAACGTACTTTGAAGCGGGCGCCTAGCAGATCATCGGTCAAATCCAGCCTAAATATTCTTGCAAAGTTTCGAAAGAAAAATTCACAAATTTTCTACGCTTTTTTTCATTATGGCTGATGATCTATGAGTGTGGCAATTTAAATTTATCACTTCTAAAAATTCCACAGTTAACGAACAAATAAAAGAGAAAAAATGCCACAAAAAGCAGTCGCTTACCTTTCATAGGTCCCACAAAGCTGATGCTCCGATTTTATTACTTCTGGAACCGTGCAATTACGCGAAAACTGCAATACAGAGATAAGAAGACAAAGGTTTTGTTTTTTTTTCTGAAAAAAAAATCGTCAAAACTACATTCCAAAAGAGGTATTCTGGGTTATTTTGAAGGGAAGGGTCCAGGAATAGTCTTCTAAAGTGTTCCAGTACAAAAAGGATAAAATGCTAGGAACCCAATCAATATGTAAGAGTTTTTTTAAAAGAAAACATTCAAAAAAGGGTTTTGTTCGCTTATATTATAACTCAGTTGGCAAAGCAATTTCCTCCTGAGTCTTGCCTGAGTGCATGGGTTCGATGTTTACGAACACAATTGCTCCGGATATTTTTTTCAATAATTGTCTGCCAACTGCAGATACTAAAACACAATAAACGAAACAAAAATTTTTTAACATGATATGCACTGTAACATCTGCTAAATATTTTTAAGAACTTCACTTCTTGAGAATGATTCAAAAATCAAATCCTCGGTTTTATAAGTAACCAACTATATACAGACCTCGTTCGTTTTTGGCAACATTCGATTTTGGCAACATTCGATTTTGGCAACATCCGATATTGGAACATCTGCCAAAATCGAACGGTTTTTAGAAGCAACATTACCTTTAAGTTTTCGTTATAACAGGACCGATTTAATTTAGACAAACACCATAAATATGTTTTTATGTTCTAAAATGGTGATAAAATGCAACAATAAAAACCAAAGATTTTTCCAAATTTTATAAAGTACTCAAAAATGACAAAAAAATGACAAAAAGATGAAAAATTCAAAAACTTAAAAATCAAATTCAAACAAAAGACTGAATATGACAAATAACAACAAAAAAATGATGAAGAATGACAAAAACATCAAATATGACAAAAGAAAACAAACATTATAAACAAAACAGGAAAAGTGCAAAATGCATCAAAAATATGATGAAAAAAATAAAAAATCGACTACAATTGGTCGGAAATTGACTAAAATTAACGTTTTTAATAATAATGATAGTTATTTGTAAAAATAACTGAAAAATAAGATGAGAAAAAAAACCGTTCGATTTTGGCAACACAAAATGTACGGGCGTGTTGCCAAAATCGAACGGGAAAAAAAAGCAGTATCCTAGAGAATTTATAATATAATTAAACTTATCTTGTCCATCTTATTGTTTACTGATTTGACAAATAAAATAACTTCATGCTTTATCAGATTGCCGAATGTTATTTCGTTTTTTCAAGAATATCTTAGATCTGACACGACAGATAAAGCATTGCATAAAATATGTTGTTAAGTATTTATAAATTGCAATGAGTACTCGTGTTCGGATTCACACGAACAAAACAAAAATAATGCATTTATGCCGACCGGATCAGCTTCGTACAAACCATGCGCAGTTCAATGCAAACCACGTGTTTTAGTGATAATAAAGTAGATAGGTTCCTATAATGATCAGATTTGTTTAATCAAAGACACCTCGTGTGGGCCGAGTGCAACAATAATGTTGAGAGAGTAATTTTTCTACACATAGACCACTCATTCTCTTTGAATTTCCCATTTCCCGTCCCACAACTGAAAAGAAAGGCCGGCCGGCGGAAAATTTGAGTGAGTGACTTGAACGGGCTCTCCTACAAAAAGAGAAAGAGCGTAAATTTACCACAGTTGATAAAACCACTGTTGATCATGCTCTAAGCAATCACACAAACCTAAAATATTAAAGGGTTTCAACTGTTGCTACCAGAGAACAGGTTAGTACGGATCGAGCTGGTGAGGTTCCTGCGATTTCCGGTGGATGTATTGGAAGAATTGTGATTTTCAAAATACAATTTAGCAAATTTTTTTATTTTTGTCATTTTTATCATTTTTGTCATTTTTGTCATTTTTGTCATTTTTGTCATTTTTGTCATTTTTGTCAATTTTGTCAATTTAGTCAATTTTGTCAATTTTGTCATTTTTGTCATTTTTGTCATTTTTGTCATTTTCGTCATTTTTGTCATTTTTGTCATTTTTGTCATTTTTGTCATTTTTGTCATTATTGTCATTTTTGTCATTTTTGTCATTTTTGTCATTTTTGTCATTTTTGTCATTTTTGTCATTTTTGTCATTTTTGTCAATTTTGTCATTTTTGTCAATTTTGTCATTTTTGTCATTTTTGTCATTTTTGTCATTTTTGTCATTTTTGTCATTTTCGTCATTTTTGTCATTTTTGTCATTTTTGTCATTTTTGTCATTTTTGTCATTTTTGTCATTTTTGTCATTTTTGTCATTTTTGTCATTTTTGTAATTTTTGTCATTTTTGTCATTTTTGTCATTTTTGTCATTTTTGTCATTTTTGTCATTTTTGTCATTTTTGTCATTTTTGTCATTTTTGTCATTTTTGTCATTTTTTGTCATTTTTGTCATTTTTGTCATTTTTGTCATTTTTGTCATTTTTGTCATTTTTGTCATTTTTGTCATTTTTGTCATTTTTGTCATTTTTGTCATTTTTGTCATTTTTGTCATTTTTGTCATTTTTGTCATTTTTGTCATTTTTGTCATTTTTGTCATTTTTGTCATTTTTGTCATTTTTGTCATTTTTGTCATTTTTGTCATTTTTGTCATTTTTGTCATTTTTGTCATTTTTGTCATTTTTGTCATTTTTGTCATTTTTGTCATTTTTGTCATTTTTGTCATTTTTGTCATTTTTGTCATTTTTGTCATTTTTGTCATTTTTGTCATTGTTGTGGATAACGTTGATGCAGAACACCGATTTTTAATAGCTGATGCTTCAAACTGCAAGTATATTGAATTCATTACAAGTGTCTGATAATAAGGTGATTTATATGGTGACTTACAATTAAAGTGTGCGTTAGTGGTATATTTCCACACAATTTCAAACGGGGCTCGATGGTTAGCTAATCTACCTGATGGTCTAGAAATTCACGATCATATATGTAGTTAACCTAAAAGCATTCAATCTGTCTATTTCAGATGTAATTTATCTGTGATCTTACCGTGTAAAGGTAAACTTTTTCTCTAGTTTCCTTTTTAAAGTGTAGATTAACTATTTAGCACTAATGTAAATAAACTGTTCTGCGAGGCAGTGGCTGAGGAAAAGTGTAATTTTGTGATTTTCAGAAAATGTGGTTCTAGCGAGTAAGTATTTCTAATCCGACTAATCGAAACACGTTTTTAATATTCCCTACTCTATCTGACGGCTCTCTGTTTGTTTGTTTCTCCCATTTCCTAGGTGATCGTTCGATGAAGTCGCCGAAACTCACTCATCAGGTTCTCGGCACAGTGGGTTCGACAACATTCTCCTCCCCGTGTAGTCTCGGGGACTTCCGGTCATCCGTCGGGAGTGCTGCGCGTACATCAAGAAGGGCTAAAACTGTGGCTGGGCGGCGAATGATTCCATTGCTTGTCCGAACAAGTGCTTGTCGCACTTGACCGTCAGTTCCCTTGTAAACCTCCAAAATGCGTCCACGTTCCCAACCATTTCGATGGTTCTTGTTTACCACCACTACCAAGTCACCTGCTTCCAGTGGTCTTACCGAGTCAAACCACTTTGTTCTGCGTGCAATTGTGGGCAAATATTCTTTTATCCATCGACTCCAGAAAATATCGGTTAACGTTTGCGCCAGGCGCCAACTGTCGCGCAACACACGCGTGTCCGATTGAATTATGCTGGGGGGTTGTGTTATACCCCTTTCTCCGTAGAGAAGAAAATGATTCGGCGTGATGGCTTCCGCATCTGCATGATCGAGTGGGACATAAGTTAGTGGACGGGAGTTGACGATTCCTTCTGCCTCCAGTGCAACCGTTGCCAGTACTTCGTCACTGGGATGTTGTTGATGATTACCAATCGCCTGCATAGCTTCCTTTATTGAACGCACCATGCGTTCCCAAGCACCGCCCATATGGGGGGAGAGCGGCGGATTGAAGAACCATTGGGTATCTGTGTTTGTAAATGTAACCGCGCATTCCTTACTTATATTTTCAATTGTATCTCGTAGGATGTTGCTGGCGCCCCGAAAATTGGTACCATTATCGGAGTAAAATGAAGATGGTGAGCCGCGGCGCGCAATGAACCTTCGTATTGCTAAGATGCAGGAACTCGTCGAGAGACTACAAACGATTTCCACGTGGACCGCTCGAATGGTAAGACAGGTGAAAAGGCATACCCATCGCTTCACTAGACTGCGACCCTGTTTGACCAGAAGTGGACCAAAATAATCCACTCCCGTATGGGTAAACGGCTTTATATATGGGGTCAATCGCACTGCCGGTAGAGGAGCCATCCTTGGAGGGCGTGGTCGTGCGTTGCGAATGCGGCAAGCCATGCAGTTTCTCGCAACTCTGCGTACAGCTACGCGTAAATTTGGGATTCGGAACTTCTGATGAATCTCATTGCAGACCGTCTCGTTATTTCGATGGAGGAACCGTTCATGATAGTTGAGAATAAGTAAATTTGTAAGATGATGATTTTTCGGCAATATAACAGGAAACTTAGTTTCAGCTGTAGCGCTAGGAGCGGCTCCTATTCTACTGTCCATTCGAATCACTCCAGACTGGTCCATAAAAGGTGAAAAAATGTATAGCGCACTGGATTTCGGGATTCCTTCGGATTTCGTTCCTTTCAAGAGGCCTTGAAGTATATGATATTCCTCCGGAAAGACATCAAGTTGAGTTTGTTTCCACAGTAGAGTCTCTGCCTCTATAAGTTCGGCCGAGCTAAATGGACCGGAAATGATGACCTTTTTAAATCTTTTTACTGCTCGTAAGAAACTCGCTGTAGCCCGTAGTAGTCTGCTCCACCGTGGAAATCGTGTAACCTCGATGAGGGAATATGGAGCTTCAGAATGATGTAAGAACACAGATCGAAGCTCGTCTTCTGGAAGCGGATAATTTTTGCGATTCACTGGCCAATGATCTTCGGATTGCTTGAGGAATTCCGGTCCGGAAAACCAACGGTTATTTGGACTGAAATTGGGTCCATTTCCCCATTTAGTGGCGTCATCGGCCACATTCTGTTTGGAAGGTACGTAGTGCCATTCGCAAATTGAGGTTTTAGCTAGAATCTCCCCTACCCGATAGCTCACAAATTGATGGTAGCGTCGACTGTCTGAACGTAACCAGGCAAGAACTGTAAGTGAATCAGTCCACAGATATTTACGTTCAATTGGAAGTTCTAAAGTTTCTGACAAAGTCTCCGTCATGCGAGCACCCATGAGAGCTGCTTGTAACTCCGATCGAGGCATTGATATCGGCTTTAAAGGAGCCACTTTGGTCTTTGCTGAAAGTAACGCACAAAGAGGGCTATTATTATAGATAAGTCGCAAGTAAGCTACACATGCGAATGCTGATTCGCTGGCATCTACGAACACGTGCAATTGCAGTCCCTTGATATCAGCACTAGAGATTCCAGGAAAAAAGTAGCGAGGGACGCTTACTTCGTTGAGTTTTGCCAAAAGCTCCGTCCAACGGTGCCATTTGACACGCAGCTCCTCAGGCATAGCTTCATCCCAATCTGATCCATATTTCCAGAGCTCTTGCATGATGATTTTACCGTGGACAACAAAGTGAGCGATTAGTCCTAGTGGGTCGAACAGGCTCATAACGGTGCGCAGCACTTCTCTTTTTGTGGGTGTGCGCTCGGGATTTAAAATCTGCTCAATAGCTGGCTGCAAAGTAGTGCTAAACGTGAAGAGATCTTGGCAAGGTTTCCACATCATGCCCAAAATCCGTTCTGCCTTTTCAGGTTCTTCCACGCCCGGTTCCAGGTTCAAATGCTTGAAGCTGTGCGGGTACGGAGCCCCAATTTTTTCGAGAACTTCTGGGGCATTCGAAAGAAAGTTGCGGATTTCAAAACCTCCTAACGCATGTACATGACTGACCTCTTTTATCTGTTCGATGGCTTCGTCAATGGTGTCAACGCTAGCAAGGAAGTCGTCCACGTAGTGTCTGTTGATTATAGCTTCGGCAGCGCGTGGAAACTGTGTTGCATGTTCTTTGGCATTCCTGTTTTTTATATACTGTGCAATGCAGGGAGAACAGGAGGCACCAAATGTGGCGACGTCCATTACATAAATTTGTGGTGTTTCGTCTGTTTGATTGCGAAAAAGGAACCGCTGGGCTTGCTTGTCTTCTAATATTATGTTCACCTGGTGGAACATCTCCTTGATGTCACCGCATATAGCTACACTTCGTTGGCGAAATCGTACAAGTACAGCTGGCAACGACGTCACCATATCCGGTCCCTTCATCAACATGTCGTTGAGCGACACTCCATTCGTTTTGGCAGCAGCATCCCAAATCAAGCGTACTTTAGTGGGTTTTTTGGGGTTGCGCACTATTCCCAGTGGTAAGTACCAGATTTGACCTGGGTCCGACTCAGTCAATTCTCGATCGGTAATTTTATGAGCATAGCCCTTTTCCAAGTAGCTTGCTATTTGAGAACGGACAATTTCGTGCAACTCAGGATCCTTTTGTAGACGTTTATTGAGACTTGCCTCGCGACGTGCCGCCATCGGATAAGTGTTTGGGAAACAACGGTGTTTGTGTTTCCAGAGAAGTCCGGTTTCGAAGCGATTGCCTAGTCGTCGCGTGGTTTGCTGGAGAATATCTAAGGCCTCCTTTTCTAAGGTTGAGTCCGGCTCTTTAACCACTAGAGTTTCTTCCAGTTTAAAAAAACTGCCCATCAAATCGTGTAGCTGCTGGTTGCCGAATTGCTGCTCCCAGTGTACATGTAAGGTTACTTCGTTGCGGGGTGTTTTAATCTGCTTACCGTATACACACCACCCAAGTCGTGTCTTGGCAGCAATCGGTTCGTCTTGTCGACCCTCTCGAATGGTTAAGGGTGTTAGAAGACTCACATGTTCGATTCCAATAATGAGCATTGGTCTGACGCCGGAGTAACTGTTGAAGGGAAGTCCCTTCAGATGAGGATAATCCTTTTGCATGCCAGCGTAATTGAACGATTGTTCGGGTAAATTTAATTGCTCGACAGTTCGAACATCTTTCATCGTATACCGTTTTGCAGAACCCTGGCCAGAGATTTGCACAGAGACTCTCATGGATCCCTTCTCTTCGCGAGAAATGTCACTAGTCCAGGTTAGCCACAGCGGGTCAACTGGCCCCGTGATACCCAGTTCCGTTGCGATGGAAGCATCCATTAAAGTTGATGAGGACCCATCATCGAGGAAGGCGAAGGTTGTCACTCTTTTTCCGTTACAGTGTAAATTTACCGGTAGGTATCGGAAAAGAACAAAGGATGTACCGAAATGATGATTAAGGATGGAAGTCTCACCCCGTTCTTCTGATGGTTCAGCAGCATTACGTGTACTTTTAGAGGCGACGGGATGCAACAATGCGTGGTGTCTAGTCTTGCAGCCATTAATGCCACATACTCTCCTGGAGCGGCAAGGCCCATTTTTGTGTGGTATTAAGCATAATGAACACATTCCCCTTTGCTTGACCGCCTTCCACCTCCCATCCAAGTCTAGGGTCTGAAATTGCACACAGTGGATCACTTCGTGGTTTGGATCAGAACAGTAAACACACCGCTTATGTGAAATTTGAACCCCTTCTGAATCATCGTGTTCCGAGTTTTCTATGTGGATGTTAAGTTTATGTTTGTCGCGCACCGATTTAACTGCCTTCTCTGTACTGAACGACATACAGTTTGGCATAACAACGTCCGAAGCTGCTTCGACCTGCTCAGACATAAATTCACTAAAGGTCATCATGTTAACGGGGGTGTATCGTCGCTTGAAACGCGACCATTCCATTTGTAAAGGTGTTGGTAGTTTTTCCACAAGCTCGAGTAGCAACATAGGATTCGATAGATGTTCCTCCAAATTTGCAATTGCCATATCGTCTACAGCATTTCTAACGGCTAGTCCAAACGTAATTATCGATTTCAGGTTGTCTTGTTTTGGCGGGGGTGCACGGCGAAGTTTTTGTAGCATGGAAAAAAGAAGAATCTCCGGGCATTTGAAGTGTATTCATGATGTACGGAACCGAGTCGGGATACTGGAGTTTACTTTTTACAGCTTCTAAT
The DNA here is from genome assembly GCF_029784155.1 of Uranotaenia lowii. Taxonomy (NCBI): domain Eukaryota; kingdom Metazoa; phylum Arthropoda; class Insecta; order Diptera; family Culicidae; genus Uranotaenia; species Uranotaenia lowii. Next base: position 184,749,812 of record NC_073693.1, on the reverse strand, counting down.
GCCTCCCCTTGCAGGCATCGTTGCAGTCGTGCCAGGTTTTCAGCATGAGTAAACCCACAAGATTCTGTGCTATTTTTGAATGTACCAAAGAATAAGGGCCAATCGTGCGGGTTGCCTGCGAAAGTGGGTAGCTCCCGATTCATGATTTGTCGTGCAGCTAGTTGGGAGTTAGTGAAACCTTGATGCGATAAAATATTTCTTGTTGATTCCGTTTCAGGTCGTTGAACATCGATGTTCGATAGTATGTTCGGAGATCCAACCGTTTTCGGTAAGTTGTGGAACGGTTGCACGTCAGAACGAATCAAATTTTTCGGTCCGCCGATAAAATTCGGGACTGACGAATTGGTGTCTGTTACAACTGTCGGAATAGGCACGAAAGTCCCTGGTTGTGTGACCCATGTAACCTGGGCGGTATTGTCAACAGGAATATGAGACGGATTAGTGACGACCGAAGCATGCCTAAATGGAACGGGATAGAATGTCTCTTTCGGATCGTAGCTACGACTCGGAGCTGACGACACCGGTAAATATCTGGAAGGCGCTACGTGAGGGTCTCGGGAACAGTAAATAGGCTCTCCGGATGCACGAATCTGTGAACACACCTCTGAAGAGGGTGCCACCGAATGCATATAAGGACTTGGTTCTTCGGTTATAGCAGACAGAGGTCTTCGATCATCCAAGGAATAAACGGGATCTCCCATTCCTGAAATTCCTGACAAACCATGGATTGATACTGGTGCGCCTGACATGTTTGTGCATTGGGTACTTTTGCTTGTGAAATACGGTAGGTGTTCTGCCAACTCAGTGAGACTCAACGATGGTGGTTCGGCGAAATGCGTAGCACTTGAGCTCACCGGTGGCAATCGAGATGCAAAGTTTTCGGGTAAGCTCACCCTCGGTACCAACCGAGATCCACTAGTTTCAGTGGTAAGTAATGGTCTCATCCGCAAGTCGGACAAACTACCGTACATACTGGGAAGAACGACGGCAGGGATGGTAGGTTGATTAGTGCTGGGATAGGGGGTTGATGCAGACTTTGGTACGAGCGGTATGGTGGGGGGACTTCCCATATGAACGGCTGCGTTCTCCTTTCGCAATAGTGTAGAAGCTGTCGTTGTGGGTGGCGTTGGGTCAGAGTTCGTAGGCTGCAGTGGAAACTCCCATGCTTTCACGCGTTCTGCTGTTATTTGCACAGGTTCCTGTGTCAACCATCTCTCAACAATCCGCCTACTTCTCCCACCGCTGGAAACACTTCCATCGCTCGTGGAGCCATCTCGTTGAACGATGAAGCGTTGCTTAAGATAATCTTGCTGAATTTTCAACCGTTTCTGACGGAAGGCTTTCCTATCTTCCTCCTCTTCCGCTAGCGCCTGTAGCTCTATTCGCTGTTGCTCTTCTAGCAACTGAAGATTCTGAAGATTCTCATCCATGCGTAACGATCGTCTACTGCTCCGCGAGCGTGTTTGTGATGGATTCTTCAAAACCTTTTCCTTATTAGAACAATCATTACACCTCCAGGTTCTGTCTGTTGCCTCGATCGATCCGGAAACTCCAGCACAGTCATAGTGAGCCCATGCAGAGCAACTGTCACAGCCGACAAGATTGTCAGCGCTGTCCGAACGACTGCACATGAAGCAGTTGTGCGCAGGTTTCTCAGCCCCAGTGGCCTCGGTTGATGGGCATTTATTGGATAGTGCATCGCCTTGAGTGTATGGGCATGGTAACCATTTAATTTTTGAAGATTGTTGTGGATAACGTTGATGCAAAACACCGATTTTTAATAGCTGATGCTTCAAACTGCAAGTATATTGAATTCATTACAAGTGTCTGATAATAAGGTGATTTATATGGTGACTTACAATTAAAGTGTGCGTTAGTGGTATATTTCCACACAATTTCAAACGGGGCTCGATGGTTAGCTAATCTACCTGATGGTCTAGAAATTCACGATCATATATGTAGTTAACCTAAAAGCATTCAATCTGTCTATTTCAGATGTAATTTATCTGTGATCTTACCGTGTAAAGGTAAACTTTTTCTCTAGTTTCCTTTTTAAAGTGTAGATTAACTATTTAGCACTAATGTAAATAAACTGTTCTGCGAGGCAGTGGCTGAGGAAAAGTGTAATTTTGTGATTTTCAGAAAATGTGGTTCGAGTAAGTATTTCTAATCCGACTAATCGAAACACGTTTTTAATATTCCCTACTCTATCTGACGGCTCTCTGTTTGTTTGTTTCTCCCATTTCCTAGGTGATCGTTCGATGAAGTCGCCGAAACTCACTCATCAGGTTCTCGGCACAGTGGGTTCGACAACAGTCATTTTTGTCATTTTTGTCATTTTTGTCATTTTTGTCATTTTTGTCATTTTTGTCATTTTTGTCATTTTTGTCATTTTTGTCATTTTTGTCATTTTTGTCATTTTTGTCATTTTTGTTATTTTTGTCATTTTTGTCATTTTTGTCATTTTTGTCATTTTTGTCATTTTTGTCATTTTTGTCATTTTTGTCATTTTTGTCATTTTTGTCATTTTTGTCATTTTTGTCATTTTTGTCATTTTTGTCATTTTTGTCATTTTTGTCATTTTTGTCATTTTTGTCATTTTTGTCATTTTTGTCATTTTTGTCATTTTTGTCATTTTTGTCATTTTTGTCATTTTTGTCATTTTTGTCATTTTTGTCATTTTTGTCATTTTTGTCATTTTTGTCATTTTTGTCATTTTTGTCATTTTTGTCATTTTTGTCATTTTTGTCATTTTTGTCATTTTTGTCATTTTTGTCATTTTTGTCATTTTTGTCATTTTTGTCATTTTTGTCATTTTTGTCATTTTTGTCATTTTTGTCATTTTTGTCATTTTTGTCATTTTTGTCATTTTTGTCATTTTTGTCATTTTTGTCATTTTTGTCATTTTTGTCATTTTTGTCATTTTTGTCATTTTTGTCATTTTTGTCATTTTTGTCATTTTTGTCATTTTTGTCATTTTTGTCATTTTTGTCATTTTTGTCATTTTTGTCATTTTTGTCATTTTTGTCATTTTTGTCATTTTTGTCATTTTTGTCATTTTTGTCATTTTTGTCATTTTTGTCATTTTTGTCATTTTTGTCATTTTTGTCATTTTTGTCATTTTTGTCATTTTTGTCATTTTTGTCATTTTTGTCATTTTTGTCATTTTTGTCATTTTTGTCATTTTTGTCATTTTTGTCATTTTTGTCATTTTTGTCATTTTTGTCATTTTTGTCATTTTTGTCATTTTTGTCATTTTTGTCATTTTTGTCATTTTTGTCATTTTTGTCATTTTTGTCATTTTTGTCATTTTTGTCATTTTTGTCATTTTTGTCATTTTTGTCATTTTTGTCATTTTTGTCATTTTTGTCATTTTTGTCATTTTTGTCATTTTTGTCATTTTTGTCATTTTTGTCATTTTTGTCATTTTTGTCATTTTTGTCATTTTTGTCATTTTTGTCATTTTTGTCATTTTTGTCATTTTTGTCATTTTTGTCATTTTTGTCATTTTTGTCATTTTTGTCATTTTTGTCATTTTTGTCATTTTTGTCATTTTTGTCATTTTTGTCATTTTTGTCATTTTTGTCATTTTTGTCATTTTTGTCATTTTTGTCATTTTTGTCATTTTTGTCATTTTTGTCATTTTTGTCATTTTTGTCATTTTTGTCATTTTTGTCATTTTTGTCATTTTTGTCATTTTTGTCATTTTTGTCATTTTTGTCATTTTTGTCATTTTTGTCATTTTTGTCATTTTTGTCATTTTTGTCATTTTTGTCATTTTTGTCATTTTTGTCATTTTTGTCATTTTTGTCATTTTTGTCATTTTTGTCATTTTTGTCATTTTTGTCATTTTTGTCATTTTTGTCATTTTTGTCATTTTTGTCATTTTTGTCATTTTTGTCATTTTTGTCATTTTTGTCATTTTTGTCATTTTTGTCATTTTTGTCATTTTTGTCATTTTTGTCATTTTTGTCATTTTTGTCATTTTTGTCATTTTTGTCATTTTTGTCATTTTTGTCATTTTTGTCATTTTTGTCATTTTTGTCATTTTTGTCATTTTTGTTTTTTTTGTCATTTTTGTTTTTTTTTGTCATTTTTGTCATTTTTGTCATTCTTGTCATTTTTGTCATTTTTGTCATTTTTGTCATTTTTGTCATTTTTGTCATTTTTGTCATTTTTGTCATTTTTGTCATTTTTGTCATTTTTGTCATTTTTGTCATTTTTGTCATTTTTGTCATTTTTGTCATTTTTGTCATTTTTGTCATTTTTGTCATTTTTGTCATTTTTGTCATTTTTGTCATTTTCGTCATGTTAATGAAGAATTTGAGGAGTTTGATAAAGCACATATTATAGCTCGAATGTGAAATTTCAAATTTGTGAAACCCGGAGGAAAAAATCGTAAAAAAAATTCTGTTAAATCTTTTGGAATACTAGAAATCGACTAAATATGCACTTATCTCTTCAAATATTTGTAGAACAATATATTTTCATTTGTACATGGATATTTTAAAGAAATAATCTTAACTTTGTAGATATAAGTACATAGGTGTTACTACATATTTTATTTTCGCACCCTTTTTTCTTATCTTTTGTGTTGCGATTCAATCATTCATATTTTAACTAAAATAAAAATAACAAATACATACCGTCATTTTCAATTTATAATCTTCGTTTCTTTAGGTAAAAAAAGATTGTTGAAAACCAATTGAGGAAAAAGCAATAATACGCTCTAGACAACCATTGTCCTTATTGGTTTGAGGATACGGTGGCCCACAATTTAGCTCGATTGCTCACCAACCAGTCACGTGTCTCCGTACAAACACAATGAGCATAGATTCTTTCCTAAGTGTATCGTTTCATAAAACCATATCAAACCACGCACCAGTTCAGAGGTTGGGCAAAAAGAAATTCTAAACTCTGCTCAGGGCAACATTTTCATTTTTATGATGAGAAAAAAAAGGTTTCACTTTCTCAAGTCTCGTGTTGGCTCCACTCGTTGTTTATAATCATGGGCGAACTTTTCTACAAGGGACGGTGAAACTTTTCAGAAAGATTTTTTTCCTTTGAAAAGTGTAGTTGTGATATTTGATTTGATACAACTGTTAACAGTTTGATTGAATAAGAAACGGCAGAAGTGGAATCACGCCCAGCCTTGAGTAAAGAACAATTAAGAATGTTCCATGGAATTTTATACATCAGTGTGAATCGTTTACAAAAAAAAACACCTATAATTAATAATGACCAGTAAGGTATTTTTCACTTATTATTTTATTTTCATTTTCCCGCACATATCCGTGCTGGGTAAATCCCGGAATGTTTCCTGACCAAGGCGGGAATTGGGCATATTCACAACAGTATTTAGCAGCTTAAAAAGTAAACGCTTCTTTGAAATGATTACTGACGGGAAAGTCAGTTTATTCAATATTTTAAAATTACTTTGAAAACTTTAGGTATTCAGCTCAGTTGATAAATCAATTCGGTATCGAATTTTGAATACGGCGAATGCGCTAACATAACTGTTTTTGAGAAAAACGCGTTCAAAGTTTGACAGCTCCATAAGCACCCAGCAAAAATTTTATTTTGTTTTCTTAATTTCTCGAAGGCGAAATCGTCGTTGGTTAACGTTGTACTCACAAAATGTAGGTCTCCGAACGTATTTTAACACCCAGCTGATAACTCAATTTGTTTACATTTGGCGCATTCGCCCTATTCAAAATTCACTACCGAATTATTTCCCTAACAGATTTCAATAAGTTCGAGCTCAAGTGTAAAAATCTAACACTAGTTAATCGGATAGGTTTTCAATACCAGGCAACCAATTGAATTGTTATGTATTGTAAAAAAAAGCTGACCCGGTGTGTTTTGCTACACTTTGATCAATAGAAGAAATTAGTGGTGATTTTTTTTTTAATTTTTGTTTATTAGGTAGTTTATCATTTTGAATTGAAATTTCAACATCAAGAACAATCTCTTTAAATGGAACCTGCTTCTGAAATTTAAATAGCAATGGCAATGCAGATTGATTCTAGTTCTGAAATCATGACTCTACCTTTATTGGCTTCATAAGTTCTCGAATTATGCCAACAAATACAGTAATACCTCGATATAAAGCAACGAATTTTTTTTTTCGTTGCTTTATATCGAAGTTACGTTATATCGAAACACTACTTAAAATGGTCCTTTGGAGCATCGTTAGTGATCGTAAATGTGAAAAAGTTGATTCTTCATTCTGTTTGTACGGATTTAAGAAACGTAAAAAAAATATATTTGTCACAAACGCAACAATTTTGTTTATTTAATTTCAACAAACATTTTCAGAAACAATTAAAATGAAGATTACAACAAACATACATATTTTGGCTGTATTGCCGCAGTGGTATTCGGTGGTAAAAATGTGGTGAAGATCGACCCATCTTCGGTTTTCAGCTCATCTGCATTAAAATGCGCAGAACAATTCGTTATCGATTTTTGAATACGGCGAATGCGCCAAGACCTTTTATTTTGAGAAAAACGCATTCCAAGTTTCGGAAAATAAAATCAATTTCCTATTTAGCTGCATTTTCCAATCATTTTCCTAAAAAATTCGCTTAACCCTCATCCGCATTAGGGTGTCATTTTGACACCATTGCAAGTTTGAAGGCTTGTAACTTTTTTCAGAAGCTTCAAAATACAAAAATTTCTTCGGGTACCCTAAATGAATTCAAAAGTTCTTCAATATTGCATCTTCACATTTTTTATGGACGAACCCTGGAAGCCTGGACAAAAAAACTCCCTTTTCCGACTTTGGGTGTCATTTTGACACCACAAAAGTAAAATCTATTGAGGTCGTTTGAATTATTATGAACTTCATATAATACTTATATCAATAGAAACCTTGTAATGTCAGTAAAATATGTTTAGAACATTATATATAGCTAAAGCATATAGTTTTCTCGTTATTCAGCATGAAAGAAAAAAAATCCGAAAAAACATGACTCACGAAAACTGCTGTAGTTCATATGTTACACCTCCAAAAAAATATTTGCCTTATGCATATGAAAGCTGAAGTTAATGCCTACATCATGAAGACAAGAAATAGTTTTTTAAATTTTTTTATAAAATGGTCTCAAAAAGTTCAAAAAGTGGTCTAAAAAACCTACTTTTCATTCGATTGCTAGTAAATACGGTTTGAGCGATGGTAGAGTTTTAGAAAAAATATGACAACAAACTTTATTGAAATTTTGAGGGGAAATGGGCGAATGAACTGTGGGATTACACACTCATAAAAAAGCTATTCGCCTTATTGAAAAAAATTAATTTAACTTCACTAAAATAAGAAAAATTAAAAAAAGATCAAATTTTCGGATGTAAAATAAAGAGTTTAATGCATTTATGTGATTATCTGGATTTGTTTACAGTTGGCGCATTCGCCGTATTCAAAAATCGATACCGAATTGTCTAAAACAAGAGCAGCTTTGATAGGTAGACCAGATTCTTCAAAAGACTTGGATAAATGTCACCAAATAATGACATCCTGATATGATAGGCGATTAAAACCAAACCAAAATCCCAAAGAGGGTGTATTTTCAAAACGGCTCAGAAACATCAGAAATGTTTCTTTGTTATTTTCAGAGCAAGTGTTAAAATCCGTGCATTCGCGATGGTACAGAAGTCTGTACAGTGATTGATCAACTGTCAGCCAACATAAAACTAAATTGAATAAAAGACTACTTGTCCTAACCTCACTTCAGCTTAAGCTACTTATCTGTAGGTGCAAATATAGTCATTAAGTTTTGAAATGGAGATACATGCTCTAGGCTGGATTTTCAAAAGCACAAAAGCGACTATCACAATAGAAAGTACTGGAGATACATTTTCAACGCTTGCGCTTATTCGCTCTTTATGCCTCTGAGAATTGACCGCATGGCTCATAAACAACATTATTATATTTTTATGACAAAAAAGTGTTGAAATTAAACATATTTATTCAAATTAGAAACATTTTTCAAAGTTACGTTATATAGAGGCAAAAGTTGCTTTATATTGGGTTACGTTATATCGAGGTTGCTTTATATCGAGGTATTTCTGTATGTATAAAAGCTTTCCTCATCCTTCCCGTCTTCCCTCTGAAAGAAAGAATTTAAAAACATTTCTTGGGGTAGAATCAAACTTTTTGTGTGTTTGGTCTGGCACGCTGTGACAGCCTTTGTAATAGTCTTTTGTTCCATTCGAACTCAATTTTACATCTTTTATGTCCTGTTCATAAAGCCAATACAATAAGAAAAATACAAAGGTGCTGCATACATTCAGGGGTAAAAACTGCGTGTGAGACAGAAGGTATAAGGCAGCGCACCTAGCTGTTGATTTTGGAAGCTATTAATTCCATTTAAAATCAAAGATAGTTTCGCTCCAGATCATTTTTCAATTTTAAAAACTACGCGATTAATGGATACTTTGATGGAAAACTCATTACAAAAACCCGAACAATGATTTTTCATTAGTTTTACTACTATTTTAGTCATCAAGAATCAGTTCATAGCAGTCAAGGGTTATATGAATTAACGTTCAAAGTTAGCATAGATTGCAGCAGAAAAGGCAATTTATTTTCAAGCTTCTAATAACAGGGGAGAGTGAGGTATAATAGGTCACATTTTTTCTTTGCTTCATAACTTGTTTATTATACAAGATGAAAAGAAAAAAAATAAATGCAAAGGCATTTTTGTTTATTTTTTAAATACATGAATTTCCCGAGTTCTGACTGTTTTAAAAAAAAGTATTTTTTTTTTAATTTTGAAAAACTGTGGGCCACCAAATCCAAGTTGACTAGATAACGTGCATAGTTAATGAGTTGACCCAAAACTGAAATTTCATAATTCATTTAGTTATTTCAAAGCAATTTCAGATGAGGAAATAAAAAGAGAGTTGTATAATATACATATTATGATCAAATAGTTCCTTTTTTCTGGTTCGCGAACGTTTCGGCAAAATTTTTTATATAGAATTTATGTTTGTCTCTATCGCATTGGAAATATGGACAAAATATGTTTCACAACTCTATTTGGCATAAAAAAGGGAGTTTTTTCTCAAGTGCAGATTAGGGTTAATAAGTACCCACTTTTTTCAAATATAGGCCGGTATTCAATGTTTGTTTTGGATTGATCAGATGCTGAAGCCGAAAAAAAGAGATCGAAGTAGTCAACGACAGGGAAATGGCGTTTTTTCCCAGCTCAATTTTCGCTTCAAATGGGGCAAACCAAACGATGTGTGTGGATGGATCTTACAGAACAGGCCAACGGTCATAAGCCACGTGAGTACCCTTCGGCCAAACAAACAAACGGTCAGCAATTTCGAGCGAGCTGATCAAGCGGCTGAAAGTTGTTCCCTACTGCCGGTTGAAGTCTTGCGGTACAGTATTGGCCATTTCTGTACACCGTTTAAAAACTGTGTTCCGAGGGTCCTTTAAGCCTGATTCAAATATGTTCTTGGAGCAGTAGTCAGAAGTCCTCAAGCTAAGTATTCAGTATTTTATCTACTCGTACATCTGTAGTTTTATCTATTGAAAAGGATCTCTATTTTGTTTTGATTTAACTTCGATTTGAATCCAATTAATAGTTCTTTGCAATTTCAAGCATGCATATTGATTTAGAATATTTGAAATCAGAGCTAAATAGGAGATTTTATAGTTTTATGTTTCCAAGTCAACATACCGAGGATCGTATTCGTGTCTAATCTGTAGACAAATTAGGAATTTACATAAACGATTCAAATCAAGTGGCGTGATTCCTGTCAGGAAAATACATTTTTATTTTGAGACTATACAATATATTTTTACTACTCTTGTATGAGAATAAATAATAATTTGAGGCTAGCTAGAAATTGTACCATAAATTTCAAAATAAACAACTATGTAAACATAATTTTTAAGATCGAATTTTTTACTACTTTGTTCAAGTAAATTTTAAAGTTTCTGATTCATCATGAATATTTATGTTTAGCACAAATTGATTTGAAATTTTATGAGTTTGTCAGGAAAAAATAAGTAATAGATTTTGATGCATGTAAATATTTGATAATTTTTACGAGGCTTCATTTGTGTTTTCCTTGTTTTAAAAGTTAAAATGTGCTGTATGCCTTAAAACGCTTCATGTTAAACGTCTCGAGGTTGTTGTTAATAAGCCTCACTGTCAGTTCTAGAAGTTTCTGTAGGAAACTTAAGGTACATAGGAGGTGTAGGACGAAATGATCACTCGCAATGCCGGCCTAGCATCTCCCAGGGATTACCTTCCCCAAATTTACCCCTCTTAAAACTCCCCACGTTCATCGGTAGATCGTAGATATCTCTGGATCTGTCGTTTAAGTAAACGTGAGTCACTTAAAGCGACTAATATACCCTTCCCTTTCCCCACACAGTCCGCAGGGTTCGGCCAGGGCACCTTCAACATTCTGTGGGAGCAAGTTTTTCAATTTAAGAGATTCTATAATCTGAGGCAACGCTTCTTTTGAAATTGAAAGTCAGGAAGTATAACACCATCTGGGGAAGAAGGTGCTGCAATTCTTAATGACTGTAATTTCATAAAACGGAGAGTTGACGAGTAGCGCCAACCGAAGTTTTAGGCGACTGTTTATGCGAATGCGAATCAGGTGCTGAAGCCGAAAAAAATCGATGCAGATTAAAACTCAAGCATAATTTTATGAAGAATTTAAAAATAACGTTTTTACTTTCCAGCCTTCATTTCAATTTTTGAAAAAAGTAAATGTTTGGAAATCAGCACCAGGTCAATTTAAAGTTTCCATAAGTCTTCAATACTTTTTTTTTCTTTTTTTTTTACCAGATGGAAATTTGACTTCAAACCATAACAGCCGGGTGTTTGCTGCCGTGTGTGGGTTCGTCCCACTAAAACCACCTTGGGCTTCGTGTGCCAGATGTGCCCCAGTCTTCAATACTGTCAAACATCATAAAACATTAGTCTGTGATAAAACTGCGGGGTTAGATGCAACATTTGAATACCATAGCACTTATTCAATTTTTATTTCGATATAGTGTAATCGAGGTATCATTAAATGATAACAAAATGATGATGACAGAGTTTCTCATGTCTTAAGCTAATTTTTTAAAGTTTTTGATTGTCATAGAAAATCGAGTAATAGTTGTACAAACTTTAACATTTTTCGATGACGTAAAAACTTTACCCAGTATGACGGATTGGCCTAATGATATAGACTTTTCCGATGATTAAAATACACTATAAAAAACCGTCATTTTGAAAATCGTGTATTGTTCAACCTTATTTTGGGTGCTTGCTGTTGTTCACATCCAAGTGAAGTGAGCATTGTCAATTTATTGCCGTTTTTCACGAATAAATAAGAAAATGCGTGGCCTTAGGGCAGAATGGGCATGCTTGATCCTCTTTTCTTATTTTCATCATATCTTTTTGGAAAAACTTAGCAACCTGCCGTCTTTTGCATTTTCTGACAGCGTGTAATTTCAAGCTTATATGCTTCAAAAGTAAAAACCATGCATGAACCCGTAGATGAACTAGAAGCATTTTCGTGAGACGAAAAAAATGTGATATTTTTTAAGTTTAAGAAGACGTGATCCTTTCCTCAAGGAGACTTGATCCTTAACTCAGGATGCCCTGACCATTGGCAAAAATCTAGCAAAATCCAAAAATAAAAGGTCCGTTGACTATTTTTTGCTCTATTAGTTCTCATTTCACAGTTTGTAAGTATCAGATAAAGTAAATTCATAAAGTTTGTTTACTACCCTATATTCCAAGGTTTTAGATACAGTATTTTTAGGGCTATTTAACATATAATTACTGAATAAAAATTAGTTATTGGAATAAAATTAATAATTAGAAAACTAGTTAAGAAAGAAGGTGTGAGTATGTGAGTGTCGGAGCACTTCAAACCGCGTTGAGAAAGTAGGGATAACAGTGTATTTTCGCAGATTCCCCGAGACGCAGTAGGAAACCTGGCCCTGCTGCTCCTACAATAGACGAGAAAATCAAGGATTACTACAAACGGCATCAGTACGGGATATGGCTAAGAAAAAGGGTACCTCATGGACTAACGTTATGCGTGCCAAAGAGAGAATTGGACTTCTGTCTGACCCATCGGAAGGAAAGCAGTTAAAAAGGAGTAGGGCTAAGTGGGGTAATTATGAACAAGGGATAATTCCGAACAAACGCCGCACAGTGGTTCAAATCCCCAAAAAGCCGGAAAAAAGCTCATTTTTCAAGTCAGCAACAACCAAATTTTTTATATTGGAATCGAATCTCCAATATTCTAGGAACGTTATTATGTTTTCAGATATTTTTTAGGACCTTTTATACACCTTCTATGAAACAAACATGAACGACAACTTTAACACAAGAATTAAAAATAGGATTTTTTATTCTCAGCCCAAAACAACTTAAAAAAGCATATAAATCTTTAAAAATTTATAAATGTTTATACCGAAGTGATGTATTATAATCTTATTCACAGTTTGGAGATAAAAAAGTTCCTTAAAATCATGAACTAATAAAGTTTCGCTTGATTGAAAACCCAAAATTAGATGATAAAAAATTTTCGATTTACCCTATTTATTTTTCGGAAGCAAAAATAAAGCTTGCGCTGCCGATCGCCGTGGTAAATTATACACCGTTGGATAGGTGGAAGTCTCATCAAAAACATATCTTAAAATCAGCTGCTAGTTTTTGCTATATTTTGGATACAATATCATTGAGTGGAACGCTGTTTGGTTTAAAAATACAAATTTTAAAGTATTTAGACACAGTAAACCAAGCATTGTTTGCTTCGATGCATATGCAAATTCACCTTAAAACATCAGTTTTAATATTTATCCAACCAACTTACAGGAATTTAGGAGCCCATACTTAATTTTAACAAAAATATTCATTATTAATTGAAAAATATTAAATTTCCCAGTATAAAGCTCAGACCCCGTTTTTCCATTATTGAAAAAAATTACAAGTTTTGAAAAAAAATCTAATTTTTTATTTTTTCCAACTTTTCGTCTATAATCTTTAACAAAATGGCTTTTTAATAATTTTTTCCCACTTTTTTTGATTTTGAACCACTGTGCGCCGTAAGCGCCGTTAAGGTCATAGTAGGGTCTCAAAACTGATCAAATGTGATAGTCTGTTATTCTATTGATAAGTTACAGTTATAACTTGCAAACCTAACTGTATAAATTTTGTAGTTACAGTTATTAAAAAAATGTATGTCTCTGAGAAACGAAATTTGTTTTGAGACGTGTCTTATTAATTGACTCCCTCGTCAATGTGAATGGAGAGAAAATGTTGTTTTCGAAAATTTATGTTCGGTTATTGATGCTCCATGTGGTGTGATATGATTTTATGTTGAATAAAATTTCCACCCACGCACAAAGAAGTGTTCATATTTATCCCATAGTTTTCAAAATGCGGGGTAATTATAAACACGTGTTTTCTCAGCATTGGATTATGATTAAAATGTACTTTTTACCTTAAAAATCACGATAACCATCCAAATCTTGAAAATAAGCCTAAAACATTACTTTATATTTTTTTTAGAATTGTGGATCTGTGATTATATGAAAAAATGCCTCCCAGCTATATTAGGCTCGCCAGACACTTTCAGAAAAAAGCGGGACATTTCATGACAAAAAAGCGGGACACGGCAGAAAAAAGCGGGACATTTATGAAACTCTTAAAAAAGCTGAATTGTATTGCCATACAAATCAGCCAAGGTTATTTAAAGAAAGTACACTAAGTTTTTTTTTAACACGGTTTGATTTTGCTCAGGTTTTCTTACATTACTTCTATTTACACGGGTTTTTGCTATAAACACGGTTATTTTTTTCACGGTTCTAGCAAATTGACATCATAGTTGTCAAAAAAAAATCTGTGTTTTGACGATGAAAAAACCTGACTTTTTGAGATTTTATCCAAAAATTCTTTGGAAGGTTTCTGTGAAACTTTTCACAATAATTTCATTAAAAAGTAATGTCAATTTGCGTCTTTTTTACATTTTACTTGAGAAAAATCAAAGAACATTACTAATCTTATCATATTTTCCAATTCAACGTGAAAATTTTATGGAAAAACGTATGCAATTTTAAAATTTTGTGGAATATGTGGATATTTCTTAAATTCGGTGTTCTGTTACAAAGATTCTGTGATGAAAATTTGCTCAAAATTCTTTGAAATTATAGATTTAACTATGATTTCAGCAAGCTTGATAAACACGTTATTTGAGAGAAATATTTCAAGTCCTACATGTAAACTGCGAATTGAATATCGTGTAAAAAACATTTGTGCATTAACAATTATATTTCAAATTTGTTTCAACAATTTGAAACTCAAGAAAATTTCCATCATTGTGTACTTGACTAATTAAGTTGAAAAATATGGTGTGTAAAAAGCAATTGAACTTAGATTCTGTCGAGAAAACAAGATTTATAATCATTAAGAAGCAACTTAAACAATATTTTCATCATATATACTAAAGTTATTTTATCGGTTGAACATTCTCCAAGAACGATTAAAAGATCCGAATCTTATTGTCATTTCAAGGCTTTATAGTATTGTCTTATGTAAACTCTGAAAAATTGATGCTTATTTTAAGAAAAATGACCTATTCGATTTTTTTGTGTTGTTTTGCTTATTTTGAGAAAATGAACTAATCATAAAGAGGATAAAGTTTGATTTTTTACAGTGTTAGTTTTTTTAAAAGTTATCCTTGAAAAAAAGCGGGACATTTTCAAGAAAAAGCGGGACGGCGGGACATTCAACAAAAAAGCGGGACGGATGGCAACCCTAAGCTATATAAAACTGAAAATAACCTATAACTTCTCAACCGTAAATTTTAAAAATCATCAAATCTCACTACAATGCACTGTTTAGATGTGGTTTCAATCTAGAAATAAAGTCATTATCAAAAGTCATCACATAACGAGAATCATTACAGTGTTCATAATTACCCAATAGACCCCATACAAATACAAAGCAGGGCAAAATTTACGCACAAGAATGTATACAAAAAGGTTGCTACCCAGGCTTCCGAAAAGTACTGCATTGCGATGACAGCTTTTTCTTTGCCGAACAAACTGTCTCGGTTTTCCTTGCCACTCGGTTCGCTGCTGTACCGTCGGTGACGAATCAAAACGCTTCGGCTACGTCGCACACGTTCGGGAACGAAGACTGTATCTGAACAATCGGCTCAAAGCTTGCGCTGCCGAAAATGTTGTGCTTTAAGCTGTAGCGAACCGAACCGACAGTTCGATTTTCATTCTTTCATGCCTCCTGTTTCGCAAATTATTTCATCCTAACTGTCGGCTGTAGGGCGTAACAGTTTTGCGCAGAACTGTCACGGGCGACTGTCATGCCCATACCGTATCCATGCCCGGTCGTATGCTGCTGATGCTGCTGCTCGGTTCGAATAGATCGAACGAGCAATCTATTCCAGCATACGACCGAGGCGTAACGCGATGTGTGGTGTCGGTGAAGGTTATGCGAAAATTGTTATAATAATTTCCTTGGATAAAACCTTAACCTTGAGCGTACAATTAAATACTTTTTTATTATTTTATTTTAATTTTTTATTTAAAATCATAGCCTTAGAAATTGTTCACTCACGGGAGAAGTTTGTTGGGATGAAACACATTTTTTTGTGTCGATTCGAAGGGAAACTTGGCCGTTATAATTTTTCTCTAGAATTTGTTTGAGTATTAAAAAAAATGAAAAAATTGAGAAAACGAATTGGAAAAAACTAATATAAAAGGCAAATGATGGGAACCATGAAACATAAAATAAATACTCGTAGAAATAATCATTTTGGGGTGAAAATCTCGAAGTGAGATCTTGTATTGAATCTCAATCTGGAATTTGAACCTGAAACATAAATCTAAGCCTAATTCCTTCAACTAGAAATCTGAATGTAGAATTTTAATCTGAATCTGAATATAAAACCCTTCTCTGAAATCTGAATCTGAAACCTGATCTCAAAATTTGAACCTGGAATCTCAATATTAAATTTGAATAAGAATCTAAAATCTCAATCTTAAATAGGAATCTGAAATATGAATCTCGAATTTAAAACTGAAATCTGAATCTGAAATCAGAATTTGAAATCTGAATCTGAATCGTAAATCCGAATTTGAAATTGAAACATGAAATCTGAATCTGAAATTCGAATCTTACATCTAAATACGAAATCTGAATTTGAATCTGAAATCTGATTCTAAAATCTGAATCTGAATCTGAAATGTGAATCTGCATGAAATCCGATTCTGAAACCTTAATCTGAAATCTGAATCTGAAATCTGAATCTGAAATCTGAATCTGAAATCTGAATCTGAAATCTGAATCTGAAATCTGAATCTGAAATCTGAATCTGAAATCTGAATCTGAAATCTGAATCTGAAATCTGAATCTGAAATCTGAATCTGAAATCTGAATCTGAAATCTGAATCTGAAATCTGAATCTGAAATCTGAATCTGAAATCTGAATCTGAAATCTGAATCTGAAATCTGAATCTGAAATCTGAATCTGAAATCTGAATCTGAAATCTGAATCTGAAATCTGAATCTGAAATCTGAATCTGAAATCTGAATCTGAAATCTGAATCTGAAATCTGAATCTGAAATCTGAATCTGAAATCTGAATCTGAAATCTGAATCTGAAATCTGAATCTGAAATCTGAATCTGAAATCTGAATCTGAAATCTGAATCTGAAATCTGAATCTGAAATCTGAATCTGAAATCTGAATCTGAAATCTGAATCTGAAATCTGAATCTGAAATCTGAATCTGAAATCTGAATCTGAAATCTGAATCTGAAATCTGAATCTGAAATCTGAATCTGAACTCTGAATATGAAATCTGAATCTGAAATCTGAATATGAAATCTGAATCTGAAATCTGAATCTAAAATCTGAATCTAAAATCTGAATATGAAATCTGAATCTGAAATCTGAATCTGAAATCTGAATCTGAAATCTGAATCTGAAGTCGGAATCTGAAATCTGAATTTGAAATCTGAATCTGAAATCTGAATCTGAAATCTGAATCTGAAATCTGAAATCTGAATCTGAAATCTGAATCTGAAATCTGAATCTGAAATCTGGATCTGAAATCTGAATCTCATATTTGATCCCTAAATTTAAATCTGAAATCTGAGTCTGCGATCTGAATTTGAAAGTTGAATCCAAAATTTAAATCCTAAACCTGAATCTGGAATCCGAATTGAAATCTAAAATCTTGATCTGAAGTATGAATCTGAAATCCAAATTGTATCTGAAATCTGAAATCTCATATTTCAATTTGAAATCTGAAATCTTGAACTTTATTATTCATAAACGACATCCAATTTCAGGCTGGAAAACAACACGCATCAATGCGTGTCGACCAACTAATAACGTAAGGATAGCCAGCCGCAGTAGCTAGCTTGAGCTTCAAGCAGAAGTTCGTTAATTCTAAATTTACTCGACCCGAGCGTGAGCCGATGATGATCCAATGCGAATTTCGGCTACAGTCGGACGTAATTAGCAGTACTGTCATGCGAAGTTTAACGCATTGAAAACTGTCACGAAGATTTTCCCAAAACTGTCACGGAGCTTTAAAGGCTATCATATCCACGAGCAAACTTTCGCATAAGGTATACCGAGGCGTCGTTGTACATCGCACGACCGCGCCTTTTAAAACTGTCGGGGAAGAAATATTCGGAAAGCTTTCACCGAGGTGGATGTGCGACGTTCGCAAGAATACTGTCGTTCGGCAGTACTTTTCGGAAGCCTGTTGCTACCCTCAATCGAACAGCATAACAATACCACAGAGAACAGACATACAAGCTTGCCCACGAAACTTGTGTAAAATTTCCAACGATAGTTTTGAACAATTTTTCTGTTTCTTTTGGCTGGGCCTTTTCGAAAACTGGCCACCTGAAAATTTGATTTGTAACTTTTGAACGGCACAATAGATTGCACTATTCCAAGTCAATTTCTAAGGTATTTTTTGAATGTCAGCATTTGAAATTTTACACACTTTTTGGAAGATTTTTTGTTCGAGCTTGTACGTCTGTTCTCTGTAACAATACTACAATCTTTTAGCTTGATCTCGCTTCATGCCAGTACCCTAAAAATGTATTAAAGTGGTATGAAGTCAACAAGGTCACATGATTACCCAAAGACTTGAACCCAACAAACTGTACAAAGATTCTCCAATATAAACTTTTTGGGCTTTGACAAAGGCAAATCTGAAGAAATACATGAAACCAGCGAAGAATGTTGAAAAATTCAAAAAAGATTGGCAGATGTGCGAAGCTGATATAGAACTCGCCTAACCTTAAAAAGGAATACTAAATGAATTATAAATGGAAAGAAAACCCCTTTTTTGCAGTATGTTTGAGCACAAAATGTTTAAAAAAAATCATTGTTTGTTTTATTTAAGAAATAAAGTGTACATATTTAAAGTTTTCGGAAAAGTCTATACAACCTTTTATTGGTTGATGTACTATGCTATACAAACGCTGTTGGTTTTAAAATATTTTTCAGACAATCACCAAATTTTACTAAATATATTTTTTTATAATTCAGTATCCTGTCAGGGGTAAAATGCAACAAAATCCAACAAATGACACCTTGTAAAATTCGTTATGCTGGATTATGATTGGTTTTTGGCTTGTATCATTTTCTAGTATTTAAAAATAACCGAAGAAATCAAAAAATTTCTCACTACGTTAATTTGATGTCTCATCAACCTTCAAACTTTTGATGCATAAGCAGTATGGTTATCTGTGGATATTAGTTTTTAGAAGCCATTGAAAAGTGCAAAGTGTTGCATTTTACCCCAGTTGACGGTACAGTTCATGCGATAATGAGAATCGTTTATTATGGTAATATTACATATATAATAAATTTTATACATTATAACATATGTTGAGCATTTGTTCCTATTTCTATGCAGTTTTCGAAGTTTCTTCTCAAGATTTTTCATAAATATCAACCATTTTCGAAAGTAAAAATGTTCTATGAAAATCTTCAATATCAATTTAAAATATATTGATCTTGTTGCAATATTATTTCCGATGTGAAGAATGATGATTTAAAAAATGTAAATGGAAACAATCCAGGCCACAGTAACAAATACTACACAATGGTAAACAATTTAAACTTTTAATAATTGTACTGATGTTTGTTATGAATGAAAAAAATACTTCTTCGATAATTTCCCTCGACCATCGTATCTCGGATCGTGTTCCAATAAGAGAAATTACAAACAGCCTCAAAACGTGGAAGCAAGTCACGTGTCCATCTGGATCCACATCCTGCTGGCAGTGGAAGGTACTTGAAAACTAAAACCACTGGTAAAATGCGACATTTTCAATCAGGTGTGTCAAATATTTTACTCGAAATCCACTCTCCACTTGAATCTATTCATGCATAAATGATGGACTTAATTACCATTTATTTTGCATGAATAATCTGCTATGTGGTGCGAATCTCTATCTGGACGCGCGGGTACATGGCTATTCCAAAACAAAGGGTGACCAACGTTTTTTTTTTGCCAGAAATCTGAAAAAAACAAGCTTGGTTTCTATAAATTGATAATCCTCGCAAAATATCACATTGCACTTCTTGTTATGTCAAAACAATGAACATTAAATTCTGGAACAGTAAAGTTGACTACCCTTGAACTCCGGCAAGGGGTGTCATTATCATTTTCTGAATATTCAGTCAAACTAATAGATGTCTAGTGGGAGTAAAATTTAATCTATACGTTCCGACCTCATTATTCAATACTTAATTAGCAAAATTCTTGCTAATCGATTACAAATTTCAACGTCGATCTGAGACGAAACTCTCTTATAAAACACAATACGATTTATGCGCGGCATTAAGCGATTATTATCCAATATGTACACAAACAAAATAATCAAATCCCCTTCCGTCCTATTTGCTCATTTTGTGGGATTTCTCTTACATTGGGGACTGGCTCTGACTCCCCCGCATTCTTTAATAGACGACCACTGATTTCCATTCAACAGTTGGTTGCTTCTGCTTTTGACAGGTTTAGTATTGCTAGCTGCTATTGGTCATTGTATCCAAACTCACTGGAGGGTAATACATTGAAGTGAATCGTTATGAAAAGGTTATCGTTATTTTATTTGTTTGTTTAATATTCACAATAAGCTTTATTTACTGATTCCGTCCGACATTTTTATACACTTGATGGAGATACGAAATCGTTGGAACTTTTTCATTGCAATTAATCACAATACTAGAACTAGGCACAACCATTTCGCCGTCTTTAGCATTTTCTGACAGCGTATAATTTCAAGTTTATATGCTCCAAAAGTTAGAAAGATACATGAGCTCGCAGTTGAACTAAAGCATTTTCGTGAGACCAAAAAATTGTGATATTTTTTAAGTTACAGGAGACATGATCCTTAACTACAGGAGACTTGATCCTTAATTCAGGGTGCCCTGACCCTAGGCAAAAATCTAATAAAATCCGGAGATAAAGGGTCTGTTGACTATTTTTTTGATATAAGTTCTCATTTCACAGTTTGTAAGTATTAGACAAACAGCATTTTAAAAGTTTGTCTACTACCCTATAGTCATTGCATACCTTAAGGCGCAATTTTCTAGTTTTAAGTATTTTTAGTCATTTTTAACAGATATTTACTGGATAATTATTAGTTGTACAGATATCAGTAATTTCACGGTAACCAGTGATCACGATCCATTCAGAAGGAAAATATATCTTTTAGGACTCTAGGGATCAAGTATACACATACCATTTTATACATTTTAACATGTCCCGTTATCTCCAGCGACCTCGCTCACTCCATCTTTAACTTCCGGGAGTTCTACACCACTGGTTGTACCACACCAAGGATTGCTGACATCGAAAGTCCATCGTTTTTCGACAACGAGTCCCTCGAGACCTCAGCCTCATGTGCTTGCTACAATTTTATCGGATCTACTAGCCAATCATTTTCGTCGTCAATTGCTTCTTCATCGGGGCGCAACGGTTTTAGCATTTTGGAGACCTCTAAGCCCTTCGACTCTGTCGCGCTGATTCCTGCCAACGTCTTCAGTCGTCCCGGCTCTGAGTTCGACTGCGGTGACGAGGTTCTCGAACAGGTTTTCAACGGCAAGTATTCATTCTGTTCGAGAACTTGCAATGCTCGTGACATGATCTCGCCTTACAACAGATTTCATACCGACGGTCAATTTGCTACGATCCGACCAGCCACTTCGACTTGGGTCACATCACTGGGACGCAAAGAGCTTGGGCCTTTTGGGGACCTCCGAGCCCTTCGACTCAGTCACGCCGTTTCCAGCCAGCGTCTTCAGTCGTCCCGGCCCTGAGTTCGTCTGTGGTGACGAGGCTCCCCAGATCGCCTCTACAGGCAAGTACCTTTCGAATTCAAGAACCAATCTCTCGCGTGATGAATTTCTACCAATTGTCAGATCCCTACAACGGTCCTTGGGTAGCTCTGTTTCTACCATTGACGCCTATCAACATGCTACGCAATTTCATTCTGACGGTCAATTTGCTACGATTCTACCAGCCACTTCGACTTGGATTACATCACCGGGACGCACCGAGCTTGGCCTTTTGGGGACCTCCGAGCCCTTCGACTCAGTTGCGCCGTTTCCAGCCAGCGTCATCAGTCGTCCCGGCCCTGAGTTCGTCTGTGGTGACGAGGCTCCCCAGATCGCCTCTACAGGCAAGTACCTTTCGAACTCAAGATCTATTCCCTCGCGTGATGAATTTCTACTAATTGTCAGATCCCTACAACGGTCCTTGGGTAGCTCTGCTTCAACTATTGACGCCTATTAACACGCTACGCTTGCTAACTCAACAAACATAGGGCTTTCATCACAGGGACGCAACGTATCAGGTCCAACGGAGACCCCTATTCCCTTCGACTCAGTCGCGCTGTTTCCCGTCAACGTCATCAGTCGTCCTGGCCCTGAGTTCGTCTGTGGCATAGGGGTTCTCCATCCTATGAGCTCAGGCAAGTATGGCCCTCCTAACCGCTTTCCTCCGCCTGATGGTTCCTCCCCTTCCAGCGTTCGAGGCTCTAGGTCTGCGATGGAATCTTATGATTCACTCACCATGTACTACCAGAATGTCGGGGGTTTAAACTCCTGTATAGCAGATTATCTGCTCGCCAGCTCTTGTTCCTGCTACGACGTTGTCGCTTCCACGGAAACATGGCTGAACGACCGTATCTCGAGTCAGATATTTGTACCAGATTACATTGTTTTTCGTTGTGACCGCAGTCCCCGTAATAGCAAGAAGAACACTGGAGGTGGAGTTTTAATTGCTGTTAAATCCAATTTCCATGCACTGCTTATCAACGATGACTCCTGACACGACTTGGAACTGGTATGGACCCGCATCGATCTTGGCAACCGAAAACTCTACGTATGCGTGCTGTACCTACCCCCTGACCGCACACGAAATGTCGCCCTGGCGGAGTCTCTTTCTCGCTGCATATCCAAAGTGAGTTCTCTCTGCGCCCCCGAAGACGATATTCTCGTCATTAGTGACTTCAATTTGCTCGGTTTGAAGTGGTGCTCCAACCATGGTAGGTTTTTGTACCAGGATCCTGTGCGCTCTACATTCTCGACGCCTTCAAACATCATACTAGACTCCCTGAGTACTGCAACCTTGCGTCAAATTAACAGAGTTACTAACGAAAACGGCCGTATGTTGGATCTCTGCTTTGCTAGCGATGGGTCTCGCGTTCCGACCATTGAATCGGCTCCTGCTCCGTTCGTTAAGGCAGTTCAGCATCATACAGCTCTAATGGTTTCGCTCGAGGTCATTGGATTGCATGCTTCTGTCGAAAAATCAGCACCTTTCTATCTCGACTCCAAGAAAGCGGATTTCGATGCTATCTCCCATATCCTGGTCACCATCGACTGGGAATCTGAACTCAATCTATGGCATCCCAATGCTGCGGCCGAAACCTTTTCGCATATCTTAAATTACGTTATCGACCGCCACGTGCCAAAGCGAACGACTTCCGGAAATTTGCGGACTCCTTGGTTTACGAAAGAACTGCGTCGACTGATGACGGCGAAGAGATGTGCTCTTAGAAATTACCATAAGCTCAAATCCTCCCAAACTAAGGATGTTATCGAAGACTGAACTCCGCTTATAAAAAAGCCAGTGAGCGTTGTTACCAAAATTATCTTTTTCGAGTACAACGTAACCTCAAGTCCAACCCAAAATCTTTCTGGAAGCACGTAAAAAGTCAGCGGAATGAACCTGGTATTCCAACTCAAATGTTTCTGGATGGCAACACTGCGAACTCTGATGGCGAAATCTGTGCTCTCTTTGCTCAAAAATTCTCGAGTACCTTTGCTACTGCTTCAACATCCCCAGAACACGTGGAGAGTGCTGTTAGGAATGTTTCGCCACTCGGCTTCAGCATGAGCACGATTGTTGTAGAGGATGCGGTCATATCTAAAGCAGCGGCAAAGCTCAAAAACTCGCTCTCTACTGGCCCGGACGGTATACCGTCTACCTTTTTAAAACGATTTATTCCTCTTTTACTGACACCTGTAAGACTCATCTTCCAAGCTTCTCTTGACAGAGCCACCTACGCTTCACTGTGGAAGGAAGCCTACATGTTTCCAGTCCATAAAAAGGGGGACCGAAGAGATATCAAAAACTATAGAGGAATTTCTGCTTTATGTGCAATCTCCAAACTATTCGAATTAGTCGTCATGGATCCGATTTTCTCGTACTGTAAGCAAAATTTTTCAATCGATCAGCACGGTTTTATGCCCAAACGCTCTACGACAACTAACCTGTTGACATTCACCTCCTATGTACACGAATGTTTTGCTGCTAAGTCTCAAACTGACGCCATTTATACTGATTTGTCAGCAGCGTTTGATAAGGTGAACCACGATATCACCTTACCAATGGGGGGCTTGGGCGTTTAGAATTCTGCGGACCTTTACTTGGCTGGTTCCGCAGTTACTTAACTGGACGTAAATTGGCAGTTCGCACTGGAGACACTCTCTCCAGCCAGTTCTCTGCTTCCTCTCGTGTGCCCCAAGGTAGTCACTTATGACCGATTATCTCCTTAATTTATTTTAACGATGTGTTCACACTCCTTAACGGCCCGAAACTTTGTTATGCTGATGATCTTAAACTGTTCTACGCCATAAACGGTCAGGACGACATTGATTTTCTGCAAAACTAGTTTAATCTTTTCGCACAGTGGTGCGACATAAACTGCCTGCCTTTGAATCGCAGTAAATGTGCAGTCATCAGTTTCTCACGAAGACGGCAGCCTTTTTGCGCGGAGTACTTCTTAGGAGATGAGTCCATTGTGCGGGTTGACCTCATCAATGATTTGGGCGTAATACTCGACCGTAAGCTGGAATTCGAAACACATACGAACTACGTCGTCGATAAAGCTTCTAGAAGCCTCGGATTTTTATTTCGAGTGGCCAAGGAATTCAAGGACGTGTATTGCCTGAAGAGCCTGTATTGCAGCATAGTTCGATCCATCCTCGAATACGCCTCAGCTGTCTGGTGTCCTTACTATCAGAACGGTAATGAGCGGCTCGAGGCTATCCAGAGGCTCTTTTTGCGTTATGCCCTCAGACACCTTAACTGGCAAGACCCGTTCCACATGCCAAGCTACGAACATCGATGTCGTCTTATAGACATGGATACTCTTCAAGCCCGAAGAAATGCAACACGAGCTTCTTTTGTTGCCGATCTACTGACATCGCGTATCAATTGTCCTACGCTACTGGAAGCTATTCCTCTTAATGTGAGACCCCATGGACTGAGAAACCAGGACCTTCAACTGTATGTCTCCATTCGATTGAACAACTATGGAGCCAATAGTGCATTCATCGGTGCAATGAAAACGTTCAACCGCCTTTCCGAGCTCTTCGACTTCGACGATTCGCGGAATGTTTTCCGAAGAAATGTTTTAAGAATATCAAGAAATCGTTAATTAGATGTAAATTTTATGTAACTTTAACTTTAAGTCGTCATTTGGACCTATACTTGGTCCGTTGATTGAATAAACAAATAAACAAATAAACCATACATTTTGGAAAACTTTTTCTTAAAAAAAATGAGAGTTTACTATTGTTCAGAAGATATGGCATTATGCAGTTCATATTATACTCTAACAATTTACATAACAGAATAAATAGTTTTATTATATTTTTACCATGTGAGAAAAATGCTAAAGTGATAAAAAAAGATCTTCAAATAACATTTTGTTACATTTTTCAAATAAAGTACAATAATTCGAAAAATAAAATTTTTAAAATTGGTTGAAATAAAGGCATTGTTGTTTTGTTCTATTCGGAACATTTTTCTAGAAAATTTGATAATGGTAAGACATTCCTGTTTCGAGATATAGCGAAGAGATCAAGTATCCCCAGGGATCAAGTATCCTCATTCTCCCCTATTTATAACATCACCAAGTCTGCTACACTTAAAAACCTGACCTTATAAAATAAGTCTTAAAAAAAATTGAACAGCTGTAACTTGTTATTCAGACACCATTGAACCGATTTTCCCAAATTTGACCTTGTTGAGTAGCGAAACAGAAGTTCAAAGTATTTTGAGATTGTACAGATGAAAATGTTAAGGCAACTTTTAAAAAAAATGTTACCGTAGTAGGGGAGATGGGGGCATAATGGCCACCTTAATGAAAACGGTTATTTAACCATAGAAAATAGCTATAATATGGAGGTAACATTATTGTTTCGTGTTCAGACACTTGAAAAGCCTATTCCCTAACGAGCTGAAACGTGAAAAACTAGATGGAAACGTTAAAAAATGCATTTTATAAATTTTTGCCAAAAGCTGAAAACCAGCCACTGTGGAGGCATAATGAGAACCCCCCCTGAGGCAGTATGAGCACCATGATTCAGAGCAAGATGTGCGTTTTTGCCGGGGAATCTAGCAGCGAATTCAATTCGATGAAGTCAGGTGAGTCGTAGATTCATCAAACAAAGCAATAACAAAATAATCTAGGTCTGTTTGTAGAATACAAACAATTCACGCACGCTCATACATTAAATGCTTTGTTCGGAGGATGATGCTACTAGCCGTATAATGTAACAATAAAAAAATCGATCATGAATTGTGAATGGAAAAAAATCACCTCGAACAGAAATCTAACTCTAGTCCGACACCTTACCAATAGGCTAAATCGTCGGATGAAAACTAGTCAAGGTGTGGCGCTATAAATCAATTTTAATTCGCTGCTAGATTCTACGGCAGAAAATGCTCATTATGCCTCGATAATATGGTGCTCTATATGCCCCTAGTCAACAAATTTAAGTAAAAACGTGTTTTAAAATTGATAAAAGTGAAAAATCAAAAATTTTATTATGGTAAAAATTGAGAAACAATGTGTACATCATGTTGCAGTGCGTACATTATAGATCAAGGTGATTTTAAGATCATAAGAGCTTATTTCGTGGTGCTCAAAAATTATAATATTTTCGTAACTTGAGAACCAAGCTAGTTTTTTTTTAAATAACTCTGTAAAGATGATAAGGAGATTCTTTTTTTGTGAAAAATTAATGCTATAGGTAGTAGGAAACAAATCCTCATGAAAATTTATTTAAGAAAATACGTACTTTCGTAGAAAAGCGTAGTGCTCATTATCCCTGGGTGCTCGTTATGCCCTCATCTCCCCTACTTGCACGGTTTCACTTATCTTAAGAAATTGGTTTTATATGTTGGTTCATTTAATTTAGTTCATTCAGAAATATGTCCGTTCTAAATCTTAAAAACCGTTCGTTTCATCAAAATACTTTCTAGGAAGGAAATAAAGGTTGTTTTATGATAATTCATGGAAAAATTTGAAAAAAAAATTTTTTTTTCTATTTTGCAAGTAATATTTCGTGTTTGGCGCTCACTTTTTTCAGTCATGGTATTGATCAGTTCTTTTCTCAAATATTTACTTCGTCTAATCTGTATTGCAGGAGATTGCATTCTCCTTCTTCAATTCCCGCTACTCATTTTGCCAATACTTTTCTTTTAACAGAATTTTGTTGTTGTAAAACTATCCAATTTTATTTGGCGCTCGCAATTTTCTCTCAAGCCTCCCCGTTATTGGGTTGTATGGAAATTTAAAAAAAATAACTACAAATTTTCGAAGACTTATGTGAATTAAAACATTATTGCATTCCTTGAAATATTAACAGTAAAAAAATGCCAAGTTTCGATGCAAAATTGTATAAACACCAAAAGTTTACCAGAAAAACTAATAGTTCTGGAAAGTCCTTAAAAACCAATTACAGCAGAACATAATAAGCCAAATAAAATCTATCAAGTGAACGACATTTTTTCAGTTAGGAGAAACTAACAAGGATCGAAACGTTAGAGTAAAACACAATCGATATTATTTTATAAATCCGAGACTGACAGATGTTAAAAAAACCAATAGATTTTTTAATTTCAAATCGATAGTCTGAGTCTGAATTTGGAATTCGAATACTTAACCTAGATTCGGAATCTAAATTTTGAGCCTGAATTTTGGCTCAAATGAAATTGGAACGTTGGTACATGATCAGCAAATCAAACATTCAAGCACCCCGTCTCTTATTCCTTCATGAATTTCAGTTAATTGATAGATTCGAGGAATCTATAGAATTGTGACTTAAGTAAACCAAAATTAGTTTTCTCTTCGAAAGCAGTTATTTTATCTAAAAGTTTTGCTTCATCAAGTCTAAAAAATTAGCACAATCTTCACTGGCCCAAAGAAAAATATTCGATATTCTGATTCTCCGATCATCAATATTTTCCACATACCTAAGTGCGAACGCGCTAAAGCGAGCCGTACTGAATCGTTTCTAGATGCTTAGAAGTGGTCTGCTAACAAATTCTCATGAATTGAAACGACCTTTTCCTCTATCTAAATCCCAAGCGGTTGAACACACTCTGCCGAAAAATCTTCTCATCCAGGGTTCCGAATCAGTTTTTTCTCTTATCAAACTTAAAGCTAACATATTTCAGTAATTCTGCTTGAAATCTAACGACAAACTTCATAATTGATTTATCACAGCATGTAACCTTTTTCGGTTTTGTCGCACTTCTCGAAGCTACCTCTTGGAAAATTTTCTTATTCTTGTAGCCATGCACCTTGCTAAAATATTAAAATCAATCTTTATTGTGTGGAATAATAGCGCAAAAGGCCCCTTAAAGTTACCCAGATATAATGGAAGATTTCCGAGGTATGTTCAACTATAAAGCACGAGTATCGTAGGACTTCACCGGATTTTGGGGCGGTAGCGACACAGAACAGAACGTGAACGGATGCCATCGGCGTAGGAGTGTTTATTTTGTTTCTTACAATTTGAAACAAGTTGTGAAGCTAGCTCAAAATTTGATTCCTTAGCGAGTATACATAATGGGTCTCATTTATTATTTATAAGCATGTTCCCCAGCCAATGTAATCCAATGGAAACCATTTTCTGATTTTTACCTTGATTGCCCAAGAACACGCTATTTTTTTTTCTTGCTTCAGTATGTGTGGGAAATCTTTCCGTCACATTTAATGCTGATTGAGTTATTTTATTCTTGACTGTCTATATTTAAGCCACCATAACTATGTTAAGGAAAATTTTTAATTCATTATTGCAGAAGTTCCGAAAAGTTCAATAATCACACAAAAACGATTTAAATACACATTCATTGAAACAACTGAAAATATTCTCATTCACTATCGTCTAACAGGGCATCATGCAACAGCAGGGTTAGATGCAACGTTTGATGCAAAATAACATTAATTTAATTTTCATTTCAGTATTATGTGATCGAGGTACCATTGAATTATAACAAAATGATTATGACAGATTTTCTCTATCTTAAGCTGGTTTTTTTTTTTAATTTTTGATTGTCATTGAATTTTTTTTAATCGGGCAATATACACTGTATCAAAAAATTGTCCGTACAGCACGTTCCTTGAAATCCGAACAATCAAAAAGTGTACTTTTTCAATCAATAAAAATACTATAATTACATCATTCGCTGTAGAAAGTAGTCCTTTTTGTAGATCAGTATAAAAAATGTTTATGAATTAAACCTTAAAAATAATCCAATTGATTTGGTATAGAAAGTCCCAAAAACGACGTCAAAAAATTGTCCGTACACTGAGGCCTTTGTCAAATATTAGTGAAGTAAACAGTTATGTGTCAGTCTGTCAAACGCAGAAACGTTTATTTTTTATTTATTTTATTTGGTCGGCCATCAGCACAACATGAGGCTATTTAGGCCGTTGACTTTATAATCTTGTATACAATTTAAAATAATTACTATAAATTTAACAACTAGCTTACAACAAACATACTAACTAACGCGTGTTTACAATAAATCAATGGAAATATGTATTAGAAAATGTGTCCTGTATAGTACTTGATTTTGTATCCAATCATATATGTTTTTTTCTTACAAAGAAACTCAAATGGAATCATAAAGATCTGACTTCTTCAAAAATTCAAAAACTTTATCGATATTTTCAAAATTATCTTTCAAATCGTTGATCCCTGAAATATCTGTAGCTCTTCTCAGTGATGCGAATTTTTCACAACTATTGAATATGTGTTTAACTGACAAATTAACGTTACAATGATCGCAAATAGGTGGACTATCATGAGACATTAAATAAGAATGAGTTAAATTGGTATGACCCAATCTCAATCGAGTTAAAACTACTGATTCTTTCCTTTTAAGCATTTCAACACATTTCCATCTTTTAGTTGAATCCCTTATTTCCCTGTATTTGTTTTCTGTAGTAGATATCCATTTGTCATTCCAATATTTTTTTATAATCAACTTAACTAAATTTTTGAAATCGATACAGGTCATTGAATTTTGTAACGAAGATTCATTTGTCGCATTTTTGGCTGCTAAATCTGCTTTTTCATTCCCAATGATTCCCACATGGCTTGGTATAAAGCAAAATTTTAACTTTTTTGAGGACTTTGACCACATTGAGAACCGTCAGAGTAATACAATTCATAATCTTTATAATTAGTAATGACTTCTTTAAATAAATTTCTAAGGGCAATTTTACTAGTTGACTTTTTGGAAAATGAACTCATTGTTAAATTGATGTTTAGTTTAGGAAAAACCCATGGAGGATCGTTTTTATTTTGGGTAATACTAATAATTGGAAACGGAAGATTAAATTTATTAAGGATTCTAGAACATCTAGATGGAAAAGAATTATCTCTCCTGTTGGAAGATTCTGATAGGTTTTTCATAGTATAGTACAATGGATGCGTGATGTTATTCAAAATTCTTGTCATTTGATCTAATTGATGCTTCTCTCTTCTTATTTGGAGTGGAAGATGATTCATATCAACCAGAATGCTAACCACTGGTGATGATTTGAAAGCTCCGCTTGCTAATCTTAAACCTTGATGATGAACTGAATCTAATGATTTCAACAAATTTGGGGAAGCTGACGAATAAATGCAGTCTCCGTATTCCAGTCGAGATAATACTAGGTATGAGTGAAGTTTGGCCAAAGTGCATCGATCAGAACCCCATTTTTTACTTGATAAAGTTTTGATAATGTTCATTGCTTTAAGTGCTTTAGTTTTAACGTTATTTATATTTGTTTTCCAACTTAAACGCTTATCCATAATCGTTCCTAAAAATTTGAATTCAACTTCTTCTCTTAAAATTTCTCCTCTTATTTGAAACACAGGATGTATTGAGTGCTTTTTTTTCTACAAAAATGAACCACACATGTTTTACTTGTAGATATTCTGAAACCATGATCAGACAGCCAAGCACTAATTTTATCAGTTGATATTTGTAACTGTTTTTGTATTGATTTTAGATATCTCGATGACATATAAAGAACAATATCATCAGCATACAGTAAAATTTTACACTTAGGCGAAATTACATTTACTATATCATTTATAGCAAGTAAAAAAAGACTCACGCTGATAACAGCTCCTTGAGGTAAACCGTTTTCTTGATTAAAAACTCTCGATTCAACAGTCCCTTGAACTACTCGAAATTTTCTATTTTTTAAGAAATTTTCAATGAAATGAAGCATATTTCCATCTATTCCTACAGATTTAAGCTTATTCAATACGCTCCTGCGCCATGTTAAATCGTACGCTTTTTCTAAGTCAAAGAAAACACCAAAAGTATGAGTTTTATTTAAAAATGAGTTTTGAATTTCTGATTCTAAAATAGAGAGACTATCAATCGTTGAACGTTTAGTGCGAAATCCGAACTGATAATTGGAAAGAACATTTTTAGTTTCAAGGTACCACATTAATCGTCTATTTATCATTCTTTCGAATAGTTTTGACAAGCAACTTGTTAATGAAATAGGCCTATAACTATCTGATAAAGATGAATCTTTTCCTGGCTTGAGTACTGGAACTATTAATGATAATCGCCACGCATCTGGAAAACCGTTTTCAGTCCAAATACGATTATAAAATCGAAGTAAGTATGCCTTGGACTGAGAAGGCAAGTTTTTTATCATATCATAATGTATTTGATCATCTCCTGGAGAAGATCCTTTTGTTTTATTCAGAGCAATTTCAAATTCTAGTAAACTAAACAAATTGTTATAAGGTTTGTCAACTTTAGAAATTTTGAGAGGAATCCTTTCTGCTTGTGCTTTAATACTTTTAAATTTATTTGAATAGTTAGATGAAGAAGAAACCTTACAGAAATGTTCACCGAGTAGTTCAACTATTTGTTCAGAGTTAGAATACAATATATCATCTTTTCTTAAAGTTGAAATAGAACTATTTTTATGTTTGCCACTAATGCTATTTATTTGTTTCCAAATAGTAGATTGTGGAGTGTTCGAATTGATAGATGATACCATGCTCCTCCATGACGCTTTACTGTGAAAACGGATGAGAGCTCGAACTTTGGCTTTAATTATTTTGTAATTTTTCTCATTATTTTCAGTAGGTTTCTTTTTAAATTCCCGTAGGCACTTTTTTCGTTATTTAATAGCTTTAGCAATTGTATCGTTCCACCAAGGAACTGATTTTCGTCCTTTAGCAGAGCTTGACTTTTTGATACATTTTTGGGCTGACTTTATAATAACGTCAACTATATGAGAGTTTTGATCATCAATAGATTTAGTAAAATAACTGTTTTCAAAGTTAGCAAGACTGGAAAATTTATTCCAATCTGCAGTTTTTAGCACCCAACGTGAACGTTTTTCTTCAGAAATTCGGGAGTTTTGAGGTGTAAGAAAAATAGGATAATGATCACTGTTACAAGTATCCTCATGAACATTCCAAGAAAATTTGTATTTAATATTGGTGAGCAAAATGCAAGGTCAATACAAGAGGTAGTACCGTAAACTGGGGGAACTTTGATCAGCGGGGTAACTTTGATCAACATGATTTTTTTGCAGATAATCATCATTAATTAAGTTTAAAGTTAAAATATCTGAAAACTATTTACTATGTTTGAAAGTCTATAAATTAAGTTACAAATAAGCTAAATTTGGTTTTTATTAGAAGATGTTTTATATTACTTCAACTTTAATTTTAATATTTTAAAATATCTTGGTTCTTGAAGGCTCACAAACAAACATCTCTGCTGATCAAATTTGAGCATTTAGAAGCAAATGGGTTGTCAAATGTGAAAGTTCCACTTTTTTCTTGGTTTGGGTTTAGTTTAAGTGTTATTTTTATAGTCATTTGATGATAATTTTTGGATATTGAAAAAAATCGGTCATTTTCCATGAAAAAGCTCGTATAGAAAAAATGGCTAAAAACCCTATCAAATGATTAAGTTTGAAGAAAAAAAGAACATAGGAACAGTGCGAGGACTCAGAGAATTGCATGAAGATAAAATTTCGTTTGTTTTTGAGGCCAGGAATTATAAAGAAATGTTTATAATTTTTGCCCCTAAATGTATGCAGCAACATTGTCCATCCATCCAGTATATTTGTTTTTGAAAGAAAACGTTGAAAAATTCAATCGAGTCCAAACAAAAAATACTGTTATCGATATTTTAAGCCTTCTGTACTAAATGGCATCAAAACAATAAATTTGAAGATGATGAGATACGTTTAAAACAAAGTGATCAAAGTTACCCCGAAACTCGAAATCTGGTTTTGTAACAAACATTCAATTATGACCAAAAATGTCGTTTGAATTTACTGCAATCAATGATCATGTTTGATACTCCTCACCTCAGTAAGGGTTTTAAAGCTTTTAGGTATTACGAAAAAGCAACCCCTTCCAAAATATTCAAAAATGAATGAAAAAAGTGATCAAAGTTCCCCCAGTTTACGGTACCATTTATAGGATTAACTCTAGTTCCATTTCCGTTATTTAATATGTTGATATCATTTGGGGGTGGTGCGCATTAAAATCACCAAGCAAAATAAATGGTTTAGGTAATTGATTAATCAAATTTTGGATTTCTGATTCTGTAATATTTTCATTGGGGGGAAGATAAATGTTGCACAAAGTAAATTTAATTGGAAAAAGAAGTTCTACTGCTACAACTTGAAGATTTGTAACTAAATTTATTCGGCGTGATGCCAAAACAGATTTTACTAAAGTAACGACACCACCGTGTGCTCTGTCATTTAGACAAGGAGCATCACATCTGTAAAAATCAAAATTTTTAAATGTTGCTGGCTGATGAAATTTTAAATGTGATTCCTGTAAACAAAAAACAGTTGGAGAGAAATCGGATTCCAGCAGTTTGATTTCATGAAAGCTACTAAAAAGTCCGTTGCAATTCCACTGTATAATGGATTGATTATAATCCATCACTAGAAGGGAACGATATTTCAGAGTTCGAGCTTAAACTGCTGTCTTCTTTTTTCCTTTTGTGAACAACTTCGTCATTCGAATCAATTGAGAGGGGTCGAGTTATTTTAAAAGTTGTGAATTCCATTTGAGTTTCAGTGTTCGCGTCATTATTCTTCTGTGTGTGTGATGTAGTGTTACTTGTTCCTGGTGTTTGATCATTATCATTAGAGTGTAATTTTTGTGTGTGTAAGTGTGTTTCGTCAACTAGTTCCTTGGAATTATCTAAAATTTGAGGTTTATTATTAGTATCGTTTTTACTATCTGCTTGTTGAACAACCTGTCTAAAAGTTTGGGTGAACGGATTACGAACTTTGTATAACGATCTTGCTTCACCTATACTAACGTTCTCAATAATTTTTATTCTTACTATCTCCTGCTCTCGCTGAAATGTTTCGCATTTATTTGACCACGAAGGGTGATCAAGTAGTCCACAATTCCTACATTTCGTTTGACCCGAACACTCATCGGATTTGTGACCTACCTCGCAGCACATGCTACAAACCTCGTCTTGGCTACAGAACTTCGATGAGTGACCGAAATACTGGCACTTATAGCACCTTATGGGTCGTGGTATAAAAACTCTGACGTTGAGCACGAGATATCCAACTTTTACTTGTTCGGGAATACCTGATGATTTGAACGTCAAGATGTAACTGCTGGTTGGAATGAGAACCTTATCCTTCTTCCTTTTCATAACTTCCACTTTACATACACCTTGGCCTTGCAGATCCTCGAGAATCTCTTGTTCCGTAGCGTGGCGTAAATCATAACAAGTAACGATCCCTTTGGTTTGATTAAGCTTCGCATTTTCCTCAACTTTAACAGCCATGTCGAACAACGTCTTAAACCGAAGAAGTTGATTAGCTTGAGCGATGTTTTTCGTCTTCACAAGTAAGGTTCCATTGCGCAGCTTGACCGTATTGAGTGGTTCACCACACGCAACCTTGATTCCTTTATGGATAAAGATAGGGCTAACCTTTTCAAAAGACGTTTCTTTTCCATCCGCACGTGATATGGTGAGGAATTTAGGCCCCTCCCTGTGACCATCCAGTTTTGGAAATGCATCTGCATTTCCAGGTTTCTTCTTTTTAGAAGATCCCCCCTTTGGAGGGCTCATTTTGAGAAAGAAACAATGCCAGAAAGATTTATTTTTTAGATGTCCTTGAAATAACAATTAAACTTTTCACACAATAAATATCACAATAGTAAACCGAGAGCGCCAGCTAACAATCGAAGAGCAAACCGAATATACGTCCAACTCGAACAACTGATCAACTGAGAATGACGCAGAAACGTGAATTGAATCTCAGCAAAGCAAATGAACATTATTAAGCATAAATCAGTAGATTTTAAAAAAAAATTGTAGATTAAATTAACAGGAAAATGTCTGCTCCTCACAAAAAAAATACCCGTTGACATCCGGAAACTGATAGTTGACCTGAAGAATGACGGTAAAAGCTTGTTCGAAATTTATTTATTTACTTGTCTTCGAATTACGCATAGAATAGTAGAACGGCCATGATCGTCGGTTCAGTATGTCCTACAGAACTTTAAGAAGATTAACTCCCTGGAGACTAATCGTATAAGCTGATGATTGGTTTGATCGTATTTTCGGGTAAGAACCAAACAATCATATTTATATTCCTGTAGACGCGTAATATGACTGATTAATCTATTTATTTTTCTCCGTGAATGAATGTCAAGTTTCCGGAGCCATTTGCGCTGAAAGCATACCACACCATTACATGGCCACCACCGTGCTTAACTGTCGGTCACAAATTTTTCGAATCCAATTCAGTATTTGTATTAAGCCATACTCTTACATGTCCGTCAGACCCAAAAATATTAAATTAGCTTTCGTCAGTGAATATGACGTTCTGCCAGAACTCTTCCGGTTCCAGGACATACTTTTGAGCGTATTTCTGCCGCTTTTTCTTATTTTTAGCAGATATAAACGGCTTCTTCAGAGCAACACGGCCTCGGTATTTTTTCTCATGAAGTATGTTCCGTACCGTTTGAGAATTAACCTGTATGTTTTCAAAATTCTCCAGGCTGTCTGCTAGTTAGGGGGCACTGATTTAAGGATTCTGACTGATTTCCCTGACAATGATGCCATGGTGACGATCCGTAAGCTTCAGTTTGCGGCCTCTTCCTGGAGAGGTCTCCAGGGAGTTAGTCTTCTTAAAGTGCTGAAGGACATATTGAACCGACGATTGTAGCCGTTTTACTATACCTGCAATTTCGGACAAGCTTTTATCGTCATTCTTCAGGTCAGCAATCAGTTTCCGGATGTCAACGGGTATTTTTTTGTGAGGAGCAGACATTTTCTTGTTAATTTTTGAGGATTTAATTAACAGGAAAATGTCTGCTTTTCACAAAAAACACCCGTTGACATCCGGAAACACGAAAATCTACTGATTTATGCTAGATAAAGTTCATTTTACCGTATTTATCGCTCAGATCACTGGAAATTGACCTTGCTGAGATTAAACTCACGTTTCTGCGTTTGACAGGCTGACACATAATTGTTTACTTGATTAATATTTGACAAAGGTCTCAGTGTACGGACAATTTTTTGACGTCGTTTTTGGGGCTTTCTATACAAAATCAATTGGATTATTTTTAAGGTTTAATTCATAAACATTTTTTATACTGATCTACAAAAAGGACTAGTTTCTGCAGCGAATGATGTAATTATAGTATTTTTATTGACTGAAAAAGTACACTTTTTGATTGTTTGGATTTCAAGGTACGTGCTGTACGGACAATTTTTTGATACAGTGTATGTACAAACTTTAAACTTCTTTCTTTAACGTAAAAACTTTACCCAGTATGACGGATTGGCTTAATAATATCACCTATAAATTTTATATTGCTTTAACCCTTCATTTCATGATTTTTATTTTTTTTTTATTGAAATCATTTTAAACAGTCAGAAATGATGTGTACATTAAAAAAAAAATTAAAATAAAATACGATTTTTCACTTTTTCCATACATTAATTGTTGCAAATTTGTTACTTTATGAAACGAAGGGTTAATTATCCCATACCAGCACTGTTAGTGTAAAAATATTTTTCGGAAAATCATCATTTTTTTTAAATATAGGTAAGTATCTATTACCTATTTAAAATTCAGCTACCAGTCTTCTACCACCTTCTAAATCTCGTTTTCATATGCTGGAATATGATTGTTTTACATCACATGTTTGTTAATTTCAAAATTTCATCCTTCCAAACATTAATTTATATGATTTCAGCTAGTAGTATTTTTTACCCCTAAATGTATGCAGCACCCTTATACTTTTCCAAAAAAAAAACATTTTTGACATAAAAAACGTAAAATTTAATTAGAACAAAACCAAAAATTTCTGCATTTGGTGCTTTATGCGTAATGACATCACAAATATTTCAAAAACTATGAATTTTCGAACGTTTTCCTTTGATTATTCATTAAAAACAAAGTTGGTTGCAACCTACCCCTTTTTCTTAGTAGGGTGAAAATCGCATGTTTTGAAAATTGAAAAATAACAGGTAAAACCAATAATTTTTCTGATTACGTCCACTTGATGTCCCATCAACCCAATTTTTTTTTTATGTACAAGTATGATTGTCTGTGGACATTGAGCTTTCAGAAGCTATTGAAGTTGGAAAATGTTGCATGGTGCCCCAGTTGACGGTAGCTTTTTCTTTTGATTCCTAGTAAGAAAAGATTGCTGTTCGCTGATAGTTTTCGGTTTTTCTGTTCCTTTCTCAGAATCCGATGGATCATACCAAGTCGTCTCCGGTTCAGTAATCATTCCACACTTCTCACCTTTCCTGTCACGCTTTTGAAGCTGCTTTCCGACTTCAGACATCCGGACTCGTATCAACTTTTTTCGCCATTGAAATTTCTTTTATAACGAAGACTTGTTATTTTAACATACTTACAATGTTCAACAAAAATATGTATTTGGTTTATTTAAACAACTTTGTAGAATGTTTTAAAGATCTTTTTATTACCAAAAAAAAAGTTATGTTAAAAAACTGGTTTTAAGGGTTATTTTCATATTTTATACTACAACTCGAAAGGTGAATGTTAAAGAAACTCGACGTCAAAAGCAAAGTTTAATTAATTTGCATTTGAAACAAGTTTGTCGAGGACAGCAAAGATATTTGACCAACGGTTTAGAAGTTCGATTTTTATCTCACTTATGGGGGAATTAATTGGAAAATGCATAATATAATCTTATAAAGCTGATTGTATTGTAAACCTTGTTCGAAGTCACGTATAAAACATAATGTAAAATTAAAATATATTGGCCACTGTGAAATGTGAGATTTCAGCGTTTTTTTATATTTTTTTCTGTTTGAGGCTTTTTGACTACATCTTCACGAACAAGATTTGCTCGATTTAGAATGTTTTGCGAAAGGAGTCGTAAAAGAATCATGAATAATCACTCAAAACAAACATTTATACGATAGCCACGAACAATCTCAATATAATCGATCTATGGTATCATTTCTATTACGATTTCATGTTAGCTGGGAAGGTTGCGAAATCTCATGAGATTGAGATTATATCAAATAATCTTTTTTCTTTTTGAATCTTAGGGTGATGTTAATTAATCTTATGGTAAGCATCACAAAAAATTACTGTCTTGAATGTTGACGTTTTCTCAGCCAAAAGAAAAACTACTTTTTTTAAGGCAGAGATGCCAGATGTTTCTATTTTGTTTTAAAGACATACACCGTCTTAGCCGATTTAGGCTTTACAGACTGAATAAATGACGTGGACAACTTAAGATTAACATTTAACACCCAGCACCGAGATGGGAATCGAACCCATGCCATCAGTGGACCAGTGATTGCCGTCTTATCACGCTAACCACTCGACCACCGAGACGTACAATGAAGGACGGATGTTTCTGATAAAGGACTAAGAAATAACATTCGCAAATTCCTGAAATTTATTTTAGAATAATGTCAGTTAAACAATGTAAACGTTGATAGTGAATAAAAGATTTCATTTTAAAACATCTTTTTGAAGCATGTTTTATCATGATTTGTAAGAATTTGACTATGATATTTCTGTTCTAGGTGAATGAAAATTTTACTACACGAACAACAGATATTCATGACCACATTTAGTTATTCTGGTATGATAAGTCTCGCATTGTATTTGGACGATTCAAGACATGCAACTTATGAAATAGTATTTCCCACAGTAGTGTACTTGTAAATCTGTTAAAAACGTTGATGCATTTTTTTTTTCATTTTCATGAAATGCCCAAGCTCAAAATTCTTTAAATCAAACCCCAATGACATAAATTCTTTTGATATCACAATAAAGCATGGATCACTACAAATCTGGACGCACTAAAACGGGTCTATCTCGGGGCTATGTAAACGAAATCAAAATGTTTTGTACTTAAAATGTAAGGTTTTTATTGCACTTCAAAGGAAAAATAATAAAAAATATTCCGATGTTGTTTTGATGAATTTTCGAACTTTCCGTCTCACTCATTATAATTTGGACACCCTATTCGCTGACCTCAGCGGCCATTTTGTTCCACAATCTCTTCATCTCTGTTGCTCCCCGTCCTACCTGCTTTGCTCTGTTGTCGTCCTACCATTCTTCTTCATCTTCTGCATGACAATTGCCCAAAATTTTTCGATAGGGCGGAATTGAGGGCAGTTGGGCGGGTTGATGTCTTTTTCGACAAAATCCACCCGTTGGCCCGATCCCACTGTAGTACCTCTTTGCTGTAGCTGGCAGCTTGCTAAATCTGGCGAAAACTTTACTGGTCCTTTGTGAGATCTAATGTACGAAAAAAATCGTTTTTCATCCACTCCTCCCTGTACATTTCGGAGTCCATGGTCTTGTTTTTCACAAAAACCGGGGATTTTCGTCCGCAGCTGCAAATACCTTGCCAGATCAAACACTTTCTTGCAAACTTATCGGCTTAAACGAATTTGAACTTGCCGGGGACATCACCCCGACCAGTGTAGTGCACTGCACTGCAGTGGCTTTATAAAATTTTTGGCTAGGAAGCTGCCCAAAATCCATCTTCACGTACGTTTCGTCATCCATGAGGATGCATCCGTCGTACTTCGTTGGAATTTTGTTGTATAACTTCCGGTCACGTCCTTTGGCTACTAAATTCTGCTTCAATGTCCGGTTTGGTTGCTTACTGACCCGATAGGATCGTATTCCTTCGCGCAGACGAATTCTTCTAACGGTGCACCGGTCGGCGTTGAATTTCTTTGACGATGTCATAGTCCGACTACCCTGTGTTTGCCTTGATCGTTCTCAACACCTTCAAATGCAGTTTCCGATCCTTAATTCCACTATAACGCTTGGTATGAACCTGCCGATCGATAGTATGCATCTCACGGAAACGTTTTAGAACGCTGAACACGGTTCATTTGACCATTTTTAACGATTTCGCGATTTTTGAACCCGACCACGTCGTGTTTTTTACTTGAGTGTCCAAAATTAATTTTCGTCTCGCGGCTTCCATTACGTGTAACTTTTTTGGAACAAAACGAATCGTAATGAAATTTTCAGCACTGATAGAGGAAACATTTCCAAACAAAGTAGGGGAGAATGAGGATACTTTATCCCTGGGGATACTTGATTCCTTAGCTGTATCTCGAAACTGGAATGTCTTACAAAGATCAAATGTTCTAGAAAAATGTGCCAAAATGAGCAAAATAACAATGCTTGTAGTTTAAAATTTTTTACAAAATAATTGTTTGAGTAATTGAACTTTGTTTGAAAAATTTCACAAAATGTAACTTGAATATCTTTTTCTATCACTTTAAAATGTTCTTTACATGGGAAATTTATGAAAAACAATATTTGTTCCAATGTATCTATCGTTCGAGCGTAAAATGAACTTCATAATGCCATATTTTCAAAGCAATGGAAAACTCTCAACTTTTTTCAGAAAAAGTTTTCTAAATTGTTGATTATGGGTACAATTGATCCCCTAGAGTTGGGTACAATTGATCCCCCTTCCAAACGGCATATTCTTCTTCTGAATTGATCGTTATGATTGCTGATTACGAAATTACTTATATTTATCCAAAAACTAATATTAATCAAACAATTGTCTGAAGAAAAGAGCAAAAATAATTAATTTTCTCTTAATTCAAAAATATAGCGCCTTTAAATATGCAATGTTATTAGCGTTGAGACAAAGTTATAGAATTTTCTTCTTATGTCTGCTATAAATTGTGAAATGAGAACAAACATGACCAAAATAGTCAATTAACATTCTATCTAGGGGTTTTGTTTGATTTTCAAACAAGGATTAGGGCTTCCTGAATAAAAGATCAAGTCTCCTCCAATAGGGGATCAAGTCTCCCCTAACTTCAGAGAAATCGCAATTTTTTTACTCCCACGAAAATGCTTCTAGTTCATCAACGGGTTCAAGTATCGTTCTAATTTTTGAAGCTTAGAAACTTGAAGTTACAAGCTGTCAGAAAATGTCAAAGACGGCGAGTTGCTAAATTTTTCCAAAAAGATATGGTGACAATAAGAAAAGGGGATCAAGTATCCCCACTCTCCCCTACTGTCAAAAAAATCCAGATCCGACAACTAGGAGAGCTATGGTATAATAAACAGTGCGTCCAGATTTGTAGTGATCCATGCTTTAAACGAAATTATCAAAATCTGAATAACTACATATTTGATTATTTTGAATATTGACACATTAAGTACTGCAAAGATAACTATGCTGGGAAACATCAAAATTTGGCATTGCACAAATTGAGCATCATTGAATTACCGAAATGTTTTTTTTTCTCAATTTTGTAGAATAAAATTCCATTATTTTATTTATAGCATTTGAGCTATGCTTCTACTTGTAGCGGCAACCAAAAACAGAGTGAAAATAACTATTTAGCTATATAGAGATTTAACATTAATGAAAAAAATAATTCCTTAATCTTCCAAACCAATTGTTAGTTAGGAAAAAAATTTATCGCATTTGAAAAAAGTGTATTTATAACCAACCATTTCAATGAAAACGCATGGCATGCAACCGGCTGGAGCATAGGTCCCACGAGCTTCAACGATTTCGGTATTAAAAAGTTTTAATAAATTTCAACCATTAAAGGGCTTGCGTAAATAATTTTATTTATTGAATCGTTTGGTGTCGTTCAACTTAGCGTGCCGATAGTGTGAAAAGCTAATCGCAATTACATTAAAATATTCCAAGGATTCGTAACAAACAAATTAAACTTAGCTATATGTCGTGTGAAAAATAGTACAGTAAAAAGTAGGGAATATTTATATCTGAAGATTTCTCTTGTGGGATGACAAAAACAAATCTGAATTTGTGACTTTTTTTTTCTCGATGTGATGTTCAGCGTATTTCGTTTGGCATCGAAATCTTTCACGGATAAAAACTTTACGTGTTGTTATCTAATTTCAC
The DNA here is from genome assembly GCF_029784155.1 of Uranotaenia lowii. Taxonomy (NCBI): domain Eukaryota; kingdom Metazoa; phylum Arthropoda; class Insecta; order Diptera; family Culicidae; genus Uranotaenia; species Uranotaenia lowii. The sequence goes on along the minus strand of NC_073693.1, from coordinate 184,707,583 downwards.
ATGGTGGGGTCTTCTATATTACAGATTTTAGCTTGAACTCGTAATAATTATTTTTTGAAACATAGGTTCATGTTTTGTTTTCTCTCTTTTAAGTTTTCCTCAGCTGGAGCCTTTGGCAGCTGCTTATCAAACAATTGTCACTAGTATGGATTGTTTGGTTAACATGTTTTGGAGCATTCTGCGCAAAAAAATGAGAATGCTATTTTCTTTTACAAATTCAAGCTCCGATAAACGAATTAACAATATTTACAATTACTGTTCATTGTATATCGCGTTTTATTTACTTTCTCAACTTTTGAGAATTTCTTTTCTATTGTTCGAAAATGTTTACTTTTTTAAATTTTTTAAAAGTTTGCATCTACTTTTTCGCATTTAATCATATAATCGTCCTTCTATAAGACCTGTTAAATGAACGCTCGCGATGTTTTGCCATTAAAAGAAAAAGTGCAACTTCGAAAAAATAACATTTAAACTCTATAAAATAATGTTGTTTGCTTTCTCAACACACACAAGTTTGAATTTTTTAAATGAAAAGTTCATAATTAAAACATTGCCAATGACTTATAGAATACAGCGCAAGAAACATGCTTCTTTTAAACATGTTATACCAATATAATTCCAGCCTCTATAATAAAGAAAAAAAATACGAAAAAGTAAAGTACATCACATAACTAAAAGTATAGAAATAAAATATGTATATTGCCATTATGACTTGACCATTAACCGCACCATCCGAGAGTATTTTATTATCACTTGTACATAGCAGGGAAACACTTTCCAAAGCATCGCCATTTGAAGGATCCACTTGGTACAATATCGTTACAATAGACAACCCCAAAGGATGAATGATTTTTTTTTGCTCTCACGGCGATTGTTGAAATATTCACTAAAACCTTCCCGGTGAATTCGGATCGCTTCTCCCAGAGCGGCAACCGAGTTACGCTTCGATACATAACTACAATTAGAGGACCGGGTGGATTTTTATATAATGCCTATTCAAAAGATAGAGAGCCATTACACAATACGGTCCATGACCACTTATGCCCGACATCCATCTTTAATTGCTATCTCTTCCACTTGGCGGATATGGCCGCCATTCAGCAACTATACGAGTGTCATTAAAGCCCAAATTTGGAGTCCTTTTCTTCTCCCACGATGCTGATTCGATAGACGCAGACAGGATACGCACTTATTTTTTCGAGCAAAAGTCTTTGACAAACCCGATTGCTTTCGAGATGCTCAGCCAAATTTACAATCCGGATAAACGCGACATTTTTTTTTCAGGACATTGGAAGCTGTTTTCTAACTAAGACATTTTTTTGAATATCTAGTAGATTATTTTTTACTTTGTTGCTACAAACAATCGGTTTTTATCATTCCATTTTGCGATATAAACTAATACGTTGCATATCATTGATATAACAAATTTGAAACAAGTTGAGCGAGAAGAATCAATAAAATGTCATTACAGTTCCTAATAAAAAATTGTGCCCAAATGTATTTTTTTAATTTATTATTTATGCATTGATACAATCCATTATTGCAATAGTTTAATTTAGATAATTGTTCTTCTGTGATCCTACACATTAAAACATTTAAGGTTAATTCGTCAAATATCGCTGAAAGACTCCATATCGAAAGTCCAATACTCAAACTTTGGAATGTTCCACCGTGTGCGCAGTTAAAAATTAAACATTATTCCAAATTCAATAACCGGAAGACTCCCTATGGTTAGTAGAACAATCACTCAAGCCTCCATCCACCACCTCTTCTCTTGACCCTACCTCCTTTTTTCTACAATTTTGGAAAAGTCATCATCATTGTCATCTGCAATATCTCTGAACTCCAAAGTAATATTTCGTCATTTGTCTTTCACTTAGTATGTCCGGATGTATCATTTCTTATATGTTTTTTATATGTTGGGTTTTTGAGACGAGAGGCTCGAGTAATTGTTCCAATAACACAAGGCAACAAAATTTTCATTTTTCCGAGTTGCAAAGATCTTTAGACACATTCCACGCGCGTGTACCGAACACAAGTGATTTTTATACGACAGCGTATCAAAAAATCTCAAACTGGTCAATAATTTTGATAATTCAAATCACACAAAACCAACGAAAAAAGGAGAAAAAAATTATTTTACATGTTTTATATCATTTTCAGAATTTTTTTTTTGTTATAAATAGTGTAAGTATTGACAACTTTTACAAAATAATAAATTAAAATACATGGATTGATTTTTTTAAAATTTTTTTAATACGTTTTAAAAGCTTACAAAGACTGCTTCATTGAGTAGATAAAAGATTTTTATTGTATCTAATAGCGTTGATTTAAGAAGTGAACTAGAACAGTCGCAAATGAGTGAATTCACGTCACAAAAGAGGAAACTTTTTAATTTTACGAGAAATCTTTAACGTGAAACAGTAAAAGAAAGACCTTCTTTAAAAATAATGAGACGATTCTAAAGCACTTAATTTTATAGAAATCGGTTGGAATCCAGCTGAGTTACAACAGCGCGAATGAGTGAATTCACGTCACAAAATTTTATTTTTTGTAAAATGTTATAAGAGAAATGCTGTTCTGAAAGCTGTTTTGACCCTCCAGATGGTCAGATTTTTACAAATCGGCCATAATTGAGTTAATTTTTTTAATTGTTTGCTATTTAAAAAAAAGGATTGAAAACAAATTAAAATATTTTTTTTTAGGTGAATCTTTAAATAATGACTGTGAGAAACAGTAATTTTAACATATGGTTCCTCAATGTATGTTGCTATTCAAGTGTCAGTCAAAATAAGGAAAAACTTAGGAAATAGACTGAAAATTTATGATTCTACAAGTAAGAATAACAAAACATCACTTTTAAAGTGTACATAAAATTTTAAGGCTATAAAGAATTTTTTATAATAACATAAAATTTCGTGATGTGAATTCAGGAAATCGAAGTGGTATGTACTGAAGTTGAAAAATGGTCAATTCTAGCGTGAATTCACGTCACAATAGTAATCGATCACAACACAAACAACGTGAACTTGTTAATGAACAAAATGTATTTATTTTGAAAAAAATCAATTTGTGACCGTTTGCTACATTTTTTTTTTCATTTCAAGAAAATTGGTTGACTTCTAGAATGACAACACTTCCGAAAAGTCTAGAAAAGCGATTTCACTTCACGGTGGAATGTGTCTAAAGAGCTGATTGTCTAACACAATTAGTGATTGACTAGTGTAAAGTAATAAGATTTTTTTCTTTTCTAAAAGATTTTGTTTTCGAGATAACTTTGCAAAATAGGAAAAAAAATCTTTCAATCAATTTATGCAATTTTTAGACAAAACTGTAGAACATTACAAAGTTTTGAAAATTAAAGTTTATGAATCAAGTTGATCAAGGGAAAGTTGATCCCGAAGATCGTGAGTCTTTCTGACTTCGGCGAAAAAAGTTCTCATTGTTAATTTTTCCCAACTCTACAAAACACGGAAATTTTTACGAAATTTTTGGAAAATTATATCCCAAATTTAATCTAAAATATTTCTTACACCATAAGTGAAATCGTTTTGCAGTCTTCAACAAAATTCTTACATCAGTTGAAATCTTTATAATCAAAAATGACAAAAATGACAAAAATGACAAAAATGACAAAAATGACAAAAATGACAAAAATGACAAAAATGACAAAAATGACAAAAATGACAAAAATGACAAAAATGACAAAAATGACAAAAATGACAAAAATGACAAAAATGACAAAAATGACAAAAATGACAAAAATGACAAAAATGACAAAAATGACAAAAATGACAAAAATGACAAAAATGACAAAAATGACAAAAATGACAAAAATGACAAAAATGACAAAAATGACAAAAATGACAAAAATGACAAAAATGACAAAAATGACAAAAATGACAAAAATGACAAAAATGACAAAAATGACAAAAATGACAAAAATGACAAAAATGACAAAAATGACAAAAATGACAAAAATGACAAAAATGACAAAAATGACAAAAATGACAAAAATGACAAAAATGACAAAAATGACAAAAATGACAAAAATGACAAAAATGACAAAAATGACAAAAATGACAAAAATGACAAAAATGACAAAAATGACAAAAATGACAAAAATGACAAAAATGACAAAAATGACAAAAATGACAAAAATGACAAAAATGACAAAAATGACAAAAATGACAAAAATGACAAAAATGACAAAAATGACAAAAATGACAAAAATGACAAAAATGACAAAAATGACAAAAATGACAAAAATGACAAAAATGACAAAAATGACAAAAATGACAAAAATGACAAAAATGACAAAAATGACAAAAATGACAAAAATGACAAAAATGACAAAAATGACAAAAATGACAAAAATGACAAAAATGACAAAAATGACAAAAATGACAAAAATGACAAAAATGACAAAAATGACAAAAATGACAAAAATGACAAAAATGACAAAAATGACAAAAATGACAAAAATGACAAAAATGACAAAAATGACAAAAATGACAAAAATGACAAAAATGACAAAAATGACAAAAATGACAAAAATGACAAAAATGACAAAAATGACAAAAATGACAAAAATGACAAAAATGACAAAAATGACAAAAATGACAAAAATGACAAAAATGACAAAAATGACAAAAATGACAAAAATGACAAAAATGACAAAAATGACAAAAATGACAAAAATGACAAAAATGACAAAAATGACAAAAATGACAAAAATGACAAAAATGACAAAAATGACAAAAATGACAAAAATGACAAAAATGACAAAAATGACAAAAATGACAAAAATGACAAAAATGACAAAAATGACAAAAATGACAAAAATGACAAAAATGACAAAAATGACAAAAATGACAAAAATGACAAAAAGACAAAAATGACAAAAATGATAAAAATGACAAAAATTACAAAAATGACAAAAATGACAAAAATGACTAAAATTACAAAAAATACAAAAATGACAAAAATGACAAAACTGACAAAAATGACAAAAATGACAAAAATGACAAAAATGACAAAAATGACAAAAATGACAAAAATGACAAAAATGACAAAAATGACAAAATGACAAAATGACAAAAATTACAAAAATGACAAAAATTCTCAAATTTTACCTATTAATGTTTTGCGCTACCAGAGAGCGTCATTCCAATTAAAGCCGATTTCAGGTTGGTTGAAAACAATACAAGGAACATTCCACGGTTTCATCAATATAGGCATTTATCTTAACTCAAAGTGAAACCATTAGATTTTTTTTATTTTAGTATCAGTAGATCAACCCTCCACATTCCTAGATTTTTTATTGCCAAAATATAAACATAATCTAAAACTATCACTGCTTCTTTCCACAAATATGCTCCATTCATCATTACCCCTTGATGGATGATTCCTATCGATCCGATGAAGCGCATAAACAATAATAATTGCCTTTCTCCGAAATTTTAGAAGTGAGGTTAAGGTGCTAAGGATTGATTACATTTTAACACTTCCTAGTACCAGTAATTCCATTGACGACGTTGCGCCAATTGAAGCCCTCACAACTAATTCAGATACATAGGTAAGTACAAGTGCAACCGTGAGGGCTACAATTTTGGTCGACCTCTGGTTGTGCGATTGCTTACAAAGGCAAAAGTAACTGGAATAACATGGGCACCTATCCTATAACTATACGTAATCGACGCGTAATCGAGTTCGCTTTCTGTTTGTAATCCATAATTCCTACGAATGAACCAGTCGTAATTAATTTTCTCTCCTACCAGACGAATTCTGTTCAAACTGTCAACGGTTCCACTAGCACCAATTTACACGTATCCCACTAGCAAACTGTTGCAGTAATTTGATTAAAGGGTAAATTTCCTTTTCCTGTGGGAATTTTTCACACCGGGGCTCCACGGCTTTCAGTTGAACTACATTTGATGCTCAACAGTGTTTGATTATGGAACTTGAAAATATCGATAAGAACTTAAAATTTTAGCTGAGAAGAATACTATAGAGCAGTGGTTTTCAAACTTTTTTCCGTCAACGCCCCCTTTAGCTATATTTTTGAGCACCACGCCCCCTTGAGAGAATTTATGAAAAATATTTAAAAGAATGCGAATTTAAACTTTTTTTTTTTGTAGAGAAATGAATCCAACTTAGATTAAATTTCAGGGACTAGATAAGAGAAAATCGATGTTGAAAAGCATGCGAAAAAAAAATTCGCCTTGTCTCCCGGTGAGACTTGAACCAACATCTTGCGCCTCTCCGGAGAGGCGCAAGATGTGGGTTCAAGTCTCACCGGGAGAAAAGACGATTTTTTTTCGCATGCTTTTCAACATCGATTTTCTCTTATCTAGTCCCTGAAATTTCATCTAAGTTGGATTCATTTCTCTACAAAAAAAAAAAAAGTTTCGCTGACTGAATGTTTGAGTCAAGACCCATCTCTGGGTCGCAATTTAAAAAAAAAAAAAAAGGTAATTTAAACGTTCACTGAATCACATTAAAATTGTTATAATTGAGTTAAGAAGACCGAAAAGCCAACGCATAAACATCAATTGTTACAAAACAAAACTCCAAATTCATTCAAAATCAAATTGCTTCAAACCCCAAGACTGAAATTAGAAAAATATAAGTTTTCCAGGACAAAAACTTAAACTAAAAAAGAAAAAAATATCTAATAACAAACCGCATATCTTAATTTTGGTAAACTGAATTCTTTACTAATTTGCCCTTTATTATTCGCAAAATATTTACCGTTAATTCGGTGAAAAGCATAAAAAGGATAATACATTGTAGTATTTCTTGATTAAATAAATTTCAAACTTTTATTTATGAAAAATAAAGTCTAAATATGAATACTGTTTGTTGTACGGGTCTAAAAGTTTAACAATTTAATTCCGACAATTTAATGAAAATCAAATTACTTTTGATGTTTAATCATGAAAAATTGCCGAATTTCTTTTTATAATCGATTGAATTGAAGATAAAAAAAACAGAACTAAAGGAAAAAGTTTCTTTGGCGAGTTAGCATTCTCCCTTTCATTTCGGAAATCTATGACCAAATCTGTGACGCCTTTTTACACATTCGAATGATTTTGTGTCATTTTTTAAGACAATACAATCTAAAGATTTTCAGGCATTACCATCCAAAATTACAAAATAAACATACAAAGCCAGCTCAATATACAGATCGCATACGAAATCTATCACAATATAAAAAAAAAATCTGCCTGTTATTGTGACTTACGAAGACAAAAACTTGACTTACAACTCTGAGAGTTTACAGATATTTGTCCTTAACCTGGCTTTCATTTGGTTTTCAAAGTCCTTCAAAGTCCAAAAGCTCTCAACGCCCCCAAGGGGGCGGTAGGAACCACTTTGAAAACCACTGCTATAGAGCCTTTATTCTAGGCTGAGTAAACTTTTAAGAGACCTTTCTATGGACTCTAATATATGTTGTAAGCCTACTTGGTAGAATAATTCTACTGAATCAAAGCAATCGAAATATTTTTTCAGCACGTATCCGGGCCGGACAAACCGGGGGATTTTTATATTAAAACCTGGTAAAATTCGATTTCAAAATGACAACCATAAATCCGGGCAATATCCGGGCAAATTTTGTCAAAACTCAGAAATTTCTCAACAAAAATCAAGAAAGAAAATATGAAAACAAAATGTTTTTTCATCAAAACTCATCGACGGATTTTGAATCGTATTTTGAACTTCCACAAAACCTTGCATAATTATTTTTTTAAAACTTGCTCAAAAAGTTTCGTTTTTGAGGTGTTTATTGTTTTTTTGTTTAATTTGCCAAAAATAGTTAAAAAAAAAACCGGGCAAATTATGGCAACCGAGCCGGGCCGGACTGTTCGTAAATTAGGTATTGAATATCCGGGCAAACCCGGATAAAACCGAACAATCTGGCAACCTTAGTCATGCTGTATATCAAACTCAAGTGAGCAAAAAAAAATATAGTACCACTATGTGCTTTGCTTCTTAAAACATGAATGATTGAAAACCATCCAAAAAAATTCTATAATTTGTTTTAAATTGTTCAACAAATAAATCAAACATAAACATCATGTTTTTATGATGAAGGAATTGACATTGAGCATAAAAATTTTATTTAAAAAAAAAGTGCGAAATAATAATAGTATCGCTTATGATTTTCTACAAAAATTAAAATTATTCCTTAAAATTAACAGTACTAAAGTGAATAATAAAGCATCTACGAACTGATGAATAAATAACTGCGTTTTTAAACGTTTTCTACTATCCCAAAGGTAATAAAGGGTTTTTAAATAGTTTTTCCTCTAGCACCAAGGAATTGGACATTCGAGCTATAATACTTTACCAAACTGCTTAATTTTTTCATTAACATGACGTGAAATGATGAAACAAACGTAACGGGTATTATTTTAAATCAGAAAAAAAACAGGTTGGAATGCCAAACTTTGATTTTATTCAGTAAACCCCACTTTTTTCAGTTTCATGTCGTAGATGGCAGCACTGTCTTGCAGTCGAAACCAAATTATGTCTCAATATTTATTTTCCGGATTTATTTAGGCTCACATCCATCATTCCGAGGTAGTTTTCCAAAACAGTTTTGTGTGAGTTCACGTTGAAGGAAGCCTATCTGGATTTGCAAAAACTCACCAGTACAAGAATATCCCATCGCCGAAGTTTCTGCTCATTCCAACTTCTGATCATACCGATAATACTTCTAGCTATCTGGTCCATCGAGATCCATTGGAAAGTACAACATTATTTTGATTATCGTTCCAAGAAATTCACTTTTCAGTGACCTTTATGCAATTTTTATTAATTGATTAAGTGCTGTTAGAATTTGCAAGGCGTTCGCGCGGTAGCAAGTACCGTAAACTGGGGAAACTTTGATCACCGGGGTAACTTTGATCAACATGATATTTTTTTTCAGATAATCATCCTTAACTAAGTCTGAAGTTAAAGTATCTGAAAACTGTTTTCTATGTTTGAAAGTCTTTAAATTGAGTTTCAGATAGGCTAAATTTGGTTTGTAGTTGGAGATTTTTTATATAACTTTAAATGTAGTTTTAAAGTTTTAAAATATCTGTGTTTTCAACGACTCACAAACAAACAACTCTAATGATAAAATGATAACATTTATAAGCAAATGGGTTGTTTTATGTGAAAGTTTAACTTTTTTCTTTTGTATTGGTATAGTTTTAGAGTTATTTTATAGTCATTCTGTGAAAATTTTTGGATATTTGAAAAAAAAACGGACATTTTCTATGGGAAAGCCTGTATAGAACAAATGGCTAAAAACCCTAACAAATGGTAAAGTTTCAATACAAAAAAACATAGGAACAGTGTGAGGACCTAGAGAATTGTTTGGCAGTTAAATTTAATTTGTTTTTGAGGCCAAAAAAATTTGAGAAATGTTTATAATTTTTGCTTCTAAATGCATGCAGCAAAATTGTCCATCTTTTAAGTATGTTTGTTTTTGCAGGAAAACGTTGAAACATTCTATTGAGTCCAAGCAAAAAATTACTTTGTTGTGTTGTGAGCCTACTTGGTTGAATGATTCAACTGAATCAAAGCAATCGAAAGATTCCTTTTAATTCAACCACGGTAAATGAAAATTTCATATACTGGTATTTCGATAGCAACTTACTACCTTCTTCAGTGAGCGTTTTCGATTGAAAACGCTCACTGAAGAAGGTAGTAAGTTGCTATCGAAATACTGGTACATAAACTTTTCATTTACCGTGGTTGAATTAAAATGAATCTTTCGATTGCTTTGATTCAGCAAAAAATTACTGTTATTGATGTTTTAAGACTTCTGTGGTAATTGGCATCAGAACAATAATTTTGAAGATCTTGAGATACGTTAGAACCACAGTGATCAAAGTTACCCCTAAACATGAAATCTGGTTTTGTAACGAACATTTAGTTATAGCCACTAATGTCTTTTGAATATTCTGCTATCAATGATCATGCTTTATACTCCTTACCTCAGTGAGTATTTTGAAAAATTAGTGTTAAAAAAAGCAATCCTACCTACCTACCTAAGGGTCCAGCGCCGATTGACCGGCGCATAGGGCTGAGATAAAAGATCTCCACTGCTGGCGATCCGGAGCCAGCGCCTTCACTTGCTGCCAGCCGAGGTTCTCGTCAACTGTGCGGATTTCAGCGGCTAGACTTCGCCGCCACGAGCTTTTGGGCCTGCCTCTTCTTCGATGCCCATCTGGATTCCAGTCAAGCGCCTCTCTGCAAATCTCGTTTTCATCTCTTCGCAGCGTGTGCCCAATCCATCTCCACTTACGTTCCCGAATCTCGATTTCTAGCGCCTTTTGATGACACCGGCGATGTAGTTCCTCATTCGAGATCCAGTTGCCAGGCCACCAAGCGCGGATGATGTTCCGCAGGCAGCGATTCACAAAAACTTGCAGTTTTCGCGTCGTCACCGCATATGTGCACCAAGTTTCACACCCGTACAGCAATACGGATTTGACGTTTGAGTTGAAGATTCGGATCTTAGTTCGTAGAGAGATCTGGCGTGACCGCCAGATGTTTCGGAGACTCGCAAACGCAAATCGGGCTTTTCTGATCCGGGTCTCGATGTCCTTCTTGGTCCCACCATCTGGCGTAATCTGGCTACCAAGATACTGGAAGCACTCCACTGTCTCAACCTGTTGTCCAGCTACCACGAAATTGGAACGATTTTCTGTATTGATTTCCATCGACTTGGTCTTTCCGACATTGATTTTGAGACCTGCTGCCTTGGAGCTTTCGGTGAGGTCGTCGAGTTTGCTCTGCATGTCTTGTTGTGTTTGGGCGAGCAAAACAATATCGTCTGCCAGGTCAAGGTCGTTCAGTTGCTCCATGGTTGAAGGATTCCACGGCAATCCTCGGTTTGGTCTACAGTCAATCGATCCAGTCAAGATCTCATCCATTACGATGAGAAAAAGCAGCGGTGACAAAATACATCCTTGTCTCACTCCAGCAGTTACCGGGATTGGCTCGGACAAGACACCGTCGTGCAAGACCTTGCACGAAAATGCCTCGTACTGTGCTTCGATGAGATGGACTAGTTTCTCTGGGACCCCTCGTCGTCTAAGAGCAGCCCAGATGTTTTCGTGGTTCAGTCGGTCAAATGCTTTTTCGAAATCAACGAACACCAGCAGAAGAGAGTCCTGGAATTCGTTGATTTGTTCCAGTATTATACGTAGCGTTGTGATGTGGTCCACACATGATCGTCCGGATCGGAATCCAGCTTGTTGCCGTCGGAGTGTAGCGTCGATTTTCTCCTGGATCCTGTTCAGGATCACTTTGCAGAGTACTTTGAGGGTTGTACAGATCAAAGTTATGCCTCGCCAGTTACCGCACTCTGTTAGGTCTCCTTTCTTTGAGACCTTTACGAGGATACCCTGCATCCAGTCGGCCGGGAATGTTGCAGTATCCCAAATGTCAGCGAATAGACGGTGCAACATTTGTGCTGACAAGGCAGGGTCGGCTTTGAGCATTTCAGCAGGAATGCAATCGATTCCAGGCGCTTTGTTGGATTTCATGTCCTTGATTGCCGCTTCTATTTCAGCCAGCGAGGGCGCTTCCGAGTTGACGCCATTAATGCGACTTACTGTGGGCGCCTCGAGCTGCGGGTTCTGTTGGCCATTGCTATTTGTAACTCGAAAAAGTTCATCAAAATGCTCAGTCCAACGCTTGAGCTGATCTGTTCGATCTGTCAGCAGCTGACCTGCTCGGTTTTTCAGCGGCATTCTTGCATTAGTCCTTGCGCCACTAAGGCGGCGAGAAATATCATATAATAATCGGATATCTCCAATGGCGGCGGCTCTTTCTCCCTCTTCGGCTAGGGAGTTTGTCCAGGCTCTCTTGTCTCGTCTACAAGCTCGTTTAACTGCCTTTTCCAGCTCCGCATATCGTAAGCGGGCGGCTGCTTTGGCTGACCCGGTACATGCCTGCTCAATTCCGACTTTCGCCTTTCTCCGATCATCGATCATCCTCCAGGTTTCATCCGACATCCATTCACTTCGTCTTCCACAAACTTTACCGAGAGTACCATGGCTCGTCGTGATAAAGGCATTCTTGATTCCACACCACTGTTCTTCGACTGTTCCGTCTGTCGGCAGCTCCGAGGCTCGGGATTCTAGCTGTTCAACGTATGCCCTTTTCACCTCTGGATTCTCCAACCGGCGGACGTCGTATCGACACCCGACTTTCTCCTCGCGCCGTTGGACACGCGCAACTCTCAGTCGTATCTCGCCAAGGACGAGGTGATGGTCAGATGCAATGTCTGCGCTTCGTTTGTTGCGGACATCAAGAAGGCTCCTTCTCCATTTTCGGCTGATGCAGATGTGGTCAATTTGATTTTCTGTACGGCCATCTCGGGATACCCAAGTGACCTTATGTGCTGGTCGATGGGGGAAGAGCGATCCACCGATCACCATGTTGTTGTTGCCACAAAATTCTACAAACAGCTCTCCGTTTTCGCTCATCTGTCCTAGGCCATGGCGCCCCATGATGCGCTCAAAGTCCTGATTATCGGAGCCAATCTTTGCGTTGAAGTCGCCTAAGTGGATTTGAATGTCACCCTTCGGAATTCTCTCAACCACGCTGTTCAATTGACTGTAAAACTGCTCTTTCTCCTGCAAATCGGCAACGTCAGTTGGCGCATAACACTGGACCATTGTAAGGTTTCTAACCCGTGTTCTGAATCTGGCTACGATTATTCTTTCGTTTATCGGTTCCTATCTTATGAGGGCCGCATGGGCCTGCGGGCTTAACAGGAAACCAACTCCTCGTTCCCGAGTAGCATGTTCTCCTCGTATGCCAGAGTAAAGCAGTACTTGCCCGGACTGTGTCTTGTGTTCTCCAGTGTTAGGCCAACGGACTTCGCTCAGTCCCAATATCTCTAGCTTGAGGCGGCTAGCTTCTCTAGCAAGTTGAGCCAGCTTTCCTGGCTGGGCAAGGGTCAAAACATTCCAAGTTCCAATTCTAGTCCGTGTTTTCATGCTAAAAGTCGTTGCCAAAGTTCCAATTCGGTTATTTCTTCTCTCAGTTTCTGTAACAATAAAAGATTTCAGGAGCAGTAGGTTGTTAGCCTAAAGTCCCTATCCCGCGATGGGGCTGCCATCTTGGACTTAGCTGGCGGGAGCCGCATTTCATAAATTCAGCCGCTTGCTGCAAGACAGACGCTGTTTGAGCCGCCCCTGACCTGGAGAACAGACGCTCGGTTGTTGTTGCACGCCGCCCCTGACCTGGGGAACAGACGCGTGCGGCCACCTTCTCAGTCTGCATGCGACCAAAGCATCCACCGGGGTTGGGTACCCGATCTCCGCTTAGGTTACTCGCACCCCAGCCGGCACCGCGGGGAGGTAGAGATAGGAGTTGTGAATAAGAGGTGATATGACCACTATGGGGTCTCGTGTTGCACATTATCCACCGTTTACCAGCCAATTTGCGGTCCCGTTTCAAAAAAGCAATCCCTTCCAAAATATTCAAAAATTAATTAAAAAAGTTATCAATGTTCCCTAGAGTGCCCCAAATGACCCGACTTTTGAAAAAAATATGCGCTATAGGCTAAAATCGATCCCAGGCTTGACACAATATCTCATGCCAAGTTTGGACCAGATCGGATCACGGGAAGGGGTCGCTCAATGAGCCTGAAGTTTGTGTAGGATTTTGAGACATTTTGTTCGGGAGAAACATGAAAAACCAGTTTTTCATCAATAACTTTGGTTCCCGTCGGCAGATTTCTGTCGAAAATGGGTTTTCTTTAAGCCTAGATTATGAAAAATATTTCATCTTTAGACTGCTTTTCGATAAGAGTTAAGATAAAAAAAGTTATAAGGCTTTTAAAATGGGCTATCTTATGTATTAGTAGTAGTATTCATCACTGTTAATGAGGCGTCAATATGTTCGACCGCCTCGACTCATTAACAGTGATGAATACCATCCTGAAAAACGTTAACCCATTTTTGAAGCCTAATAACTTTCTTATCTTAACTCCAGTTTCCGGCACAAAAGCGCTAATCCGCTATTCGCTAGTTAGTCCGCTAACTTTTTGTTAGCGGTTCAATTTTGCCGCTAAGTTTGGATTGATTTAGCGAATTGAAAAGTTCCGCTATATTTGGTTCCGCTAATTGAAGATCGCTAACTCCCATATATTTGTATCAATCTCTCGATAATATAAATAACTTTTTTCATTAATCAAGTCAAAGTGACATTGTGCATCATTCTGATTGCTTAATTGGATTCATTGGAGGAATGCGTACCAGAGTTAGAGAAAAGATGTATTAAGTGTCATTTTTCTCTCTTTAAGCACTTTTTTTAGCAACTTTTTCAGAAGAAGATAACGATAAAAGGTGTTAAACAACCCAAGTAACACCGACTGTTTTGTAAGACCCTTCAAGCCTTTTATGAAACCTAAACTTGGTCTTGTAGACTGCTATAAAACTTTAAATGTTACTTGAGAATACAAAACTATTTTCAACATCTTTTCATCAGCATTTGTTTCCAAGTGGTTGAGCTATTTACTTTTCTCAATACAGTTTTCTAGAGATTTTACAGATCAGTTCATATAAAAATAAAATAAAATCACTATTGTAGTCTTCGTTTAAAGTTCAAATAGAAATTTTATAAACGTTTGACATTGCTCCGGAAAATTTGAAAAAGGGGAAAACAGGTTAAAGATTTTAAATAAGGTTATTTATTTAAAACAATGCCAAAACAAAAAAAATTAATTGCACAAAAGATTATTTGCAATAAAATTGCATACTATCTACTTTGCACAAAACCAATAAATCGAGTAAATTTTTAACCAAAATTTTAATAAAAAAAAAAGAGATATAGCTCCCATTTTCCACATTCTGTTCTTTTGCTCTTTCTTTAATTGTTCGAAAACCGTTTTTTTTAATTTATAGAACACAGAGACTCGTTAAAACTCCTATCTTTGGCAGTTTTGGTTTTGCTCATATAATACGATCAATTTATCTACTTTTTAAATAAAAACATGAAACTTCATTAATTCCTCCTTGGGGAGTTGGAAAAATCGAAAGGGGGAAATGACTAAAGAAAAATTTAATATTTGTTCCGGCCTTAATATTGGTAAACAGTTAGCGATTAGCGATTAGCGCTTTAAGCTTAAAGCGATAACTTTTTTGGCACATTTAGCGTATTTAATTAGCGATCGCTAACTTTGTATGAGTTAGCGATTTAATTAGCAGCGCTAATTTTTCAGTTAGCGATGCCGAACACTGCTTAACTCTAATGGAAAACAACAAACAATAAACAATAAACAATAAACAATAAACAAATGCAGTCTTCGGATGAAATATTTTTCATAATTTAGACCTTAACCCGTTTTTGAAAGAAATCGGCCGACGGGAACCAAAGTTATTGATGAAAAACTGGTTTTTCATGTTTCTCTCGAACTAATTGTATCCCATTCAAACTTCAGGCTCGTTGAGCGACCCCTTCCCGTGATCCGATCTGGCCCAAGGACGAGGACTAGGATCAATTTCAGCATGCAGCGCATAACATTTCACAGGTTTTGAATTTCCCATACAAATTTGGAGCAGTCTAATGTTCCCCCAGTTTACGGTACTTGTTTCTTGACCAAAATCATCCAGCAAACCTTAATTATTCCCAGACAGTCATAAATGAGTCTCAATTCTGTTTAACAGCAAATAGTGCTGCCATCTACGAATGAAAACTGAAAAAATAGTGTTTGACTGATTAGAAATATTAATATTTTAAAATGAGAAGCTTGTTTTTTGGATTCAAATTCATCATCAAATCTTTATATCATTATTTCATGTTATGTTAATGAAGAAATTAAGCAGTTTGATAAAGTATTCTGCTGATTTTCAAAAATTCATTTTTTTAGAAGCACAACACATAGTGATACTATTCCCATTGTACCTACTAACAAACAACAAATCAATCAATCATTCAAATCAATAGAAAAAAAAAACAAAAAAAAACAAACATGAATTTCAACTTCAAAATAACGAATGTTCACTATTCCTACGTTTCAACCACGTGTTTTGCTCATAATTCAGAAATTTACGCATCCAACAAGTGGATCATTTTTGCTATATCAGCCTGCCATTTAGTTAGGTGCCTATCCGAATCGAACGAACTTCGGCTGCGTTCGGGATCCGAGAGGTGCTGCTAGGAAAAATTTTCCACACCACAAAATTTTAATCACCCACTCGCCCAGGACAGTGATGCCGAATCGTCGAGGCACACGAAACTAACTGGGATAGCAATGAGGTTCATTTTTTTAGTTTATGGTTTGTTATTTTAAGTTATTTTGAAATTTTTCAGATGTTTATGATTTGAAACATTAAGATATTTTATAATTTAAATTATGTTAATCTTTCAAATCAGGAATTTCTGAAAAAGATTAATGTATATTTAACTAAATAAATAAATATGAACAAATCATGAATTTTAACGTCATTAACAATTTTCAGCAGCTTATAATCTACCAAATGGTTACCTTATTTGGATCCGTTCACTTCGTTGTGCTTTATTTTTGTTATGGCTTCTAAAAATATGGCTAGGGTCATTCGGGGAATATGCACCGGCTGAGGGAAATGACCGATTATGCGAAATACATGAGCTGTGCACCCGATTACATTGCAACATGTTCTTCGTATTTCTATCTGCTACTCATATTCTGCCATAAAAATTACTGTTTATTGTAAAAACTAAGAAAATTTTCGATTTTTTACAAACGCTTCTCAAATCAACCTTTGAAATCATCGGATGTAAAACGCCCTAGTGTAGGCAAGTGATGCTAAAAACATAGGATCAAAACGACTCGATTTTTCTAATGAAAATAAATTAATTCTTTCATTAAATTTGAAAAAAAAAATTGAGAACAATATTTTCTCCAATTTCATCTACACATGAAGACAAGTAAATTTTTAACATTTTCCGATGAAAAACTGAATAATTTTGAATTTTTTTATTTTCAACTGTGTCGGTTTCAACCAAATTTTTCTGCTGCTGTTGGCACCGAAATTAGTGAACCGATTCTATTTTCAGTGCATGTTTTTTACTCAAACCCGATCGAAGTTGTAAATATTATGTACATATTCTAATGATAAATTAAAATTAAGCAAAGAAGAAGATCAATATATCATTTTGATAATCGGTCTGTATTCATGAAAAACTGTACTCCAAAATGAGGGCGTTTTGAGCGGATTTTTAAGGTTTAACCAATTTTCAGTTCATCATAAAACAACAATTTACAGCAGTTTTTCATCGATTGATCATTTGAATATATTCTTTGAACAATCAATAAATGTTTCAAGCCGTCACCGTAAAAGCCTATTTCATTTGCTCGTTTTTTACAACTTAAGTGATGAATAGCTACCATAGAATTTAATTTGATTGTTATTCACGTTTCATTGAATATATGGCATTTGTTTTTATTAAAGTTATAAAATATTGATTTCTTGAACACATTTGTGTAAGAAGAATTTATTAATTACTTCCTAAATCTCTAAAATCGATAAAAAAAATAGGCCAAAGGCATTTTGGGCAGATTTACCCCACTGATAATCACACGGCTTATGCATCGAAAATTTTAAGGTTGCTTGATTTAGTTAGAAAAATTATTAGTCTCTTAGTAATTTTTAATTATAAAAAAAACATGATTTATGAAAAATCCCATGAAAACCTACATGTATTTATTTATTTATTTTGTTAAACTTTGAAGACTACAAACAACTTAAAACTAATGTAAGCTATTGGTTACATTAAGAGCTCGAAAACTAAAGCCCTGTGACTAAGGGAACCTAGAAATGTAATTTGAAGGTTTAGTACTTTTTTCCCTTGAAACCCAGTTTTGAAGACAAATTAGTTAGTTGAAATCCATTTTCTAAAGACTTCTTTCAAATGAAACTCCACACAAATTTTTCTCAGACAGTTTCTGAAAAAGTACTCAATAACATGTAAAAAACATACATTGAAAACGTGACGTGACCACGTAGGGGATTTTGAACAAAGTATTACAGTAATTACTAAAGGTAATCGGAATCGATATTTTGTAATCACAAGCCTAGATGATAAAAATATCAAAATTGAATGAGTGCTGCGGTAAATAAATTTTGTAGTAATTTTTGTATATTTTATAATTTATGTAGTTTTTGTAATTATTGTAATTTTTGTAATTTTTGTAATTTTTGTATTTTTTGTAATTTTTGTTATTTTTGTAATTTTTGTTTTTTTGGAATTTTTGTAATTTCTAAATTTTATGCTTTTTTGTCATTTTTGAAATTTTTGAAATTTTTGAAATTTTTGAAATTTTTGAAATTTTTGAAATTTTTGAAATTTTTGAAATTTTTGAAATTTTTGAAATTTTTGAAATTTTTGAAATTTTTGAAATTTTTGAAATTTTTGAAATTTTTGAAATTTTTGAAATTTTTGAAATTTTTGAAATTTTTGAAATTTTTGAAATTTTTGAAATTTTTGTCAATCTTGTAAGATTTGTAATTTTTTGTAATTTTTGCAATTTTTGTAATTTAATACTTTTTGTAATTTTTGAAATTTTTGTAATTTTCGTAATTTTTGTAATTTTTGTAATTTTTGTAATTTTTGTAATTTTTGTAATTTTTGTAATTTTTGTAATTTTAGTAATTTTTGTAATTTTTGTAATTTTTGTAATTTTTGTAATTTTTGTAATTTTTGTAATTTTTGTAATTTTTGTAATTTTTGTAATTTTTGTAATTTTTGTAATTTTTGTAATTTTTGTAATTTTTGTAATTTTTGTAATTTTTGTAATTTTTGTAATTTTTGTAATTTTTGTAATTTTTGTAATTTTTGTAATTTTTGTAATTTTTGTAATTTTTGTAATTTTTGTAATTTTTGTAGTTTTTGTAATTTTTGTAATTTTTGTATTTTTTGTAATTTTTGTAATTTTTGTAATTTTTGTAATTTTTGTAATTTTTGTAACTTTTGTAATTTTTGTAATTTTTGTAATTTTTGTAATTTTTGTATTTTTTGTAATTTTTGTAATTTTTGTAATTTTTGTAATTTTTGTAATTTTTGTAATTTTTGTAATTTTTGTAATTTTTGTAATTTTGGTAATTTTTGTAATTTTTGTAATTTTTGTTATTTTTGTAATTTTTGTAATTTTTGTAGTTTTTGTAATTTTTGTAATTTTTGTAATTTTTGTAATTTTTGTAATTTTTGTAATTTTTGTAATTTTTGTAATTTTTGTAATTTTTGTAATTTTTGTAATTTTTGTAATTTTTGTAATTTTTGTATTTTTTGTAATTTTTGTAATTTTTGTAATTTTTGTAATTTTTGTATTCTTTGTAATTTTTGTAATTTTTGTAATTTTTGTAATTTTTGTAATTTTTGTAATTTTTGTAATTTTTGTAATTTTTGTGATTTTTGTAATTTTTGTAATTTTTGTAATTTTTGTAATTTTTGTAATTTTTGTAATTCTTGTAATTCTTGTAATTTTTGTAATTTTTGTAATTTTTGTAATTTTTGTAATTTTTGTAATTTTTGTAATTTTTGTAATTTTTGTAATTTTTGTAATTTTTGTAATTTTTGTAATTTTTGTAATCTTTGTAATTTTTGTAATTTTTGTAATTTTTGTAATTTTTGTAATTTTTGTAATTTTTGTAATTTTTGTAATTTTTGTAAATTTTGTAATTTTTGTAATTTTTGTAATTTTTGTAATTTTTGTAATTTTTGTAATTTTTGTAATTTTTGTATTTTTTGTAATTTTTGTAATTTTGTAATTTTTGTAATTTTTGTAATTTTTGTAATTTTTGTAATTTTTGTAATTTTTGTAATTTTTGTAATTTTTTAATTTTTGTAATTTTTGTAACTTTTGTAATTTTTGTAATTTTTGTAATTTTTGTAATTTTTGTAATTTTTGTAATTTTTGTATTTTTTGTATTTTTTGTAATTTTTGTAATTTTTGTAATTTTTGTAATTTTTGTAATTTTTGTAGTTTTTGTAATTTTTGTAATTTTTGTAATTTTTGTAATTTTTGTAATTTTTGTAATTTTTGTAATTTTTGTAATTTTTGTAATTTTTGTAATTTTTGTAATTTTTGTAATTTTTGTAATTTTTATAATTTTTGTAATTTTTGTAATTTTTGTAATTTTTGTAATTTTTGTAATTTTTGTAATTTTTGTAATTTTTGTAATTTTTGTAATTTTTGTAATTTTTGTAATTTTTGTAATTTTTGTAATTTTTGTAATTTTTGTAATTTTTGTAATTTTTGTAATTTTTGTAATTTTTGTAATTTTTGTAATTTTTGTAATTTTTGTAATTTTTGTAATTTTTGTAATTTTTGTAATTTTTGTAATTTTTGTAATTTTTGTAATTTTTGTAATTTTTGTAATTTTTGTAATTTTTGTAATTTTTGTAATTTTTGTAAGTTTTGTAATTTTTGTAATTTTTGTAATTTTTGTAATTTTTGTAATTTTTGTAATTTTTGTAATTTTTGTAATTTTTGTAATTTTTGTAATTTTTGTAATTTTTGTAATTTTTGTAATTTTTGTAATTTTTGTAATTTTTGTAATTTTTGTAATTTTTGTAATTTTTGTAATTATTGTAATTTTTGTAATTTTTGTAATTTTTGTAATTTTTGTAATTTTTGTAATTTTTGTAATTTTTGTAATTTTTGTAATTTTTGTAATTTTTGTAATTTTTGTAATTTTTGTAATTTTTGTAATTTTTGTAATTTTTGTAATTTTTGTAATTTTTGTAATTTTTGTAATTTTTGTAATTTTTGTAATTTTTGTAATTTTTGTAATTTTTGTAATTTTTGTAATTTTTGTAATTTTTGTAATTTTTGTAATTTTTGTAATTTTTGTAATTTTTGTAATTTTTTTTATTTTAATAATTTTACTATTAAATTTTAATACTTTCGGAAGATTTGTTTCAGTATGAACGGGCATCACGCCTCTGGAACAACATTTAACTATGAATGCGTCCACGGTTAATAGTCGCTCGGCTTGTTTTCGGAAAATTCGCGGTCAATCTTACCAGTAACGACCTCGACCGTAGAAATTCACTATATCAACGCGGCTCACGGCAGCATCCTCTGTCAGTGCCGGTTGGGCATTCGTGCAGTGAA